>NC_133538.1:304838449-305535949 GCF_048544455.1 Silene latifolia | reverse complement strand
CGTGATGCTGTCTATTAGAGAAAAGAGGATCATTTCTTATAGACAGAGTGGGAGAAAATGTTGAAGAACCACAAACTGAGAATAAGACGTGGGAAGATGTTCCTTCTTGGTCAAAATCAATAAATATTTCTTCGAAATCTAAGTAGACAGGAATCATGTTATTTTTGAAAATAACAAACCTGTAACTTATTAAGATGCTTTATTTAGTTTCAACTCCGCAAAAGTCCGAAGCAAGCATAAACATGAAAATGTTTATTTAGCTTGGTTGGTTGGTGGCAAATGGTTTTGCATTGTATTTGGATGTGATTTGATATAGTTGGATTTTAAAATCATCTTGCATGAGTTTTGTAAATCGCGACTATCCTAAGGTAGAATACAAACTTAAGAAGAAATCTTAAGTAGAAGTTAAGGAGTTGAATTGTATGTTTTGATCATGTGATAAACATGTCTTGAATTGTCGAGTAGTTCTGTTTATACATGGAGTTTAGTGGGAGTAATGTGGTGTTAATAGTCTTATATGTAAAGGACATATTGATCATTGTGAATGATGAAAGACTTAGGAGAGGAATAATACATCTCTAAGGTATCCAGACCTATAAAGATAGTTCTAAGATGATATTGGCGCTAAATGAATATTCTTATATTGATAAGAGTCTAGACAAGTTCAAAGGTATTGAACATGTAGAAATTGAATCCACTTGCTTCCGCTGCGGGATTAATTCATTAAGCTAAGATGTATCGCCATTCTTATAATTCGTATACTTAGAGTATGACGAAAGTTTATAAATTGAATTTAAGTGAAAGTCCCTATATAGCCATATAGTCTATCCATTAGTACTCAAGAAGCACTAATAATATGTCTTCTATGTCTCATATGTAGATAACATATTATTCATTGAGAATGACGGGCCAATACTCTCTTCCGTGAAGAAGTGATTGGGAGACTAGGAAGAGATCCAAGACATCTTTAGTATCCAAATCTATAGTGATAGATAAGAGAGGATAAGTGTGTAGAAATAATTAATGGATTTGTATGCAAGGAGTTACACAAATACCATATTCTAAACACATAAGGATGGTTAGAGAACTGTCTTGGCTATATTATTTAAGGAGGATATCTGCTAGAAACATCCTAGATAGTTGAACAAATGAGATATACACAACAGAAATTAAGTACACTTGCAGTAATGAGATATGCAAGAAGGAAGGGATGATATAAGGATTAGGTTTTATGAATTGGAGGAACTATGGTAGTTCAATCCAATAACTGAAGGTCCTATCCCTACTCACTATGAGATCAGCAGGAGCTATTCAAGGCTCGAAAGCCTTTGTCTAGATTGGATTTAGACACGTACTCAAAAGTTTTATAATAAAGATTATACATAACAAAGGGAAAAAGTACATAGTAAGGTTAAGGAAAGTGCAATTTGTTGCTAAGACTTACTAACCAAAGCCTTCTCATAGGCTTAGCATGATAAGTCATGCCACTTCAATTGAGTTGAGATGTATGGATGTATACAATATTAAGTATGGATTATAGATTATGTAGTAATTGATATAGTATCAATTTTACATATTTGATAATACATTCATCGTTTGAGTTTTATTCAAAACTCTTTTCTTATAATACTTTGTTTTCCAAATAGGTTGTAGAGACAATATTGAACCCTATTTAAGTGAACTATATTAACATAGTATTGGCCCCTAGTCACTTATATAAGGTGACGTCTCCAAGTGACTAGAGTGTGATGCGATTGATGGCAAGTTCAAGTGCCATAGGGTCATAAGAGATGACTAGTCGATCACATAGGCAGACTGTAAGAGACACTCTGTTGGGCAGTGACCGCTTATAGAGTTCTGGTAATTCATATAGCCTGGTCGTGGCAAGAGTAACTATAGTATTCTCTTGAGTCAATTCTTTGACTAAAGAATGTTCGCCCAAGTTGGCACAGTTTCTGAGTGATTTTAAGTTATGCTCTACGACTTTCGTAAATGAGGTTAAATGGGCATCTCTTGGGTCATGATGAGCTGTGGCTAAACAAAGGGAATAGTGCGATAGAAATTGTCCACCCCTTTATCAGGGTTATTTAAAAATCTCAGGGACACTGGAGGAGTAGTGAACTGAAAATGCGTGGCCACGCTCAGAAGGTATCTTTGGTAGATAGTTCCGGTTAGACAGTTACCCTCCAGATCGAGGAAACCACTCTTGATATGATCACTTGTAAGAACGAACTGCAAGACACCTTGCATTGAGTGGGAGATAGTAATAGGACAAGAGAATTGGTGATGCACACTTGTCTCAGACAAGTGGGAGATTGTTGGAGTATGTGTCCTCAACAATAGTGCGATCACATTATTGAAACTCATAATAAAAATACGTAAAGGGATGATTCGTTTTATAAGTTAACTGGTCAACATTAATCGGTAATGATTGGCTGACTAGAGTTTGACATTACTGTCGTTTATACGGTGGTGATCAGTTGATCCCTTAAGGTCACTCCTAAAGGACGATTCCCTTAATAGATAAAATTAATTAATTGTATATTGATACAGATTAATTAATTCCTTAAAATTGAACAATTCACATATGTGAGTAAGAATATGAATCTTGTTGTAATTCGATTAAATGAGATTCGTTTTAGTAATAAAGATGTTATTTTACTAAAATATTATTTTATGAAACAATTAAATTAAGAATGAATGATTAATTATAATTGCAATATGTTGTAGATTATATTAACATGGACCATTTTATTTGCTTGTAATTGAGAATTACTAGTCGATTGTTATATATAATTAAATTAATATATGTAATGATATTTAATTGTTAAATATGCATTAATATTATTAATAACATGTTACATGTCACATGTCACACATTATATGACAAATTGACAAAAATAAAAGGGATTCCATATTAACTAGGGGAACCGGTTTTTGGGTGGTTTAGGTGAAATGGTTAAAATCATTTTATTAGTGGTAAACACAATGATTATCTACTAAACCTAAACTATACCCTAGTAATTTTGAGAAGAACAATTGAAAAAGCATTTTGCATGCATTGGCTCTCCTCTCTCCTCCTCTCCACCGGTTTTTCCCCCTCCCCCATAATAAGAATTGTTTTTATTTTTTCGCAACATTCATTCTTAGAAAAATTACTTCTTACTCTTCTCTCTTCTCTCTAAAATAAGTTTTAGAAAGTTAATTTTTCTAATATCTAATATACCAATTACTAGTAGTAGTAATAAAAATAACATTAGATTATATTTTAAGGATAGCTACTAAACTAATCTAGTTAATTATTTAGTAGTTTTAAGGAGGTTGCCTTGGTGCAATCGATAGGAGGTTTTCATACATTTGGGACAAAAGGAATCATCCAATATTTAAGCTCAAGAGCAAGTAAGAAAGGTGTTCTTACTTGTGCCCTTATATTCGATTTCCATATTGTAAGGAATTTTATTCTTACTTCTAATTTTCTTTATGTTATGCATGCATAAGATCAACATCTAAATTAAAAGAGTTATTTAGATCTATAATTAAATGAGTTTAATTAGAGGGTATAGTATCCTTTCATTTACCTCACCTCACAATCATATATAAGTCCTCGACATGTGTTATGGACCTTGTTTGATTGGAGTATATGTGTACAGTTGCTAGAGATATCTATCATGTTAGATAGCATCCATGCTTTTGTAGGTCGTAGTTAGGTGAGTGACTATTTTCCTTCTCTCTTATAAAATATGTACTCACCTTGTGCTTTAATGAGAGATGAGTGACCCGTGAGAATCCGACTTAGATGGTCTTGCAAGGTCGACGGTTTGGTAGTTTTTGATCATTAGTTTAACTCATTTGCATTTAAATTTTGTGCTTATTAACTTTGCAATTCATTCCATAGCATGGGTGTTACTATTGCATTAAATTGGTTTGACGAGTCTTTTCTATAGCTAGCTCTGAGTTATATACCACTCCACTAGTCTCCATTCTATGTCTTATGTCTATTGCTTGCTTGGGGACAAGCAAGGGTTTGGTTTGGGGAGGTTTGATGGGTGCTCATTATATGCGATTAATCTTCTATTTGGGCACGAATTATGTGCAATTTATATCCTATTTATTGTTATATTCCCCGTATTTGCTACTTTAGGTACATGTTATGGTTTTTACAGGTTATTCGCCAAAATGTGCAAATGTGAGCCAAATCCTACCAATAAAGGTGAGAAGAGCTCCCGTTCCTTGTCTTGATGTAAATGGAGCTCAAAAACCATTTTTTTGGAGTCTTTAGTGAAGTAAGGAAGCTTATCGAGAAAAAGAAGAGCTTCACATTATTAATGCCTATTTTAAAGAACCATAACTAGAGATATTGAATTTATAATCAAGTAATTAAAACTAAAGGTGAAATCTTATCCTCTTAGCTTTCCAACGCTATGAAAAACGCTTGATTCGGCCAAGTAACGAAGAAATGACAGCCATTTGAAGTTCGGTGCGCGCTGCAGGAATTGCGCAACGCAATGGTCGAACGACCTTATATGAATGTCGATCGATTTCCACCTTATTTAAGTCGACACAGTGAAACAATTTGGAGAGCTTTCTTTATTGTCTATCGACTATGTGTAGCATGTCTATCGACCTAAGCTCCCTGTCAATCGACAATAGCCTTCTTGAACGACACAGCAGCTCAATTTGGAAGGATATTGTGCTGTTGTCTATCGACAACCTGTATTTGTCTATCAACCAAGTGCTTGTATCGATAGACAGACTGCACGTTTTGGTTCATTTTTTAGCGTCGTTAGTTTCATTTGTTTCCTTCTTTTGGGCTTCGTATAAAAGCCTCTTGTAAACCTTATTTTAAGGTTATCTTTCATTCTACTGTAAACTTTAAACTACTTAATACTTATCTATACTTTTTAGTTCTAAAATTAATTTCTCCCTTCTTCTCTTAGTTTGCTCATACTTGGATCTACTTTGGTAATCATTTCAGTCTTTCTCTTTGGTTCTTCTTATTTAGTTTTAATTATTTCCCTTGCGTTCTTCATTAGTTTTTTGTTTATGTTCTATACTTTTGCATTAATTTCCATTATGAATTCTCTTCCTTTCTCATCTATTTTATTTATTGCAATCAATTTTGACATGAGTAGCTAAATTCTTATGCTATGATTTAGGGAATCCATGGGAAATTAAGGGTTGTTATTAAGGCGATTAGGTCAATTTATCTTATTAGTCTTTATTGTTAATTGCAACATATAATTTACGAGTAATTGATTAAAGGCCACAATTAATTATTTGAATTGGTAATTCCCGACCTAAGATCAAAAGCCTGGTGAGGATTAGACCTGTTGCAAACATTAGAGTGCCCTAATAAGTTGCGAGAGTCCGTTAGAAGCATTCTAGGGCGAATAGCAATCCGAGAGGACCTTTTCACTACCCTTTAAACTTGTAATTGAGACTGACCTATGACCCTGCCTTTGACCCGTAGCAATCCATGGTGGACCGATGTCCTAGCTCCTTCTTCTTATATTTTTAGACTCATTTCTACTCTTAATTTCCCTTTCTTTTAATCTCATTTAGTTTATCAAACAGTTGAAACAACCCCATTTGTGACTTAGACAGACTTCGATTAGAAAATAGAATACATACAGCCTCCCTGTGGATACGATCCCGACTTTCCTAGCTATATTAGTTAGAGACCAGTTGATTTATTTTTGATAGGTTGCGATAGCCGTATCACTGATCCTTAACCAAGGTCTTTTCATAAGCTTAGCATGATAGTCATGTCATCTCAATAGAATTGAGGTGTATATCAAAATTGCTGTAGATTTTAAGATGTGTAAATTACAAATATGAAAATCGCATTTATCGCCTGAGTTGTTCAAAACTCAGTTGTTCAGTTGAAACTGAATTTAAATTTTAAAATACTTTTTTTTTATCCAAATAGGTTGTTGAGACAACATTGAACCCTATTTAAGTGAACAGGATTAACATTGTATTTTGTCCCTAGTTACTTAATGAGGTGACGTCTTAGAGTGACTAGATTGTAAGTCGATCGATGGTGGGTTCGACAACCATGGGTTCAAAGATATGACCGGTCGATTACATAGGCATATTGTGGAGACACTCTGTCAGGCAGTGACCATCCATAGAGTCCTTTTAATTTCTTTTTGAAGCGTGCTCGTGGCAAGGACTTCTATAATATTCTATGAGTCAATTTTTTTCACTGGCGACTATTTGTCTAACTAAGTACAGTTTCCGATGGGCTTTGGTTTTTGTTTCAGGTCGCACCGTAAAAGGACGCTGATGTGCATCTTCTGGGTCATGGTGATCTGTAATTGAACGAAGAAAATAGGTCAACGGGAATCCACCCTCGTCAGGGTTTAAACATCTCACGGCCACTCGAGGAGTAGTGACTTGAAGTGCGCGGCCACACTCGGAAGAGATCTATGGTAGATTTTCCAGTCAGACGGTTACTCTCCCGATCGAGGAAACCATTAACGATATGATCATATGCAAGCTCGACCTGAAAGACACCTTGCATTGAGTGGGAGATATAACGAACAAGAGAATCGGTAGCGCACACTTGTGTCGGACAAGTGGGAGATTGTTAGAGTATGTGTCCTTCACAATAGTGCGTTTACATAATAAATCTCATTAAAGGAATATAATTGGGATATTTATTATTAATACTCGTCACCTGATCAACATATATCGGTAACGATTGGCCGACTAGCGTTTAACATTACTATCGTATGACGACGGTGTTCAGCTGATCCCTTACGGTCACACCTATAGGATGGAGCCCCAATGAAAAAAAAACTTATTATTTATATAATTGTACAGTTCGGTTTGGGGAGGGTATATGCATCCGTATCTGTGTCTACATATTGTTTTTATTGTATTTCTGTTTGCGCGTTTATATTCGGTATGCACTACTACTTAATTCAAAAAAAAACACACGACGAAAATCCCATAAAAAATAGAAAATTCATTCGAAAAATTCACATTTATTTTAGCATACAGGTTGAGTCGGAACGGTAGTTTTCAATGAGGAAATTGCACTACATATCTTTTCGAGGAGATAGTGTTTTGGGTAGTGAGATGTGTGCCAATGAAGGGCACTTGTCCTTTAGTTTCTAGTCAGCTGAGATTTGGATGGTTTTATTTGGTTATGTTTGGAAGCTAGCTTGACGCTTTATCTCCACATTTCCATAATTTGTTTTGCCTTTCTCACCTGTAACCTCACTTTTCCATATCATTTGTAAGCCCTCGGCTGTGACAGGACCTTGTTTTGTTGGAATGTATGTAAGGTACCTAGAATTGTCTATCATTTTAGTTGCAAGCATGTTTATGTGGGTCGTAGTTTAGGTGAGCGACTATATTTATTTCTCTCTTACATATATATATGCTTACCCTTTGCTTCATGAGAGAAGAGTGACCCGTGAGAGTCCATCATTAAAGGTCTTGCAAGGTCGATGGTTCAGCTTTATTATAAACATCTTACAACTCGTTTGCATTTGACAGTTTTTGCTATAAGTGTTAGTTTGCTGCACTAAATTGGTTTAGGTGGACGATTTGTAGCTAGCTCTGAGCTTAACTCTGTTCCATTAGTTAGTTGCATTTAGTTTGCTTGAGGACAAGAAAAAGTTTGGTTTGGGGAAGTTTGATGTGTGCATTTTGTATAGGCATTTTGTAATTCATTTGCACGCATTTCTATGCATATTTAGTAGTATTTAGCTACAAATGTCCCCCGAATAGTCTACTTTGGTTTGTCTTGTATTATTTGCAGGTATGAACCGGAGAGGAGCATAATCAAGCCTAAAACATGTCTCTATGCATGAATTTAGGAGATTAGTTGAGTTAGAGCTTGGAAACTACTAATTTGAGGTGCGCATTTAAGTAAAGAAGCTAGGCGAGCAAAGGAAGAGCTTCAAACTACTAGTGTCTACTTTGAAGAGACATATCTCAAGTTCTACAAATGATAATCAGTTGATTCTAATTGGGGGTGAAATCTTATCCTCTTAGCTTTCCAACGCCATGAAAATCGCTCGATTCGGACAATTAACGAAGAAATGACGGCCGTTTGAAGTTCAGTGCGCAAAGCAGGAAATTACGCGCTCAAGTTCTCGATCGAGAGCTCTGTAATATATACATTTCGATCGACCTCTTTACATTTCGAATGACCAGCTACTCTTTTGGATCGACCACCTTAAGCACTTAATGTATTCGATCGAGGTCCTTATCATTCGATCGAGAACTTTCGGTGAGGAAACCTCTCGATCGAACAACATAATCGAACAACTTTATGTTGTTCGATCGAGCTAATCGAGTCGGACGCAGCTTATTTTATGTCGAGATTATCTAATATTTAGTTTTATCTTATAATATATATCTCTTCTAATATATAAGAGATAATTAGGTTAGATTTAGAGGGGACTTTTTGATTACTTTGCTTTTACGTGACTTTTGCTCCCTCTTTATTTCTCTCGGAATCCCAACTACTGTAATTTCTATTCCTCTTCTCTATTTCAATTTTATTCTAGTTTTAATTCCTTTCTTTGCCTCACTTAGTTTAATGGCCTCTTTAATTACTTCCATCCCTTTTTCTACTCTTATTTAGTTTATGCTAATTCCTTCTCTTTATCTTTGCTTGATGTTGCTTTTAATTATTAATTCCGTTGTTGTTAATTTCATTATTATCAATATGCTTAGCTAATTTCATTGCTAGGATTTAGGGGATTCAATGAGTTGATGTTAGTTGCTAATTAGGCTTGCAGACCTGTTTCTAATATCATGTCTTTGTTGTTAATCACTGCAATTAACTATAATTAGCTGCTTGAGTCGACGCATTTAGCTAATTGATTTGGTAAGCCGTGACCCAGACCGGAAGGTTGGAAGGGGTGAGACTTGCAGTGAACAATAGGATGCTTTAGTGAGGGCGGAAGCTAAGCTAATAGTATTTTAGGGCGAATTGAGACCGGAAGGAGATATTCGTTGCCCCTTAGACCGATACAATTGACTTATCTGTGACCTTAGTTGCAATTAACCGATATTCATTGATGACCCGATAATCCTAGTTATCTTCCTTTATTATTAATCTCTCTTATTCCTTTCTCGTACTTTAATCTCCCTTAGTTTAGTTCAAACAATTAAAAACCCCCAACTGTGACCGTAGACAGACCGAGTTGATAAGTAGATAGTGACCGCCTCCCTGTGGAGATCGACCCTACTTCCACTAACTTATGTTAGTAGTCTTAGGTATTATTTTTGGTTCTAAAACGACGGTATCAAATTTTGGCGCCGTTGCTGGGGAGGCAACTATTTTATTTATTTGTTGTATTTTTTCCTGTCATTAACCTCAAGGAATTTATTCCTTGAGGCAGTTTTTACATTTTTCCTCTAGTGCTATTTCGATAAGCCCTACAGGTCCAGCTAAACAGGATTATTGGGAGAAGATCATAAAAGGGAAGGCTTGAGTACCTTTGATCTCCCACCTATGTTCCATCCCATGGCGCAGCAGGTGGCATTTTGCGATAGATGTGGTACTGTGGGGCACGATGCTGTTACTTGTTATGCGGAAAATGACCGAGTCTATGCCTATCGGCAGTATAGACAAGGTTGTTATGGTTCTCAAAGTGGGGGTTACCCAAACTATTCTCCACTTCCGCAGCAGAATTACTATGTGCCGCCACATCCGATTCAGCAGCAAGGCTTTCAAAGGCCTTTATTTTATTTTCCGCCATAGCAGGTTTCTCCCTCCACTATAAACAAGGAAGAGATTGCTGAATTGAAGTCTTTAGTGAAGGCACTTGTCTACAAGTGCAAGAAACTGCGCAAGCTAGAGATGCTTCTATCAAGAGACTTGAGACTCAATTGGCTCAAGTAGCTGCCGAGCAAGATGCTGATATGTATGACTTGGAAATTGATGATATTATCGATAATGAAGCATCAAACGAAGACCAGGGGGTAAGGGGTCTGTTCTGTGGATGTCTTAGGTGTAGTTCTGTCAGCCTAGAGGACTAAAGGGAGTTCTTCAGCCCATCTACCTTTTCTTCTCTTTAGGTTTTTCTTCAGGCAGCTGATCACCACTTTGTTGCTTGATTCAGCCTGGCCGTTTGCTTCTGGATAGTCTGGTGTAGAGGTTACTAGGTTGATATTCCATTGTGCACAGAAAGCCATTGTTCTTTTTCCCACAAACTGAGTACCATTGTCATAAACTATTTCTGAGGAGATGTCATATCTACATATGATATTGCGTTTGATGAATGATATAATATCCTTCTCCTTGACTTGCCTGTATGAGTAAGCCTCTATCCACTTTCAAAAGTAATCAATCATGGCTAACATGTAGACTTTTTGTCCAGGAGCTTGGGGTAGTTTGCCTACAATGCCCATTCCCCATTTCATGAATGGCCAGGGAGCTGAGATGGAATGTAGTAGCTCTGATGGTTGATGGATGAATGGAGAATAAAGTTGGAAGGCTTCACATTTTGAAATGTAGGCTAGGCAGTCAGCCCTTAGGGTTGGCCAGAAGTAGCATGTCCTTAGAACCTTGCTTGCCAGGCTTTTGCCGCCTTTGTGATTTCCACAGTATCCATCATGTATGTCCTCAATAACCTATTTGGCTTCATGGGATTCCAGGCATCGCAGATAAGGTCCAACCTGAGACTTTTTGAATAAAATGTTATTTATAATAGTATAGGTGGAAGCTTTAATTCTAAGGGCCCTTGCTTCATGCCTGTCTTTGGGTAAAATCCCCTGTAAGAACCAGTCATAATATGGCTTGGTCCAGAAGTTCGTGTCCTTACTGATGGGACAGATTTGATCAGGCTTTGTAATGGTCGGTTCTAACAGGTGAACAATAGGTATCTTATCAAATACAGCAGGGCTGAAATTTGATCCCAAGTTGGCTAGGGCATCAGCCTGAGTGTTTAAGTCTCTTGGTATTTGATCAATGTCAAATGAACTAAGCTTTTTGCAAAGGTTTTTGACATAGTCTAAATAAAGAATCATTTTGGAATCCTTTGCAACGTAGGTTCCTTTGACTTGATTGGAAATTAAAAGTGAGTCAGTTTTTACCTTGAGGTTTTGCACGCCTAGATCTATACATACCTTGAGTCCAACTATCAGGGCTTTATATTCAGCTTCATTGTTTGTTGCTTTAAACTCAAAGCTTATAGCCTGAGCTATTAAGTCTCCTTGCGGTGATTTTAGTACTAATCCTAGGCCAGTTCCTCTCATATTGGTTGCTCCATCTATATGTAAGGTCCATTCCTGGCCTGGTTTTTGGGTGTTTAGATGGTTGACCTCTTTTATGAGGTCAGGCTCTAGGCTGGGACTAAATTCAGCCACAAAGTCTGCTAAGGCCTGGGATTTAATTGTTGTCCTGGGTTCAAAGGTTATGTCATAAGTACTTAGTTGTACTGACCATTTTGCCATTCTGCCTGAAAGTTCAGGTTTTCTTAGGACAGATTTGATAGGCAGATTGGTCATGACAATTATTGGGTGACTCTCAAAGTAAGGTCTGAGTTTTGTGCAGGATACAATTAAAGCAAGTACGTATTTTTCAAGTAGTTCATACCTTGTTTCTGCATCCAGGAGACTTTTACTTACATAATAGAAAGGGTGCTGTTGGCCATCAACTTCCTTGGTCAGGACTCCACTTACTACAGTCTCAGTGACTGATAAGTAAACTGTCAGGGGTTCTCCTTTGTTAGGTTTGGCCAGTAGTGGAGGAGTAGCCAGATAAGTTTTTAATTCTTGAAAGGCTATTTCATGTCCAGGCATCCACTTGAATGATTTGTTCTTTCTGAGGAGGTCATAAAAGGATCTTCATCTTTCAGATGATCTGGATATAAATCTGTTCAGGGCTGCAACTCTTCCTGTTAGTCTCTTGATATCTTTGACTGATTTGGGAGATTCCAATTCCAGGATGGCTTTTATCTGTTCTGGGTTGGCGTCAATCCCTCTTTTTGTCACCATGTATCCTAGGAATTTGCCTGAAGACACTCCAAAGTGGCATTTGGAGGGGTTGAGTTTCATATTGAATTCTTCCAGGATTTTGAAGGCTACTTCCAGGTCCTTTACATGATCTTCTGCCTTCTTGGACTTGACCACCATGTCATCAATTTAGACCTCCATTATGTCACCAATTTGGTCTTTGAACATCATGTTGACCAAGCATTGGTAGGTTGCCCCTGCATTTTTCAAGCCAAAAGGCATTGCTGTGTAGCAATATATGCCCCTTTCCGTGATGAATGCAGTGTTTTCCTAGTCAGCATGGTGCATTTTAATCTGGTTGAATCCACTTGAGGCATCCATAAATGTTAATAGTTCATGCCCAGTTGTAGCATCTAACATTGCATCAATGTGAGGGAGTGGGAATGGATCTTTTGGGCAGGCTTTGTTAAGATCTGTGTAGTCTATACAAACTCTCCACTTGCCATTCTTCTTTTGTACCACAACCACGTTGGCTAGCCATTCAAGGTACATTACTTCCCTGATCATTCTCATGTCTAAGAGTTTGTCCACTTCTTCGTTAATAATAGTATTGCGCTCAGGGGCAAATTTTCTCCTTTTCTGCTGTACAGGCTTAAAAGAAGTGTCAATATTGAGCTTATGGGTAATAATATTAGCATCTATGCCAGTCATATCAAAATGGGACCAAGCAAAACATGAATATTTATTCTTGAGAAAACTTACTAAATCTGGTCTGATATTGTCAGGGACATCAGATCCTACCAGTACATGCCTGTCAGGATACTCAGGGTCTAATATTACCTGATCTGTTTCCATTTGGGTTTCTACCACATAAGTGCTCCTAACAGGGTACTGTAATTGCTAGGCGAGAGATTTACCGGCCGTGGAAAGTTTTAAGGATTCAGTGTAACATTCCTGGGCAGACTTTTGTTCACCTTTGATGGTTGCTATTCCCCATTCTGTTGGTATTTTGACGCATTGATGATAGGTTGAAGGAATAGCTCTGACATTATGGATCCAAGGCCTGCCCAAGATTGCATTGTAGGATGAAAGGCAATCCAGGACTCCAAATATTTCATATGATGAGACTCCTTCAACGTAGGTTGGCAGGTAGATTTATCCCAGAGTGTTCTTGGTTTCACCTCTGAATCCTACCAGGACAGTTGATTTCTTTACGATCTGGTTCTCATCAATCTTCATGGCTTTCAAGACGTCAATCATAATTAGGTTGACTGAGCTGCCACCATCTACTAGGATTCTCAGGACACGTGCAGTCCCAATTTGCATAGTAATGATCAGGCCATCATGATGGATGTCCGGGATTCCCTGCATATTAGTATCATCAAAAGTAATTTGAGGTAAATTTCTAGGTTTAAAGGGAGATTTCATTTTTGACTCCCTGGGTATTTTTTTTGCAGCTGAGCTAGTCAGGCCGCAGATCTCAGATCCTCCATTGATGAATTGACTTCATAGATGGGTGGTGCTGGGGCAGGTCACGTTGTGGTATTTCCTGATCCTTTTTTGATCCGTTGTCTTCCCTGTTCTTTGATTGCATTAAATATTTTAGGTAGCCTTTCTTTAACAGGTAGGCCACTTATCTGCGTAGACCCATGCATTCTTCTGTGGTGTGTCCTATGTCCATGTGCAATTTACACCATCTTGTTGTGTCTTTCCTTAAGTTGGGATTGTCCGTCTTTTTTGCCCACTTGACAATGTCTCCCATGTTGTCAAGCCTTTTGATCAATCCTGCAGTATCAACAGAGAAGTTATATTCTTGAATAGGTGGGTAAGTATAAGAGTTACCTCGTTACTCATGAGCATAGTTAACTTCTGATCTGTCAGGCCTAGTGTAGGGGGATGGCCTGGAACTGCTTCCTCTATGATTAGAGCTTTTTTTGTTGGATTTCTCATATCCTGAAACACTATAAGTGGTTTCAGCCTTGAAGCTTTTATCTTCTTCCAGTCTGATGTAGCCAATGGCTTTTGCCTGAACATCTCCAAAGGTCAGGTAAGGTTTCATGGTCAGCTCATCATAGAAATTGTTGTCCAATGGGAGTCCCTGCGTGAAAGCTTCCACAGCTGTTCCAACATCACATCTGGGGATTAATACTTTCTCTTTGTTGAATCTGGTCAGGAATGCTCTGATTGTTTCGCCAGGCTTTTGCTTGATTTTATATAGGTCACTGGATCTCTTTTCGAGTTCCCTGCTGCTGGCGAATTGATGGTTGAACGAGTTTATCAAGTCTGCAAAGGACTTGATGCTTCTATTTGGGAGGTTTATGTACCATTGAAGGGCAGGTCCGGTCAGGGTTGTTCCAAAACTCTTGCACATGCATACTTGTCGTAGTTCACTGGGTATGGAGGCCGCCAATATTCTTTGTTTATAGTAGGCTACATGGTTTTGAGGATCTGTAGTTCCATCATAGATTCTCATTGATGGTACCACAAACTTTTTAGGCAGATCTATTTTAGCTATCTCATCCATAAAGGGAAAGTCAGCATAACTTTCAAGGTTGGCTTCCTCAATAGTTGCAGGCACTCCAGGAATCTTCTCAAATTATTCATGGAGTTTTTGGATCTCCTGGAGCATGGCCATCATTATAGCTGCATTAGTTTGATCTGGAATGGCCTCTTCATTTGGATTATCTTCTGAGTCTGAATCAAAGTCCCCTGCATTGGATTTCGTTGGAGTTAGAGTACCAAAGTTGGAGAAGTCAATGTTTCTGATTATTGAAGAGAATGGAGTTCCAGGCTGAATCTTCAATTTCGAGCCTGAAGCTTTATCTCCTAGCTTTTCCTTCAGATTGGACTTTGATTCTTTTAATTTCTGGACTTCAGCCTCAGCCTGGGCCATTTTCTGCTTCAGTTGCTGGATTTCCAATAGTTGTTGTTTGGCAGCAGCCAGTTGTTGTTCTATGCTGTCTCCAGTCATTTTTTGGAAGAGTTTTTGTGTTGCTTGGAATTAGGTTTTGATTATTTTTGAGCTAGATGCCCCACGGTGGGCGCCAATTGTTTTAGCAGGATTTCTCACAAGGATAATGTCCTACCAGGGATGTAATTGCAAGGTAATCTAACTCAAAATAACTAAGCCTCACTAGTACGACTGATTAAATAAAGAATGAATAATATAATGAGACACAAAGATTTATACGTAGAAAACCCCTGGGAATAAGGGAAAAAACCACGGGCACCAAGCCAGGAGGGATTGTTACTTTGATTATGAGTATCCTGACAGGGAATGTGTATGTCAGGCTAGGAATAGAGTATGATTGTTTAATAATAATATTATGGTAGTTTATGATTACAAAGATGAGAGTAAAATGCGAGTGAGTCACTGATCCTTTCTTCTTTATTTTCCATGCCATTTATAGTGGCCTTCTTCTCCTTGTAACGGTCCTCCCAAAGTTGTTTTAGACTTCCCTAGTAAATAGGCCCCGTGCCCTATTTACCCGGGAGTGGTCGGTTGACTCCTAAGACTATCCGCCTTTATTTCTGCTAGGTTGACTGCATCATACTTGTTGTGGGTTTTGTTGAATAAGTCTCCCGTGTAAATAGAAACCACTTTTCTGAACGTTAGTTGTTGCCTAACGCATTCTGGTAGTGCTTATCATGTGGCTTGGTGAGATATTTCTTTAGGCCTGGCCCAATAGATGCCTGACCTGTCTTTCCCACCTGAGTGGCGCCTATCTGGATGCCTTGTATTAGATATCTTTTATTCAGGCTTGGCTTGGTCGTTGCCTGATTGTTGTCTGGTCAGGCAGGATGATTTTGGCCCAACAGGAAGGCTGTCTTAAAACTGTCATAAGTCGAGTTCTAGGAATGATATTGATGTGATTCTAACTTGAGGTGGTAGTTTGTTTTCTTAAGATTCTAACGATAGGGCACATGCCCAAAATGACCAAGTAACGAGTGTGATATGATTGTTTTACGATAACTGGACGTTGCTGAGAACTTTGCAGGAACTCGGCCGAGTAGGGCCTACTCGGCCGAGTAACTTGCGACTCGGCCGAGTAACCCGTATTCGGCCGAGTAATCTTTCTGTGATAATTTGGGCCAACTTCTGGAGTCGAGAACTTGGTCGAGTTGTATAGTTACTCGACCGAGTGTCCTGTACTCGACCGAGTACGTTATGTACTCAAACAAGTACCTCTTTGGGCGGTTGTTTTGAGTCGGCGGCTATGTTATTACATTTTTTTTGAGTTGTAGGTTATGTACACACATATGTCTTGGGTCTTTAAGCATTCTTTTACATATGTGACGGTCTTGATACGTAAGTTACTAGATACTGTGATGTGAAGAATACCAGCTTATGTAGGATATGTGTTTGGTAGGGAGGACATGAGTACACGTGATTGTGATGGATGGTGGTAAGAATAAGCAAAGTTGACGAGTTATTAAGATAAGGAGCACATTCTGTGAGCTATGGTGAGTGAATTAGTCATTGGCTTAAGTGGTGTAGCGATGACTGTATATGGTCGAGTGATGATGAGAGTACTGGTAAGGAAAAATTATGTTTTACCACCTATTATGTTCCATTTTTTACAAATTACTGATGCGTGCATTTTATATAGACTTTTTGTACCGTATTTGCACGCATCTCTAGCATTTTGTGTAGTGTTTAGCTACAAATGTCCCCCGAATTGTCTACTTTGGTTTCTCTTGCCCTATTTGCAGGAATGAACTAAATAGAAGCAAAATCAAGCTTAGAACATGTCCCTATGCATGCATTTAGGAGATGAGTTGATTCGGAGCTTGGAAACTACTAATTTGTGATGCGCATAGAAGTAAGGTAGCTAGGCGAGCAAAGGAAGAGCTTCATATAACTAATGCCTACTTTGAAGAGCCATAACTTGCGTTATACAAAAGATAATCAAGTGATTGAAACTGAATCTGAAAGCTTGCCCTGTTAGCTTTTTAACGCCACCAAAATCGCTCTATTTGCCCAAGTAACAAAGAAATGGCGGCCGTTTGAAGTTCAGTGCGCAAAGCAGGAATTACGCGCTGAACATTGCTCGATCGAAGGGCTAATCTACTTGATCGACCCCTTTAACCACTCGATCGACCACCTAATATATTCGATCGAGCACTTAAGTATTCGATCGACCACCTTTTAACACTTTACTGTTCGATCAAAAGCTTTTTGGAAAGATACCTCTCAATCGACTAACTTATAGTTGGTCGATCGAGCAAATCAAGTCTGACGCAGCATATTTCAAGTCGAGACCTTCTAATTCTAAGTTAGTTTATCTTATAATAATTATCTCTTATAAATAAGAGATTATTAGGTCATTTGGGGGCTCTCTTCCTTTTCCCTTTTCACCTTTTATCTCAGCTTGTAATCAGTTTCGACGTTGCTTATTTCCGGATCTACAATTGTGTATTTTCTTTACTCTCCCTTCATCTCTTTTATTACTATGTTTATGATAACTTTATCTTTCATTGTTGGTTTATTCATTGTTATGCGTAGCTAATTCCTTTAATGCTAGTATTAGGGGAGCCATGATAGTAAAACAATGATGCTTTAATTAGATTAGGAGGTGTATATGTGAGAATTGATTCATAGCAATATAACTGTAATTATTAGGTTCAATGCATGCAACTGAAGTAATTAAACTGGTTAAATTCAGACCTAGATCGGAAGATTGGGATGAACAGACCTGTTATGAACAATAGACTACTCTAATGAGGGCGGAAGCTAAGTTAGTAGTTGTCAAACAGGATATGTTTGTAATAGGTTCAATTGGGTAAAAACCTGAACCTGTTATAAAGATATCCAAAAGGGAAGGTGTCAAACATGCAAGGTCCAAAATAAATCTCATGAATGAAACATCGCTAAAGTCGCGAAACAAAGTTATACAAACCAAATATGAGAAAGGGAGACATATGTCCCTAAAATGTATGTGACATAAAAAGGGTTTAAGGGTCACAATAAAATAAAACCAGTCTAGGTCCCAAGGTTACTTTGCTCTCTAGCTCGTCCATGTACCCCATATATGCATCACCTACCTGTCATTCGCATTTTATACAAATACGAAAGCCACAAATGGGGGAGTAACTCCGAGTTCTCCCAGCCACGAAATGTCATAATTAATATAACATGTAAACATAAGAATATGGATATGAATAACACGTAGCCTTAGCATATAGATGCTAGACAATCGTGCTTATCATGTGAACAACAATATAACAACACATAGTCCTAGCATGTGAATACTAGACCGACTCATACTACACTATCATGTGAATCACATAACATCCAGGAATCCAAACTCTATCAACCATAGCCGGCTTGCATCTCACCTTCTATGATTCATAGAATCATCAAACAAGAAAGGGCAATATATCAAAGACAGGCATAAGTTCTTAGCACCGTCAATAGTCACTCTGTAACTCGAGTCTATACCACGAGGTAGGGAAGGTAATCGAACCGGTATCTTGGCTCAGCGGTTAATATTAATAAAACATGGCCAAGACACAACACAACCCTAGCCTAAAATCTGCGCAGACCTAGACATGCGGATACACACCACCGCACCCAAGACCCACAATTTTTCTAAAACAAAGTGAGTACCCTAAGGAGTCCACCAAAGGGTTGGCTAGTACTTAAGCTGACCACTTACTATCAAAATAAGTAACGAGGTCATGCCCCAACTTGGATATAAATCCACTAGTCAGGAACACAAAGGCTATTAAGCAGTGAACATATACTCGTCAAAGACTATAAAGACCTATCTATGATGAAGGCCGAAATACTCACCTAGGACCTAGTCCCAGCTAGTCCCAGCTTGAATACTTTAGCCCACACCACACAAGACAAGTAAGACACCCACTTAACCATAAGAGGACAAAGAGTGCAACTTACCAACATAAATGCTAACATCCTATCAGGTGAAAGGCTATATAAATGTCTATTCAGCAGACAATCCAACAATATCTCTAATATCAATAATAATCCAAATTCCAGCTAACCGTTAATCTCATAATTCATGAGAACAAGCTAAAATGGCAACAAGGCAAGAAGACTCAAGTATAAGGCATCCAAAGCATCCAACAACCAACATGTGAAATGATAATTACAAATATCAAGGCATAACATAAAACCTCCAATAACAACTAATCTTACCTCAAAGACAAACCCTCGACCCGAGTCCCGCGACGGGTCATCGGTCAAATCGAGGCTGACTGGTTTAAACCTAGTTTGACCAAACTCGTTCGGTCAATCTGGCCCAGCTCAGAGTCTTGGCCTACTTTGGCCCAAGTTACAAAATTTATCGCAATATTATTCTCATGCTATTTCCAATTTTTATTATGTGAAAAACGAAAGTAACACATTATCAATCGCCTAATCACTTAACAAACAACAAGCACCACATTACTACTAATGTGACATTAATTCGTCGAGTAACTCAGAATAGTTACCTTAAGCTAGCAAAGAGACAAGCAATAAACATGTTAGTACCTAACAAGGAGCAAACACAAAGAGACTACAACATAAGATCCTAAATCTACCCATCCTACCCGTCTCTCAAGTTTATTATTTTAAGGTCAAGTTATTTATAGTAGGGTGCACAAACGTGCGTCAGGAGCAAATATGCTCTGATACCAACTCCCTCAAACATTAAGTATATAACCAAATTGCTAAACCTTGCGTAAATCCCTTTATTCCAACATTTACCATATAACCTAATCCTAGAAACCCACTGACAACTTACCACCAAACAGTAAACCTTCTTTCATAAACAAACAACTGAATTATAAGCGCTCATGTTTATCCCGCATTCCAACAATTAAAAGAATTTTATCTAACTTAATAAAATACGGGGTGTTACAGTAGTATTATAGGGCGGATAGTGGACCGGAAGGACCTTTCCTTTACCCTTCTCACATCGAACCAACTGACCTTACCTTTAGTAGAATTGTGTAATATCATGGTGAACCGACATCCTGGCATCTTTTTCTCTCTATTTGATCACATCTTTATTTCACTTTGCTATTTCAGTTCGTTAGTCTAGAAAACAATTCAAAACCCCCAAGAAACGGTTAGTTAGACCGACTTAGTTTAGCTTATACAATTCTCATCTCTCTGTGGATACGATACCCGACTTACCTCTGCTGCATTAGTTAGAGCCGGTTGGTTTTTATTTTTGATAGGGTTGCGACAGCCGTGTCAATTACCACCTATTTTGTTCAACTTTAAAAATAACCACTTAACTTTCATGTTCATCCCCACCATTTTCACCTATTTGACATTCTTGTGACGGTTTTGCGTAATTATTGACTCGATTTCATTTTAAGGCTCTTTCGATTATTTTCTTGACCAATCTACCCTTACTTATTACACTCACTCAATTCACTTTGTCATCTTAAATTCTATTGATATGAAAAACCCCAAAATCAAGAACAATCGTCACTTTGCTCTTACCAAGGGTTGTTCCTCATCTTCTGGGCAACTTCAGAATTGTTTCCCTCTTTCTTTTACTTTTTTTTTCGAATTAGTTCTTCAATTAGAGTTATTATTATGTGTTCATTTTTGTTTTTCTATTGTTTATAATTGTATTCTTCTCTCTTTTTCAACATAGAATGCAAGATGATGAATGTGTTGGATCATGAAACTGCTACTGAAGCAAATTAAGAGAAATGTAACAATGATGACTTGGCTGACCTGTATATGAATGATGCAAAGAATAATGCTTGCAACAAGCAGCCAATTATTCTTAATTGGAGACAGTGCGAAATTAATCTTGAAAATCAGATTTGTCACAAATACTCTTGATAATTAATAAGGGCAAAAACCCAGATTTGTCGATTGTCGAAGTGAACTACCAGAATTACATCGAGGGTTCTAGTGATAAAGGTGAAGAAAAGGGGATAAATTGAAGGAATTCCTAAATTGATTTCTAGGGTTAGTGAAATGAGTGTAAGTAATAATAGAGTAAATGAGTGACTGTAATAGGTAAGGGTAGATTGGTCAAGAAATAATCGAAAGAGCGTTAAATGAAATCGAGTCGATAATTACGCAAAATTGTCACAAGAAGGTCAAATAGGTTAAAATGGTGGGGATGGATATGCAAGTTAGGTGGTTATTTGTAAAGTGAACAAAATAGGTGGTAATTTGTAAAAAAATGGAACATAATAGGTGTTAAAACATAATTTTTCCTACTGGTAATGTAAATTCGAGGAATGTGATAAAGAAAAGTTTGAAATGAGGGATGTGAAAATTATGGTAAATTGGGATATATAGTGATTTCTGGAAAGAGATGATTATGACGATGTTGGGTGAAGAGATGTGTAATGGAAGGTTATGATAAAATAAATAAATAAACAAATTGGAAAAGATTGGTGTCTAGTGAGCTTAGATCGAGGGATGCCGCAATGAGGATTTGTATGTAGTAGTCGTTATGGAGATTTGTATTATTAGAAGGTGAGCCTAGTGTATAATAATTTGGGAGGTCACGGGATGAAGTGAATCTTGGTTTTCTAGAATTATTAAAAGAAGATGTAAACAATTAAGGAGAAATCTTTGAGCGGGTGGATCTATCGGTGGGGAGTATGAGTGAGAAGCATGATGAGAGGGATTGTTGATAAGAAACGAATGAAAGATAATGATATAGGCTAATAGAATTTGATTTTTGGAGGTAATGGAAAGAGAAGGATGATGGTAAGTTGAGTGAATGTTCACAAGTATTAGGGGACACGAAAGTAAGGAATCATGGAGTTGTGTGATACTATCATGAGGGTGTGACTTAAGGGATATATATAAATTGTAGGACGACTTGTTAGTCATGATTTTTGAGAAATTAAAGGAGTAAGAAGTTGGTAGATCATTTTCATGGTATGAGACTATGGTGGTGAGCTAGACGACGATATAATCAAGGATAAAATTTGAATAGTTGTTGAGGTAAATTTTATTGATGGATTCAAGGTTCGTTATTTGGAATGATAACTAAAGAGCGGAAATGAATTGTTATATATAAAGGTGATTGTAACGGAGTAGTGATACGAAAGATGGTGGTATCATGGTGTTGTCACTGGTGGTTACGAGTGATGTTAAATAAGGTAGTGGACCGTTCGAAAGAGATTTATTTTTGGTAGGGACTGGATTAGTATGTCAGGGTGCAAGGGAGTATAAGATTTGAATATAGGAGCCGTTTGCCAGTAATTGAGCATTAATGTAATGGTTACTTTGGTCGGGTGGCGGTAGCTATGCGAATTGGAAGGATGTGTTATGAAGGGACATACGAGTTTAACCTCGTGTGAAAGATGTATTAATCAAGTGGTAACTTACATGATCAGAATTGGCCAGTTAGATGTGTTTATGGGTCTATGATGTGTATAAATGATCGTGTGAAATTCAGACCTCATAAGTAGTGATATGGTACGATATTCCTAAAGTTGTTAATAGGTTATTCCCTCTAACATGTTGCGTGGTTGGATGAGTCGTGAGATAAACGTTGTGTCGGGACACTATTTATTGGTAATGTAGTTGTTGTGTTCCAGGTTGTGATCCGGGCATGGTACTTCGTGTTGCGATGCGGGTATTTTCGCGCTGCAGTGCGGCTGTTGGTGGTGGTGTTGCGATGCCGTCATCGGTTCTAGTGGAGTAGGTTGGGTACTTGTGAAATGAACTTTTGAATGGTTATGTCAGTCTAGAATAGGCATATACATTGTTGTTCTGTTTACTGTTGTTTCCTGTAATTTTGACTTGTGGGAGAGACTAGAGTATAATATGGAAGAGTGTTGCACATGTGGTCGATGTTGTCATAGTTACAGTGATACCTTGTTGAAGAAACATAGTTGTGGGAGGTGGTTGGAACACTTTCGATCTTATGTTAGATGAGACTTTTGTTGACATAGTTGTGGCAAGTAATTAGCGGAACATGTGGGTACTCAAACTGGGAGTTGCAGTTGGTTCATAGTCTTCTATCGGAGCAGTAAGTATCATGTTAAGTTATGGACAAGTTTGATGACAATAAAAAGGGGAATTTGAGGATCAAGTGGGTGTGTAACAATTTTGGGTCGTGAGTTAGGTGGTGGGGATAGGTACGTGAATAAAAAGGAAGGTAGTTATGCGGCAATGTGGAGAGTTGTGGTAGTGGTTATGTTGAGGATTTTGTGGTATATGTTAGATGGTGTGCGGAATGATTTGGAGTATGGAATTAAAGGGAGAGGGGGGGAGAGAGAGAGAGAGAGAGAGAGAGAGAGAGAGAGAGAGAGAGAGAGAGAGAGAGAGAGCCTTGGAACTGGGAATGGTTATCTGTGTTGGGGTTATAGTCGGTTATCAGTGACATGAGATGGTGATAAGGGGAAGGAATAGCTAAGGATCTAGTATTAGTTGGGTTACGAGGACGTAACATTTATCTTAAGAGGAGTAGGATGCGACAAAGAGAGTTTGATGGTTATGCGTACGGTGGTATATTTGGAAGTGTTGAGTCTTGATGTGGAATAAAGGATGGACTTGTGGTTGATATTATAAAAGGTAAAGGTTATGCTTGTAGTAGTATGTATTTTATATGTATGGTTATGGAGTAAGGTTGTAGGTAAGTATGGCTACGATAGTGTTGACAGTTTTGGGTAGTGACGTTTATGAGTGTAAGTAAACTTTGAGGACGAAGTTCATTTTAAGGGTGATAGAATGTAACAAATCGCTTGGTAGATGGTGGTGATATTGGATTTGCTAGTGAGCGGTATGGAAGTAAGACAAAGTTGGCGGCACTTGCGTTGTTGGTATGTGGTTATGTGGTGATGGTTGGTGGATTAGTATGTGTGCTTGCCATGTAGGTATGGGTGTGAACTTCGGGGACGAAGTTCGTTCTTAAGGAGGGAAGACTGCAATACCACGGTTTTTTGAGTCTAGCTTACTCAGCCGAATAGGGCTAACTCGGCCGAGTAAGGTGTCGTGTGTTTTCTGGTCAGGCTACTGTCCAGGAACACTTGGCCGAGTAATGTAATACTCGACCGAGTAAGGGGTACTCGGCCGAGTACTCCGAATACTCGACCGAGTAACCGGTCTGACGAGATTAATTTCCGCGGTTTGATTGATGATTAAAGATTATATAAATCGTGTTTTACAGTTTCAATTCATTTTACCAAAACCTAAACTACGATCTTCACTTCTCTAAGCATCCTTAATCACTCTCAAGACAATTGATCGTTCGTGAGTCTTTCGTTTATCTCGTTCGCATCAGTTTCATCGGTAAGTCACTAGTATTGTGTATTGTGATTAGAGTTGTCTCTTAGGGTTTTGCCCTAATGCTTAGATTTGGGGAAAAGGTTGATTGGCATGGTTGTGATTAGTATTGTTTTGATTGTTATTAGGTGAAAGATTCGTAGAGGAACAATTCTAGCTTCCGCTGTGTGCTTGTGATTCGGATTAGTGATAAGGTAGGGCTTCCCTACTCAGTTGCCTATTTAATTGATTTAAGACGGTGTTAATTGTTGTATTGGCATGATTGGAATTATTATTGGTATTGTCTTTCTTGGTTGTTGGAATTGTTGTTGTTTGTCCATGTTTGCGAGATGCGTCCCCGGCTGAGTGGAATCATTTTCGGGAATGGCTTCACGCCCTTGATTCGCCACAACAGTGGTGATCCATTCGGGGATGGTGAGCAGATTGTGACAGGTGATGATTACATTTAGCTGCGGGGATGAGGATGGGATGTCATCACTTTGAGTCTAGCTTCCGCTGTCATAGGTTTAAATACCTTGTTTTGATGTATTGAGATTTATATACTTTTACTTTAGTTTTTAGTTGAGACGATGTATTCACTAAACTTTATACTTTAATAATTATTCTTGAATGGTTACTTTTGATATACTTACCTCGGGCAATCGAGATGGTAGCATCTTCATATGCTAAGGTGGTCCTTGGTAAGGCACCTTGGTATGTGGGGTGTTACAGTTAATGTGTTGTTAGTCTAGTGTTATTACTGTGTTATTGTAGTGTTATTGTGTTGTTACCGTAGAGTTATTACTGTAGTGTTATTATGGTGTTAATATAGTGTTATTGTCGAATTAGCTTCGTCATTTTCATAAAATGTAAACAAATGAATAAAAAGGAGGGAGTAAGTAACCATATGAACAATTTGGAATAAAACACAAGAAATTACACTAATCTCTTTTCTGTTTTGAGAGATCATAAATTCACATGGTCACAGATCTGAGGTAAAATAAAATTCATTGTGATGCTTATTTTTCACGTTAAAAGCCTCGGGAACAGCTATTTCCTCATTCCAATCAAACGCCACAGCAAACGCCTCGTCATCAGTTAAACTAGTGGGATTTGCCGGCAGTTCTTCAAAACACGCAGGTATTCAGACTTTTCCTTTCGAATTGTTGGCTGAAAAACATCACACTTTTCATATGTGTTTTATGAACCTCCCCTTCAATTGACAAATAATTACCTTTCAATTCACCCCACGACCTTCATCACGTCTAAAATGCAATGTTTTATGAACCTCCCTTTCAATTGAAAAATAATTACCCATATATTGCCTGCTTTAACTAAAATTTACCCCTCTGTCCCGGTCATTTGTTGTCCATTTCTATTTTTAGTTGTTTCAGTCATTTGTTATTTTTTCTATTTTAAGAATGAATTTGATGACTAATTTGGTCATTCACATTCAATTTATTCCAAATGTCATTTAGTAATTGGCCTCTTCCCCTTTCTTTAGTTTTTATGCAAAAACCAAAGGATAACAAATGAGCGCGACGGAGAAATATACAAAAACACAATCAAGCAACCAAACATGTCAAAAATAAGCTGCGGATGATACCAGTACACCTTGACCAAAATTTATCACCTTCTAATCACTATCTCTATTTCACCTTGAACCTCACCTCATAAATCAAACACCTCCAATTCAGTTATACCATCTCCATCATCATTTCACCCAGAAGCCATAGACATATCATCCATTTTCGTCTCCTTCAACCATGAATAATCAACCTGTCATCCTACCGTAGACCACCCAATTTCACACCACCTATCACCACTTGAGAACCTCAGGGCCACCATGCCCTGTACATGACACGAACAGCAGCACACGCACCCAGTCAGGCTACTCCAGACTGTCGCACCATGGCAACACCCGAGCTCAGATTTGCAGCAGCGGCAATAGAACCACCCACGACAGCCCGCTTCAAACTTTGTGGCGCACATGTAAAAACAGTAATTTTCTACACCAAATGCGCTATAAACAACATCAACCAAACTAATCATACATTATCAGCAATTTAGTTGTTACAAGTTACAACTACACTTGATTTAACTATAACACGCCATGGCTCACAAGATTGCGTCGGAATACCGCCCATGAGCCACCATCTCAGTCGAGTGGCGCACTAGTCTAGGCGTCTAGCAGTAGCATTGACGCGGCACCGACACCACCAAACGCATCAACAACTCGTCCCTCTGCCTCCTCCTTCCATTTGACCACCATGAACAACCCCGCTAGCGGTTCGGACAAAACTACTCACCAGCACCGTGCGCACTAGTCACTACTCATGCAACTTTGGGAAGCATACATAGTTGACATGAAGAGTCGTAGTAACACGTTTTATATCAGTAATATTTGCTTCTCTTTCTTTGGAACAGATATTCAAGAGATGAAAGAGCTCAAGCTCTGTGGCCGACGTCAAATGGTCGACCATCTAAGGCCGATATACCGAAGTGCTCTTATTGTCGCTGGTGTTTATGTTATTGGGCAACAAATTGGATGTAATTATACTAAATATGAACAAATGTCAGACGCCTACCAATTGTTCGAGACAATGCCTGAACCAAGTGTACAAGTTAATTCGAGCAGGAGCGTGACCGAATTAGCAGTGACCAGCAATAAAAATACTCATAATCTTCAAATAATTGGAGGTTCAACCATTACCTGCCTCAACTTTCGTGACCACTGATGTAAAATTATATGAACAAACGTAATTGAGCAATACGAGAGACTGTTCGTATGCAGGATAGGATAAAATCGTGTATGTTTGTTGATATAATGAGCTTTACAGAACCTTTTAATATTCTGTAACATTTTACAGAACCTAAAAATTTAAAAAAATTTACCAAAAACTTTTGATTAAAATTTGAGAAAATTATAATTACATTTTATCGGTTTTATCGCATAAAAACCAATAAACATGCAGAAAATAATCAAATTAAATTTCTAAGTTTACCTACACTGTATACTATATGCAAGTAACCTTAGATAAACTTTTCATGCCAAAAATTACATTTTAACAATTTTTAACCAATTTAATCACATTTTATTAATATTTAACTATTAAAAATCAATAATCATGCAAAATTAATTTTATAATTCTTACTTACTCTAATTAATCCATGCATGTGTGAATATATTAAAATTTCATGGCCAGAATTAACAGGCAAACTAGTTTTAAACCTATGCAAAAAATGCACGGGTCGTAATAACAGGTGTTATTATTGATACATGATCATATAAATGAGTGTTATTAAATGTGCAATGCCGTAACATTATAAATAAGTCCATAATTCAAGATTTGACGTAATATAATTTCATAATTTCAGTAGCGGTCTTCATTCTGATGACATAATACGGTTTTTCATCATTAACGTAACTAAGCTACATATAACGTACGTATAATTAAAGAAAAAACAGTTTTTGTCTACGACAATGGTTTTCATCATTAATGTAATTAAAATAATCGATTCAATCTATCAGTCGCTGCTTCGAACCACTATCACGAGGATATCACCCTGGTTGGGGCTCGGGGACATTGCACATAAGTTGTATATGTGAGTAGTATGTTTTTCAAAATGTGCTTTTCCAAAGCACGAGAGTCTAATATCTCCCTGGCTCACTACCACTGTCACCTCCATCATCTCTCCAACTCCCCTCAAATATTAAATAAAAATGAAAATCCGTCCACTCTCAATTCATCTTATACCCTCATTCTCACTTGGAGGCCTCTTTCTAATCCCTTCAAGTTCCGATTGGAAAATCTCTCACATCAAATCTGCCCTCAAAATTTACTTCACACCTCATATAACGACATTTGCAGTCAATTATCGAAACTATATGTATGATACAAAAAGATCGATCTTTATGTATTTCCGACTATTGATTTCTTTAAAATTGATTTCTTTTTCTTCCATGTAGTATTGTTATTTTTTTTTTACAGTATTTCAGTTTTTTTCCCTTTTTATTTTCACTATTCTTCAATGATTATGAATAATTATGATGTCTTTCATACCTTTTTAAAAAAGTTATTTAAATATTGTTGTCTTTAATTATTTCTGTTTTTTAAGTATTTTTCCATATGTTCATCTCATTCAAATTTAAAGGATTTGACTTTTAACATTAAAGCTAATTAAAGCGAATAATCGGAAGAACTTCATGTAAGTATGATACGAAACTTATATTTCCTCCTGATTGGGCATATTCTGCACCCGCTGACCAAGTCAACATATTGACCAAGGTCAAAGCTAAAAGACAACAAGTCAAAAGAAAAACGGCCTAACCGACAAAGCCTGTCGGCCTGTCACTTGGGTCTCGGCTCGGTAACTAGCCGGCCGAGAGGCATATCCGTGTACTCGCATCCGTTCCTCAAAGATGGAGTCAACCAGGCCTGCCGGCCTGTCATGGGTCCCTCGGCCGAGGGTAAGACAGTCTTTCCACCTGCTACGCCACTTGGCCACTTGGCCACTACGTGATAAAAGGTGAAAGTCTATAAATACTCCATATCTCTCATTGAGAAACCAATTGGAAATCTGGTATAAAACTCCCTTATCTCTCTACAATATACTTGGCCAAGTTAAACACACAACTTATCTCTCTAAGTTTACTGACTTGAGCGTCGGAGTGAGTACG
Organism: Silene latifolia; assembly: GCF_048544455.1. Lineage (NCBI taxonomy): Eukaryota > Viridiplantae > Streptophyta > Magnoliopsida > Caryophyllales > Caryophyllaceae > Silene > Silene latifolia. Next base: position 305,507,138 of record NC_133538.1, on the reverse strand, counting down.
CTCGGCCCCAAGCCGAGCCCTCAGTTTGTTCATCTTTACAAGAAAGAGTAAAAGGAAGAGACGAGCAACGACATCATTCTACAAGCTTAAGTGGTCACAATCCTGCTCCGGAATTACACCCGGAACAATTGGCGCCGTCTGTGGGGATACGTACTAAAAGCTAGTCACCTACATTACCAAAAAAAAAAAAAAAAAACCATTCAGCGAGCTAAGAAGATGTCAAAGCAACAAGAAACTGTGAGTGAAGGAATTGCATTCTTCCAGGATGACACGTTCCGTAATTCTGAGATCGGGCAGTCCCCCACCGGCCGAGTCACTGACACGGCGTTCGGGATGCCGAAAGAGCCAGAAACACCACTGCCTACCGACCAAGTCACTATCATGGGACATGTGGTCGATGCGGCCAAATTAAAGCTATTCCTGGACCTGATGGGTAGTACGCCGATTACCCCTGTCACGACGACGGGGACGGCAGCGCATCCACAGGTGACCAGGGCCCATGGAGTGGCTCCGAACAACTTGTCCGGAGCGATACAAGGAGTCGGGCGTGCTAGAACGCCGCGAGAGCCCGTGGTGCCGGTGCGGACCCGAGTCCTTCCCCACTCGCGGGAGGACAGCGTCGCCGCGGCAACAACGAGGCCCGCCCCGAAGGAATGAAAGAAGTCCGACTCACCAAAGTCGGACAAGAAGCCCTTCCCGCCGAGGGGAGATAAGCCGACTAAGGTTGCGAGGAGCGATCGCCGCGTGTCATTCGACACGTGGTCGACACACCCCTCGCACATATGTCCTCGAGATCCCCGTGCCGACTAAGTCAAGCCGCCGCCCTTATCATATAAAGGGGATAGTGACCCGACCGACCATGCCGAGGCTTTCGAGTCGTACATGTCGGTATGGGAGCACGATGAGGTGTGGTGTCGAGTCTTCCCAACGACCCCGCATGGGATGGCTCGAGTTGGTACAAGGGGCTACCTAATGGCTTGGTATCTTTGCTATGCCGACCTGAGAGACAATTTCATAGCCCAATATGCTTGCAACAAGAGAAGGGCCGTGGAAACATCAGATCTCCTAACTATCCGACAGGGGGAGGATGAGTCCCTCCGAAGCTACGTGAAAAGATTCGACGCTAAGGTTCGAAAGATCCGTGAGCGAACACCGAATCGGCGGCCTTCGCGGCGATGAAAGGCCTCCCGAAAGGCGAGTTCAAAAACGAGCCGATCAAGTGCGAAGACCTCAACTTAGACTCCGCCGAAAGATGGTGCCGACCGAGCCGTAAAGGTGGAAGACTATCACAAAACCTGGGTAGGCCACGGTGAAGCTGGGCACCCAGAGAGGAAGAGCCGCCAGGACAACATAGATGAAGGTCGCCGTGACGGGAATAGGTCACGGCCGAGAGATCTAATAGAAACAGACTCGGCGGGCGCCGGGGTTCGGGACCATACTACCGAGCGGTGCACGTAGTCTCACCCCCCCGGTCGCCTCTCCACCGAGGTCTTTACCCTAAGCAAGAATGATGGACGAGGTGGGCAAGGCCCCCAAGGCGAGGGGGACGGTGACACAAGCCGCTTTTGCGAGTACCACGGCCACACCGGCCATAAACCGACAACCGTCGACATCTAAGGAACGCCATCGAAGAGCTAATCCGAAAGGGGGCCTCGGTAAGTATGTAACGGAGGCCCGGAACAAGCGCCGACGGGCGAATAGAAAATCGCTTTCCAACGGATGGGAGTAATCCAGGTTGTCATCGGGGGAAACGAGAACGGTGGGTCAGCTAATGGGCATAAACGACACCTAAATGAGTTATACCAAGCCATCAACTTTGTGCCTAAAACAGCGATCCCCGCTTCCACCATCCCCGATATAACCATTGGAAAGAAGGACTACGAGGGAGTCGTCGCCCGCACAAATGACCCGCTTGTAGTCCACCTGGATATAGCCAACCACTTGGTCAAAAGGTGCCTGATTAACACAGGCGCCTACACGAACATCATGTTCAGGGAGTGCTTTCTTAATCTCGGTCTGAAGATTGGAGACCTGAGCCCTCGCATTAACTCGCTATACTGACTTCTCTCCGGGGCTACCGGTACCCCCAGGGTCAATCGGACAATGCCGGTGATGTTCGGCCAAGCGGATGCGGCTAAAAATGTTTTATCTGAGTTCGTGGTTATCGATGGTTCGTCTGCCTACAATGTTCTCATAGGCCGGGTCACTTTGAGCGAGGCCGATGTAGTGATGTCCATCCGGGCCCTGACATTGATGTATGTCTCGAACCGGGGGGAAGCACAAAAGCTCGTCTCAAAGGACGAGAGAGATGAAATAGTCAATATCCAAGTGTCTGCCAGGGGGTGCAACATGCAATCCCTCAAAGTGGCGAAGAAATCGGAGAAAGGGAAGAGCCCATCCTTGCAGTAGGAGGGCGAACCGATGAATACTAACGTCGGCATGGTCGAAGGAGCCGAGACCGAGGAAGTGGAAATTGACCCAGGGCGCACCGTAACTGTCGGTGTCGACCTGAAGCCAAAATTCAGAGCTGATCTCCTAGACCTACTGAGGAAGAACAAAGATGTCTTCGCATACTCAGCTGTCGAGATGCCAGGCGTGAGCCGGGAGGTGATTGTTCACAAGCTGAACGTACTCTCCACCGCTCGGCCGGTCAAGCAGAAGATGAGGAGCTCCTCGACCGAGAAGGATGAGGCCATCAAAGCTGAAGTAGACAAATTATTAGCGGCGGGCTTTATCATGCCTTGTACTTACCCTGAGTGGCTAGCAAATGTTGTAATGGTGAGGAAATCGTCAGGGGCGTGGAGGATGTGTGTTGATTTTACCAATCTTAATAAAGCGTTCCCTAAAGATTGCTATCCCTTACCTTGAATAGATGGTTTAATTGACGCCACGGCAGGCTATACTATGCTAAGCCTGCTAGACGCCTTCTCCGGGTATCATCAGGTATTTATGGCCGAGGAAGATATGCCTAAATGCGCATTCATCACTAGTAACGGCACATTCATGTATAAAATGATGCCGTTCGGTTTGAAGAACGCTGGCGCAACTTACACTAGGTTGGTGGACAAAGTGTTCCAAAATCAAAAAGGACGAAACATCGAGGCTTACATCGACGATGCTATTGTAAAAAGCAAGTCTGACAGCGAGCACTTAGCCGATTTAGGCGAGACATTTTGTTCACTAAGGAAATACAAAATGAAGCTTAACCAAAAGAAATGTAACTTCGGTGTCCGGGCCGGCAAGTTCCTCGGCGTGCTTGTCAGCGCCAGGGGAATTGATGCCAATCCGGAGAAAGTCAAAGCAATACTAGACCTACCGGAGTCGAGAAATCGAAAAGAGGTTATGACGCTGACCGGAAGGATGGCGGCTCTCGCACGTTTCATCTCTCGGTTGGCCGACAAGAGCACTCCGTTCTTTAAAGTGCTGAAGGGGAATAAAAACTTTAGCTGGGGGGAGGAACAGAGCACGGCTTTCAGCAAATCGAAATCCCACCTTCGACACCGCGACCCCGTCCGTGCCGACGCCGGGGGAGACGCTATATCTATACTTAGCGATTACCTCGGCCACGGTCGATCAAGGTGCGTAATCGTCGTGACGAAAATAAGCGAAGCAATACCCAATTTACTTTATCAGCCACACACTGCTGGCCGCCGAAAGAAATTACCCACTAATCGAAAAGGCAGCCCTCGCCGTTGTCGTTGCCGCAAGGAAGCTGAAACCCTACTTCGACGCACATCCCGTGACGGTCTTAACCGGCCAGCCATTGGAGAAAGCATTAGAAAAATTCGAAAAATCCGGCAGACTTATCAAATGGGCAGTGGAGCTCTCCGGCTTTGGCATTCAAGACAAGCCGAGGCCTTCGATAAAGGGGCAAGCGCTTGCGACTTCTGGCCGAGTGCACGTATCAAGAAAAATCACATCCCGGTGTGTGGGAAGTGTATACCGACGGGTCCTCCACGGCGAACAGCTCAGGAGCCGGCATCCTTATCATCAGCCCTAACGGAAACGAGTTTGAGTACGCCTTGAAGTTTACCTTCTCGGCCTCAAATAACGAATCCGAATATGAGGCGGTGATAACTGGAGTCGAGTTAGCTAGAGCTGCCGGGGCGGAGCATATTGTGTTGAAAACAGACTCGCTCTTAGTGACTAATCAAATCCGAGGAGAGTATGAGACTCGAGACGATGGGATGGTAAGGTACCTGGAGAGGGTAAAAGCTGACACCTCAAAATTGAAATCTTTCCAAATACAGTGCATCCCAGTGTCCGAGAACAACCGAGCCGACGCTCTCTCAAAACTTGCCGTTCAAGCATCAAAAATGTCGATCGAACAGTCTTTGGTGGATATCAGAAATGCTAAAAGCATCACTGAGACCGTCGGCATGGTGGGCGACATCGAAGCCGAGACGACGTGGATGACTCCGATAATGAAATACAAGCTGACAAAAGAGTTGCCGGAGGACCGCAGTCTGTCTCAGAAGATAAGAAGGATCGCTGCAAGGTACTTAGTGTTCGAAGGAGAATTGTACAGAAGGTCCGTAATAAGACCACTCTTGAAATGTGTCGGCCCAGCCGACGCGGAGCTTATACTGACAGAGATTCACGAAGGCATCTGCGGACACCACATGGGGGCGAGAACGCTAGCCCACAAAGCTCTCCGAGCCGGCTACTTCGGCCTACGATCTTGAAAGATTCCGGGCAAAAACCAAGAAGTGCAAGAATTGTCGGATGCATGCTCCGTGTACATGCACCTTCCCGAGACCTCGCAAATCGGTACTTAATCCCCTACCATTTGCACAGTGGGGGATGGATTTATTAGGACCATTTCCGATGGCCTCCAGAGGAAAGAAGTACCTGATCGTCGCCGTTGACTACTTCACCAAATGGGTCGAGGCTGTCGTGATATCTGCCAAGACCACGGCGGCCGTAAGAAAGGTGATTTGGGAGAACATCATAACTCGTTTTGGGTTACCCCAAGTCATTGTATTTGACCACGGCCGAGAGTTTTGGAGCGACATGGTGATGAATTGGTTGGAAGAGCTCGGTATCAAATTTGCATACTCCTCCGTCTGCCACCCTCAGAGCAACGGGCAGGCGGAGGCAGCTAATAAAACAATACTGAACGGGTTGAAGAAGAAGGTTGAAGATCTAAAGGGAAGATGGGCTGATGAACTACCCGGCGTCCTGTGGTCCCTTCGAACCACGGAGAAAGAAGCAACAGTGCATCCATTCCACCTAGTCTATGGGTCTGAGGCCGTCCTGCCAATTGAAGCAACAGTGCCGACATTCAGAACGCAAAACTTTAACCCAGTCGAAAATGAAGAAGGCCTGAGAGCCTCCCTAGACCTGGTCGAAGAAAGTCGAGATACGCCACGGCTCAACTTGGCAGTATATCAAAACCGAATGAGAAGAGCCTACAACCGTAGGGTCCATAAAAGGGACTTAAGAGTAGGAGATCTAGTCCTGAGAAAGTCGGCCGCAACCAACAAAGGAAACATCCATGGTAAGATGACGGCCAACTGGGAGGGACCCTACAGGGTGGTTGAAGAAATGAGGCCGGGGACATACCGGCTGACAGACATGGAGGGTGTGCCTCTAATGAGCCATTGGAACACAGACAACCTTAGGAAATATTTCGTATAGCGGCGGAGGTGTCCGAGACCGTTGTGGGCACCCCAACGCGTGATTATATCTTATGAAGAGTGATCCAAGTTTTCCATCGAAATGCTTGTCCCCTCCGTAGTCGTACCAAAGTAGACGCCACGGCCAAAGCCGGGCAGTCACTACAAATGCAGTTGATACTCGCGAAAGCGACCAACATGCTTAAGAACGTATAAGTACGATTCGAAACGCAAATCGACTACCTCGGCCAATCCGGGAGTGGCAGAGGAAGCGATCAAAATGTCTATAGATACGAATGCGGTCGAGCCGTAACCTCGATTGCCTCGGCCAAAGCCGGGAGTGACGGGGAAACGACCGATATGCTAACATGTTTACAACAAAGGTTTGGGAAGCGCAAATCTGACCGCCTCGGCCAGACCGAGAGCGGAGGAGGAAGCGACCGACATGCCAACATGTTGCTGAGCAAATTGGGAAACGTGAATCTTGCTACCTCGGCCTGTTCAGGTGCAGCAGAGGGCACGACCAATATGCTAAAAACGTTTAAGTACAGTTGAGATACGCAATCTAATTGCCTCGGCCAAGCCGAAGGTAAAACGAGAAAAGCGCTCAATATGTTTAAAAACGTAAGAAGACAACTGAATGGAGGATGAGATCAAAGCCTCGGCCAAGCCGAAGGCAAATAAACAAACTTCATTGAAAATGTTTACAAGTGAGACAAAATAAAGTCGACGGCCGTCCCCATAGGGATAGCCTAAGCTCAACCTACCAAAGTTTAACAAAAAAGAAGGAACAACAAAAATTACAACATTTCAGACATGAAGCGCCAAAAGGATGGCAGGGAGGAAAGGCTCAAAAGTTGGCCCCGACAGTGAAGCCGTCCGAAAGGCCGGTGAATCGGTGACGACCGCCCATCTCCCTATGCTTGTTGCCACCTCGCCAGAAGCAGCAAGATCACCGTCGGTGGACGGCCCCCTGAGGACGACTTGCGGCGTCACGTGCCTTTGCCTTCTCAGCCTCCTATCTAGCCTCCTTCACCTTAGCATCATGGGCCGCCTTGGCGCAGCTTCTGAGCGCCTTCACCGCTTCGCCTCGGCCGCGGCCTTGGCCTCCTCCCCCCCCCTTCTTCTCATCCATAAGTTTGTCAAAATCTTGCCACGGAAAAGTTCCTTCAGGAAGGAGCTCCTTAATCGCATCCCTTGTAGCATCTTCGACTTGGTCCCGCATCGGCACACATTTCGGGGATGATGACGGTTTCAGCGGCTCAATATCCTTCTCCCTCTGAGCAAGGATAGCCTTTGTGCCCTTATGTTCCTTCGCCTCGGCCAAATGCAGGGTCTTCCGTCTTTCCCTCTGCTCAACCATGGCCTTATAACCACCCTCAAGTTTGTTCCTCTCCTCCCGCAACTTAGCGGCATCAGCCAACGCGGACTCAACCTTAGCTCTCTCGGCCAGGACCACCTTCTCAGCGTCCTCCTTAAGCTTTCGCTCAGCGAGGAAGTCCTGCTTCGCCTTCTAGGCCTCCTCCCTAGAAGCGGCAAGCTCAAGCCTAAGCCGTTTGAGCGAAGGGGCAGTTTGAGCCACGAGCTTTTCTTGCTCGATAAGATGAGTGCCGGCAACTTCAGCCCACTTCACCAGCCTTTTGGCCAACCTTATGCCGTCCGCCCTGAGCTGAACGAACGAAGCCTTATTGGACGAGGTGTCGACGGCGACATTTTTGTCGCCCATCTGCACATGCTGCTTCTCCAATTGCCGTTCGGTGAGAGCAACAGCTGGCGACGGCTGATCTAGAAAAAACCCGGATAAAGCGTCCATGTCAACATTCATCGACATATCAGAAAGCCTGTCATCAGGCATGCATAAGGAACCTGCTAAATCCGAGCCATGGGTTAGATCCGTACCAGTCCTAGCCTTCTTGGATTGAGGGCCGGCTGACCCCTCCTCTTTCCCTGCCTCGGTAACAGCAGCAGCAGCAGGCGTTGTTTCTTTCCTCTTATGTGAAGGAGGAGGACCCTCCAGAACGGTGAGGTCCTCGTCAACATTGACGACCTCCTTATCTTTTTGGACTATGGGGATTAGAGATCGAGTTGGAGTTGACGTCGTAGCCGCCGAAGACGTTGCTTTTGGTCTCCGGCGCGACACGTTACCGCCAATCTCTACTTGAGTCGCCCCCACATCCATTGCTTTCAACGCCTGCTCCATGAGTTCGTACGGGGCCTGTTTGCGATCACGCGACGCGGCCTTAGGGTGCAGTTCAACAACTCTCCTGTCCTGGTCAAGTCCCAACTTGCTTAGGATGGAGACAGAGAGATCCCGGCCAAATCAATCTGCAAGAAACAAAGCAGGAGTTAAGCAAAAGAAGTAAATCGAGGCTCAAATATCGAAGCATAAAAGCAAAGGGGGCCTCATACCGACCCCACTCACCCTGGCTGAGGGTCGGTATGAGGCCGACGTGACAAAGCGGCTCGTCTTGAAGGACGATCTGCGTCGGGGGCATCCATCCCTTCGGCATGCCATCCTTCTCAGCCTCAAACATGCTCATTGCCCGCACTTCGTCGTCTTTAAGATAAACCTTCTTGACGTCCATCTTAATCTTATTACGGGAGACATATCTTTCATGCTCCCCCTGACTCTCACAGCGCAAATTGACGCGGCGCTGGAAGGACCGGGGCAGTGGATAGTCCTCCGGAACCTCGACATATACCCACCGCCCCTTCCAATCTTTGCAGGATGTCAGCTTGGAGACGGTCACGTAACCCGGCTCGGTCTGCACGCTGTACCACCCCATGACGCCTTGGGTAGACAGCCGAAGATGGTGAAGCCGGCGGAAAAGGTTCACCGTCTGGGCCACCCTCTTAAAGAGACAAAACCATACGAAGCCAATAATCGTCTTAATGGCCAACGGGTGCAGTTGTGCCACGACGACATTCATGGCTTTGATTATGGCCGAGACATGTTCATTAAGAGGAAAACGGAGCCCATACTCCAGATGTCTAATATACACGCCTATACAACCTTCGGGAGGGCAACAGACTGCCTGATCACCCACAAGGACAATAATTCTATACCCCCTGCCGAAGTTGTAGTGGTCTTCGAAAAGTTCAGGCCCGGAGACAGAAGCGAACTTGTTCGTCCAAACGCGATCAGGTTTAATCGAGCAGGCTTCGCCGTGCCACAAGTAATGTGGCCTCTCTGAATCAGATCGGGTCTCTTCCTCCTCATCATCATCAAAATCCTCGAGATATTTCTCGTTGATTTCAGGAGAAGGCGACTTGCGACCCCGAACCCTACCGGCGGACAACCAAAGGCTCCTGTTCATCGGGATGCGGCGGTTCGCCCCGGGGTTGAGGTACTAGGCGGAGCGTCGGCAGCAGGACATGGTGGCAACGAATACTTAACAAATAAAAGTTGGGGAAGAATTTGTTTTTACCTTGAAAGAAAGTGTTACGCCGAGTAACGCTTCGAAAATTAGAGAGAGAAAACTCTTCGAAAACTAGAGAGAGGAAATTTTTCTTGAAAATGAAATTTGCACAGCAAAATGAGGGGCAAACTTGCTCTATTTATAGAGCAAAGCCCGTTCAGTGGACCAATCAGATCAAAGCCCATGAAACGTCCACCAATCAATACCAGGCCACGTGTCAAGCATGATGCCACAGAAGGTCAATCGACATACAGTGACAAATCTTCTTCGACACGCTCCTTGGTAACTACTTGCTAACGGCCAGCTGGTCAACCAAGCTTGGCAGCACCGGCCGGGGGCAATCAAAAGCACACGGCACTCCCAACCTTGGTCTCGGCCAATGCCATTTTCTTTTCCACATTCGATGTCCATTACACAACAATGTGGAGGGGGGATATGGTACGGCCTGAACAGGACCAAGCCGAGGAAGAAGTTCGACATGCGCAGAATACGCTCAACACGCATCAAAGGTCCATACCACGGCATAGACTACGCTGGGGGCAAATTGATGGGGCATATTCTGTACCCGCTGACCAAGTCAACATATTGACCAAGGTTAAAGCTAAAAGACAACAAGTCAAAAGAAAAACGGCCTAACCGACGAAGCCTGTCTGCCTGTCACTTGGGTCTCGGCTCGACAACTAGCCGGCCGAGAGGCATATCCGTGTACTCGCATCCAGTCCCCTCGGCATGGAGTCAACCAGGCCTGCCGGCCTGTCATGGGTCCCTCGGCCGAGGGTAAGACAGTCTTTCCACCTGCTACGCCACTTGGCCACTACGTGACAAAAGGTGAAAGTGTATAAATACTTCACATCTCTCATTGAGAAACCAACTGGAAATCTGGTATAAAACTCCCTTATCTCTCTACAATATACTTGGCCAAGTTAAACACACAACTTATCTCTCTAAGTTTACTGACTTGAGCGTCGGAGTGAGTACGCTCGGCCCCAAGCCGAGCCCTCAGTTTGTTCATCTTTACAGGAAACAGTAAAAGGAAGAGACGAGCAACGACATCATTCTACAAGCTCAAGTGGTCACAATCCTGCTCCGGAATTACACCCGGAACACCTCCTTTTTATATTTCTTTGCATTTATTTTAAAGTTTATATTTTTTTCGATTTGGAACGGGAACTTTTTCAAATCTATTTGTATTATACTGGTTATGTTATATTTAGTTCTTTTTATATTTGCTTTCATTTATTTTAAAGTTTATATATATTTTGATTTAAAAAAAAAAAACTCTCTTACGGAGTAATCTATTTTCTACGAATTTTTTTTATCTACCTCTACTATATTGTTTATGTACGAAAATTTTAAAAAATGACATATCAATATATTTTGTTGTTAAAATGTTAAGAACTAATATACTTTGTATTTGTGATGTTGGAATATAATAGTCATACTGATTATTTTTTTTATTTACACAATGAATTTAACTACTCATTCCAGATGATTAATCAATATGCATTGTTCACATTTTATTTGTTCAGGTTAGAAGTAGGAGGACGATTATTTGAAAATTTTATTAATTTTTCGTAATTGTAATTTATTAATGTGTAATTGTATAATGTATGATTTTGTGTAAATGTAATCTTAATTAAATAAAATTAAGATGGTAAGAAGAGTGTAATTAACTATGTAGAGATCATGGCGGTCCCCACGTTAGGAAAAAAAAGAAAAAAGAAAATTTATAACAGCCAATAGGAATCCTTTAAAGAACCCATCTTTTATACTATGTAGATGGTTTTAGTTAACTATTAACCAATTTTATGCAAATTAAGACGGTCTTAAGACGGAAAAATCTATTAATTAGCAATAAAATTTCATAATGAACCAAATTTGACCAAAAAATATTTTTAGGTCAGAATTTATACATGCAACCAAAAATTTTCGTGCTAAACCAGTTTTACACAAAAAATCCGGTTTTATTAAGTCATCTTATAACTCGATAAAATGGTCGAAAATCGACATGCATGTAACGACTGAGCTCTGATACCAGTTGTAGGTGCTAGAACCCTAATTAGACTCATCTAATTAGTGACAGTCTTAAAAGATCTAGTTACATGCATGTAGAAAACATCGCCTAAAAAGACGAAAAAAAGAAGTTTCTTACATTGCTTTAGGCAAAAATATGGGCACAACACAAGGACTCCTTCCTTATGTTGTTATTGAGCTTAAAACATCATGGATGATCTTCCATCTTCTAATCTCCATAGTAGGAAATCTCCTCTTGGTTGCACCCAAAATTAAGCCCAAAATATACTTATATTATTAACTAGATAATGATAGTATAAATACTTGTGTATAATTATTACAAATATTATTACACTAATAATATTTGATGTATAATATAATTTGTGAATATATTTTTTTATTTGATGATGATCAAAAAATTTGGTCATCTTTTGATGAAGAAGAAGAAGAAGAAGAAGAAGAAGAAGAAGAAGAAGAAGAATGGACCTTATTTTTCTACTTATGGGTTGGCCACCCCAAAGAAATTATAAAGAAATTTTTCATCAAAAATTCCAACATTTGCATGGTCTCTAATATGTAGTATTTGTAGGCATATTTATGGACAAAAAGAGAGACATGTGTCAACCCATTTGACACATGTAGTCTCTATGAAAAATCGGTCCACTTGTGTATTTTTCGGTCCATTTCGATTTTTGACATATGTCCCACAAATGCTTATAAGTCTTATATTTAATTATCTTATATAATTAAATATTAATTTAATTATTTAACACTTAATAATATAAATTAACAACTTATTACCACTTAACTATGAAGTATGTATTAGACCATTTTATCAATATAAAAATGTGTCTTATAGACCTTCATTAGCTAATTTTACAACCTCTTGTAAAACTAAATAGCTAACTACCCCCGCCTCAAAACATACACACACATCGTATAAAATTAATTAATTAACTATTAATTAATAAATTTTAATTAATATTTATTAATTAATTATCAAATAATTAAATAATAAATCCCCTTGGCCCGAGTTCGTAACTCGTTATCAAAAATAAATTTACTCGACTTAATGAAAGTCAATATATACAAGATACTAATTATACTATATCTCATATAAATAATTAGTTCATCCATTTGGGCATCATCCTATAGATGTGACCTAAAGGGATCAGCTGATCACTGCCGTCACACGACAGTAATGTTGATAAGGCTAAAGTCGTATCACCATATCAAAGTAAAACTATCTCAAGACTAACAAGAATAGCTAGCAGTAAGACAGGTATCGAATCCACAGGGAGGCGGTAAAAGTTAAGTCTATAATTATTTAAATTGTCTAATGTAACCGTTTTCTGGGGGTATTTTTTTGTTATCTAACCAACTAAATGCGAGTAATAAAAAGAGATTTAAACAATGATATTAAAAGTCTAGGATTTCCGGTTCACTAGGTCAATTATACGGGGTCTATTAATCAATTGCTAGATCTACCAAGCTGTCTAAGGTCATAAGATCGGTCGACTCTATTATACCCTTTAGATCGATTCTAACATGCGGTCGCTATAATTAGATACAATCTATTTGATTATCGCAACCTATATTAATTCTAACCCGGTCGGTGAAAGGATTAATTCGCTACACTAATTAACAACTCAGGCCTAAGTTAATTAACTAGAAGAATAACAATAATCAAACGACAACTTATGCGATTTCACTAGCAATTAATCAATTTCCCTTTTCTAATTAACCTAGATCCCCTTCATCCTAGATGAGGAATTTAGCTACTCATAATTAAAGCAATAACAATAATAATGATAAATGAAGACATAATTAAGAACATGAAATAAGAATAATAATCGAATAACATAAACTTGAATGATTAATTACTGAAGAAAGATTAGTACTGTAGCAAGAAAAGATTAAAGTTAGAGAGAGTAATCAGCCGTCTGAAAGTAAAATAAAGCGTAACCTAATAATATCCGACGAGTTTCTAATTTATAATACAAATAACTGTTTTAGGAAAATCTGGAAAGTAATATGCCAGAGAGGTTCCTCGATCGAGCCTGAGGTGACTCGATCGAGGACGGATGCTCGATCGAGCCCTCCCTGGCTCGATCGAGGAACCAGCTTCACAGATTGTTTCTTCGTTTCTTTCACTTCTAGCCTTCATGCTTCCTCGTTCCTCGTGCCATACTCCGTGTATCCTACTATGCCATCTCCGCTACGCTCATCTTAGCTTGATTATCCTCATAATGCGTCATTTCTGCATTGAAACACAAAATAGCGGCAGTATCGACAATTCATTGAAATAAGGCATATAAATGATATAAAGGCACGAAAACGGTATATAAAATGGTATGAAAGGAGCTATAAAAGTGTATATAAAAGTGATACATCAAACTCCCCCAAACCAACCCTTTGCTTGTCCTTAAGCAAAGCAATCAGACCAAACAAGAGACAACAAACAGATGGTGAATGAATAACTCAGAGCAAATGTCTAGGCACATACAAATCCCAGCTATCCACATCTATAACAAAAATGACCAAAAATTCTGCGAATAAAACAAATTTAAAGGCACGGGTAATAGACTAACGCAGCTCTTACTCAAGATGTGACATGATACCGAGACTCAGCCAAATGCCTTTCAACCTTGCAAGACAATTTTGTTGGATTCTCGCGGTTTCACTCATGCACTCATAAGGGGTGAGATATATGTAAGATAGAAAGAATAAAGACACTCACTCAACTTATGAGATATGCATGCAATCTAATGTGATAGAAGATTCTCCAACTAGTGCGCATTCACAAAACAGACCAAGTACATGTATCAAGGACAAAATGGTGGTAAAGTGGCATGAGTATAGAAGTGGCTTGTGCATAAGCACGTATGGGTATGTGAGGCTCAGACAGTAGTCGCAGCGCTAAACCAATAGCCAAATCTAATAATAAATAGAACAATCATCCAACTCGAGAAATTATCTCAACTTTGACAACATATGGGAGAATGAAATAGCTCTCCAAATGTGCATTAGACTCCAGTAATTACCACTCATGACCTCCTAACAAAACTTGATGAAGCAATAATTTTTTTCTTTTCTTTTTTTCTTTCTTTTTCTTTTTTTTTTGCTTTTTTTCGAATTCTTTTTCTTTTTCTTCCTTTTTCATAATATTTCTTTTTTTCAACATAGGAGGTCACACAATTGCTACAAAAAGATAGCTACTACCCACATGACAATAAAAGTCCCAACCCAACCAAAGCAGCTATAACAATCAAGACTCAAGCAACTGCGACTGTCCCGAAAAAGGTAGGCAAATTCTGGAATGTAGCGAAGAAATAGGATATAAAATGGCTACATGGTTAAAACGGGCTAACAAAAACTGGGTAATGTATGACATATTTGAACAAGAAGAACCGCCTTTCCTCATGTACTCAATCATATGAACGCGCAAAAGCTAAGAAACTTATGTCACACTTATGCAGTTTGATATTACATATTCCACAAGGAGACCACACTCTTCAGGCTAAATAACAATGAGACCGGTTTACCAACAAAATATAGTCAAATCTACTCGGCATAAGGCAAATTGTGACGGTCAAGACTTGAGTAAAGAACTTTGTTCATCATAGCTAACAGGTCAAAACAATGTACATGGACAACTAAATGGGACTCAAATGCAAAGACAAAGCAAATTATCATCATTGCTAAACAATTCACCAAGACTCGACTCAAAATAAATAAAACATGTTTTTGTATTTTATAAATTTTTCAATTTTTTTGGATTTTTTTTTCACACACAACAATAAATAAAACACACAACAGAAATAAACACTCTCCCCCAAACCTAAATGTCACAATGTCCTCATTGTGACGTCTACAGCATAACAATCACACAGAAATCCAACAACCTATGGGACATTACTAACAAAGGGAAGAGGGGAAAATAAGAAATGCAATAAAACAAAAACAAGAAAGATAATACCAGCTGTAATGCAGTAGCCTCCCCCAAACCAGCTGGAAAGAGAGGGATGTAGTGACCAGCTGGTCACTACCGGGCTCCATCATCATCAAGGTTAGCTTCATAAAAATCATCAATCTCAACATACAAAGACAACAGCTCAGGGTCAGGAGCAGGGGTACCACGGCCTCTAGAACGGCCACCTCGTCTACCACGGCCTCTAGAACGGCCACCCCCTGGGAAAGCTGCTGCAGGCGTAAAGCTCCAAACCGACCAAACGCACGTTGTGATAAAGGGACACCCACACATCCTCGGGAAAAACAAGAAGAAGGCCGATGGGGACGGATCGGAGTGTAGAAAGGACGACCCAAAGCACCATAATCGCATACTAAACTGTCCAAACTCGGCAGAGTCACTCCAAAAGGTGGAAGACACGGCTATCATCACCGGTGTGGTGTAGTGGCTAGGAGAAGTGCCCGTGTCTTTGTCCACTGCAGCAAGAAGAGTCATAGCCTCCATCTGCTCCCACATACGCCGCTCGGTCAATGCGGCGTTAATGCCCTGATGAATCCTCACCTCTCTCTCAAGGACTGGGTCAAAGTGATAACCTGGGTAGGATAGGCTGTAGAAGGTGGAGGAGGAGGAGCGGGCTGAAAAGAGCCAGGCAAGTGGGTGGCAGGCTAGCGACGTCTCCGACGCCCACCAGTAGTAGTAGCAGTAGTAGTGGTAGTACTGGAACTGGAAAAAGTGACCAAGAGGTCCAGTGGGATCAGATAAGTGACAGGTGTGGGTCTCTCCCTAGCTGTACTCTCCTCAAGAGGGTCCATAGCCGGCAAACGGTCACACGGCAAAAGCATGTAAAACTGACCCTGGACCTTCCAGTAATGGTCCTTCCCATTCCTAATGTCTATGTAAGAGATATCATAACGCAAGTGGTTGTCATCAGCAAGGGGCTCATGGTCATCCATAGGCTCGTAGGGGTCACCTCCCCGAAAATCACAAACAACCCGAGCAATCTTAGTGACGAGGGCACCACAATCAAGATCCCCATATCTCCCGATCATACGGACAAAGGCTGAGCACACAAGAGCAGGGGGAGAAAACTGGAATGTCCCCTCCCGATAAGGGTTCAGGTAACTAGCAAGAATCAAGACCTCAATGGTGGAGGCCTTGCTCTTGCCGTGCCTCCCGCAGAGTAAGTAGCTCAAATACCGTAGAAACAATCGAAGACAGACATGTTGGACATCCAAAAAAGACATACTACTAACATCTGCATCCGCATAGCCAGTAAACAAGGGAAAGTATCGGATTGCAGACATCCCACTAGCATTATATAAATCACCATCAATG
This sequence comes from Silene latifolia, assembly GCF_048544455.1. Lineage (NCBI taxonomy): Eukaryota > Viridiplantae > Streptophyta > Magnoliopsida > Caryophyllales > Caryophyllaceae > Silene > Silene latifolia. Next base: position 305,490,783 of record NC_133538.1, on the reverse strand, counting down.
TGTTTGTCAATCCCCAGGATTTCTGAAAGACGGTCAAAGGTCAAAGACCGTTCGATATTAAGCAACCTGAACCTAATAAGGTGGTCACTGGGGAAGTAGGCAAATGAGCTCAAAAACTCAAGGGTCAGAGCAGGGTAAGACAACTCATGAAGTAGGAAAAGTCCCTGTAAACCAATCTCAACGAACATGCCATACAAAGTTTCATCAATCTTCAAGGTTCGTAAAATTTTCCTATCCACACATCTAGTAGCACTCGTGGATTTTGTCATCAAAAATTTGAACCTGTCCCTTTGTTCCTTGTCACGGAACTCAACAAAAGGATAATCATCAAAAGGAGATAAGTCCTCCTCCTCGGAAGACTCCACTACCTCGGGTATCACCTCGGGTTGTCGGATGGGAGCATTCCTCTCACGTGACCTCTTGTTTCCTTGCCTAGTAGACGACATTCTCTGCAAAATAAGCAAGTATACAATCATACACCAACCATAAGACAAAAACAGTCCCGTTTTTTTGCAAATATGGGTCAAAAAATCATGTTTTAAGACCGAAAATCACAAGTAAACCATCCAAAAAGCTAGGGGAACATGATTATATATCAAATAATGATGATTCCAAGCATAAGAACACAATTTCTAATTAATTTAATGCATAAATTCAACCCGAATTTTGAAGAACCCTAGTTCCCAAATTAGCAAATTAGGCATGAAATTCAACAAATAAAGGGCTAAAAAGTAAGGAAATAGCAATTGTATATGAGCAATGGAAGATTCAAAGTAATAAACTCATGTTTTAAGCAAGAAATTTCAGATTTTTCTGGGACAAAAGAGAGCAAATCGGGACTTACCTTCGCAAATAGAGCAATGAAATTGCAAAAATAAGCACAATAGATTGATGTAAGCACTTAATAAACAAATAAACCCAAGTTTTATGAGAGATTTAATGATGATTGATGATGAATGAAGAGAGAAAGAGTAGTAGGGGCGGAAATAGGCTACAAGAATGACAAAAAGAAGAAAAGAATTAGAAAAAGTAATAACAATTAAAGCATAAAACAGGTTTGGGAAAAACGCGGAACCGGGTTCAGTAAGGATCCTCGATCGAGCCTGAGGTGACTCGATCGAGGAACCAAAATCAGGACTAGCCAACTCTCGTCATAATTGATTTTAATTCTTTTCTAGTTGCCTCGATCGAGCCCCACTTGCACTCGATCGAGCACACTGGTTCCTCGATCGAGCCCAGCCTGACTCGATCGAGGAACTAACTGCTGGCGTCCATTTCGTTCTTTGTTATTCTTAACTTCAAATTCCGTCAAATTTGCACAAAATACTTGAAAGCATATCAAGTTCCCTCCTCTCACCTCTCACCTCTCAAAGTTCAATGAAAATAAATGCAATACTTTAAATTTAAATCCTAATTTACAAATTAATAAATTACAATATCCGAGCTACGTCTCGGTTGCGCTGGTTTTTGCGGTCCCGCACGACCGTAATTCTTCATCAGCAAGAAAAATCAATGGCAAAGAGGTCGAGAGACTCTATTACCCCAACATACGCTCCTTCATAGTAGATTTTCAATCGTTGCCCATTCACTTTGAAGGTCTCTCCTTTGTCAGTTTGCAGCATAACTAACCTAAATTTGTTCACATCAGCTACAGTGAACGGTCCAGACCATCTACTCTTCTGTTTACCTGGAAACAAACACAAACGAGATTTAAATAAGAGAACTTTCTCACCCACATGAAATTCCCTTGGCAAAATATGCTTGTCATGCCACTTCTTCGTTCGCTCCTTGTACACTCGAGCACTATCATAGGCATACAGTCGAAACTCATCAAGCTCATTCAACTGCATCAGTCGTTTCTCACCCGCCAGTGAGGGATCCATATTCAGCTCCTTTATGGCCCACATAGCCTTGTACTCAAGCTCCACAGGTAAATGGCAAGATTTGCCATAGACTAGACAGTATGACGACGCGCCAATCGGCGTCTTGAATGCAGTACGGTAAGCCCACAAAGTGTCATCTAGCTTCCGACTCCAATCCTTTCTGTTCTTTCTTACTATCTTTTCCAAGATCTGTTTCAGCTCTCTGTTAGAAACCTCTACTTGTCCACTGGTTTGAGGATGATAAGCCAATCCTCTGCGGTGTGTAATGCCATATTTCTTCAAAATAGAATTAAGATGACGTTCATTGAAATGCTTTCCTCCATCACTGATCACCGCGCGAGGCATTCCAAACCGTGGAAAGATAATTTTCGGAAACATCTTAACAACAGATTTAGCATCACAAGTGGAGGTGGCAATTGCCTCCACCCATTTAGAAACATAATCTACAGCTACTAATATATACTGATTCCCATGAGTAGTAGGGAACGGCCCTTGGTAATCAATGCCCCAAACATCAAAAATCTCTACTTCTAAGATTCCAGTTTGAGGCATCTCATGCCTTTGCGAGATATTACCCGTTCTTTGACATGCATCACAAGAACGGACAAAATTAGTAGCATCCTTTAAGATAGTAGGCCAATAAAAACCCGATTGCATTACCTTAGCAAATGTCCTAGAAGGACCATGATGACCACCATAAGAAGAAGAGTGACAATGAGAAAGGATGGCACATACCTCACCCTCTGGAATACATCGTCTTTAGATACCGTCCGCGCACTCCCGGAACAGATATGGATCGTCCCAGAAATACCGCTTCACGTCATGCAAAAATCTCTTCTTCTGCGGATAGGATAAATCAAGAGGAAGCATACCTCCTACCAGATAATTGGCATAATCTGCAAACCATGGAGTATTTGCAGCTACAGCTAGAAGTTGGTCATCTGGAAAAGAGTCATCAATGGGCAAAATCTCTCTTCTTGCAAATCTCAGCCTAAACAAATGATCTGCAACAACATTCTCGAAGACTGACTTATCACGAATTTCTAAATCAAACTCTTGTAATAATAAAATCCATCTAATAAGTCGTGGCTTAGCCTCTTGTTTGGTTAAAAGATATTTTAAAGCTGCATGGTCAGTGTGAACAATAACTTTAGAACCAACAAGATAAGCTCTAAATTTGTCTAAAGAATAGACAACTTCAAGAAGCTCCTTCTCCGTAGTAGCATAGTTGATCTGCGCATCATCAAGAGTCTTACTTGAATAGTAGATGGCATGTAACACCTTATGCTTTCGCTGCCCTAAAACAACTCCAACTGCATAGTCATTGGCGTCGCACATAATCTCAAAAGGAAGGCTCCAATCCGGAGATCGGATTATGGGAGCTGAGATAAGAGCTTGTTTAATCCTGTCAAACGACTTAACACACTCGTCAGTAAACACAAAAGGTGTATCTTTATGAAGTAGCCGAGTTATAGGTTAAGCAATTTTAGAGAAATCCTTAATAAAGCAGCGATAGAACCCTGTATGACCAAGAAAACTACGCACACTTTTAACATTAACCGGGTACGGGAGTTGCTCAATTACCTCAACCTTAGCTTTGTCCACCTGAATACCCTTACCTGACACCAAGTGACCGAGTACCACCTCTTCAGTAACCATGAAGTGGCACTTCTCCCAGTTGAGAACAAGGTTGCTCTCCTCACAGTGCTGCAAAACTTTAGTCAAGTTTCTCAAGCAAACATCAAAATCAGTACCATACACACTGAAATAATCCATAAAGACTTCCATGGTAGACTCTATGTAATCAGAAAATATGGCCATCATACAACGCTGAAAAGTAGCAGAAGCGTTACATAAACCAAAAGGCATCCTCCTATAGGCAAATACACCATATGGACATGTGAAAGTGGTCTTTTCCTGATCGTCAGGATGAATGGGTATCTGAAAGAAATCGGAGTAGCCATCTAGGTAACAGAAATAACTATGAAATGCTAATCTCTCTAACATTTGGTCAATGTAAGGAAGTGGGAAATGATCTTTCTTAGTGGCCGTGTTCAACTTCCTATAGTCAATGCACATCCTCCACCCTGTAACAAGTCTAGTAGCAATCAATTCATTCTTATCGTTCTTTACTACTGTAGTACCTCCCTTCTTAGGTACAACTTGGACAGGACTGACCCATTTAGAATCAGATATAGAGTAGATAATACCAGCATCAAGTAATTTCTGTACCTCTTTTCTCACCACCTCCTGCATTGGAGGATTTAGTCGTCTTTGACCCTGTGTACTAGGCTTGTGGCCTTCTTCCAAATGAATACGGTGCATACAAAAATTAGGACTAATACCTTTCAGATTATCAATGCTATACCCAATGGCCTTTTTATGAGTTCTCAAAACAGTCAACAAAGCAGATAGTTGACCTTCAGTTAGGCTAGCATTGACAGTCACTGGGTTCATTTTACAGTCATCAAGAAATTCATACTTAAGATTAGAGGGAAGGGGCTTTAGTTCAGGTTTCTTTACCTCAGTTAACTTAGGTGCAGTACCCAAACTATATACCCTTTGATGGGGGCATTCCTCTCCAGTTAGAAGCTTCTAAAACCGATGAACTTCTGGACTCCATGAACCCCTCTGATCAGCTGATTCCGTGACTAGGGCAATCTCCAGAGGATCCCTGTCCAAACACATAGGAAGACACTCATCAATAGTAAAATCAACAACATCTATACTATGACAAGTCTCTTCTATCATTGGATGTTTTAATGCTTTTTCCAAGTTAAAGACAATCGTATCATCCCCCACAGAGTCAATCTCCCTTGCTTAACATCTATAACCGCCCCCGTAGTGTGTAGGAACGGTCTGCCCAGGATGATAGGGATTTGGTTGTCCTCAGCCATATCTAAGACAACAAAATCAACAGGGATGAAAAATTTCCCAGTACGAACGGGAACATCCTCCAACACCCCTAATGGGTGTTTAACAGATCTATCGGCCATCTGCAGTGTCATATTAGCAACTGTCAACAGACCCATATTTAATTTATTACAAATAGAATAAGGCATAACGCTGACGCTAGCTCCTAAATCACAAAGAGCTTTACTAATAGCAAGATGACCAATATGACAAGGGATAGAAAATCTTCTTGGGTCCTTTAATTTAGGCGGTGAATTGATTAGCAACATGGCACTGCACTTCTAAGTGTAAGCAATAGTTTCCACCGCATCAAAGGATCTATTCCTTGTCAAAATCTCCTTCATGAATTTTGCATAAGCCGACATTTGAGTAATTAATTCAGTGAAGGGAACACTTACCTGTAGATTCTTCACGACCTCCATAAACTTACCGAACTGCTTTTCCAACTTGGATTTTTGCTGCCGATGAGGAAAAGGTAGTGCAATAGTAATGGGCTCGGCTGGCTTGACCTTAGAATCAAGTTTTAAAACACCGTCGTCTGTCGAGGAGGTGCCTCGATCGAGCCTGGAGGTGACTCGATCGAGCACACTGGTTCCTCGATCGAGGAACCTCAGCAGGTTCAGCTTTTTCGTCCTTTTTGCTTTTATCGTCAGCTCGTGTTTCAACTTTGTCAAGTTCTTTTTCATCATCACTAAGCTCCAAATTACCCAATCCCTTGGGATGCATATAAGAGGTCTCATCATCAGTAATGGGCACATCATTAAGGCTTTGGAGGTCGGGATTTGCATAAGTAGTATTGCTCCTCAACTGAATAACATTAGCTTGCTCGTGAGCTTGTTTACCTTGAGGAGGAAGACCCACGGCCTGTTTTGATGGGTTTTGAAGTGCCATCTGAGCCACTTGATTATCTAGCATCTTATTATGGGCAATCAGCTCAGAAATTTGAGCCATCTGCTTATGTTGCATTGACAAAGTTTCTTGCAAAAGATTGCGCAACTCTGCCATCTCAATTTTTGGAGCTTGTCGAGGAGTTTGTTGAGGAGTTTGTTGAGGAGGCTGTTGATATTGATTGTTAAAATGCTGGCCTCCTTGATTTTCCCTTTGATATCCCCCTTGTGGCTGATTACCACGATTGTTGGGAGGGACATAAGTATTCTTCTATGGCTGCTGCGGGGTTTTGCACATTCTGACTAGACTATTGAAGGAATGGATGCTCCTTCGTTATTTCATTGTAAAAATTTGAGAAGGGTGTACCTTGTGCACCTTGTTTGTAAGCCTGAAAGGCATTAACCTGCTCCAATGTACTCAAGCAATCAGCTGCACTATGACCGTCTAAACCAAATCTAGCACAAGACTCCTCTACTTGCTGACTCATAGCATGAACTCTCACCTTACCACCCAATGATTGGGTAGTCTTTATCTCTGCGATCTGGGCAGAAATAGCCTCTAATTGCGCTGCAAGAGCACTATTAACACCTGTTCCTCACGTGCTTCCCCTAGGATTTCCATACCTGGCATTATGGGTGGCGATCTGATCAATCAACTTCCACACGTTATCATCATTGGTGTTGTCTTGAAACCTCCCATTAGCAGAAGAATCCAAAAGGGCACGATGATCGTCGTACAACCCGTTATAAAACTGGTTGCAAAGAAACCACTTAGGGAAACCATGATGGGGAACTAATCGGACCAAACATTTGAAGCGAATCCAAGCTTCATTCAAATCTTCAGTAGCTCCTTGCCTGAAACTGGTAATTTGACTTCGTAATGCATTAGTCTTTTGAGGTGGGAAGTACCTCTTGTAGAAAGCAAGAGCTATGGAATTCCAGTCTGTAATTCCTTCATTCTCCATATCCAGATCTCTCAACCACTCAGCAGCTCCATCTTTCAGAGAGAAAGTAAAGAGCACCTGCTTAACCTGATCTTGTGTCACTCCAACTGTTAAAGGAATAGAACAGCAGTTGGTGACAAATTTCTCCATATGTATCGCAGGATCCTCAGCAGCTGCCCCTCCAAACATATTTCGTTCCACCAAGTTGATGTAAGATGGCCGAATCTCAAAAGTTCCATTGTCAGTAGTGGGCAGCTTAAATCCTTATGGGATAGAAGCTAAGGTTGGCTCGGAGTGACTGGCTAGAGTAGGCATGATGGTAGTCTCGGGAATATCAGTTTCGACTGGGATCTCGGGAATAGGAATGTCGTCCTCTTCGTAGGACTGATCGACTGACTGTGCTGAGCTCGCCGTCTCGACGTCAAGTATACTCAAGTCTTCTACTTGACCCACTTCTTGATTAAATTTTCGTCTGTAGTGAAAAGTCTTCTCCGGTTCAGGATCAAAAGGAATAATCTCGGACCTATTAGACTTGGGCATACACGGAACTAACAAGAAAAGTGTGAGAACGGTCTCAAGGAACTGGGTTCCCTGAGACAAAGAGACAAAATAAACACAAACAAACTAAACAATTGTTGCCTCCCCGTCAACAGCGCCAAATTTGATAAGGCTAAAGTCGTATCACCAAATCAAAGTAAAACTATCTCAAGACTAACAAGAATAGCTAGCAGTAAGACAGGTATCGAATCCACAGGGAGGCGGTAAAAGTTAAGTCTGTAATTATTTAAATTGTCTAAGGTAACCGTTTTCTGGGGGTTTGTTTTGTTTTTTTATCTAACCAACTAAATGCGAGCAATAAAAAGAGATCTAAACAATGATATTAAAAGTCTAGGATTTCCGGTTCACTAGGTCAATTATATGGGGTCTATTAATCAATTGCTAGATCTACCAAGCTGTCTAAGATCATAAGATTGGTCGACTCTATTATGCCCTTTAGATCGATTCTAACATGCGGTCGCTATAATTAGATACAATCTATTTGATTATCGCAGCCTATATTAATTCTAACCCGGTCGGTGAAAGGATTAATTCGCTACACTAATTAACAACTCAGGCCTAAGTTAATTAACTAGAAGAAGAACAATAATCAAACGACAACTTATGCGATTTAACTAGCAATTAATCAATTTCCCTTTTCTAATTAACCTAGATCCCCTTCATCCTAGATGAGGAATTTATCTACTCATAATTAAAGAAATAACAATAATAATGATAAATGAAGACATAATTAAGAACATGAAATAAGAATAATAATCGAATAACATAAACTTGAATGATTTTACTGAAGAAAGATTAGTACTGTAGCAAGAAAAGATTAAAGCTAGAGAGAGTAATCAGCCGTCTGAAAGTAAAATAAAGCGTAACCTAATAATATCCGACGAGTTTCTAATTTATAATACAAATAACTGTTTTAGGAAAATCTGGAAAGTAATCTGCCAGAGAGGTTCCTCGATCGAGCCTGAGGTGACTCGATCGAGGACGGTTGCTCGATCGAGCCCTCCCTGGCTCGATCGAGGAACCAGCTTCACAGATTGTTTCTTCGTTTCTTTCACTTCTAGCCTTCATGCTTCCTCGTTCCTCGTGCCATAATCCGTGTATCCTACTATGCCATCTCCGCTACGCTCATCTTAGCTTGATTATCCTCATAATGCGTCATTTCTGCATTGAAACACAAAATAGCGGCAGTATCGACAATTCATTGAAATAAGGCATATAAATGATATAAAGGCACGAAAACGGTATATAAAATGGTATGAAAGGAGCTATAAAAGTGTATATAAAAGTGATACATCAAATTTCAAACTCTAATCAGCCAATCATTACCGATTAACGTTGACCAGCTGACAAATATATATAATATAAATCCCTGATATTCCTTGTACGAGATTTAATATGTAAACGCACTATTGTGGAGGACACTCACTCCAACACCATTACCTCGGATTGATAACTTATTAGACCAATTGAGTGGTGCTGGGGTCTTTTCTAAGATTGATTTGAGGCCGGGGTACCATCAATTGAGGGTTAGAGGTGAAGATATTCCTCAGACCGCATTTAGGACTAGATATGGACACTATGAATTTATTGTTATGCCATTTGGGTTGACTAATGCACTGAAGGAACTACACCCCTAATTAGACTCCTCTAATTAGTAACTAAATAACATGTTTAGTTAGTCTTAAGTGATCTAGTTACATGCATGAAAATATGATGGCGTAAAAATGAGTAAAAATGATATGACAAGAATACAACCTATTCTTGATCTATAAAAGGCATGATCATCTTCATCTTCATCAACTCTTGATGAACCAAGCTCCATGCAAAAGAATCCCAACCTTGAGATGACTCTCCAACCATTTAGCATCCAAAGTAGAATGCCTCCTTACGATGGCACCCAAGACTTTACCCCAAAACCACTAATAATATTAACTAGATATTATTAGTGATTAACCCTTTATAATATATGTGTATTATTACTACTAATAATACTTGATGTATATTAAATTTTGTTAATTTATTTGATGATTGGTTTTTGATCAACTTTTAATCAAGTTATAAAGGAGAAAAGATGAAGAAGATGGTCTCCAATTTTCTTCAATATAACAAGCCAAGAATAGGATTTTTGTCTCTACAAAATCCCATACAAAATAACTTGTGATAAAGGGGGTATATACAGGCATGAAATGTAAACAATTCATTAAAGTAGACTAGCACATGGTTAGGCATCTTTTAGTCAACAATTGACAAAAATATGAAGTGTAAAACACACTACATAAAACCAGTGCATATGACTCTTTTGGGTCCATTTTTTACTTTTGACATTTGTCCCACAAATGCTTATAAGTCATATATTTAATTATCTTATATAATTATATATTAGTTTAATCATTTAACACTTAAATAATACTCCCTCCAATTCGTTATAATTTTCTCCTTTGTCTTTGGCATGATACTTAAGGAATACTATTAAAAATGAATAAAGGAAATTGGTGGGGTTGGTGTTAGGAGAGAGAGATGAATTATTAGGAGTTAAATAAGGAGTTCTGGGGCCAAAACATTAAAAAAAGTAATAAAATAGGAGTAAAAGAGTTGTGTGAGGTTTGGTGATAGGAGAGAGGGATGAATAAAATGAGTAAAAGATACCAAAAAAGGAAAGGGGAACATTAATTGAATAATCCGTTTCGGGAAAGAGGGAACATTATAGCGAATAAGAGGGAGTACAAGTTAGTGAATAATATACACTTAACTTTTAAGTGACATTATACCATTTTATCAATATAAAATGTGTCTTATAAAACCCATTTAGCTAATTTTGCAACATCTTGTAAATATAATTAGCTAATTACCTCCGCCTCATAATATATACAGACACACCGTATTAACTTAGTAAATTAACTATAAACTAATAAATTCCGCATCACATTTATTAATCAATTATCATATAATTGAATAATAAATTCCTTTGGCCCAAGTTCTTAACTCATCATCATATATATAATTCACTTGACTAATAAAAGTCAATATACACAACAGACTAATTAAATTGTATCTTGCCCTCATTGTACTCAACAGCTAACAGCAACAGCAAATACAGGAAAGGGAAAATGCAAACTGAAGGAGATAAGTAAAGAATAGGACCTAAGAAACTCACAAGATAGCGCAAAATAGACGGACCTCCCCAAACCAGCCAGCAACAAGGGAGGTCACAACTAGCAGCATCGGATCAGCTAAATTCGCAGAAAGAATGCAGATGTACCTGCAATTATGCTAATAGCAACCAAAAATACCACCAAAACCAAGTCTAAAATGTTTCGCTGTCTAAAGTCGAGAAAGCTAATTATTAAGCACACAAGAAAAACTGAAATGTTCAAAAATCCGAACAAAAATTTTTAAACTTCGGGTTGCCTCATAGTCAGCTCTAGTTTCAGACAGGTCCCAGCTCGACCTTCCTTTCTTCATCCACCAACAAAAATTAATGGCCCACAACTAGGCTTCTGACTGGATGCAGTCGCTTCAGCGTCCATCAGCTTTACTTCCGGCCTCCACAACACAAAGAACGGAAAAACAGCGGCTCTTTACAAAGATCATAGACATCACTATTAGCCTTCTCTCGCGCCTTCTTCTTACGCGGGATAGATCCTTCAAATCCTCCTCCCGGGTCTTCTAACCTGTCAAGACCTGTATAAGAAGAAACACGACGACATTCCTCCAACTTGCTCCCAAACTGGGGCGGAAGCGTTAAATCAACAACAGTAAATGATTTAACGGAGGGAATATAAAGAATCTTATCGAAATCAACTAAAGGAATAGCAATACCTCTAGTCGTATAGGATTGGTCTTCATTTACCTTCTTAACGTCATACGGAATAGGCATAAATGACGAATCGACACTGTCCATAGCTAATAAATTCGATCGAAAGCTTTCCTCACCCAAACTGCTCGATCGAACAGTCCCCGTGGCTGTTCGACCGAGGTCTTTTTCCTCGGCTATGCTCGATCGAACAGTCTCTGTCACTGTTCGATCCAAGTCCTCCGCGAATAAACTGTTCGATCGAACAAAATAATATGTTCGATCGAGCTCCTCCTCAAATAAGTCATTCAATCGAATACTAAAGCTAGCTTGATCAGATTTTTCATACGGAACAGCATTGAAGTCTTCGTTTGATGCTTCATTTTCGACAAAATCATTAATTTCCAAGTCATACATATCAGCATCTTGCTCGGCAGCTACTTGAGCCAATTGAGTCTCAAGTCTCTTGATAGAAGCATCTCTAGCTTGCGCAGTTTCTTGCACTTGTAGAGCAAGTGCCTTCACTAAAGACTTCAATTCAGCAATCTCTTCCTTATGATAGTGGAGGGAGGAACCTCCTGTGGCGGAAAAGAAAATAAAGGCCTTTGAAAGCCTTGCTGCTGAATCGGATGTGGAGGCACATAGTAATTCTGCTGCGGAAGTAGAGAATAGTTTGGGTAACCCTCACTTTGAGAACCATAACTACCTTGTCTACACTACCGATAGGCATAGACTCGGTCATTCTCCGCATAACAAGTAACAGCACCGTGCCCCACAGCACCACATCTATCGCAAAATGCCACCTGCTGCGCCATGGGATGGAACATAGGTGGGAGATCAAAGGTACTCAAGCCTTCCCTTTGATGATCTTCTCCCAATAATCCTGTTTAGCTGGACCTATAGGGCCTATTAAAACAGCACTAGAGGAAAAAGGTAAAAACTGCCTCAAGCAATAAATTCCTTGAGGTTAATGACAGACAAAAATACAACAAGTAAATAAAATAGTTGCCTCCCCGGCAACGGCGCCAAAATTTGATACCGTCGTTTTAGTACCAAAAATAATACCAAAGACTACTAACAGAAGTTAGTGGAAGTAGGGTCGATCTCCACAAGGAGGCGGTCACTATCTACTTGTCACCTCGGTCTGTCTACGGTCATAGTTGGGGGTTTTTAATTGTTTGAACTAAACTAAGGGAGATTAAAGTACGAGAAAGGAATAAGAGAGATTAACAATAAAGGAAGAGAACTAGGATTGTCGGGTCATCAATGAATATGGGTTAATTGCAACTAAGGTCACAGATAAGTCAATTGTATCGGTCTAAGGGGCAACGAATATCTCCTTCCAGTCTCAATTCGCCCTAAAATACTATTAGCTTAGCTTCCGCCCTCACTAAAGCATCCTATTGTTCACTGTAGGTCTCACCCCTTCCAACCTTCCGATCTAGGTCAAGGCTTACCAAATAAATTAGCTAAATGCGTCGACTCAAGTAGCTAATTATAGTTAATTGCAGTGATTAACAACAAATACATGATATTAGCAACAGATCTGCAAACCTAGTTAGCAACTAACATCAACTTATTTAATCCCCTAAATCCTAGCAATGAAATTAGCTAAGCATATTGATAATAATGAAATTAACAACAACGGAATTAATAACTAAAAGCAACATCAAGCAAAGATAAAGAGAAGGAATTAGCATAAACTAAACAAGAGAAGAAAAAGGGATGGAAGTAATTAAAGAGGCCATTAAACTAAGTGAGGCAAAGAAAAGAATTAAAACTAGAATAAAATTGAAATAGAGAAGAGGAATAGAAATTACAGTAGTTGGGATTCCGAGATAAATAAAGAGGGAGCAAAAGTCACGTAAAAGCAAAGTAATCAAAAATCCCCCCTAAATCTAACCTAATTATCTCTTATATAGTAGAAGAGATATTTATTATAGGATAAAACTAAATATAAGATAGGCTCGACATAAAATAAGCCGCGTCCGACTCGATTTGTTCGATCGAACAACATAAAGTTGTTCGATCGAGAGGTTTCCTCAACGAAAGTTCTCGATCGAATGATAAGGACCTCGATCAAACACATTAAGGGCTCAAGGTGGTCGATCCAAAAGAGTAGCTGGTCATTCGAAATGTAAAGAGGTCGATCGAAATGTATATATTACAGAGCTCTCGATTGAGAGCTTCAGCGCGTAATTTCCTGCTTTGCGCACTGAACTTCAAATGGTCGCCATTTCTTCGTTACTTGTCCGAATCAAGCGATTTTCATGGCGTTGGAAAGCTAAGAGGATAAAAGTTCACCTCCAATTTGAATCACCTGATTATCTTTTGTAGAAGTTGAGATATTACTCTTTAAATTAGGCACTAGTAGTTTGAAACTCTTCCTTTGCTCGCCTCGCTTCTTTACTTAAATGCGCACCTCAAATTAGTAGTTTCCAAGCTCTAACTCAACTCGTCTCCTAAATCCATGTATAAGGACATGTTTTAGGCTTGATTATGCTCCTCTCCGGTTCATACCTGCAAATAATACAAGACAAACCAAAGTAGACTATTCGGGGGACATTTGTAGCTAAATACTACTAAATATGCATACAAATGCGTGCAAATGAAGTACAAAATGCCTATACAAAATGCACACATCATGGGGCAGGGAGCCTACAGGCTACAGACCTTGGACGGAGAAATGATCTCCAGATCCTGGAACATCTCCCACTTAAAACTATTTCATCTATAAACTTATTATCTTATGCTTCAAACCAGGTAAGGCCATTAACTTAATCTCTTACCTGGCAACATTCTATGTGAGACCCCCCCCCCCCCCTGAATGAAATAATCCATGACCTCTCTATGCTCCTAATATATGCTTTCCTACTAATTGCAATTTTGCCTGAATACTTGTCTATTATATTCCTACTTTATTTCTTGCCCACCATGATTACAATTTTACCATACTACCATGCTAAATCCTGAAAACTTGTTTCACACCTTTTCTATTATTATCTAGGTCGTTATAATTACAGGCTTAAACAAATATTCAGGATTGAGGGCCACTCCACCCAACCTGAACATCATCTCAGAAATGCTTCACAAACCTTGGCATTTCTGCCACATCTAAAAAATACATAAAAACTGAGCTTAGTATAATAAGACAGGTATGATGGTGAAATAAAGACCAAACCACTTGTCTTAAAGCCCTCATGACAGGCTGAGGGCCATAAGCTCCCCTGACTGACAACCACCCCTCTTTCTCAAAAAGCCCTCCAGACAGGCAAAAAAGCCATGATTTCCTAAAATGGATTGAGCGCCATAAGCCCTCCTGACAGGCATTATCTTAACAAAATGGCTCAAATTACATTATTCCAGGTACTACCTAATTAGACAAAGGCACACAACGGAACAGGAAAACACCTTCAAATTATATCAAAGGAAAAGCAGAAAATTCAAAGTTGGCCTAGGGAACATCCCTCCCTGGGTAGGACAAATACCAGCTTGTAATAAAAAGTAAAGATAAGTTTGTCCAGGGAACATCCCCCCTGGATAGGCCAAAAAAGTGTTACCCTAAAAGCTAAGCTATCAGCCTGCCTTGGAAGCTGTAGCAGAACTAATGCCTTCATCAACCGTCTCCTCCTCTTCATCATCCTCATCCTCATCAGCCTTACCGATTTTTTTTGGAAGGGGGAGAGTCAACCTCGTCATCAGCATGCAGCTTGCAAAGATTAGGATAGGTGGCATTGAGATCAGCCATTTCTTGCTCTGGGTTCCAATATGACCTGACTTCAACAGGCTCCTTCATGGCATCTACACGACCCTTGCCAAAGAAATACATGGTAGCATCCTTGTACCTACCCTATACCACATCCCTTTCAGCAGCCACTTCCTCATTTACCTTCAAATGATCCTGCATAGCCTGCTTCTCAGCCTTCAATTCTTCCTGGACTGCAACAATTTTAGCCTGTATAGATTTCACAGCATTTTGAGCAGACCCCAACTTTGACGTCTCCACAACCAACCTTGTTTTGCCGGCCTCATTCTCCTTCCTCAGAGATTAATTTTCCTTTTTCAGTACTTTAAATCCGTCTTCAATGATTCAACATCCTTCTTCAGGCATTGCACCTCCCAGGCCAAAGTCTCTTTTTTAGCATTGGAGGATTCCAGCTCACAAGCACCTCTCAACATATCATTTACATTCTACAAGCAAATCATAAATCAGGCAAACTAGAAATACACAACCAAAACAAAACTAAGGAGAAAAGAGTCATACTTCCTACAGCATGGTAACCAGGTTAGCAGCATAGTCCCTGGAACGATACATAACAACCACTACCTGGGCAGACATTTCCTCAGCCTGGTACTTGTAGTAGGGATCATCAACTAAGAAAGAGTGAGCCCGAATCTGTTCCTTAGCAAATTGAACATCAGCAAGCCTAGCCCTAACCTCCCTGACCTTACTCACACCACCAACTCCCTCAGAAGCATCATCCAACCTTTTCCTCTTTCCAGCCTGACTAGGCTCATCAATATCGACCTCAACCTGAGGAGGAGACACCAACTATGCCTGATGGGCAGGGACCTGGACTTGCAACGTATTGTCACTCCCCGTAGCCTCACTACTCCGGGACTTTTCCCGTGTGATCTGAGAAACGCCTTCTATTAGGAATGGAAATTCGCAGATACTTCAGGATGATATTCTACCCCGGCCTGACCATCAGGTTATCAGGACGTCAAACTACCAGGATACAAGAAGACAGGCGCCAACCATGGAGAGGACAACGGTCAAAATATAAGGAAGATATTTGACCAGATGACTATATTATTGATAATATTCGGATGATAATTAGAGCATTAATGGAGAAGATTTGGTAATAAAGGACAGCAATTAAGGGAGCAATAATGCGTATTAAACCGAGCAATTAAGGCGGAATATTCAGCATTGATGAAGAAGATCCGGTAGCCGTTCAGCATGGACTATATAAGGATCACTTAGAGATCATTTGCAACACACACAATATTCTAGCAATACTCCCATACGATATTCAAGATATATTATAGTCATCTGTGCTAAATACTCAATATTATAGTGAAATCCTCTCCTGGCTTGGTGCCTGTGGTTTTTTCCCATTTAAGGGTTTTCCACGTACAAATTCCCTGTCTTATTATTTTTTATTCATCTTACTTTACCTTTCTAATATCGTACCTTGACATGCGTATTCATAGATTAATTCGAGCTAGTTAACCCTGCCTAGACCTACCCTGACCTGATTTCGCTTTGCGCAAAATCCATACAAAACAATTGGCGCCTACCGTGGGGGCATCTAGCTCTTTAAAATCTTTTTCCCTTATCTTACAAATACCCAAATAACCTACAAAAATGACTCTGCCTACCATTTAAGAACAATTGAACGCAGCCCTCCAACAAATAGCTGAGTTGGAAAGCTTGAAAGATAAGGTAGCCCAAATTGAGGCTGAAATCCTTCAGTTAAGAGAATCTGAGTCAGCCCTGAAATAAAAATTGAAAAAAAACCCAAGTAGCAGGCTCTAGATTCCAGCCAGGAACACCATTTGCATCAATTATCAAAAACATTGATTTCTCCAGCTTTAGGAGTCCGGGTGGCTCTAAATTTATCAATGTTGATGGCGATGGTGAGCTAAACAATAATAATGAAAAACCTGATGAATCAGCAGCAACCATCATGATGGCAGTAGTCCAGGAAATCAAGAAGCTAAATGAAAAATTCAAGAAGATACCGAGAGTTCCTGCCAGCTTGGAGGAAGTTGCCCCTGATAGCTATACTGATTCGCCTTTTATAGACGGCATAGAAAAAGTGGACCTGACCAAAAAATTTGTAATTCCGTCTATGAAAATTTATGATGGGACCACAGATCCACAGAATCATGTAGCTCTCTATGAATAGAAAATGTTAGCTGTATCTATCCATACTGAGTTCAGGAAAGTCTGCATGTGTAAGGGATTTGGAATAACCCTGACCGGACCTGTTCTACAATGGTACATCAACCTGCCAACTGGGAGCATCCATTCTTTTGCCAACCTGATCAACAACTTCAACCAGCAGTTTGCAAGCAGCAGGGAGTTGGAGAAGCGGTCCAGTGATCTTTACAGGATTACACAGAAGCCAGAGGAGACTCTCAGGTATTCCTCGCCAGGTTCAACAAGAAGAAAGTGTCTATTCCCATATGTGACATTGGAACAGCAGTGGAGGCATTCAGGCAGGGGTTACTACCTCATAGTGACTTATATAATTAATTCACTAAGTATCTCTGCCATACCTTTTAAGATGTCCAGACCAAGACCCTTGCATATATTAGGCTGGAAGAAGACAAAAGCTACAAAGTCGGATCATCTAATGGATCAAAGGACTATGAAAAAAGCAATAGAAAGAGCAACAAAGGAAACAGTTACAGACCTACTCCATATTCCAGGCCAGACCATTCAGAAGTCAACCTGGCATATGAGTATCAAGGTAAGGCTAAAGTTTTCCCGCCTATTTCTGAGCATAACTTTAGTGTTGATATTGCAGGATTGATCCAAAGGCTTGACAACATGGGATCAGTAGTCAGATGGCCTAGGAAGGTGGAAAATCCTAACCCTAGGAGAGACAACTCCAAGTGGTGCGAATTCCACATGAACATTGGACATACAATGGATGATTGCTTCACCCTGAGAAAAGAAGTGGCCTACCTGTTGAAATCCGGATATCTAAAAGACCTGATCAGGACCAAAGGCAGAAATGCAGACCAGGGCAAAGAGAACCAGGAGCATAAACTGGACCGTAACCTTCCTCCACCACCCCCAATCTACGAAGTAAAATTCATATCTGGTGGATCGGAAATTTGTGGCCTGACCAGTTTAGCAGAAAAAAAGATAGCCAGGACGCCAAGGACTACATCACCTTGCAAACCCGATCATGTCCCGACAATTACTTTCAGTGATTGTGACCTGGTAGGAATTCCTGATGTTCATCATGATGGCCTGGTAATTTTTATGCAGATTGGAACCGCTACAGTGAGGGGGATCCTAGTAGATGGAGGCAGCTCAGTGAACCTGATCATGCTTGATGTACTGAAAGCCATGAATACTGGTGAAGATCAAATCACCAAGAAATCCAACGTTTTGGTAGGGTTCAGTGGAGAAACCAGAAGCGCATTAGGAGAAATTCATCTTCCAACTTATGTTGAAGGAGTCTCATCTTATGAGAAATTTAGAGTCCTGGATTGCTTGTCATCCTACAATGCAATCTTGGGCAGGCCCTGGATCCATAATGTTAAAGTCGTACCATCAAGCTACCATCAATGTATCAAGGTACCAGCGGATTGGGGCATAGCCACAATCAAAAGAGAACACAAGACAGCCCAAGAATGCTATACAACGTCATTGAAGCCTTCCAAGGCAGGTAAGTCTCTTGCATAGAAATTACCGTACCCTGTCAGGAGCACTTATGTAGCACCTCTCAGAATGGAAACAGATCAGGTAATCCTAGACCCTGAGTATCCTGACAGGTATGTTCTAGTAGGATCTGGCGCCTCAGATTGTGTCAGGCCAAAACTGGTAAAATTCCTTAAGAATAAATCATCTTGGTTTGCTTGGTCTCATTTTGATATGACTGGAATTAGTGCTGATGTAATTACACATAAACTTAACATTGATCAATCTTTTAAGCCTATGCAACAGAAAAGACGGAAATTTTCACCTGAAAGAAATGCAATAATTAACGAGGAAGTGGAAAAACTTCTGGATATGGGAATGATCAGGGAAGTAATGTACCCTGAATGGTTAGCTAACGTGGTTGTTGTGCAGAAAAAGAATGGTAAATGGAGAGTTTGTGTAGATTACACTGACCTGAACAAAGCTTGTCCTAAGAATCCGTTTCCCCTGCCACATATCGACGCCATGGTAGATGCCACAGCAGGGCATGAGATGCTGACTTTCATGGATGCCTCCAGTGGATTCAATCAAATAAAAATGCACCCTGCTGACCAGGAAAGTACTGCATTAATTACAGAACGAGGCATATACTGTTACACAGCCATGCCTTTCGGCCTGAAGAATGCTGGGGCAACGTACCAGCGCCTGGTCAACATGATGTTCAAGGATCAAATAGGTGATATCATGGACGTTTATATAGACGACATGGTAGTAAAATCTAAAAATGCTGAAGATCATGTGAAGCATTTGGAAATAGCATTCCAAATATTGGAAAAATACAACATGAAACTCAACCCTGGAAAGTGTCACTTCGGAGTCTCTGCAGGTAAGTTCCTTGGGTAAATTGTGACAAAAATAGGCATAGAGGCCAGCCCTGAATATATAAAAGCCATCCTGGAACTTCAATCACCCAAGTCTGTCAAAGATATTCAAAAATTGACATGCCGGGTAGCTGCCCTGAATCGGTTCATATCAAGATCCTCTTAAAGGTGTAAAATATTTTACAACCTGCTCAGAGAAAATAAACAGTTCCATTGCACACCTGAGCATGAAGAAGCTTTTCAGGACTTGAAATCGTACCTGTCATCTCCACCTTTACTGGCTAAACCAGAGAAAGGAAAACCTCTGTCAGTATATCTATCTGTCACTGACACAGCAGCAAGTGTAGTCCTGGTAAAGGAACAAGAAGGTCAGCAACATCCTGTCTATTATGTAAGTAAAAGTCTGCTAGATGCTGAAACGAGGTATGGATTACTTGAAAAATATGTTTTAGGTTTAATTATGTCATGTGCTAAATTGCGTCCTTATTTTGAGTGCCACCCCATCATAGTCAGGACCAACTTACCCATAAAATATGTCCTACACAAGCCTGAATTGTCAGGCAGGATAGCCAAGTGGTCAGTTCAGCTCAGCACATATGATATTACCTTTGAACCCAGGACAGCAATTAAATCACAGGCCTTAGCGGACTTTGTGGCTGATTTCAGCCCTAACCTAGAACCTGTCCTGAAAAAAGAATTTAACCAATTAGAAAATAAAACCCAGACCAAGAATGGACTTTGTTCATAGATGGGGCGTCGAATGCCAGGGGGACAGGATTAGGGTTAGTACTAAAATCACCACATGGAGACATGATAGCTCAGGCTGTAAGCTGTAAGTTCAAAGCTACCAACAATGAAGCAGAATATGAAGCCCTGATAGCAGGCCTAATGGTATGTCTGGATCTCGGTGTTCAAAACCTAAAGGTAAAAACTGATTCACTTTTAATTACTAATCAAATAAAGGGAATTTATACGGTTAAGGATGCAAAAATGATTTCATATTTAGAACATGCAAAAAACCTTACTGCTAAATTTGCTTTATTTGATATACACCAAATACCAAGAGACCTGAACACCCAGGCTGACGCTTTGGCCAACCTAGGTTCAAATTTTACTCCTGCAATTTTTGATAAAATACCAATTGTTCATTTATTAGAGCCGGCTATCGATGAAATCAACAAGTCACCATGTCAATCAAGATAATAATTCCTGGACCAAACCTTATTATGATTGGTTCCTCCAAGGAATATTACCTCAGGGCAGGCATGAAGCAAGGGCTTTTAAAATCAGAGTTTCAACCTATTCTATTATCAATAACATTTTATTTAAGAGATCGCATGCTGGACCATATTTGAGATGCTTAGAGCATGATGAAGCTAAACAAGTACTCCAAGAAATACACGATGGACATTGTGGCAACCATAAAGGAGGAAAGAGCCTGGCAAGTAAAGTACTCAGGGCAGGCTACTATTGTCCAACACTGAGGGCTGATTGCTTGGAATACTGTTAAAAATATGAAGCCTGTCAAATTCATGCTCCAATAATACACCAGCCATCTGAACTACTTCACTCAATTTCTGCACCCTCGCCATTCATGAAGTGGGGCATGGATATTGTAGGGAAACTGCTTGTAGCTCCAGGACAAAAAGTATTCATGTTGGCTATGACTGACTACTTCTCCAAATGGATCGAGGCCGATTCTTTCAGGCAGGTAACTGAAAAGGAGGTGATATCTTTAATCAGAATGAATATTATTTGCAGATATGGTGTCCCATCAGAGATAGTGTGTGATAACGGGACCCAATTTGTGGGGAAAAAGACTAAAGCATTCTCCCAAGAGTGGAATATCAACTTGGTCACATCCACCCCTGGATATCCAAAAGCTAATGGCCAGGCTGAATCTAGCAACAAGGTAGTCATAAGTTGCTTAAAAAAAACTGAAGAGAAGACGAGGCAGATGGGCTGAAGAACTTCCATTAGTGCTATGGGCAGACAGGACAACTCCAAAGACATCAACAGGCCAAACACCATATTCTTTGGTGTATGGCTGTGAAGTTGTCATCCCTGCAAAAGTCCGAGTGCCAACATCAAGGTATAGCCTCAACAATGTTGAAGTAAACAGCATCATGATGCAAGATAACCTAGTCCTCAAGGAAGAACTAAGAGACGCTGCCAAAATCAGGATGGCATCATATCAACAAGCAGTAGCCAGAACCTACAACAAAAATGTCAAGATTAGAGTCTTCAGGGAAGGAGACCTTATCCTACGAAAACTTTTTCCAAATAAAAAAGAAAAATCAGTAGGCAAGCTAGCCCTACGTGGGAAGGCCTTACTTAATTGACTCAATCGTCGGACAAGGAGCATACAGGCTCCAAACATTAGAAGGAGAAATGATCCCAAGATCTTGGAATGTAACACATTTGAAATTATTCCATGTATAAATTCCATGTCAGGCCTGAATAAGGTAAAAACTATATCTTTACTATCAGTGTTTCAACCTGACGTGCTATCTGAAAACTTACGTGTTTCACATGTCCTATGTGCAATCAATGTCTATATATGCAACTAATCCAATTTCTCTTATTTTTGAATCATGAACAATTATACATGATAAATGTTTATATGCATAAATATTCAGGATTGAGGGATACTCTATTGTACGTTAGACATCTTATTTACGTACTTTTTAAATTTTTGCACTTCACTGTGCCTAACGAAGTTGGTAACCATCACCGGATACGGTAAGTAGCAGGACCAATCAGACATGAAATAATTGTCGACTCCACTAATTTGTTTGCACACATCTACAACCTACCGACGCAAGAAGACGGTGCAAGGGTGTTTTATTCCGACCATCAGTTTAAATGCCCTCCTGACAGGCCGAATACCAAGCCCCCCAGTCAGGCAGGGGACATAAGCCCTCCTAACAGGCTGGTTTTCCCACCCCTTCAACCACTATGGCAAAAAATATATGTGGTTGAATGACTTACGATGGCTTTAATCGCAAGACAGGTTAATAGGTTCAAAAATTTAAACAGGTTGACAGGACTGGAAAAAAAGGTTCACAGGCGTAAAGAAAATCAAAAACAACAAAACATCAGGAAGTAAATAAAACAAGCCAAGGAAGACCACTACCGTCATATTAATAAAGCCCTTACCCCCTGGAGAAAAGGCACCAAAATAATTATCAAAGGCAGGGATAACCTCCCTGACCTACCCAAAAAGAAGAAAATAAAATTGTTTTTCTAAGGACACCCCCCCTGGATGGGCTAATACCATCAAAGAAAATTTAAAATTACTGCTCCCCTTTGGAGACAGCATCAGCACTTCCACTTTTGGCCTGATCAGCCTCAGCATCAACATCCTGCTCCCCTGGAGAGTCGACCTCCTGTTCATTGCCCATATTATGCAGGTCAGGATACTTAGAAGCAGCAAAGGCCATCTCAGCTTCAGGGTTCCAGATTGCCCTTGCCTCCATATGCTCCGACATAGCAGCCACTTTCCCCTTGATGAAAAAATACAGGGAAGCATCATCAAGCTTAAACTCCAAATCATCCCTCTCTAGGGTAAGCTCCTCATTCATGTCCGGTGCCTCCTACAGAAGCTGTTTGCTTGAGCTTGCCTCAGCCTTGGCAGCATCCCTCTCAGCCTGCACCTTCGCCAAATTAGCAGCCCCTGCAGCCAGATCAGCCCGAGCAAAATCCAGTTCAGACTTCAGCTTATAATAATCAGATCTCATAAGATCAATCCTGGCCACCAAAGAAGTAGCCCGATAAGCATTATGGAGACAAGCTGCAGCACCCTGAATAGAAACAGAAATACTATAAATATTATGTCATAATAAGAAAAACCTCTAGATAAAAGATATATACATATTACAAAAAAAAAAAAAAACCATATACCCCTCTCAAGCCAGCCAAGGCACTTGCCAAAAGACTGACACCATGATCTACTGAAGCAACTGCCTGAGTAGCAGTCTCAATAGGATCAAGGGTGAGCATAACATCAGATTTGGACGTGGCATAATCACTATTTTTCACCCTGGCAGCCTCCAAATTATCCACCTTGGCTCGCACTTCCCTGACTGGGGCAAACAGATCAACTTCCTCCACTTTCCTCTTCTGAGCTGCTGAACTTGTTTCAGCAGGGGCAACAGAAGTAGCAGAAACCTTGGGAGTAGCAGGCAGCTCAGTTAAATCAATAACAGGCCCAGTATCACCACCTCTCCGGGAACTCTCCTCCTTAACGTTGGCCAGCCTGGCAGAAAGGTCAGCCATACCAAATCTGGAAAGGCGAGTGGATTATCTAGTGGCTATAACACGAGATACTATATTAGCAATAAAGACAGGTTGTCATGAAAAAACCAAAATGGAAAGAAAAGCAAAACCAAAAAGAGAACAAAATAGACTTACTACCTGAAGTAGAGGCACTAGCAACTTTTGAAGGTTTAGGCACTCTAGCAGCACCTTCAGTCTTCAGGCAACGAGGAAGATGACCAGCCCCACAACAGAGAGGCCAAATCCTCTCCATTTGAGGAATTGCACGAAAATCAGAGATATTTGCAGTAGGGTACTCAATTTCAGAAATCCAATCATCAACTGCAAGCAAGGGAGGTATGACTCGTTTTAATTTATTTATTTTCTTTAAAACTAATAAATAAACATGCAGGATAAAAGGAAAAGTCAGGGTACTCACCACCAACACGGGCATCATATTTCAAGTACGCCAGATCAGGACCCACCAAATTGGTCTTGATGAACATGTACCCAGCAGCCCAATTCTTGTCATGACCGCTATTCAGATTGCTGAGAAGAGGAGTAGTAGAAGGCCTGACCTTGAAACTAATACGGCCATGATTGTTGGTCTTGACAGCATAACAAGCCTTAAAGTCCTCCAAGGAGAAGTAAATATTGTGTTTTTTGCAGAGATATTCAACGGAACAGACTACCTTCCACACCATAGGAATGAGTTGGTAGGAAGGCACACCGATTTCTTTAATGACATCCACCATAAGTGGAGAGAAAGGAAGCTTGCAACCAACCCTAAAGGCCCAATCATGGATATAGAACCAACCAGGACATGCCCAGTCAGCCCTGACAGGGGAACTTTTAGGAATCCAGACTTCGGAATCAGCAAGAATGATTCCCTTATCCTTTAGGACTTTTTCGAATTCCGGTTTCAGACGGTTTAGAAATGACTGATCATCTTTTAGAGCTTTTGTGGGTTTAAACTCGAATTCTCTGTGAAAAATTGAAATCATCTCAAGAGGGGGATCAATTGGTTTTTCAACCACAGGAGGTTGAGTAGCAGAAGACACTGGTAGATTTTCAGAAGTGGTTTCTTCAGGATTTGGAATGAATGGAGTTCCAGGAGACATCACTCCTTGGAAGATTTATTTTTTGTAACTATTTTTTGAAGGTTTGTTGAAGATATGTTGAAGATTGAAAAAAATCTGGAAATTAAAAGAACTTGGAGATGAAGATTATTAGAAGAGAATAAATCGGATTTTGGTGGAATTTAATTCAATGAAGTAAAGGGTATTTATACTCGGTAAATCTAGAGTTTTCAACCGCAACTTACAGAGTAATTATTGAAGAAATTGCAGTAGTTGCAACACGCGTCAGAAACCGCCAATTAGCCGTTACAGGATCCAATCAGTCATAATCCAGCCGTTGGAAGCAGTTTTCCAAAGTTAGAAGTTATCTCCTTATTTCTGGCCTGACCCAGTGAAAATAAGGAGATAAGGGACACTTGTTAGACCTAGAAATTCGCAGATACTTTAGGATGATGTTCTACCCCGACCTGACCATTAGGGTATCAGGACATCAAGCTACAAGGATAAAAGAAGACATGCGCCAGCCATGGAGAGGACAACGGTCAAAATATCAGGACGATATTCGACCAGGTGACTATATTATTGATAATATTCGGATGATAGTTAGAGCATTAATGGAGAAGATTTGGTAATAAAGGACAACAATTAAGGGAGCAATAATGCGCATTAAACCGAGCAATTAAGGCGGAATATTTAGCATTGATGAAGAAGATCCGATAGTCGTTCAGCATGGATTATATAAGGAGCACTTAGAGATCATTTGCAACACACACAATATTCTAGAAATACTCCCATACGATATTCAAGCTATATTATAGTCATCTGTGCTAAATACTCAATATTATAGTGAAATCCTCTCCTGGCTTGGTGCCCTTGGTTTTTTCCCATTTAAGGGTTTTCCACGTACAAATTCCTTGTCTCATTATTTTTTATTCATCTTACTTTACCTTTCTAATATCGTACCTTGACCTGCGTATTCATAGATTAATTTGAGCTAGTTAACCCTACGTAGACCTACCCTGACCTGATTTCGCTTTGGGCAAAATCCATACAAAACACCTGCCTTTACTAAAGACAAGCCAAACCTGGCAATCCTTGCAGAAGCCCTGGTAGCTACACGACGAAATCCTATATCAGTAATGCTTACATGTGTTAAGGCAATAAAATTTAAAAATAAAAGACAAAAAACTTACTTCCTGATGAAGAGGCCCATAAAGTCTTGGCACCCCTGAGAGCCTTGTAAGTGCTCAATTTAGCCTTCTTAAAATGAGGCATGGGCTCCTGTCCAAGGCAGGCAGGCCAGGCCCTCTCCTCATCCGGCATGGCCATAAAAGCTACAATCCGGTCAGCCGACACCTCAGCATCAGGATTATCAGCCCAATCAGCCACTACAAACACAACTCAACTAAGTCTATCTTTAAAATTTAATCTACATACTGTTATAACCAGAATTGAATGCAGGGAAAAGAACTTACCACCCTCCACAGCCGGATAGTTAAGATCATCCAGATCAGGGGCAACATAATCTGCCTTGATGAACATATAGGTTGTGGCCCAACCCTTGTCGTCGCCTGAATCAAAATTGGTAATCAGATGCGTCATCTTTGCCCTGACTCGAAGATTGAAGCGTCCAGTGGTATTACTTTTTAAATGGTAGACATTCTTGAAATCTTTAAGAGTAATCACCAAGTTATGCTTGGCACATAGGTGTTCAACAGATTGAAATTTTCCAAACCATCAGCATAAGTTGGAAAGGGGCGACTTTGATGGCCCTGATGACCTCAACCATGAATGGAGAAAAGGGAAGCCTGCAACCTCCTTTAAACGCCCATTCAAAAATATAGAACCAGCCAGGACTGCACCAATTAGCCCTGACTGGACCACTCTTAGGGACCCAGACCTCAGCACCAGAGGGGAGAAGACCCCTACCTTTTAAGTAATGCTCGAAAGAAGGCTTCAATTGATTGGCCTCAGGGAAAGAGGCAGACAATGATTTTACAGGGGCAAAAGTAACACCCTTGTGTGTAATAGACAGAATTTCTGCAGGGGCAGAAATATCCATAACTTCATCTTCAGGAATAATTTCTGGAACATCTACCACTACCGGAGCCTGTTCAGCCCCAGCAACAGTCTTTGATGCAGCAGCCTTTCTCGTTCCACCAGCCATTTTATGATTGGAATATGAAATTGATTTTCATAGAAGAATTTGTTTTGCAAAGGATTTAGAGAGAAGAGAGAAAATTTAGAGAATTGAAGAATGCAAATATGGAAGCAAGCAAACGGTTCAAAGCTTTTTATAGCCGCAAAAATCTAACGGATAAGACAAGTGGATGAATCCAATCACGACTCTCCTAGGGTTTCATGAACCTACCTCATTTATTGCCACTAGCCATTATAGAAGTTGAAAATAACTCAAACCCTTTTCCGGTAAATATTCTTATACTTTTTTACCTGGCCCGAATTTTTTTATCTCCTTATCCCTGGCCAGATCCACTGGGAATAAAAAGATAAGGGGCAATTATTGGGCCTAGAATCATCCTGCCTGACCAGACAATAATCAAGCAATGACCAAGGCAAGCCTGAACAAAAGATATCTAATACAAGGCATCCAGACAGGCGCAAGTCAGGAGGGAAAGACAGGTTAGACATCTATCAGGCCAGGCCTGAAGAGATATCTCACCAAGCCACATGATAAGCACTACCAGAACGCGTCAGGGAATAACTAACGTTCAGAAAAGTGGTTCCTATTTACACGGGAGACTTATTCAACAAAACCCACAACAAGTATGAAGCAGTCAACCTAGCAGAAATAAAGGCGGATAGTCTTAGGAGTCAACCAACCACTCCCGGGTAAATAGGGCAGGAGGCCTATTTACTAGGGAAGTCTAAAACAACTTTGGGAGAACCGTTACAAGGAGAAGAAGGCCACTATAAATAGCAAGGAGAAGAAAGAAGAAAGGATCACTGACTCACTCGCATTTTACTCTCATCTTTGTAATCATAAACTACCATAGTATGAAGCAGTCAACCTAGAAGAAAGAAGAAGGCCACATACACATTCCCTATCAGGATACTCATAATCATAGCAACAATCCCTCCTGGCTTGGTGCCCGTGGTTTTTCCCCTTATTCCCAGGGTTTTTCCACGTATAAATCTTTGTGTCACATTATATTATTTGTTCTTTATTTAATCAGTCGTACTAGTCAAGCTTTGTTATTTTGAGTTAGATTGCCTTGTAATTACATCCCTGGCAGGACATTATCTTTGTGAGAAATCCTGCTAAAACACCTCCCATAGTCGGTCTTCATACAAATCAATTTTTCTTAACATAATAAGTTAAACATGAATAAGGCAAACAATAGCAACTTAATACTTCTAAAAACCATTACATATGTGAACTTTAATCATAACCCTATGTAAATTAAACACAACATTCATATACTACACATGCTAGAATTCACGTTTATTCTTTCTTACCACATTCATGCTCATACATCCAAACCGAATAATACACATCGCATCTCATCAAAATGAAATTCAAACCAAATATATCATAATCCGATACTATTCACATTGTTCCTCCACTCACCCATGCCAATCATATTACTCGTCAAAATCACCACATTAGTACACATACCCATATTAATGCACATAGACTACCGCATAGTACAATTTCCACATCACTTCCAACCAAGATACACATACACCACTCTATTCATACACATATAAACACACACACACGCAACGATCTTCTTGACACACCCCGTAGTGACCAGCTCGAAAAGGGCAATCTGCGGTTTAAGGACGTCTCCTAAACCTTTGCGGTAGCTCCAACAATTCCTACCCAGGTTCATTTTATTAAGACACCCTATATTCATTTGGTTCATTTGTTTTAGGTTCCAAAATCGTCGCTCTGATACCACTTTGTAACACAACCACATACCAAGGGGCCTTACCAAGGACCACCCTAGAATATGAAGATGCTACCATCTCGGTTGCCCGAGGTAAGTATATCAAAAGTAACCATTCAAGAACAATTATTAAAGTATAAAGTTTAGTGAATACATCGTCTCAACTGAAAACTAAAGTAAAAGTATAAAAATCTCAATACATCAAAACAAGGTATCTAAACTCGTGACAGCGGAAGCTAGACTCAAAATGATGATATCCCATCCTCGTCCCCGCAGTTAAATGTAATCATCACCTGTCACAATCTGCTCACCATCCCCGAATGGATCACCACTGTTTTACAAAACACAATGGGGTCAGTTCACTGAATAATCAAGATAAGCTAATCGCAAAGAAACAACAAAAGCAAACAATTGTACAACCATTCTCCAACTCCAATCATATCTCATATCCGGCTACACACTTAAGTGTGTAGCCCTGACAGATTACCCGTCGCGACAGGTAATCCTCACCATCAGTGGGGGACCGTAGCCTTACCCACCTAAGCCCCGCTCATCGCAACGAGAAACAACCCATGTCTATTAATGTGTACACCCCCCTTTGTGGCAAGAACCACAAGGGGCGAATCAAGGGCGTGAAGCCATTTCCGAAAATGACTTCACTCAGCCGAGGACGCATCTCGCAAACATAAACAAACAACAACAACAATTCCAACAACCACGAAAGATAATCCCAATAATAATTCCAATCATGCCAATACAACAATTAACACCGTCATAAATCAATTTAACATGCAACTGAGTAGGGAAACCCTACCTTATCACTGATCCAAATCACAAGCACACAGCGAAAGCTAGAATTATTCCTCTACGAATCCTTCACCTAATAACAATCACAACAATACTAATCACAACCATGACAATCAACCTTTTCCCCAAATCTAAGCATTAGGGCAAAACCCTAAGAGACAACTCTAATCACAAGATACAATAATAGTGACTTACCGACGAAATTGATGCGAAAGGGATGAACGAAAGACTCACGACTGATCAATTGCCTTGAGATTGATTAAGAATGATTAGACGAGTAAAGAACGGAGTTTAGGTTTTGGTAAAATGAATAGAAACTGTAAAACACGATTTATATAATCTTTAATCACCCTTAATCAAACCGCGGAAATTAATCCCGTTAGACCGGTTACTCGGTCGAGTACTCGGAGTACTCGGCTGAGTACCCCTTACTCCGTCGAGAATTACATTACTCGGCCGAGTGTTCATGGACAGTAGCCTGACCAAAAAACACACGACACCTTACTCGACCGAGTTAGCCCTATTCGGCCGAGTAAGCTAGACTCAGAAAACCGTGGTATTACAGTAACATCACAATAACTCCACAATATCACAATAACACTACAATAACACTACAATATCACAGTAATAATATATTGAATTCAATAACACTACAATAATACTACAATAACAAAGTATTAACTCTAGTGTTATTGTAGTTTTATTGTAGTGTTAGTCTAGTGTTATTATAGTGTTATTGTAATGTTACTCTTGTCTAGTATTATTGTATTGTTACTTTAGTGTTATTGTACTGTTACTCTAGTGTTATTATAGTGTATTATACTGTTACTCTAGTGTTATTATAGTGCTATAGCATTACTCTTTTCTAGTGTTACTCTTGTCGGGTGTTATTGTAGTGTTAATCTAGTGTTCATGACCCTCCATTTATCCGTGTTAGTTTATCACCAAAACTGTTGCAATGTTATCTTAAAACAAGGGCAATCACTTAATCTTCCACAAATTCTTGTTTAAGACGGAAATATCCGCCTTAAACCTTAAGACGGGTCAAATACATACCAAATGGCATGAGAAATTGCCTAGGAAATGCCAAAAGCTTTGTCCCTATTATCACCATGTGCTAATATTTAGATCCGTTTTATAAATTAAATGGATACTATGCCTTAAGCAATATTAATCTTGTTATTGTGCATCGTTATTCACCTTTTCAAAGTTTGGTTTTCATAATGGCATTCATGTTATTTCTGTTGTTTTTTGTTGTAGTTTTTGTCTACTTTCTGATCAGCGTCTTCCTTCACTTGTATAGGGCAAGAGTTGGACTCATGCTTATCATGGTGGTTATCTTATAATTTGGCTGGCAGGAAGGACTCACTGAAGCATCTGAGCATGCATGTTATCGTCCCGAAATTCTTTTTTCGTACTTGGACATAGATCTCTATAATAGAAGCTATCCATATGTTGATTATAAGGCAATTGTGAATCATGTCCTAGATCACATGCTTAAACGTATTTCTTCCGTTCCTGACTTCTATGATGATCTATACTGTTATTGGGCTGCGGTGTGATGTATTTTTTCTGTTCACTGAATACTTACATTCTCGTATACACGCTACAATAAAATGTCCTCTTATCTTTAGATATGCAATGCTAAAGATCCTGAGAAAGAGCTTGGAGGAACTTAGCTCAAGAACTTAATCATAGGATGCATACACCGAAATACGCTCCCTTTCCAAAAGAAGTACCGATAACCGAATACTAATTGCTGAAGCCGGAGCTATTCCTTTTCTCGTCAGCCTATTAACAACTTGTTGTTTTAATTGCGGTAACAGAGAAGAACTCGAATCGAAAATAAGCGAAAAAGATCAAAAAGATAAAACCGTAAGAAGTAGTGCCGTGGTAGGATGCCACTGCCTTGAAAACTATTTGCCCGGTACGACCGTGGTGGCGATCAGCTAGTGCCGGTAGTTCCCCAAGGATCACACTACAGCCTCCTCACTGTCACGCCCACTCGTGACAGAGAGACTTGGAACGAAATTGAGCAATACCCAGAAATTATTTAGAGAACAAAAGAGAAGAGAGGAAGAAGAGTGTTTTTGAATGTGTTTGTGAAGCTGAGTGCAGGGTCTTATTTATAGCAGAACTGGAGCAGTTCAGAAGCTAAAAACGTGCCCCTAAACTGCAGCAGTCAAGGCCTGAAGAACAGGAGCCTTTTGCTCACCCACTAACAGTCGGATTGACTATTTCTCTTATTCTGTTTTGACACCAAAACAGAAGCAGCAAAAACACACACTCGGCCCAAAAAGATAGGCATAGCCCGCCGCAGGCGATTGCCAAATCCCAAATCCCAATACCCGAATCACGAATCCGGATCCGGACCGGGCCGGGCACGGCGCGCGCGCGCGTGTGCGAGCTGAATTAAGCACCTCGCAAGGCTTCCACAAAAGCCTCCCTTGACCCACTAGTGATAGTGTAAGGCAAGATGAGATATATAAACACATACATCTTTCTTTTCCTCACCAATGTGGGACAATATGGAAAAATGACTTTGCCAAATAAAGCCCCTATTTCCAACAATCCCCCACTAGGGGCGCCAGAGACAAAGAAAAAGAATTCCTGGGTAAAGGAAGGATTGGATACTTAGGTATCAATATCTTATGATTTGAATTGACACTTTAGTGTAATGAGGAAACAACTTACTTACAGCGAGAGAATATCTTGCGATTTGAATTCCTAGCTGAGCTTCGGTCGATACCCCCCACAACACATATCATACCTTCAGATTAAGATCGTTCCGCGAAAGTGCAACGCGCTCTTTTAGAGTTATGCGTTTACCTCGGTACTAATAGATGTGATCAGAAGACTTCTCATAGTCTAATGATCGTTACACCTACGTAGGTGACTCAAGTGCTTCTCAATAGCACTTCTCACATGAGTCATTAAGGACCTAAGTCCAACCTGGTGTATGATCCATCAAGTGCATCTCAAAGCACCACCATAAAGGCTATGAATCATACAACGTTAGGAATAGAAGCTTTAGACCTAGTCAAGTCTCACTCTTGACCTAAGGACTTAAGCCCCATTCCCCTCGACGTATCAACGACTAGTCTCCTAGCCAGCCCTTTAGTAAAGGGATCAGCAAGATTGTTTTCGGACTTCACATAGTCCAAAGCAATCACTCTGTTGTCTTGGAGTTGTCTAACTGCAGCGTCCCTTATTAGAATGTGTCTCTTCTTCGAATTGTAGACACTATTCTTTGCAACACCAATAGCAGCCTGCGAGTCACAGTGCAGGGAGACCGGTGTCAACCGTCCGCCCCAAACTGGTATATCAGCTAAAAGGTTTCTCAACCATTCAGCCTCTTGTCCTGCCAACTCAAGAGCTATGAACTCAGATTCCATGGTAGAGCGTGCGATACAAGTCTGTTTAGAGGACTTCCACGATATAGCACCTCCACCCATGGTAAAGACATAACCACTAGTAGAACAAATCTCATCGTTACACCGCAACCCGCCGCATCACAATATCCCTCTAACACAGCAGGAAATTTACTATAATGCAAACATAAGTCAACTGTTCCTTTTAGGTATTTTAGTAAACGACGAAGAGTATTCCAGTGTTCATTACTAGGGTTATGTGTATAACGACTCAGTCTACTAACTGCATAAGCAATATCTGGTCGAGTACAGTTCATTAAAAACATCACACTACCTAGGATTTTAGCATACTCTTCTTGGGAAACACTCTTGCCCAAGTTTTTACACAAGTGTACACTAGGATCATAGGGTGTTCTAGCAGGCACATCATCAAAGCAGTTAAACTTTTTCAACATAATGAGATTGACTTAGACAGATTCCATTGGGGTTTCGGATGACCTTAACTCCTAGGATAACATCAGCTTCTCCTAAGTCCTTCATCTCAAATTGTGATGACAAAAAATCTTTGGTTCTAATTATGACCTCCAAATTATTGCCAAGTATTAACATGTCATCAACATATAGGCATATAATTACACAATCGATTCCATCTTTTTGAATAAACACATGAATCAGAATTGTTAACCACATAGCCATTACTTATTAAAGTGTTGTTAAATTTCTCATACCACTGTTTAGGTGCTTGTTTCAGTCCATAAAGTGACTTGTTCAGTTTACACACTTTACTCTCTTGACCCTCAATCACAAAACCTTCAGGTTGAGACATGTAGATCTCTTCCCTTAGTTCACCATTCAAAAACGCAGTTTTAACATCCATCTGATGTATAACAAGGTTATGAATAGCAGCTAAGGCGACAAGAGTCCTAATAGTCGAAATTTTGGTCACAGGAGAGTAAGTATCAAAATAATCAATACCCTTCTTTTGTGTAAAGCCTCTAACTACAAGTCTAGCTTTGAACCTCTCTATTGTACCGTCAGGTCTCATTTTCTTTTTAAAGATCCATTTACTTGTAATGGGTTTACTACCTTTAGGTAAATCAGTCAACTCCCAAGTCTGATTTGACACAATAGAGTCAAGTTCACTTTTAATAGCATCTTTCCAAAAATTAGCATCAATGGATTTCATTGCCTCACTATAGGTTTTTGGGTCATCTTCTATTAAAAAGGCTGAAACAAACTCATCACTAGCACAAACAGTGTATCCAAGTTCAGACAACATAGTTGTATCATAATCATCACCAAAGTTCTTTGGGCATCTAGGTCTTTTACTTCTTCTAGGTTCAACAAAACAAAGAATAGAAGAGCTAGCTCTAGCATGTGAAGACAAATCGGGAGATGCAACGATAAACTAGGAGATGGTACAACAGTTTTCTGAAAAGGAAAAACATGCTCAAAAAATTCGGCATCTCTAGCCTCAGATATAGAACGGTCACTCAAAGACATAAATCTATAAGCAGAGCTATTTTGAGCATAACCTATAAACACACAATCATAGGTCTTAGGTCCAACGGTAGGTCTCCTAAAATCAGGTAAACCCACTTTAGCTAAACACCCCCATACCCTAAGGAAGCTCAGGTTAGGAGGATAGCCCTTCCAAATCTCGTAGGGTGTCTTGTCAATTTTCTTATGAGGTACACGGTTAAGAATGTGACAAGCTGAAAGAATTGCTTCCCCCCACATATCGTCAGATAGGCCAGAACTTAAAAGCATAGCATTCATCATTTCTTTTAAGGTTCTATTTTTACGTTCAGCTACACCATTGGATTGGGGTAAATAAGGTGGACTAGTCTCATGTATTAAACCGTTTGCAGCACAAAAGTCAGCTAGATAACTGGATTTATACTCACCACCTCTATCGGATCTTACCCTTTTAATTTTCCTGTCAAGTTGGTTCTCAACTTCATTCTTAAAGTTTATAAAAGAGTGTTCAGCTTCATCTTTAGTCTTAAGCAAATAGACACGGGTGTATCTAGAACAGTCATCTATAAACGTAACATAATAATTCTTGCCACCTCTACTTGCAACATTTTTGAAGTCAGCTAGGTCGGTGTGAATTAATTCAAGAAGACTCGTGTTCCTAGTAGTCACAGGTTTACTAGGTTTCTTTGTAAACATAGCCTCAACACAGCTAGCACATTTAGAGAATTCTTGACTCGTCAAACTCGGAATTAAACTCATAGTTCTAAGTTTTTTTAATATAATCCACATTCAAATGACCTAACCTACCATGCCAAATATCAATAGACTCAAATATATAAGCGAAGAAGATGCAATATTATTAATAGCGAGAATCGAGTTCAATACAAAAAGACCCCCAGAAAGATAACCCTTGCCCACAAATTCCCCATTACGCGACATTACCACCTTGTCAACCTCAAAAACAAGTTTCAAACCAGCTTTGTTTAATAAGGCACCGACACACAAGGTTTCGACGCAATGAGGGTACAAATAAAATATTACTGAGAGCAAGTGTTTTCCCGAGGTGAGTTTGAGAAAGATCTTGCCTTTGCTCGTGATCTTTGCGATGAAGAATTACCCATGTAGACGCATTCCCCATCAAAGAACTTCCTCGAACTCAACAAATAAACCCCTATCAGCACAGAGGTGTCTCGAAGCTCCAGATTCAAGACCCATTCAAAGAACATTACCCACCGATTAGCTTCCACAACCACAAAGTGCAATAACATCATCATCACAAAGAACATTGGCCTCAGCAGATTTCTTCTCAGAGCATTGGTAGGCTTTGTGCCCAGGTTTTCCGCAGACATAGTAGACAATAGGGCCCTTAGCAGCTTTCTGAATCTTAGGAACCGGTTTGGTATGCTTCCCTGGACCATTCTTCTTAGCAGGACCCTGGTTCTTACCCTGACCAACCTTGGCCTTACCCTTACCCTTATATTTCTCAAAGATTAGACGGACCACCGACTCAACCAAATTAGCTTTAACAAAGAAGAACAAATGCAGAAAGTCACAGATTGACTAGCGGGGAAGGTCTTTAAGGCGATTAGCCTCCTCGGTCCTCATATGTCCTATAAGTTCTTTAAGGGACAGTCTTTATTTTTATGCTTAAGTTGGTTTCGGTAATCGGACCAGAGGGAGGGAATTTCTCTAGCGAAACATTAGCTATAAGATATCGTCAAGTTTCATGCCCTCATTCACAACATCAACACATAAGTTTTCATAGACATGGACTTGATCCATGATGGGTTTCCGTCGACCATCCGAAATCCCAACCATTTTCCCACAACATACTTCTTTTTCCCCGCATCATCAGCCCCATACTTAGTTTCTAAAGACTCCCAAATAAATTTAGCAGACTTATTCACAACAAATAAGTCGAAAAGGGTGTTTGTCATATTATTCAGAATATGCCACCTAGCAGTTTTGTTATCTTTCACAAATTTTGCAATATCCTCTTCATTGGACTTAACATCTTTAGAGGGAGGAGGGGTCTTCTCAGCATCAGTAGGGGTGATAGGTTTAGGCGGGTCATTAAATAAGACGTAATTAATATCTAACTGCTCAAAATACATCAATAATTTCTGGGACCAACGCTTATAATTATGACCATCTAATGACTCCAATTTCGCCAATTCAGGAGCAATTTTCGAACTAACAGACATGGTTACAGCAACAACAAAAAAATAGTTTTCAAATTGTTGTTTTAATTGCGGTAACAGAGAAGAACTCGAATCGAAAATAAGCGAAAAAGATCAGAAAGATAGAACCGTAAGAAGTAGAGCCGTGGTAGGATGCCACTGCCTTGAAAACTATTTGCCCGGTACGACCGTGGTGGCGATCGGCTAGTGCCGGTAGTTCCCCAAGGATCACACTACAGCCTACTCACTGTCACGCCCACTCGTGACAGAGAGACTTGGAACGAAATTGAGCAATACCCAGAAATTATTTAGAGAACAGAAGAGAAGAGAGGAAGAAGAGTGTTTTTGAATGTGTTTGTGAAGCTGAGTGCAGGGTCTTATTTATAGCAGAACTGGAGCAGTTCAAAAGCTAAAAACGTGCCCCTAAACTGCAGCAGTCAAGGCCTGAAGAACAGGAGCCTTTTGCTCACCCACTAACAGTCGGATTGACTGTTTCTCTTATTCTGTTTTGACACCAATACAGAAGCAGCAAAAACACACACTCGGCCCAAAAAGATAGGCATAGCCCGCCGCAGGCGATTGCCAAATCCCAAATCCCAAATCCCGAATCACGAATCCGGATCCGGGCCGGGCCGGGCTCGGGCACGGGCACGGCGCGCGCGCGCGTGTGCGAGCTGAATTAAGCACCTCGCAAGGCTTCCACAAAAGCCTCCCTTGACCCACTAGTGATAATGTAAGGCAAGATGAGATATATAAACACATACATCTTTCTTTTCCTCACCAATGTGGGACAATATGGAAAAATGACTTTGCCAAATAAAGCCCCTATTTCCAACACAACTGACGATATGACAACTCAAGAGAAAGAAGTAACATCCATTCTTAACCTTTCAATTTACGAAAATAACAATGGAAGTGTTGAGTTCATCGTCCAAGTTTTAAGGAATAGAAAAATGGAAGTGTTGAGTTTATCGATCCGTTACTTAAGAGGGGGAGGGGGTGAATTAAGTACCCTTTTAAAAATTAAAGCGAAATTAAAGCAAAAGGTCGTTCACAAATTTCCTTCTGAAACAATACACAGGCCAATTGAATAGTCTCGGTGCCTGTTCAAATAACCAGAGTTGTGCAGTATTGTTTGTTTGAGCAAATGCGAGAACCAAAAAGGAAAACAAACAAAATCAAAGGCAAACGAAATAGAAGAAAGCAATAGACACACGATTTTTAACGTGGTTCGACCTACTCTCTAAAGGTCTACATCCACCCTCTCTCTCTTATTAATATTTCCTTTATAACCAAACTCGATTACAAAGAAAACCCCCACGATCAACCCCGATCGTGAAACTCGAGTACAACCCCGTACCCCAAAAACACTCTCTCACAAAAGAGAAAAATACAACACAATTTGTCTCCTTATATGGTTCAACAATTGGAACAATTGAGACAAAATATTCTTATGAGTATAAGAACATGTGTACTCAAGAACGGTCTTATAAAACACGGCTTAAACTGATTTTGCAAAGTATAAGTTTTAAAACGTGAAAAGCAATTTGCAAATTAATAATAATAACTCAAGCTCTCACTTTTCCACACAGAAAACAACTGACGTCAATCCTCTTTTTATATAAGAGGCATGATTCTATAGGATATGCACCAGGAAGATTTTTGCTAATATTTGACCAAATCAAGATCCTTTTTGTCATGCAAAAAATATCACTAAAGATAAAATCTTTTAACCATATCATATGCAGTGTATTAGATGCCAAACACAAACTTCTCACTAAAGAAATTGAAGATATTTTTATCATAAGCATAAGAAGTTTCCATCAAAATAATTTTTATAAGAACCAAATATTATGAAATTATTTTATCTTGAAATTATTTTGTCAAAGAAAATAAGCCGTGATTTATTGGACCGAACAAAAGAGTAAACACACATTTTATACTCTTACATATTTCTAGACACAATCCAAGACATGATCCAAGTATCTTGCGACTTTTCTTCCAAGGAAATACAATATACTTGTGGACCTGTCAAACACACGTCTAGCACACACCATTAATTTTGAGGGATATAAAAGTGAAGGACTTGTCATCATCAATAAAATAGGTGCAACAAATTCCCCCTTTGATGATGGCAAGTCCCTAAAAAAGTTCCCCCTCAACATCGGACTACTCCTGCAAACATTCAAGAAAATCCAAGACAATAACAGTAGAAATAGGAAACAATACGATCAGTAGAATAACTAAACCAAAGTTCATGGAACATAAACGAGATTATCATAGGCATAGGTCTAATATCAGCAGCTACTAAGTACACTAGAGTCCCTAAATATTTCCCCCTCTTGATATCATCAAAAGGTGAAGGACGGTCAAAATGTGTCAACGCATCGCCACATGGTCAGTTAAGTGTCAGTGCACCTACCGGACACGGTCAAAAGACATGATCAAAATAAGTACAGACCACGACGAAAATTACGAATAATACATAATCAGCAATAAGAAGAGGCAGACAAAACATAGGTGTAAGTAGGATGGATTATGGTTTAGGTTGGAGGATTTGAAGAAGCTGAACAATCTGCTTTATGAGGGGACGAAGGACATCTCTGAGCTCTTCCAGTTCTTGCGTAACCTTCCCAAAGCCACTAAGTACAAAGTCAGTAAGAGTCGTTAGCTGAGAGGTAACACCATGAAGACCACCATAATTCGACCCAGCTCCTGCATAACCCTCGTCCTTTACCCCAACCAGCTTATCATCAGAAATTCTCAAGTGCATTTGACTTAACAAACCATCCGTCATGGGGTCATACAGAGGGACGCAATACCCATCATCAGGAGATAAAACCCCTTGCTTCCAAATAATATGAGACAACCACATGCCATAAGGAAGCTCCCTCTTTTTTAGCACACCTTTAGCATTAGCTTTAGGAGCAGAATTAGTCTCCTTCTACACCTCAGCTGCAACTCCCCGAATATGATTAAATATAACAGACACCAAGTTCGCGGACTTGCCCGTCATTAGATAAAATATGAGTAATAAATCGGAAATAGAGCAATATCCCTGAGAATGAGTACGAGGGGTGACAGAGCGACGGACAAAGTTAAAGAGAAACTGATGTGGTCCGTCAAAAATACCAGGATAAATTTTGGAATTGAAAATACCAGAGGGGTTAAAATAACGCAGGACGGTTAGAGGTCATATACCATCCATAGGAGGCCAAACATCAGAGTCAGAAATTTTGAGACCTTCAGACGGTATATTAAACAGCGATGCTACTTCAGCATCACTCACTACAAACGACTGCCATTTATCTTAGCTGATAATAAATCACCAGACGAGTTCACAGCAACAGATTGATAAAATTTAATTATTTCAGGAACAAGAAACCACAGAACGCAAGGTGAACATACCGACCCATTTTTTATGCATGAGAATCTCCAGAAAGAACGAAAAGTCAGGTTCAGATTTAAGCCACTCAAGCGGATAATACCGTCCAGGAAGGATAGTATGCTCATATAGATGCAAACACTGATCCAGAGTAGAATCCGACAGTCCCACAGATTTCAATTGAGCAATGACCCGGTCTTTATCAATCAAATTTGACATAGAAGCTTTAATAGGCGGACCATCATCCTTTATATCCGAAACTTCCGACATAGGACGCTTGCGCTTCAAATTCCGAGTCTTTCCATGTGTTTCTTTCCTAGAAATTTCCAGAATGCTTCTCAACTCGTCATCCGAGTCATCAGTCTCATCCTCGGCTTCATACACCATCTTCTCTTTCCTTTTATCAGACACAAGAGGTGGTTTGTCTCTCTTTTCTCCAACCACCGATTCATTTATAACAATCCCTTTACCAGCACCTTTACGATTACTCGGAACCCGCGAAATAACCGATTTCTTCACGGTGTCACTGGGCAACTCCTCAAACTCCATGACATGTGGCTCAAGTTCGGTCTCATGCACAAGCTTGGAACGAGTAGAGATGATGGATGGTAGAGGGTTTTTTGGTTTAGGAACGATTTTGGTGGGTTTGGTGGTTGTTTTAGGTTGTGTTGCGGGTTTGGTCGGAGTGTCGAGTGAGGGGTTAGATGGTGGTGGATTTGCATTTGATGTGGATTTAGATCGGGTGGCGATAGGGATAGGAGGGACGGTGGCGGGAGGGTTAGGTCTTGTTTTCTTCTTCACCATTGTTGGGGTGGAGAAGATAAAGAAAGGTAGGTGAATTGGTGGGTTTGTTGATTTTTGTGATTTTAGGGTTAGCTTCAATTGGAAGTGTAAATTGGGGATGATGGGAGTGACGGCACAAGAGTTTTATATGGGCTTAGTTTGCGATTTTATATGGGCTTAGTTTGTTGAGCCGTATAATGCGGTTGGTTCAGGGATCCATGGGTATACGGATAAAATTTTGCCAGAAACAATATGCATGATTACGTAAAACTGTAACAGTTCATAAGAGGTCAACTTATGACTAGTCTAT
Source organism: Silene latifolia (assembly GCF_048544455.1). NCBI lineage: Eukaryota > Viridiplantae > Streptophyta > Magnoliopsida > Caryophyllales > Caryophyllaceae > Silene > Silene latifolia. The sequence goes on along the minus strand of NC_133538.1, from coordinate 305,449,978 downwards.
ATGAAAGAACCGACTAGAGTAAGCAGAATGCACGTCAACTTAAAATCTCATGAGTTAAATTATCAACACATAATCATGACATCTTCAATCTAGTCAATCATTGAGGTATTAATTTTAGGACCAGAGATACTATGAGCTGCTATTTAAAAGACCTAATTCTAATCGGATTTTCTCAAATTGTTCACGAGCCAACGGTTTAGTAAAAATATCGGACAACTGATCTTCCGTTTTACAAAATTTTAAGCTTATGTTCCCTTTTTCTACGTTATCACGAAGAAAATGATGACGGATGTCAATATGTTTTGTCCTAGAGTGCTGAACGAGATTTTTATAAATATTAATTGCACTAGTGTTATCACAAAGAATAGGAACACAATTAATGATCATATCGTAATCCCGCAGCTGTTGTCTTACCCATAGGATTTGAGCACAGAATTGAGTAGCAGCGACATATTCACTCTCAGCAGTAGATAGAGCAACCGTATTTTGTTTCTTGGAAGCCCAAGAGATAACACACGGTCCTACAAAGGTGGCAATACCAGATGTACTCTTTCTTTCAACTGAGCAACCTGCATAATCTGCATCTGAATACCCCGTGAGAGTGAAATTGCAGTCCATAGGATACCATAAATATAAGTCCTGAGTTCCAATAAAATATCGAAGAATACGCTTTACATCTGTTAAGTGTGATTCTTTAGGATTTGATTGAAACCGGGCACACAAACATACACTATAAAGAATATCTGGACGACTAGCTGTGAGATATAAAAGTGAACCTATCATACCTCGATACACCTTTTCATCTACACTTTTACCTTTTTCATCTTTGTCAAGCTTGAGTGTAGAACACATAGGTGTAGGAAATGGATTCGCTGTAGTCATACCAAATTTCTTTAGCATCTCCTTGATATATTTTCTTTGATGGATCATTATGCCATGTGTGGTTTGCTTTATCTGAAGACCCAAAAAGAATCCTAGCTCGCTAGGGATGTCAACTTCACCCGCACCCGATCAAAAACCAATCCATCCGATTTTAAAACATGGATGAAAACCCGACTTAAATGGATGATGGATGGATGACGGATGGAATGGATGACGGATGATGGATGGAATGGATGACGGATGATGGATGGGTTGGATGAAGAAATTTCACCCGCCATCCATCCATCACCCGATTTAATTACTTTTTATTTAATTTTTTTAACATCTAATACATTATTAAGATACAAAATATTCAAATTTTCAAATTTTTCTACTCTCAAAATATATATTTTGTGAAACTACCCATTAGAAAGTTAAACTAAAATAATTATCTAACATTTTTTTTGTATAGAAATAAAAAATCATCACTTTTTTTAACTTGAAACCTATAAATACACAACATCCATTTATCACCCGATCCACCCGTTTCATCCATGGATGATGGATGGATGGATGACGGATGATAGGTTTCACGGATGACGGACGGGTTGGATGAGATTTTAAAAAGACGGATGGATGAAGGATGAGGCTCCACCCGACCCGAACCAGATCCATTGACATCCCTATAGCTCGCCCATCATGCTCATCTCGAACACCGATTGCATAAGATTAGAGAAATAAGCACACAAAACATCATTAGTTGCTCTAAAAATGATATCAGCTACATAAATTTGAACAACTAAAAATGATATCATCTCTTTCGCCGGTTTTATAAATAGTGTCTTGTCAACAGAACCTCTTTGAAATCCATTTTCAATAAGGAACTTTGATAGTCTATCATACCAAGACCAAGGTGCTTGTTTAAGACCATAAAGTGCCTTATCTAATTTATAAACATGATTAGGAAAATTACTATCTAAAAAACCGGGAGGTTGTTCAACATATACTTCCTCTTGCAAATAGCCATTAAGAAACGCGGTCTTAACATCCATTTGAAAGAGTTTGATACCCATATGAGCGGCGAAAGAAATAAGGAGACGAATGGCTTCAAGTCTTGCCACGGGTGCAAAGGTTTCATCGTAATCGATCCCTTCCTGTTGATTGTATCCTTGCACTACAAGTATATCCTTGTTTCTCACAATCACACCTGCATCATCCAATTTGTTTCGAAATACCCATTTCGTTCCTATGATGGAACGATCTCTTGGACGTGGTTCCAAGTGCCACACCTTGCTTCGTTCAAATTGGTTAAGCTCCTCCTGCATAGTAATAACCCAATCAGAATCAGTTAAAGCATCATTAATATTAGAAGGTTCTAATTCTTATAATAATGAATAATGAGCACAAAAATTTGTTAATGAAGATCTAGTTTTGACTCCCTCATGGATGTCAGTCCGAATGTTATCCATTGGATGCGAACTTTGATGCTTCCAATGTCGAGGAACAAATATCTCTGTTTCTGGTGTAGATTGAACAGTACCGAATTCCGTTCGATTCTGCTTGACATTCGTATCTGTAAACTGAACAGTACTAGATTCTGTTCGGTTCTGCTTAACATCTGTATTAGTATTTCTTGACGTATCTGAGCTACTGGAAGCCTGATTTGTCTCATTAGACGGTGCAGCTGTCTGTACAGAGTCACCTGAACTTGGTGATTTTTCACGACTGAACAGTTCTGTGTTCTGTTCATTTCCCCCTGAATTCGTGGACTATTCTGCACTTGTTCCTTTCAACGACGAAGGCTCCTCCTCTAGTTCGGGTGGATCATCTCTTACAAATCCAATCTCAAAGGCATCATCATCCTAAAATTCAGCGTTAAGCACATTAGTTTCATCGAAAATTACATGTACACTTTCCTCAAAACACATAGTTCTTTTGTTGTAAACTTTATAGGCCTTGCTTAAGTTTGAATATCCAATGAAAACCGCCTCATAGCTTCTTGGCTCAAATTTTCCCAAATTATTTTTGCCATTGTTATGAACATAGCATTTTGATCCAAAGCAGCGAAAATGTGAAATGTTTGGCTTTCGCCCATATAGAAGCTCATAAGGAGTTTTCTTATGGATAAATCTAATAGAAACACGATTACGAATATAACAAGCTGTGTTCACAGCTTCGGCCCAAAAGTTTCTAGGTAACTCGCTACAAAGTAACATGGATCTGGTCATGTCTTCCAAAGTTCTATTCATTCTTTCCACTGCACCATTTTGTTGCGGTGTCCTACGAGCAGAAAAGTTATGATCAATACCATGTTCCCTGCAAAAATATATAAACGAATCATTCTCAAATTCTCTTCCATGGTCGGTTCTAATGGAGATAATTTTGTGACCAAGTTTGTTTTGGAGTTTCTTAATCAAACGTGGAATTCTTCAAAAGTTTCACTTTTAGCATGTAAAAATAAAGTCCAAACAAACCGTGAATAATCGTCCACTAGAACACATACATAAAGACTTCCACCTCGGCTTCTAATCCTCATCGGACCACACAAATCCATATGAATGAGTTCTAGAGGCTTGGTGGTACTAACGAACCTTTTAGATTTAAAAGAACTTCGGACATGTTTACATGGTGCACAAAATCCGTTAATTTCAAACTTCATAGAAGGTAGGCCTTTCACTAAATCGAGTTTGTAAAGTTTATTTAGAGATGAAAAGCCAAAATGTCCAAACCTCTTATGCCATAGATTAGGATCATTTTGCATTACGGATAAACATTTAATGATTTCCCTAGGAATGCTTCCTAAGTCAGCCACATAGATGTTATTAACTCTCTTATCTTGAAGAACAATTTCATTAGTACTTTCTTTGATTACATAACAAAGGTTTGCATGAAACTCGACTTTATTTCCTTTGTCACATAATTGAGAAATACTAATCAAATTGTGTTCGAGACCCTTTACAAGCAACACATCATCAATGGAATGTGAAAGAGACTTACCGACTTTACCAATACCAATTACTTCACCTTTTTTCTTGTCTCCAAATGTCACATTTCCACCGTCGTAGGCCGATAATGAGAGGAATTGGTTTCTATTACCTGTCATGTGTCGTGAACATCCGCTACCAAGATACCAACGGCTGCCTCCTCTCATATGGCCCTGCAAAAGAGAATTAGTTAGATGATTTAGGAACCCAAACAAGTTTGGGTCCCTTCTTATGACGAATGGTATCTAAATAATCTTTTCTGATCCACATTTTCTTAACAACTCTTATGTTTCGATCCAATTGACCTAAGCGTTTTTTACAAGCATTAAATACGTGGCCTGTGTGTCCACAAAATTTGCAAAGAGTGTATTCAGGTAGACCCACGTAATTATGCTTGCGAAAATCTCTCTCAATGGGTTTAGGACTTTTACTCTCAACAGGACTGGCGTCAGTCTGAATTGAACAGTCGGGAGGGGTGTTTATTTTCTGTTCAGGGATCCAGACAGTACGATACTGAGAATTGCTTTGTCTGAAATCAGAACGTGAGTGATAGCCTAATCCAAGTTTATTGTTGTTCTGATGCGACCATAATTGGCGCATATTTAGCCCCCGAATTACCATTGTTTCCATGCTTTTTAGTGCCTATTTGGGTCATTTCTTATCTTTAGTTCTTTGTTTTGCATATTCTTTGAGATTTTGATCCCTTGGTAGGAAAGGAGTAAGAATCTTGCATTTTCATGGCAAAACAAGGCTAAATTGATCATATTCAATGACCAAGCATCAAGGAGAGACAAGACTAGAAGGCCTTTGTACATAGCATAGTAGAAGAGCATTGTTGAGAAAAGGATCCTTGAGTCCCCAAGGAAATCCCCAAGGAATTCATGAAGAAAAGGGAAGAAAAAGAAGAAGGAAAGCTGTTGAACTACAATCCGAACGGATTGTAGAGAATCCGTCCGTCCTCGCCCGATCCGAGCGTCCTCACCAGAATCCGCTCGGATTGCCCATGCCCATCCGAGCGTCTTGTTCCTTGATCCGCTCGGATCGTCCATCCTGATCCGACCGTCCCGACTCCCACCGCACGGATCACAAAGACAAAGACAGCTTTCGTTCTTCAAGCTACGAAATGAAGAAGCCCTTCTCTCGGATAATCCCGGAGGCTCCTTGCTCAACTTAAAAAGTGTAATTACTAATTTAGCCCTTAGTTAACCCTAATGCATCCTCCCTAATTTTCACTATAAATACCCCATTAGTCTAATTAGAGGAGCATGTTCTTCTTATCAACAATTAGTGTAGTTAATATCAATCAAATCTCTCTTCAATATTGTAATCAAATATTAATCAAGTTTTAATCCAAGTTTTAGTTCTTTAATCTCTCTCTTGTTCTTACTTTATTTTGGGTAATTGAAGATTATTTGGGTTATTATTGGGAGATTGACAACCTCTCAATCTAGGATTCAAGTACTTCTATTATTCTTGCTTTATTATTGGAATCATTAGTAGGTATAATCTCTTAATCCCTTTTTAATTATTGCTAATTACTTTCATTTATTCATCATGTTTTATTATGTTAGTATGATTGACAACCTTTCTAGCATGATCAATATGATAATGAGTGAGTAGTCTCTTAGCTAGGGTTTAATGGGTGATTAGGGGAAATCAACATGGGGAATGATTCATGCTTAAATTAATATGCTTTCATATCTTATTTGCTTGCTTGTTTTGATCTTAATACATGCACATGTTATATTTGATGAAATGCTAAGCCTATGAATCCTTGCATTTACTATCATCTTCTATCCTTTCAACTTGACTTGTAAGACATAACCCAACTCGAGTCTTGTTAGACCATGCATGTGTTAAGTAGGGAAGATTAAGTCGACTTGTAGGTGTTGTACAATCCAAGAGATTCGGCTCCGGGACCCAAACTTTCCTAGGATTGTAAGATATAACCCAACTCAATCCATCACAACAATAATTGCTTGCTTATAATTTGAGAACATGTTTGTATGATCATATCCCATGATTCCCCTATGAACCCATGACACCCTAGTGCTTTTAATCAATTGTTTACACCCTAATTTCATTTACCTTGTTAGTTTATTTTCATTGCTATTTTAGTTTAGTAACCTTCTACATCAACCCAATTTGTGACACCCCTAGACACCACTAGTTACAATAGAATCTTCATTTCAATACCCGTCCCTTGGGATCCGACCTTTACTTGCCTCTTTACTAATTGTAGAGTTGTTTGTGAAGTATAAATTGTGTTTTGTATCGACCATTGACCAACGACCACATATGCTTAATTGTGAACACCAAATGGCTCCGATCAAAAATGGCGCCGTTGCTTAGGACGGTGTTTAATTGATTTAAGATTTCTTTTATTGTTTTTAGTTGTGTCTTTTTCACCTTGGGAAGTAAAACTCCTCAAGGTTTGTTCTAATTGTTTTTGAGTTGTTTGATATTTTGCATGTCTAGAAGGATACAAAGAGATTTGTTACCTTTTGACCGTGAAATCGAAAGAACCTTGACGAATAATAGGAGACTTGTTAGGAGGAATTTGGGAGGTGTTGGTGAAGTTGTTCAACCCACTAGTGAGTTTGTCAATCCTTTCGCAATAGAAGGAGAAGAGAACCCATTAAACAATACCACACAAAATCCACCTACAATGCCTAAATTCTCGTCACACTCTATACCCACCGAGGAGGATCTACCAAATGGTACTCCTACCCCACAACATCTTACCGGAAACTTTATTGCCAAGTCCGCCTTCATTCAACTAGTTGAGAGGAGCCAATTCGTGGGAATGCCTAGTGAGGACCCTCATTCTCATATGGAAACATTTTGTGATTATTGTGAAGCTATCTCTCAAACGGGCGTGACTCAAGACCAAATAAGATGGGTCTTATTTCCTTTTTCGTTAATCGGCACCGCAAAGCAATGGTTGAAGGGCCTTGATAAGGCCACCCTTGGAATAGATTCTTGGAAGAAGCTAGCTCTAGCTTTCTACAAAAAATTCTACCCACCGGAGAAGACCAATATGCTAAGAGCTCAAATTACGGGTTTTAAGCAAAGGGATGAAGAATCTTTGTATGAAGCTTGGGAGCGGTTCAAAGGTATTTGTCGCTCATGTCCTCACCATGGACTTAGCGAATGGTTTTTAGTGCAACAATTTTGGAATGGTTTATATGAAGATTCAAGGAACATTCTCAATATGGGATCAAATGGAATGTTCACCGAAGTTGATGACAATCAAACATGGAACAAGATTGAGGAAATGGCGGTCCATAATTCGCAATATAGTAGGCCTCGCAAGGCTACTAGAGGAGGAAAGTATGAAGTGGACACCGTTACTCAATTGGGTGCTCAACTTAGTGCTCACATTGACACAATCAACTTGAAGTTTGAACAAGCTATGGCTAGACTTGAGGAAAGCTCAAAATCATCAAAGCATCATGTCAATGCCATGACGGCATCCTCATCAATCCCAAGCGGGATATGTGAGAATTGCGGAACCTTGGGTCATGACTCAAGTGAGTGTAGGGGAACAACCGAGCAAGTCAATGCTTTCCAAGCTTACAAAAGTGGTACCCCTTATTCAAATTTTTACAATGAAAACACCAAGTTCCATCCAAATCTCTCATACAAAAGCCAAAATGTTCAAAACCCTCAAACAACATACACTCCACCACCCATGAGAAATCAAAATCAAAGACCCTTTTTTAATCAAAACCAAGGTTACCAAAATCAAAACCCATACAATCACCACAATGACCAAAGTTTTGATGTCCAAAAAGCGGTCCTTCAAATGCAAAAGAATCAACAAGAATTTTTCACCCAAATGCAAAAAGATAGCCAAGCAAAAGACACCACCATCAACAACATTCTAGCTCACACCAAGATGTTGGAAACACAATTGACCCAACTAGCATCTTCGAGCTCACAAAGACAAAAGGGGCAATTACCACCTCAAGGTAATCCTCCTAGACATGAAACGGTTAATGCCATTCACTTGAGAAGTGGTACAAGATATGAAGCACCGAAGGAGCAAGTTGAGGATGAAGTTGTGAGAGCTAGTGAGAATGAAGTTGTGGTGCAAGGTCCCAAAGAAAGGGAATCATCAAAAGAAGAAAGCTCAAAGAAAGATGAAGACAAAGCCAAAGAAAAGGAGCCCATTGTGATTAGACTTCCTTTTCCAAGTCGTCAAGCCAAGCCTAAATTTGATGATCAACTTGGAAAGTTCATGGAAATTGTGAAGAACTTAGAAGTCTCAATTCCTTTCACGGAATTAATCAATCACGTTCCGGCCTATGCAAAGTACATGAAAGATATCCTCACAAAGAAGAAGTCAATCCGGAAACTTGAGACTATCGCCTTCACCAAGGTGAGTAGTGCAATACTTCAAGGGAGTTCACCTCCAAAGTTAAAGGATCCGGGAAGCTTCTCAATACCGTGTACCATTGGCGACACAACGATCAACAAAGCCTTATGTGATCTAGGGGCTAGTGTGAGTGTCATGCCGTACTCGGTAAGTAAAAGGTTGGGAATGGGAGAGCTTAAATGTACCAATATCACTCTTCAAATGGCCGATAGATCGACGAAGACACCGCTAGGGATATGGGAAGATGTCCCCGTGCGAATTGGGAAGTTTTTCATTCCGGTGGACTTTGTCATTATTGATATGGAGGAAGATTCCAACATTCCAATCATCTTAGGAAGACCTTTCCTACACACACGCGGTGCGGTGATTGATGTGAAACATGGAGAGCTCACTCTAGAAGTGGGAGATGAAAGCATAACTTTTAATCTTGACAAGACCATGAGAGCTCCTCGTTTGCATGAGCCATGTTTCATGATTGATCATTATAGCCGGAAAGATGAGAAGAAGAAATCGGAACTCCAATGGAGGAAGAAAGTTGAAGATGCTCCATTCAAAGAGCAAGTGAATTGTGACAAGGAGAGCTTGCAAAGCTCATCAAAATCAACCAAGGAAGAAGATGATGGCCTCATTGGCCAAGAGAAGAAATTGGGAGAGTTGTCTCCATCCAAGCAAGAGATTTTCAATGATCAACTCAATGAAGTTTGTGGTCTTTGGGACGATGAAATTTGAAGGGATCTTTAATCCCTACATTGGGCATGCCATCGATCATGATCAACAACAAGGACCACGGTCTATTGAGGACCTCTACCATAACAATGAACAAGCTTTTAATTACTTCTTCGAGGTGTTGAGCAACATCAACAACACCTTGAACATGCCTCCTTGACATCTCATCAAGAATGAGAGTTTGGTGGAGTCCTCCCTAAACCACCACTTGTAAATATTTCTAACTCCCTAAATTACATTTCAATTTTCGTATTGCATTTTTGTCATTTTTGGATTTATTTTTACTTTGATCAAAATAATTGTCATGAAAAGAGAGAAGTGAGGGAGGGACTAATGATTTTAATTGATGTGTAGTGCTTTACCTTAGTGTGGGGATGGCAATTGCCTAGGCTATTCATGCCTTAGTAGTGCCCCCACAATGAAGAACACAAGATTTGAAAGAAAGAAAGAAAGAATGATAAGGGAATGCGTTGGTGCACGGATGGAACTGAATCCGTGTACACAAGGACCAATCCGAGCGGATTCACGAGAATCCGCCCGTCTTCAGAGGATCTGAGCGTCCTGCTGAGAAGACGCCCGTCTTGGGCTGAGCTGAAAACTGCAAAATTCTTGACTGTTGAAGAATCCGAGCGGATTTCTGGAAAGACGCCCGTCTCACAGAATCCGTCCGTCTTGTGATCAATCCGTCCGTCTTGCAGCTGAAGAAAAACAAAGAAAAATCTCTGGACAAGAATCCGTCCGTCTTAAGCGAAATCCGCCCGTCTCACCCAAAAAGAATCCGAGCGGATTACCCAGAATCCGCCCGTCTTTAGGCGGGATTTTTGAAAATTTGAAGCTGCAGAATCCGAGCGGATTGCGCCTAATCCGCACGGATTGTCCCTGCGTCCTAATATTGTCGAGTTCTTTAAATACCCACCCCACCTTCATTCATTCATTCATTCACTCATAAACACTACCCATAACATCAAAACCCTCATCCTCTCCATCTCAAAATCAAAAACCCTCAACAAAACTCACCAAAATCAAATCAAACCATCTTTCAAATAACAAATCAATCACTCCATCTTCATTAACAATAAAAACCAAGAACAAAATCTTCACCTTTGAATTGATTTTTGTTCTCATAAAGGCAAAGCCTTTCACTTTCAAAATCGATTTGGGCATTCTACAAATTGAAGATTTTTGATCTTTTTCTTGGTTAGCTCATCAAATGGCAAGAACAAAGGGAGCAACAAAAGCAAAGGCAAAGGCAACAAAGGCACCAAAGACTACAACTCTCTCTCAAAGGCAAAAAGCTCTACAAATGAAGAAGGCTTTGGCAATGGTGGTATCAACACCAAGCTTGGAAGTGCAACCACCTCAACAAATTCCTATGGAAGCATCACCCTCTACTCCGGTAATTAATCAACTCTTGCATTATCCGGAGGTAACATTCATTTCCGACTCCCATAGAAATACATTTGTCAAGTTTGCTATGAGACAAATTCAATCCACCAAATTCATATGCCAAGATACTTTAGAGAAGTTGGGTGTTCTTGAACAAACAAGAGTCTTTTTCAATGCCATGGGTTTAAAGAAATTGTTTGATATGAAGGAAGTAACATACCCCTCCCTTGTCTTGGAATTCTTAAGTTCCTTAAAAGTGACAAAAGTTGAGAATAGGGAAAATATTGAATTTCGTCTAGTAGACGCATTACCTTTCCGGAATTGGGTGAAATTTTGGGTCTTAGCGATGAACATAAATTTTATAAGCAATATGGGAAGTATGATCCCGAGCCTCTTTGGGAGGCAATATCCGGGAAGAAATTTGAAGATTTTAAAGCTTGTCGTGCTCTTTTGGTCCATCATCCGGGCATAAGAATATGGCACAAAGTTGTGGGAAATACCATAATTGCTAGAAAAGACACCAATCATTTCACGGGACTCGATTTTATTCTCCTTGAATCAACTTTGAATATTGGAAGAATTCACACCAAGCCTTACAATTCTTTGAGGCTATTGGTTGATATATGGCTCCATATAGATAGTGGGAAGAAGGGTCAAGCCGTTATTGTTAATGGCGGCCTTGTCACGGTCCTAGCCAAGCACTTTGATCCTAATTTCAATGAGGATAGCAAGTACAAGGCTAAGGATGGTGGCCATCTTATTGATATGTCCACCTTGATTAACAAGTTTAAGTGGGTTGTTCACAATTCCCTTGATACCAAGTATGGGTGGCTTACAAGTGAGGCTCGATCATTCACTTTACCCGCAAAGATTTGCCGTCTTAGTGTCCACCGGACCAACTATTTACTTCCCCTATCCGAAGAAGCCGAGTACATCATTCAACAACAAAAGGGTGATCATGAAACCCCCTCCTCTTCCATTGTTATACCACCTTACCCCTATGATTATGAAGAGTTCAAACCGCAAGGAGTTGAGATTGGAAAAGATTATGTCACTCTTCTAATGCAAGCCATGCACAAGAAAGCTTATGAAGATCGGAAGAATGCTTATTTGGCTCAATATCCTCCCCTCCTACATCTAGCTAGGCAAGGACTCCTTGATCCATCTTGTCCTTTGCCTAGTTGGGCGGATAGAGAAGCCTTGTTTCCGGGTGCATCTAGGGACGTGGTGGAAGACAATGAGGTTGTTGGAAATGATGAGGAGATTGATGATAATATTGAGGAAGAAGCAAGTGGAGATGAAGAAAGAGATGGTGAAGATGGTGAAGATAATGATGAGGAAGATGATGGTGAAGAAAGCAAAGAAGAAAGTGCCAAGGAAAGTGGCAATGTGACCACTTCTCATGAGGGAAGTGGTGATGATAGTAGCATGATGGAAGACTAGCCTTGGAGACTCCTACTCTCCCACGGTTTGTCTATATCTCTTTGTATTTTATTTCATTTTGATCATTTTTGGTTTAGTCCTAGCAACATCAAAGGACTCACACCTCGGTTCCTTTGAGGTGTTCTTTATTGTTCCCACTTTTGTAAAATCCAAAATGACAATCTAGTTTCATGCATAGCATAGCATGTGCATGAACTCCCCCATGCTTTGACATTAGCAATAGTGTCTTACTTGGTTTGGGGAAGTTAATGCATACGCAACAGGAGGTAATTTAAATTATCCTCTCCGTCATAACAAAAACCATGCATCATGTAGTATAGCTTAGTGTAGAATTGCATTTAGTATAGAAATCATGCATCATTCTTTGCATAATTTCCATCATTTTGGCCATTGAGGACAATGCCCATATTAGTGTGGGGATGGGAATTCTAACACTTAACTTTTATTCAAAAACCATAAAAATTGAAAAATTTCAAAAAAATCATAAAAATTTGAAAAATTGAAAAACCAAAAACATGTTCATTTCCTTTGTATATATTGTCTTGTATATATTGTGTTTGTTTCATCCTTGTTCACTTTGATTGACTACGCCACATCTGAGACATGAGGATATTGAAGACCGCATGGTATGATCTTTCCAATCTCCTTTTTCCTCTTTATGTTAATGACTATGTGGCTTTATTTTGATTGATGCGGTAAAACAATGTGAACTTAGGATTGCATCTAGAATTATTTGGCATATTAGTTGGTAGAATCATTTGTATTAGGATGTGTATATGTTAGTTGCATCATGGCATGTAGTTTGCATGTTAGAAAAATTTTGCGAAACCGTCTATTTGGGAAGCTTGACAAGTGTATATAGGCCCTAGTAGATGCTTTTTATTCTTAAGACTTTGCTTGTTAGAATACTTGTAAAACACCCTAGGATGTGTCATGCTAGTATCCTTTGACCCATGGTTTAAGGCCTAGTCAAGAGTACCTTGTGGTGTGATAACTCCTTGGCTACCGTTTATTCCAAGGTGACCCTTGAAACCATGCATACTTCCATCATTCATCCATATTCTACCATACATTTTTGTCATCAAAGGGAATGGGCACAAAAAGAAATCAATTTGAGTTCAATGAAATGAAAAGTGAAAGAAAGTTTGCAAAATGCATCAAAAGAAAAGAGGAGCAAAAATAGACTCCTAAAGCTTCAAATACAAGGCACCCTCGTTACTAATTGGGGTGACTTTGAAAATGTTCAAAAAGAAATGCAAAAAGTTGTCAAGTATTGAAATGCCAAAAATCAAAAAGAATGGCAAAGAAAGTGTTCTCAAAAAGTCAAATGCCACAAGAAATTGGGGGGAAAAACAAAAACAAAAGCAAACTCCCAAATGAAACTCAAATTTTATTGATCCCTTTATCCATCATATCCATTTTTGCGCATGGTAGAGAGGGGACGACCCTTCTTCTTGTCTAGGCAAGAGGGGGAATTCCGCGATCCTCCAGTGTTTCTAACACCATAGGGAGTCTACTCTTGACAAAAGCATTTAACGATTGAGGACAAAGGTACCCTAGCTTGACACCTTTTGGAGGTGATTTATTGGTATCCTTCTAGGCTTAGTAGTTTGAACAAATTGCATCTATGAAGGATTGTGTACCCTTGAATTGCTTCCCTTGTAGATAATTTCCGCCACTTAGATGAGGAAAGTGGCTATTCTTTTTGTAGATGCATCCATTATGTGTTTTTGTGTGCTTAATGTTTGGATGTGTCGCCATTTTGGCAAGACCCACCTTGCCTTGCAAGAAGGCATCCTACCTCATGGTTGTCTTGTTGTGAGTTGAAGGGGCGGAGTGAGACCCGCTAATTGTCTCATATCGGCTATTATTATTAGGTTAGGTTAGTTTTGGTCCTAGTCTTTGTCACCTCTTTACTCGGGACGAGCAAAGGTTCGGTTTGGGGATATTTGATGCGACCATAATTGGCGCATATTTAGCCCCCCGAATTACCATTGTTTCCATGCTTTTTAGTGCCTATTTGGGTCATTTCTTATCTTTAGTTCTTTGTTTTGCATATTCTTTGAGATTTTGATCCCTTGGTAGGAAAGGAGTAAGAATCTTGCATTTTCATGGCAAAACAAGGCTAAATTGATCATATTCAATGACCAAGCATCAAGGAGAGACAAGACTAGAAGGCCTTTGTACATAGCATAGTAGAAGAGCATTGTTGAGAAAAGGATCCTTGAGTCCCCAAGGAAATCCCCAAGGAATTCATGAAGAAAAGGAAGAAAAAGAAGAAGGAAAGCTGCTGAACTACAATCCGAACGGATTGTAGAGAATCCGTCCGTCCTCGCCCGATCCGAGCGTCCTCACCAGAATCCGCTCGGATTGCCCATGCCCGATCCGAGCGTCTTGTTCCTTGATCCGCTCGGATCGTCCATCCTGATCCGACCGTCCCGACTCCCGGCCCGCACGGATCACAAGACCAAGACACGCTTTCGTTCTTCAAGCTACGAAATGGAGAAGCCCTTCTCTCGGATAATCCTGGAGGCTCCTTGCTCAACTTAAAAAGTGTAATTACTAGTTTAGCCCTTAGTTAACCCTAATGCATCCTCCCTAATTTTCACTATAAATACCCCATTAGTCTAATTAGAGGAGCATGTTCTTCTTATCAACAATTAGTGTAGTTAATATCAATCAAATCTCTCTTCAATATTGTAATCAAATATTAATCAAGTTTTAATCCAAGTTTTAGTTCTTTAATCTCTCTCTTGTTCTTACTTTATTTTGGGTAATTGAAGATTATTTGGGTTATTATTGGGAGATTGACAACCTCTCAATCTAGGATTCAAGTACTTCTATTATTCTTGCTTTATTATTGGAATCATTAGTAGGTATAATCTCTTAATCCCTTTTTAATTATTGCTAATTACTTTCATTTATTCATCATGTTTTATTATGTTAGTATGATTGACAACCTTTCTAGCATGATCAATATGATAATGAGTGAGTAGTCTCTTAGCTAGGGTTTAATGGGTGATTAGGGGAAACCAACATGGGGAATGATTCATGCTTAAATTAATATGCTTTCATATCTTATTTGCTTGCTTGTTTTGATCTTAATACATGCACATGTTATATTTGATGAAATGCTAAGCCTATGAATCCTTGCATTTACTATCATCTTCTATCCTTTCAACTTGACTTGTAAGACATAACCCAACTCGAGTCTTGTTAGACCATGCATGTGTTAAGTAGGGAAGATTAAGTCGACTTGTAGGTGTTGTACAATCCAAGAGATTCGGCTCCGGGACCCAAACTTTCCTAGGATTGTAAGATATAACCCAACTCAATCCATCACAACAATAATTGCTTGCTTATAATTTGAGAACATGTTTGTATGATCATATCCCATGATTCCCCTATGAACCCATGACACCCTAGTGCTTTTAATCAATTGTTTACACCCTAATTTCATTTACCTTGTTAGTTTATTTTCATTGCTATTTTAGTTTAGTAACCTTCTACATCAACCCAATTTGTGACACCCCTAGACCCCACTAGTTACAATAGAATCTTCATTTCAATACCCGTCCCTTGGGATCCGACCTTTACTTGCCTCTTTACTAATTGTAGAGTTGTTTGTGAAGTATAAATTGTGTTTTGTATCGACCATTGACCAACGACCACATATGCTTAATTGTGAACACCAAATGGCTCCGATCATGTTCTTAGATTAATTGACTAGAAAATCAAGGACGGTAGTACTACCTTCCTATTTGGCAACTAGATTTCTCGCATTACTTAAATCAATTTCAAGATTTTTGACTACTACGAGCAACTTTTTATTCTTAGCAAGGAGAGAATTATAGTCATTATTAAGTCTATCAAACTTAGAACAAATTTTGGAATAAGAGGTTGAACTAGTAACATGAATCCTTTTAATCTCATCTAATTCATTTGTCAAAACGTGGATTTTATTAACAAGAGACTCGTCTTCAGCAGTGAGTATAGATTGAACAGTCTGGTGGACTGTTTGTTTCTCTATGTTCTTCAGATTTCCTCTTAACTCTATATTCTCCTCCGCAATACTTTCAATTTCAGATTGCATAGCCTCAAGACGTTTGTCTTGTTCATAACTAGTATCCAAAGTCTCATCAAGCAATCTTACAATTTTTTCTTTAGGCAAAGATCTAATCTTAATTTTGAGATTTGAGAGATTTACCTCATCTTCGGATTCGCTATCCGATGCATCAGAGTGAGCCATGAGACACCTTAGAGAGTCGTCATCCCTTTTTCGTTGAGATCTAGGCTTGTAGATAGACCGTAGGCAGAACTTCTTGTCTTTCTCATTTTCAAAAGGTTCCTCGTCCTCTGAATCGGACTCACCCCATACAGCAGCTATCATTGCACGTTTGTACTCCTGCTTAGACTTTTCGCGTTTATCCTTAGTTTTTTTCTTCTTCCCATTTAGGGCAATTTCGGATCTGATGACCCCGTTCACCATATTTGAAACATCCCATTCTAGATAAAGAACGTGATGAGGATGACGAAGAAACATATTTCTTTGGTTTATAACTTTCGAACTTTCCTTGATTTTGCTTTCTAATTATTTTGGCAATTTTTTTAGATAGCAAGGCAACTTCCTCCTCAAGATCACTTTCATTATCACTTGACATGGCATTCAAGGGTAGACCCTTAGCTTTGGGTTTCTCTTCGGCGTCATTATCAAGAGTTATTTCGTGTGCCATAAGAGATCCCATTAAAGCTTCATAGGTGAGAGTGGTTAAATCCTTACACTCTTCAATAGCCGTGACCTTTTGTCGCCATTTCTTGGTAAGACATCTTAAAATTTTACGGACAATGTCCCCAGTTTCAAATTTTCTACCAAGATTTGAAAGTTCATTAGTTATATTTAAAAAGCGTGAAGACATACTTTATATTGGTTCATCCTCGTGCATTTTAAAAGATTCATATTGTTGCATTAAGAGATCAATACGTTGTTTCTTTACTTGCACGGTCCCATCATAGGCTAGTGGTAAACTATCCCAAATTTGTTTGACCGTTTTACATCCTGCAATTCGACTGGTTTTTGATTCACCAATTTCGGATTGTAGGAGTGATATAGCCCTAGCATTCTTCTCCGCCTTTTTGTAATCATCGGATGTGTAGTCCTTGGGCTCTTTTACATTAGACGCACCATTGGTATCGGTGGTAGTGATAGCCAGGGGACCATTTTAGATGATTACCCAACATTCATAATCTGTTCCTTGTATGAAATGCATCATACGATTTTTCCACCAGCCATAGTCCGTGCCATCGAAGACAGGACATTTAACAGATTTGGAATTCATTGAAAAAAGAAAGAATAAAACGATAAACTCAAAAGGATCAAACTCTTTGCGGTAAGGCAATCAAGAGCACGAGGCTCTGATACCAATTGTTGAGTTTATCGATCTGGTACTTAAGAGGGGAAGGGGTGAATTAAGTACCCTTTTAAAAATTAAAGCGAAATTAAAGCAAAAGGTCGTTCACGAATTTCCTTCTGAAACAATACACAAGCCAATTGAACAGTCTCGGTGATCCTTCAAACAATCAGAGTTGTGCAGTATTGTTTGTTTGAGCAAATGCGTGAACCAAAAAGGAAAACAAACAAAATCAAAGGCAAACGAAATAGAAGAAAGCAAGAGACACATGATTTTTAACGTGGTTCGGCCTACTCTCTAATGGTATACGTCCACCCTCTCTCTCTTATTAATATTTCCTTTATAACCAAACTCGATTACAAAGAAAACCCCCATGATCAACCCCGATCGTGCAACTCGAGTACAACCCCGTACCCCAAAAACTCTCTGACAAAAGAGAAAAATACAACACAATTTGTCTCCTTATATGGTTCAATAATTGGAACAATGGAGACAAAATATTCTTATGAGTATAAGAACTTGTGTACTCAAGAACAATCTTATAAAACACGTCTTAAACATATTTTACAAAGGATAAGTTTTAAAACGTGAAAAGCAATTTGCAAACTAATAATAATAACTCAAGCTCTCACTTTTCCACACAGAAAACAACTGACGTCAATCCTCTTTTTATATAAGAGGCATGATTCTATAGGATATGCAGCAAGAAGATTTTTTCTAATATTTGACCAAATTAAGATCTTTTTTGTTAGGCAAAAAATATCACTAAAGATAAAATCTTTTAACCATATCATACGTAGTGTATTAGATGCCAAACACAAACTTTTCTCTAAAGAAATTGAAGATATTTTTATCATAAGCATAAGAAGTTTCCATCAAAATAATTTTTATAAGAACCAAATATTATGAAAATATTTTATCTTGAAATTATTTTGTCAAATAAAATAAGTCGTGATTTATTGGACCGAACAAAAGAGGAAATACACATTTTATACTCTTACATATTTCTAGACACAATCCAAGACATGATCCAAGTATCGTCCGTTTTTTTTTTCCGAGCAAATACAATATACTTGTGGACCTCTCAAACACACGTCTAGCATACACCATTAATTTAGACTTTAGAGAGATATAAAAGTGAAGGACTTGTGATCATCAATAAAATAGGTGCAAGAGGAAGCAATAGAAAATTCTGCGGCTACCCTTTTTAGCTTGTCGCTAGCAGATGAAAACAAGATTAATTGGGGCCTCAGGGGAAACATCAGCCTTGGTGGATCTTCTGCAAAGTGGAAGCCCACGAGGGAAAAAAGACGCAGCTACCGCTCTTTTTAACTTATATGCATATATCAGGGTAACAAAGGCAGAGCAGTGAGAGCCGGAATCATTTCGGCATTATTGAAGATGCTAACAGATTCCAGTGGGACCATGGTGGATGAGGCTCTAACTATACTCTCGGTTCTGGCTGCTCCCATGGCCCTGTCGGAAATGACTCGAAGTGGCACAGAAAGAGTAAAGAGGAAGGCGACTTCTTTGTTGGAAATCTTGGAACTGCTCAGGAAATTGCTTCCACAGCACTAACTTGTTCTGTCTTTGGAATTCATTCCTGCATCTGTTATGTAATGTAATCTTATACGAGTACAAATCAGTTGCTTTCATTTTTTTTTTATCAATGTTTCATTAATTAACTAAAAAATGTGTTACTTTGCTTGGATTTATTTGACTTATCAGTAGGCTCAATTACCATTGGGTGCATCAAGGTTCTGCACTCAGTCCTTTTCTCTTTGCTATAATTATGGATGAGTTGACAAGGGATATTCAGGACGATATCCCTTGGTGTATGATGTTTGCTGATGATATTGTGTTGACTGATGAGATAAAAGAAGGGGTGGAGAGAAAGTTGGAATTGTGGAGGCAGACTTTGGAGACTCGTGGCTTTAGGCTGAGCAGAAGTAAGACTGAGTATTTGAGGTATCAGTTCACTAAGGTGGCGGGGTTGAGATCAACAGATGCGTGGAGTATTATTTTCGATGGGAATGTTGTTGAGTGGTCAGATTTCTTCAGATATCTAGGATCTATTATTCAAAAAGATGGGGAGTTAGACGGAGATGTGGCTCACAGAATTAAAGCGGGATGGTTAAAAATGGAAGAGTGCTTCAGGGTTTTTATGCGACAAAGATATGCCCCAAAGATTAAAGGGAAAATTTTATCACACGGCAATTAGGCCTGCCTTACTTTACGGTTCCGAGTGTTGGGCCGTGAAACATTGTCACATTCAAAAGATGAGTGTGGCGGAATTGCGTATGTTGAGGTGGATGTGCGGACATACAAGGAAAGATCGATTAAGGAATGAGGTGATTAGGAAAAAGGTAAAAGTGGCGCCAATAGAGGACAAGATGATGGAAAACCGACTAAGATGGTTTGGCCATGTGAGAAGGAGACCTATGGACACACCAGTTAGGAGGCTGGAGATTTGGAGAACAGAAAAGGTCCCTAGAGGTAGAGGAAGACCGAGACAGACATGGTTGAGAGTGATAGAGCACGATATGAGATTTCTGGGGCTTGAGGAGAGTATGGTGGCGGAGAGGGCACAATGGAGGGAAAGGATACATGTGGATTTTTAGTATTTGATGTTTTTCTGACATATTTAGTGTTTTCATTTAATTTAAAAAAGTTCAATTATTTGTTTTTCTCTCCTTTATTATACTTTTTTTAC
This sequence comes from Silene latifolia, assembly GCF_048544455.1. Taxonomy (NCBI): domain Eukaryota; kingdom Viridiplantae; phylum Streptophyta; class Magnoliopsida; order Caryophyllales; family Caryophyllaceae; genus Silene; species Silene latifolia. The sequence goes on along the minus strand of NC_133538.1, from coordinate 305,430,076 downwards.
CAACCACTTTCTTATATATTTTACTTGGTTTACTTTTAAGGCATTCCGGATCCTAAATTCTATTTCGGTTTTCAAAATCGTTTAATCTTTTCTCTCGATTTAAACTTTAAGTTTTTATAAAAGAAATCCGGAATTCGATTTTAAAACCTGTAAGTTTAACTTGACTTTGCATTACATTTTCGCTCTCCCTTTGTTTTTCATTTTCCCTTTTCTATTCGAATTTTGAGGTGTGCGTTCACCCATGGAAAGTTCTAAAGGATGATTCATGTCAGCCGACCCCAAATCATTTTGGGATTAAGGCTCTGTTGTTGTTGTTGTTGTTGTTGTTGTTGTTGTTGTTGTTGTTGTTGTTGTTGTTGTTATCAGTAGGCTCAATTGATCAGTAGAATTATCAAAGGATTATATTTAACTCGATGATCTTTGACAATGTTGTAATTGTAAGAGTCGTTTTTTTAGACAAATGTGTACTATTTTATAGAAACATAAGGTTCTATTAGATACACAACAACTACACTGCAAACCGAGGGGCATTAGAGACCCCTAAGTTGGAAGAAACCCAAGTAACATAACTAGTAAAACAAACAGACTCGTTAAAAATACAAAGACGACGCCTCTTTTCTTTTAGAACTGACGACCATTTCCAGAGTTGTAAATTTGGAGAAGACAGTAGAACCTTTAAGTCCAATCTTTACCAACGGTATATTCTTGAATTTAGCGCGATCACGACCCATACAATGTCGACTACATCTCTTGCTTGAATGTGTCTTCACGGCTGAAAAGACAAACGAACTTTGACTTGACAAGTGATAAGAACTGTCTATCCCAGACTGCTCCAAAAGTGTACTTTTTACCGTTGAAACCTCCCTAATCTCAGTGATGGGATCAAAAATCCTCTCGGTCAACAAACATGGTCTCTTGACTTCAAGAGGTTGATCTTCCTCATTAGTGAAGTTGGTTATGTTCAATTGTCCAATCTTCGACATGTCCATGGATGTACAAAGATTCACGGGCAGAGGAGACGAAATGGGAACCACGGTTTCACATGAAAAACTATCATGGGGAGTTTCCGTCGAGGTAGAAGTTTTGGAAAAGAGGGGGCGAACTATCAAAGAGGCACCAGATTTTGGATGAAAAAAGTGCAGCTTCTTTCCTAGCATTAAGTTTGTATAATCATTAAACGATAGAAACAAATTTTTATAGGCTTGTTTTTTGTTAGAGAAGGAATATTTGGTAGAGCCTAGGGTACATGTATCAAAGGGATTACAATCACCCTTAACTGGCGAAGATGAGTGAGTTTCAGAAATGGTGGTGGAATTCGTATTCAAGTCTGAAAACTTATTACTCTCATTTTGTGTATCACTTATATCAGCAATCAACAACTCCGTGCTACTATGAGCAACTTGATTCCCTTTCTCAGAAGGTAAAGGACACATCCATAGCAGCATGATGGTTCGAAATCTTACCTTTCTTGCCCTTTCTCAGGGGGTCAAATTAATAAGAACTAGTACTACCCAAATCCTTTATAACCATTGTAGATGAAGTACTAGCACATCCTGTTTCTTGTTCACAATTTTCCGTCATTATAACATTATTTGAGCCAGTGGCGTCATGACCTATCATCGAAGACATAACTCATTTTTCTTCTCGAATATCATTAGCTTCAAGAATCATCCACCACACGCTTACCATTTAGGTTAAAAACATGAAGCTTTTTAACTTCGTCCAACTCATGTAGAATATCCTTATTTCGAGGCTCCACCGAGACCGCCTCCTCTAAAGTGCAGCGAGCCTCGGGTAACATGTGCAAATTTCTAAGAGCCACAGCTTTACAAAAGAGGGCCTTGACATGTCGAGGATAAAAATTCAGCACCATTAAGCATAGAATTAAAGCTCCCTTAAAAGCACGAAATTTAATAGCACAAGTAGCTAAATTTAAACACAAAGAAATTCCCAGGCTTGAAAAAGAGTTTAAATCAAGTTCGGACACATCCTTCAGAACATCACTCAAGAGGCGACGTGTTTGTCATAGTAGGCACTCGCCTCGGCAAACTGATTTTGTCTAAAAAGATCATTACCTAAGTCTTTAAAGGCATAAATTTTAGAAAGGGGGGAATCATCTAAATGGGAAAAAACAATATTCAAGCAATCATCATTCTCCGACTCGACAAAACCATGGAAATAACCAAAGAACTCAAGGAACTCGGCACAGGAAGTATGATTCATGAGGTAGGTGATCAAAATGATTGAAAAAGTATGAAAAAGAAGTAAAATTATAACAATGTATATCTAACAAAAACACAACAAAGCAAAATTATTAAAATCAAACAAATTTTAAAAGCAAGAAAACCATCCACAACTCATAGAAAATAAAAAGAGAAAGAAACCGACTCACCAAATCAGAAGTGACAAAGGAAGGTCGGGAAAGCGAGGTAACGACCGATCATCAGCATGAAAGAGCCTGGACAGTCAACCACCGAAACTATTATCAATAAAAAGAGGTGCAAAAATGTCGCAGGTTGCTGTTTGCCGGCGACCTGAAGAGAGCTGGTGAGGCCGCCGACGAGAAGCGGAGATAAAGATGGCAGAGGTGTTCGGGTTTTAGAGGTAGGGTTTTAGAAAATCGATTAGGGGTTTTTTTCTCTCTCTTTTTGGTGTTAATTGTAAGAGTTGTTAATGATTCTAACACTGGATATCTTATGTATTACCGGAATAACATAAATCGTACAAAGACTTAGAAATATAACATCAACTTGTCCGCTAATCATTGTAAATATGGAAGCTTTGAATGATACTGCTGCGAGTGTTATATTGTTGTCGTATCAACTTCATTCCCTTTATCATAGAATTCTGTTGCAATTGTAGGGGTTGAATGATCGTATGCCTTGCCTAAGTCCTTGTTCTTTTAACTGATCTGATCTGAACTGAGCTGAATTTAGGCACTGTTCTTTTGTACTGAAAGTCAATTCATTTAAATTCAGTTCAGATCCTATAAGTTCAGTTCAGTTCAGACCCTATAAGTTCAGTTCAGATCTTATAAGTTCAGTTTAGTTCAGATCCTATAAGTTTAGTTCAGTTCAGATCCTATAAGTTCAGATCTTATAAATTCAGTTAAGAAAAGTTATATACGGAGTATTATTTTTAAAACCGATGCGAAAACATTTGACATTAATTATTCGATACATATATAGATTATTATTTTTATCACAAAATTATCACTGCTCTCAATGTTTTTTATCGTAATGTAATCGTAGTATTTCAGATCTTATAAATTCAGTTAAGAAAAGCTATATACGGAGTATTATTTTTAAAACCGATGCGAAAACATTTGACATTAATTATTCGATACATATATAGATTATTATTTTTATAACAAAATTATCACTCCTCTCAATGTTTTTTATCGTAATGTAATCGTAGTATAATGTACGAACAAACCAATGTATGTAAAGTGGATAAATGTTACGGAGTATTATTTTACCTTGTGTATTAGACTATATTTTTTTTTATTAATGTTCTTTCTTGGCTGCCTAATAATTTCTTGCAAAAATTTTGTTTGATCTCAATAAAAATTGGCGTTTTCTTATAATAATAATAGTAGTAATAATAGTCTAAGGGGGTGGGAGCCCAGATTGTGTCTCGGCTACCCACCAATTTCTTGTAAAAATTGATTTGATCTTAGTAAAAGTTGCGGTATTTATAAAAAAATAAAGTAGTAATAATAATAATAATAATAATAATAATAATAATAATAATACTAATAGTAATAATAATAGTAGTAATAATAGTAATAATAATAGTAGTAATAGTAGTAATAGTAATAGTAGTAATAGTAGTAATAATAGTAGTAATAGTAATAGTAATAATAGTAATAGTAATAGTAATAGTAATAGTAATAGTAATAGTAATAGTAATAGTAATAGTAATAATAATAATAGTAATAATAATAATAATAATAATAATAATAACAACAATAATAACAAAAATAATAACAACAATAATAACAATAACAATAATAATAATAATAGCAACAATAATAGCAGCAATAATAATAGTAATAGTAATATTAATAATAATAATAATAACAATAATTTCTTATAAAAAATTGTTTGATCTTAATAAAAATCCGCATTTATTAAAATAATAATAATAATAATAATAATAATAATAACAATAACAATAACCATAAAAATAATAATAGTTAAGTTAATTAAATTAAATTAAATTAAGTTAATTTAAATTCGGATCCTGTAAGTTCAGTTCAGATTCTATAAGTTCAGTTCAAATCTTATAAGTTCAGTTTAGTTCAGATCTTATAAGTTCAGTTCGGTTCAGATCCTATAAGTTCAGTTCATATAAGTTCAGTTCAGATCATATAAGTTTAGTTCAGTTTAGTTCAGATCCTATAAGTTCAGTTCAGTTCAGATCAGACCAGCTTCAGCCCAAAAGAACAGGGCCTTATAGAATCTGAACTGAATTAAACTGAACTTATAGGATCTGAACTGAACTTATAGGATCTGAATTGAACTGAACTTATAAGATCTGAACTGAACTCAACTTATAGGATCTGAACTGAACTTATACGATCTGATCTGAACTGAACTGAACTTATAGGATCTTAACTGAACTTAAACTAAGTGACGTATAGGATATGAACTGAAATTATAGGATCTGAACTGAACTGAACTGAACTTATAGGATCTGAACTAAACTTATAAGATCTAAACTGAACTGAAATTATTGGATCTGAACTGAACTGAACTTATTGGATCTGAAGTGAACTTAAATTAAGTGACTTTAAGTAAAGCTGTAAATGAACTAAGTCTGCTCGACAAGCTCTGCTCGAGCTCGGGCTCGAACTAAGCTGAGCTCAAACCGAGCCGAGCTCGAGCACACTAAATCTCGACTCAGGAGCTCGTTATTTTTAAAATTACTTAATGTTTTTCAATATATTGACTTAAATTGTATCAATTTTCAAATAAATAAATTAAAATATTACTCCCTCTGGCTTTTATTTTTCTTCCCGTTTCTCTAATATATGTGAGGAGTATTATAATGAAATGGGAAGAAAACAGCAAGCCATAGGGAGTAGTTTATAAGATAAAATTACATAATAATTGTTATTATAAGCTAACAAAAAAGATAATATTCTTGTTTGAATTTGAATTTTTAAATAAAAAATTACGTTATAATTAAAATAATGCTCGAAAAAATGGTACGCAAACAAAGCTCGGGCTCGGGTTCGGGCTTGTAAAATATTATATGAGCCGATCCCGAGCCTTGATTTCAAGAGCTCGGGTTCGGGCTCGAACTCAATTTTTACAATATGAGCCGAGCTCGATCATAGGTAAGCTCGGCTCGGTTACACCTCTAACTTTAAGTCCAAAAGAACATGGTCTAAGTGATACATTATTAGGAATGTTCTATTTTACTCATTGAACATGTCTTACAGGAACTGTAAGGTTCCTTGGGTAGCTTCTTAAGCTGGTGAAATGTATTAATAATGGTCACAAATTCTTGTTTAAGACTAAGGTATTCATTTTATACTTAAAACGGATTAAGTATTACTCATACCTACATTGTTACAAAGAATAATATTTGGAATAACAAGTGTTTGTCTCATCTATTTAAATAATATAGTACTTGACCCATTTTAGTTATAAATATGGTTTAAAATCTGATCAACTAGGTGAAATCCGAGGACTGTAGAGTTGTTTTTTAATTGAATTGTATAATAGAATGCTCATCGTTATTCTATTCCTAAGAATAACTGTCCTGAAACTGTCGCACATTATCATCCTATTAGTCTTTGCAATGTTATAATGAAGATCGTCACTAAATATATTGCAAATCGATTGAAACCTATGATGTCCGGGTTGGTTGGGGAGTATCAAAATGGTTTCATTCCTGGCCGATCTATTGCTGATAACATTTTAATTTTGCATGAGATTTTTCACCATATTTCTACAAAGTCAATGGGTAAGAAGGGTTCTATGGCTTTCAAAATCGACATGAGCAAGGCTTACGACAGGCTGAGATGGAACTTTGTTAGGGCTACTCTTATTACTATGGTTTTTCCTAATAACATTGTCATCCTGATTATGAATTGCATCCACACGGTTAGTTATGAAGTGCTTATTAATGGATCATCGGGGAAGGTTTTACCAGGAGCTAGAATTCGCCAAGGTGATCCTTTATTGCCATATTTATTTGCCCTGTGTTCTAGGGTTCTTTCTCGGCTTTTAATTGATGCGGAGGATAGACATTTGATTCAGGGTATTAAAATATGCCGTACTGCTCCAGCTATTTCACATCTTTTGTTTGCCGATGATTCAATCTTCTTTTTGGAAGCTAAGCTTACTCATTGTCAAAGCCTACGGCATATCCTTGACCTTTACTGCCAAAGCTCTGGTCAGGTTATTAATGATAATAATTCTGCTGTTTCTTTTAGCCCTAATTGTACGCTACAGACTATTCGCGAATGCATTAGAATCTTGAAGGTGTCTCCAAGTAATGGGATGGGTCATTATTTGGGACTTCCAATGGATTTTGGGGAGACTAAAAAAAAGATCTTTGCTTACCTCATTGAGAAAGTTTGTAAACGAATCTTAAGTTGGATGAATGTTCACTTGTCTGATGCTGGTCGATTAACTCTTATCTACTCTATTCTATCTTCACTATCTCTTTACTCTCTATCGACTTTTCGAATGCCGATAAGTGTGAGCTCAAAAATTGATTCTTTGATCTCACAATTTTGGTGGGGTGGTAGCCGTGCAGGGAAGAGTATACACTGGTGTAGCGGACTCTTTTTACATTGTCGTAAGTCTATGGGAGGGTTGGGTATTTGAAATGTTACAAGTTTGAATCATAGTTTATTGGCCAAGATTGGGTGGAATATTATACGCAATCCCATGAACTTAATTGGCCGTGTTTTAGGAAGCAAGCTTATGATTTCACAGGAAACTATTCAGACCATGGATTTTCGTAAGCAAGGTTCATTCTCTTGGGGTGGTCGAAGTATTCGCTGGGGTTTGGAGCTTCTAAGGGATTATTTGGCGTGGGAGGTGGGTTTCCCATCTACTCTTGATGTGTGGCGAGATAACTGGATTCACGGTTCATCGCTTGCTCAATTGCAGAATCTATCGGATCATGAACTGAATTCTAAACCTACCATTCATGTCTCATCACTCCAAAATCCCAATGAGGTTTGGAATGTGGAAAAGGTTGCAAATATCTGTGGTCATGAAGCTATTCCATTTATTATGGCAATTCATATTCCCTGTTTAGATGCTGGTGACAATCTTTACTGGGCCTTGACTAAAAATGGACAATTCTCGGTTAAGAGTGCATATGCGATAGTTTTCTCTAAGCTTTGGGCAAAACATGCTACTCTTAAAGATAAATCTCGCTTATCTACTCAATTGATAGATTTCTGTAGAAGGAACTTATGGTCCTTGCCCATTCACAATAAATGGAAGATTTTCTTATGAAAATTTTTGTGCAATTCGTTGCGTTGTGGACATGAAGCGCTGAAACGTGATATCCAATGGAATTATTCCTGCGTCTTTTGTACTTTCTGCCCCCAAACCCAAGGTTGAATCCCTATGTCATATCTTCCGTGACTATCCCGTTGCTGCTCGTATCTGGTTTGGCTCTCCGTTGGGTATCCGTTGTCATGTTGGGGACACTACTTCAATCCAACAATGGATTATCAATTGGGTAAAGTTGTTCAAGAATCAGACAAATCATATCTTCTTTTGTCAGCACCTTGTGGCAACTGTGGTGTATGCGGAACAAAGTTGTTTTCCAAAATGTTGATATTGATCTTTATAGTCTCTTCCGAATTCTGTCCTTTGATGCAAACAACAACATTTGGGTACAACGTCAGATACAGGGATGGATTACTTCTTCATATTCTGATGATCTTATTGATTATGATGGTGCCTCACTTATAATTCAACATTACTCTTATCTCTTGATTGGTCCTAAGCTTTGTAAGAATCATATTCGTATAAAATGTGATGCATCATGGAAGTCTAATTATAAGGCTACTGCGGGATGGTTCTTTCAAGATGCCGCGGGTCCGAATTTTCGCTACGGCTTTGCTTCGTTCTGGGCGAAATCTGCCTTTCAAGCTGAAGCTATGGCACTTAAATTTGCCATTACGGATGCCATTGATCAAGGGTTTAGGCATTTGGATGCAAATTCTAACTGCATGAATCTTGTGTTGCAGGTAAATGGCTTTGCTGATATCAACCAGGATGCTAAATCAATCATCACTCCCTTTCTTCACTAGTTTTATCTTGTCATTGTTTTTCTCTTAGTCACTGTCCTCGAAACCTTAATAGAATTGCCCATGCTATAGCTAAATCTATAGCATAGATGGTAATCTTTCAATCTGACAAATAATAATAATAATAATAATAATAATAATAATAATAATAATAATAACTGACACGTAGGAATTGGCGTAATGATGGGCTGAGATGAGTTTATTAGAAAATGAGAGCCATTTGTGTTTACTTCGCATATAGACAAAGATTGACATCACCATAGACGAGTAAAGCAAGCATCACCCGACAATACTAAGCCATTAACTCCATCTTCTCCATCCCACAATTTAATAAACAGCCAAATTTACTACACCATCATATCCATGAATTCACCACTGTACTGCCCTCGTAAAACCATCAACATGCAAATCATCACCATCATACAACACCCATGAACACAGGGGCGGAGTCAGGAGTTCAAATATGGGGTAGCGAAAAATATGAATTGCAAATATATGACAAAAAATATATTTCATCCGATAATAATTTTAGCCATAAGATTATAAAATACTAATTTGATGCGAAAAAGCTACTCTAATCGTAGCCGACGAGTTCTCATATTTTGATAATGATTTATAATTTCATCGTCGGTAAGATTACAAAATATATCATTTTCTATAAAAGTAACTAAATAATCATTCAACAATTCATCTCCCATGCTATTGCGAAGTTTATTCTTTATGTATGTCATCGCCGAAAAAGCTCTTTCAACACTTGCAGTCGCCATGGGAAGAACTAATACAAGTTTAAGAAGCAAGTAGACCTTCGAATGTATCAAATGTTTCTTGATCTCAACAAGCTTGATAGAAAGCTCGTTTAGATTCTTCAAATTCAAAAATCTTTCATCATGACGGATATCTTCAAAGTAATTTTTAAGTTGATATTCAAAGTGTAACAAATCAGCTTTTGAAAATTCACTTGGATAATAGTGAGCAAGACGGAGCAACTTGCTAACATCAAATGATCACTAGGACTGAAACAAGACATACAAACAAGTAATGTCTTACTTACCTCATCAAACCGGCTGTTAATTTCGTGCAAAATTTGATCTATCATGCAGAGAAAAATATCAATTCGAAAGTTCTCATCATTATATATCCACGTCTTTCCTACCACGCTTGTACCTTCCCGGAGCCACGTAAGTATCGCTCATGATAGGAACAAAAATATCATACTTATCACAAAATGATTTCACCTTTTTAATATGATTATCCCAACCATCATCTCTTATCTTTTGCAAATTCTTTTTTGTGACATCAACAAGTGCCATAGCATTTATAATATCTTGATTTTTCTTTTGTAAAGCTAAGTTCAACTCATTAGTAATACCCAAAATAGTAATCATCAATTGTCCAATGAAAACAAAATCAAATGTTCGCATTGTAATACTACGGTTTTATGAGTCTTTGGGTACTCTATCGAGTGGGGCTTACTCTGTCGAGTAAGTATGTTTTGCATACGAATTAGTAGTCTGCCGGTAGGGTACTCGATCGAGTAGCCTTGGCACTCGATCGAGTAAGTGGCACTCGATCGAGTACATGACTTACTCGATCGAGTAAGTCGGGTTACGGGTGTTATTTGACGGGTTTTGTTAATAACGCAGATTAATATATAACAAGTTTCGTCATCTTCTTTAAACACTTTTACAAAACCTAATTCACCGTTAAGAGAGATTTCAAGTTACGTTGCATTGTTCTTCCGTATTATTAGCAAATCGCGGAGCTAGAGGTGGCGGTTTTCTTCGTTCTTTATACCGTTGTGATCCTTACGTCAAGGGTAAGTTCTACGTATCATTTTTATAGCATTTGGTTCATGTTGGTTAAACCCTAATTTGGGGAAGGTAGTAATTGTATGAATGTATGTATAGGAGGAGGGTTCGTAGAAGAGAGGTTTTGAGACAGCTGCTAGATCGTCTAATTCTGTGATTGCATTCCAAGTAGGGTTTCCCTACTCAGTATTAATTACATGATGTATTTGGTGGTTTCATTGTGATTATTGTTAAAGTATATTGTTGGTGGTTGTGACGGTTGTTGGTTATATTGTTGGTTGTATTGTTGATTAATATCGTTGATTGTTGTTGTATCTGTGTGTGGTCTTCGGGTTGCGTCCCTGGCTGAGTGGAGTCACTTGTGGGAGTGGCTTCACACCCTTAATTCGCCTTCTGTGGAATCCGCCACAGGAGGGATGTGCACATTAATGAACATGGGTTTATCGCTCGATGGAGATGAGTGGGGCTTAGGTGGGAACGGCTGCGGTCCCCCACTGGCGGTGTGGAGTACCTGTTGCGATGGGTACTCTGGCAGGGCTACACACTTTAGTGTGTAGTCAGTTGTGTGGAGATTGGTGATGGAGATTGGGGATTGATGTGTAGATTGAGCTGTTTGGCATTTGCTTTCTATTTGTTTGCATCGTGTAATTAGTACTGACCCCGTTTAATTGTTTTAAAAACTGTGGTGATCCATTTGGAGATGGTGAGCAGTTGTTGAGCAGGTTTGATATGATGCATATGGGCTAGCTGGGATGAGTCATCACCTGCAATTAGAAGAGTCTTCCGCTGTGTCAGACGATGTCCTTTAGTTATTCAGTTTTGTTAGTAGACAGTTTTGGATTGGTTGTATTTCATTTGACAGTTTGGTTTGAGACATGTAATCACTTAAACTATATTTACTTTTAAAGTACGTTTCTTTATTGCCTTTTGATTTATCATTGCCTCGAGTAACCGAGATGGTGACGTCCCTATACCTGAGTGGTCCTGGTAAGGCACTTGGAGTATGGGGGTGTCACAAAGTGGTATCAGAGCGAAAATCCTGAAACCTGTAATCAATGAACTTAATGAATATAGGGAGTCAAATTAAAATGAACCCGGGGTAGAAGTTGTAGGAGCTAATGCAAAGGCTTGGGAGACGTCCTAAAGTCGCGAACTCGCCCTACAATTTTGAACCGGTCACATGGGGTACGTGTCGGGATCATATGTGTTATCTTCTTGTGTGAGTATTTATATAGTGACATGTGGTGTGGAACGGTGGATGTGTGAAGGTGGAGGATAGGAGGTACGGAGTAAATGTTGATAGATATGTGACTTGTATGATTGAATGAATGAGGCATGTTATTTGTTTTATAGTGTGGCATGCTAGAAATATGGAAGTAAAGTTATCTTGCTTGAGTATATAAAGAGTTGTTTATATATATATACGAGTTGCTGTTGTTTCATGTTGGTATATAAAGCTTGTATTGTATAGTGGAAAATGAAAGATAAGCATGCGGGAAGTTATACGAGTCTGCATGACTCGATCGAGTGGGGGCACTCGATCGAGTAGGTGAGAGGCTCGATTGAGTGGGTCTGACTCGATCGAGTAGATAGTTTTGTGTTTTCTGGGCAGAAGCGTGTTTTTGGGCACTCGATTGAGTAGGTAGGGGCACTCGATCGAGTGGGGTCAGCTCGATCGAGTGGCTAGTCAGCTCGATCGAGTGTGTTTTTTAGCAGTGTTCTGATAAGGTTTTTAACACTCCCGTACACCAGAATGCCTTACCAAGAACCATCCTCGTGTCTGAAGGTGTCACCATCTCGGTTTCCCGAGGAAGTAGATCAAATAGGACAACAAAAAAACATTTGCATTACATTAATGTGTTTATACAACATAACTCTGTATACATCCCTCTATAAAGATAAGAACTACTACACTCGTGTTACAACACTTCTAGACCAGTAGCGTGATGACTCGATCCCTCCAATCCTATCAGCCATAAGCAACAGTACCTGCTAAGCCAGCTACTCACTATCCCCGAATGGATCACCGCAGATACCACAAAACAACACGGGGTCAGTACCGACTAATCAAACGTAAAGCAAATAAACCATGTAACCAGCTGATCATCCTTTAACCCAGTCTCCCGATCTCGCACAGTAACCGACTACACACTGAAGTGTGTAGCCCTGCCAGATTACCCATCGCAACAGGTAATCCTCGCCGCCAGTGGGTGACCGCAGCCCATCCCACCTAGTCCAGCTCATCAACGTGCGACTAACAATCCCTGTCCCTTAATGTGCACATCCCTTCCCGTGGCGGGTTCCACGGAGGGCGAACTAGGGTGTGAAGCCACTCCCGCAAGTAACTCCACCACAAACACAACACACACAATCATCACAAATCCACAACATCTCCACACCAACACCGTCACAACAACACCCGGACACCGATGATCAGCAGATAACAATAATTATGAAACAATAATAATCTCAATCAATTAACAGTACTGAGTAGGGAAACCCTACCTCGTCACAAACCATGAAAGACATCCATACACAGCCAAGCAGGACTCCAATATGCATCCTACAACGATAATCACTTCCTATTACACAACTATCCTCAAGAAACTACCCAAAAGAGACAAAAGGCAGAGACTTACCTAACAATGCGCATCGACGGTGACATAGACGACAACCACGCACGCCATCCTTCCTAAGTGAATCTCATCCTTCCCATGGTGGAGGTTTAGGCTATATACATGAGAGAGTGTAGAGATGGGGTGATAGGAGAGGGAGGTAGGCTAGGGTTAGAGAAAGAGGAACTGTCGAGGAAATGGGAAATGAAATGAATCTCGCGAACTTGCGTTTTATATTATCGCGTCGACAGCAGCCATACTCGGTCGAGTACTGGAGTACTCGGCCGACTAGGCTCTACTCGCTCGAGTATAGGTGATACTCGGCCGAGTAGCCTCTAATAGGTCGAGTAAGAAATCCTATAAAGCTCATGTTATAAGCCTGATCCCTCACCCATTCATCCCTATTGTCTGTCTTGGTCAACAGGGTCGGTCAACAGAGTCCTTGAATATCCTTGGTATTACAGTCTTCCCCCCTTAAAAGAACTTCGGCCCCGAAGTTCATCCCACATGCCACTCACCACAGCGTTACGCATTGTGACACTATCCACCTACATAAAGGCGTACGAACTCAGACCATCCTGACACTACCGCCACACCACATTACTCAAACAACAATCATCCATCACAACTATTCTTCCAAGTATTACCGGCCATCAACTATCACACACAAAACTTACAGGAAATAATGAATTCATATGCACCCTCTTGTTAAAAGCAACACAACGACTAGCAACAATACACAACTACAAAACAATACCCAACCACAACAGTACACGTCACAAAAGTAAACGTCCCGCACACCCATACAGAGTGGTTCAACGCACATTCATCTCACTTGACTGTAGCATAGATACAGCTTCAAGGAAACGTAAGTGTAATTACAATAACCTGTAACATGAATGTTATTCCGAATACTAACATACAAACATACATGTGATTCCAAGTATTATAGGCATAATTAAACATTTGTTTCCGCGACATTACTCTACCCTCTTAAAGGAATTTCGTCCCCGAAGTTCACCACTAACCACTTCCCATACCCACAATTAACACATACATCCTAACTGTGACATTACTCACAGACTGTAATGACTTTAAATCATGTTGCCAAACTTAATCTATGCCATTACACCATTGTGATCCATAGCAACAGAAAGCGACGGAAATTAAGTAGTCTATATACATCTAAAGATGAAGTTATCAAATGATAGCAGCTTTATGCATTATCTGTTATTTTAGTCACATACTGACCACCAGTTTCGCTCATCCAGTTGGACCTGTTATCACTGTAACCAATATATATACGGATAAGACTCATGGCAGATACAACATTTTCTTGTTATTGCATTACCTTTCCATATTATTTAAAGACTCATGCATCACCTTGAACAATTTAAGTTCCTTGATGTCAACCACTGCCATATGACTAAACATTCATAAATTGATACGCTATCCAAGCAATTGCATACCTGTGACGTGATCTTAGTCCATCTTTTGGACAATTGATTACACTAAGCTACACTATGAAGCACCCACACACTCTGTCATACAAATGTTCACATAACCCTTACAATTCATAATTATCAAACACATAATGTCCCTGTAACAGTAATACTCGACCGAGTATGAGTGGCTACTCGGTCGAGTATAATTGTATACTCGGCCGAGTAAGCTCTAATCGGTCGAGTAGTGTCTATACTCGGTCGAGCTGTGATAGGCAGAGAGCATTTGACGCAGTTCACACAATGCAATCACGACTTATCCTGCAACCAAACTCCCTACAATATTACCAAACACAACGAAATCCAACACGTCTCCACACGATAAGCTAAAGTAAGTAACGGCCTTATGGCCGAGTACAGTCATCCAACAGTAAGAAATAAATCCAGCAAAATACACATCCAACACAAGGAAACCAAACCAGGCAATACAACAAAAGGATCACAAGCCAGGACCCTCCTCCATGTTATCGTCACCACCTGCACCAGAAGTACCTGCACCTGAACTACCCGCTCCTGGAAAGCCTGCTGTTGCTGAGTAATCCCCTCCTAGGTGGCTGCCGTAGTTGGCTCCCCATGGTCCCGCGAGGCAGCCAAACTCTGTCTCCTCCGGTGGCCTCCAGTAACCAGGATCAACTCCGTAGCTGTGGAAGACTCCCGTGTCCACTCCATGTCCTCTCCACCAGACAGGCTGTGCTAGCTGTGTCCCTATGCCCTGGTTATGGGCCATCTCACGCATGTTGTGGAGCACCAAAGTAGTGGAGACCCACTCAGCCAAGTCACTCGGCTGCATCCTGGGGTCATGCACTGTGGGGGTAGGGTGAGTACTGGTAAGGGTAGAAGTCAGGGGGGAGTAAGAGGGATCAGGTACGACCGGGTCTGTCCTGTTCGCCGACCTACGGCGCTCTCGAGGTGGGGAGGTGCTCGCCGCTTGTCCCTCGGGCACGGTGACCGGCTCAGGTAGGTTCAAAAGAATGGTAGGATCAATCAGATAGTTCTGGGGCTCAGGCCTAGGTATAGCACAGGGTTCCCACTCAGCCAAATGGTCAACAACAGGGAGCCGGGCAGGGTCAGGAAGTACCATCCACATAGATCCCCTCACCCTCCAGGCATAAGACCCGTCATCCTACTTCCTCAACCACCTATTATGACGCCAATACTAGGCGTCCATGGTAGGAACAGTCTCCACATAATCATCCCCCTCAGGAGGTGGGGCCTCAAAATCAGCCAGTTGCTGAGCTAGGCGGGTCAGTATGGGCCCGTAAGCAATGTGTCGGGTCTCAGACTGTGCCATACGCTCCAGACTAGAGCACACTATCCCTGGAGCACTATAATAAACCGGCTTCCTACGGTGCAAGTTAAGGTAATACATAAGTAACATGACCTCATGAGAATTAAGCTTACTCACATCATCTCTCGCATACAACAAACAAGTCATCATCCTCAGGAACATACGAAGGGAAACATGCTGCACATCATTAATCAGCATAGCACTGGCACTAGGGGCATGTCGGCCAGTCAAGAAAGGAAGGTAAAGAGTGGCACCACTATTCTTAGCAACATCACTCAGGTATCCCGTCCCCTCCTCCTCCAAACCCAGATGGCCCGCAAACTCATCCAAAGTCAGCTCATGATCCTCATTCATGAGGCGGAAGGAGACGGTCTTCTCCTTCTTATCATACTCATACGAGCTCAGGAATTCTAAGGTCAGATGGGGGTAGGACTTCTTCCTTAAGTGATATAACCCCTTCATTCCCAAAATCTCAAATATATGAATTATATCTCCCCTAATCCCCAAGGTCTCTAAAATCTCGGGGTTCACACACCGAGTAGGTCGAAAAGGACGCTTCATCAAGGCTACAAAGGCCTTGCAATGCTTGAAATCAAAGAAAACTACCGATGGATATGCCTGTAACACCCCCATATCCAGAGGAGCTTTAACTAGGCCTTCCTTAGCATATAAAGGCGTTACCATCTCGGTTACCCGAGGACAGTAATAATCAAATGTCGATAAAAGAACGATTATGTTATACTACAAGTGATTTAAAACCAACTGACGATATAAAAGATACAACTCAAAGGCTACTCGCTATTACTATCAAATCTTGTGAAGACTCATCCCTGCCCGGACTCCAGCTATCAACGACATCAACACCTGCTAAGACAGACTCTCACCATAAGGGATCACGGCAGACACATAAAACAACAAAACAACCACACAAGGTCAGTACTGAGATAAGACATGACAATACCAACAACAACTATCAACATAACACAACACAATCAATCACACACACAAGCACACCCACTCCAATCAATCTCCGTCACCGACTGTCCACTAGACCAGCCCTGCCAGTGGAGGACCGCAGCCGTACCCACCAAATCCCCGCTCATCATACCGAGCGATAACCCTGTCCCATTAATGTGCACATCCCCTCCCGTGGCGGGTTCCACTGAGGGCGAAACTAGGGCGTGAAGCCACTACCGCAAGTAACTCCACTCAGCCGAGAACGCATCTCGAGAACCAGAGACAAACAATCACAGACAGCTGCAACAATACACAACCAACAAACTGTATATACCGACTGACCACCGTACACATACTGCCACACAAACACAACCACAATAAAACCACAACGACCGACTCACTAGACCATCTACAGAGAGTGAGTAGGCGAACCTACCTTTAAGCAACTGCAACCACTCCATGCCAACATACGAAACATCCGGCAATCTAGCAACACTTATAACCATAACACAATCATCTATCACTACCAAGCAAACTCTAACTGTAAAGACAATGATACGGATGATGACGACGACATACCTACAAGAAGAAACCCGGTAAAAGACCGCTACCCAACTCAAGTTACGCTCTCCTAAGGCACAAGAACCTTCAAAGGCTTCCATGGAGGTTATATGGTGAAGGGAAGGGAAGGAGGCGACCTAAGGGTCTGAAGAAATGAGGCGAAAATGGTTTGCGGATTTAACAAAACGCAATTATAAACCCTCGCTGAAAACCCATTACTCGATCAAGTGTCCCACATACTCGATCGAGTGCCACCCTACTCGATCGAGTATCCAAGCTACTCGATCGAGTAGCCTCTACTCTATCGAGTACCACGCACAACTCACAACCCAAGGTAACTTAGCACGCACTTCTAACGATTATTACCGCTCCCAAGGTCAGTCAACGCTGGTCAAAGGTTCTCTAAAAGGGCGGGTATTACAGTCTTCCCCCCTTAAAAAGAACTTCGTCCCCGAAGTTCAACTCACCTAGCTCAACGCACAAGACACGGGAACACGACGCCAACACTACCTTTTCGACACAGGCCACTGCTCCCCGGAAATGCCATCCCCCATGTCATCATCATCACTGTCTAACACTCTATATAAAACACCAACATCGCAATACGAACCAGCACAATCAATGATTACCCATCTTATTACGAGTTTACCCCATTTACCAGTAACAACCATCAACACGAAACATATCTCATATCAACATGCCGTATGACTATGCCACCATGTTACTCAACAACGCGATTCTATTATGACACATGGCACCTCACTATCTCTTTATGACCGTCTTTTAAAACATACAATCAACTTTCACTTCGACGCATGAATTACTCAACGACTAAGGTAACCAATTACAACTTCATACAAGCAATGTGACCAAAGTAATAGAAAACTTTGTAAATAAACAACAAAACATTATAAACGAACAACAACATAATTTCAAAATCAGCCTTTTTATTTTGCGACATTACTCTTCCCCTCTAAAAGGAACTTCGTCTCGAAGTTCACCACCAAAATACTACATATGTTACTTATTACTTACATCGTGACATAAATCTAAACCATATTATTCATTATGGACATTACTCATATTACTCGTACAACCAGTAAACCATAAAGATATAAGCAACCACATTCGAATAACTAGTCTCCGTCAAGCAGGCATATGCATATCATTTGAATTTGTGTATATATAATCCGGTGAGATACAACTTGTAGACGAAACGGATGTAAAATGAATGCAATAAGAATAATTACAACTTCCTATTCGTTGCAAACACGCCCTTAAAACTAAGCACGACCTCCAACATATGAAATGAACGGTTCAAACATGTTACTACTCATTAATAACCATGTTAAACATTCAACATATAATTATATAACAAGTAAACGATTTTCATTTTTCAAAAGTTCCTGTAACAGTGCTACTCGATCGAGTACGAGTAGGTAGTGGTACTCGATCGAGTGCCCGCTACTCGATCAAGTGTCTAGGCTACTCGATCGAGTAGCCCTGAGATCAGAATTTTTCATTTCTGCCACACCTGTAGCTACTCGACCGAGTATGGGGTACTCTGTCGAGTACCTACAGGTCAAAATCTTGGAAAACCTGTTATAACCCGCATATATATATATATATATATATATATATATATACATAATTTCACATAACATGAGTCGGGATGGCTTCCCGACTCCCAAAATCCTGCAATCAAGTCAAGCTAGTAAATCCGGACTTATGGCCAACCATACAAATCTAAAATAAAAGTTCTAACAACCAATGACTACCATAATCTAACGACGACTACCATCAACCAAACAGAGAGTTAAAGAATAGGAGTATCACTCCTGCTGCTGCTGCTGCTCCTCCTCCTCCATCGCCTCATCTCCGCCTCCATCGCCTCCCGATGTGCCGGCTCCCGAGGACCCAATACCCGCATCAACCCCTGCTCCAGCTCCAGGACTCACATACCATGGGGTCAAGCTGCCAAAAGCAAAGGACTGAGGTGTCCACCAAGCTGACTGATCCACCCCGTAAGAGTGGAAAACCCCACTATAGCCCCCGACTCCACTCCACCACACTGGATGTGGCCTCTCGGTCCCTATCCCTTGAGTGTACGCCAGCTCATGCATATTCCGGAGTGTCAAAGTAGATGACACTCTCTCCGCCAAGTAGCTCGCACGCGTCTCCGGGGTGTCCAGGTAGGGCTAGCACGGAAAAGGGTGCTGCTGCGGTAGTGCTACCGGCCGTGGTCTAGCCTCAGCGGTCCTCTCCCTCACTCGACGGGGTCCTCTCCCCAACCTGGGTCACTCCTCCACTACTGCTGCATTCTCTCCCTTCTTCGGCTCGGGCATCACCTGGAGGATTGTATCATCAATGAGGTACGTCCGCAACTGTCGAGGTCCATCATCACCCTCCTCCTCCTCATCGGAGGCCACAGCTATGACCACCGGGTCTAACGGCTCTGTCGGTGGGAGGTGTTCAGGAGCCGGAATCTTCATCCAGCTCATGCCCCACACCCTCCAAGCTAGGCTTCCATCAGCTAAAGTTCTCAACCATTTCAATTCGAGGTAGTAGTCTCGGTATATCGTAGGCATCGGTGTAGCCAGAGGAACATACTCGGAAGAATCCTCAAAGGTGGTTAGCTTTTCAGCTAACCGAGTGGCGATAGCGCTACAACTCAAGTACCGGAAAGTGGCAGTAGCCATCAAAGCAAGGCTAGCGCAGACTATGGCAGGAGCATTAAAGACCACCCTCTCAGTCCGCTCCGGGTTGAGGTAAGACATCAGAAGCAACATCTCATGATTGTTCAGTTTACTGATATCCGGTCTATCATAAAGGAGGTTCGAAAGCAAACGAAGAAAGATCCTCAAGGTAACATGCTGAACATCATTAATCAGCATATTGCTTGAGGTGGGAGCTGGCTTTCCGGTAAGGCAAGGCATTAGGCGGCATACACCGCACTCAGCAGGAATATCAGTGATAGAATCCTTGGGAGTCTTGGCCAACCCAAGGTGAGACGCGAAAAGGTCCATGGTCAACAAGAAACTTGTGTTCATCAAACGAAACTCAACGGTTTGGGCAGCTGGGTCGTAACTAAACGAGGTCATAAACTCCAGGGTAAGAAAAGGGTAGTAATGTTTCCTCAGCCGGTACAACCCCGTAAATCCCAAAGTCTCAAATATGTGACGGACATCCGTCTCTATTCCCAAATCAGTCAGAAGTGCGGTATCCACACAACGGGTAGGCCTCATTTTGCGTTTTTGCAACGCCACAAAACGCTCCCTTTGTTTAAAGTCCACAAACACAACCGTAGGGTACTCCGGTACCGCGGGTACTACGGGTCCACTACCTTCCCCATGCTCGGGCTGTGAAGCCCTCCCCCTCTTGCTCTGTCGGGTCCCTATGTTCAGTCTCGGCATCTATTTCAGCATATGGTTTAAACAAAACTTGTATAGACATGTAAAGCACATAATTCACACAATTGAACTTTGAAGACTCAGCTAGGTACACACTTTCACTAACAAGTTCCCAATTTGGTATATAATTTCAGTAACTCAGACAATCTCTATAGTTGTGAAAAGCTTAGCATGATAAGCATGGTTTACTCCACCAATTCTGACATTCTAGCATGATTCAAATGCTACTCTATATACATACTTGATAACATGTGAGATATCCGTACATGCTCATAGAAAGGTAATTTTGAACATATCATCATCAACCTTCAATATTAGAAACAAACAACTCAAGTAGACTTGTCAGACGGTCTCTACAGCTGCAATGATTTTGACATATTCGCCATCAGTTAACATCACCATTATCATATTGAAGTTTAGCCCTTACTTTAACAATCATATCCAACACCAAATTTCAAGTATAAAAAACGAATTTCAATTTGGGGCACTTTTGAGACGGAGTTTTAAGGCAAGTTTTAAAGTGAGAATTACTAAAATCCAACTTTCAACATGGTATATACAACATGTAGTACTCAATTTCATCATCCAACATGTAGAAAACAATCAAACAAAATTTTTGATTTTGTAACCCTAGAAAACTTCGGCCCCCAAATTGGAAATTTCTAGCCTATTTTACAGCAATTAATCACCAACATTCATGAAAGGAAAGCATGTGAATTATATTACAACAATTTAAAGCAATAATTCGCCCATATGAATCGAAAATTTCAGATTACACTATCATTCTAACAAATTCAATGTAATAAAACATATGGATAAGGGAGAAAATCATACCTTGATTAGATAAAGAAAGTAAAAGAATGAAATTAACAAGCAAATAACCCAACTAATCACCACCAATACTAGAAGAGAGGAGAGTTTTGTTAGAGGTTTATGGCTAGGGTTCGAAATTAAGAAGAAAGAATGAGAAGAATAAGAGGAAATAAGGGTTTTAAGAAACCTGTAAAAGGCTCTGTACTGTAGCCTACTCGATCGAGTGCCTAGGGTACTCGATCGAGTGCCCTCTACTCAATCGAGTAGGTGCTGTTTCGTCGAGTATCTGCAGAAAATTTCCACATCCCGACGTCATAGCTTCCTAACTAGATCGAGTGAGGTCTACTCGGTCTAGTAAGCACTCGCATTCGATCAAGTAAGGTTGAGTACTCGGTCAGAAATACGAGATAAATCGAAGATTCCTGCAAAAACAATATTGCGTGTCGATTCCAAACTAAGTTCGGAATTCGCCACTAATTATTACAGTTACTCATGTATTACCATTACTACTCAAGCGTATTATACCGTCTCAACAAATAGGGTTTATGTCATATTAACAAATTCACCCAACTCGGTTTACCTGCTATCGAGTCATTTATATACACTATTATATTACCATATCATACTTAAACTCATCTTACTACATTACTAGCAAATTCGTGCTCACCTCAACATGAAACATATAATTAGCGATAAATCATTCTTTCATATGTTGTTCAAATGTATATTCTACATAGTAAATTAAAGCTTAGCATGTTCCAGTTCCAATATAAGCAAATTATTCCACACAATTAAACACCACGCAAGCGGAAAGTTTCAATCATTGAGCATTGTATACACGCATTATTAACTACCAATTCTCGTACTATATCTCAAAACCTCCTTAACTATCATCATTATAGCTACGGTAGAAATTATAAACTCATATAGGTTCGCTATTGCTAACAATTTAAAGTAAACACCAACACGTCCACCTTTCATACTACAGCATACACTCCCGCACTTTCACGCATTTCTATTAAATAAACTCTTGTCACGTTTCTCATAATCATCATACAAGCTCACAAATCATGCCAAATCTTCACTATACACAATCCAAACGCAACTACTATACCCACTTTTGCGTTAGCAAGGTCTCGACCACAAATATCTCCGACACAATTAACATACACATTTCATACATACACACGGACTCCACATTCCCATATCCTGTGACTGGCTTAAGTACCATGGGGCCAAGATTTTGAAATGAGGGCGCCTACTCACCCAAAATCTAGCATCAGCTGGGGCTCCCATCACACATACAACAGGTTTATTTTATTAGACTCGCTATATTCATTAAGTTCATTTATTACACATTCCAAAATCGTCGCTCTGATACCACTTTGTAACACCCCCATATCCAGAGGAGCCTTAATTAGGCCTTCCTTAGCATATAAAGGCGTTACCATCTCGGTTACCCGAGGACAGTAATAATCAAATGTCGATAAAAGAACGATTATGTTATATTACAAGTGATTTAAAACCAACTGACGATATAAAAGATACAACTCAAAAGCTGCTCGCTATTACTATCAAATCTCTTGAACACTCATCCCTGCCCGGACTCTAGCTATCAACGACATCAACACCTGCTAAGACAGACTGCTCACCATAAGGGATCACGGCAGACACATAAAACAACAAAACAACCACACAAGGTCAGTACTGAGATAAGACATGACAATACCAACAACAACTATCAACACAACACAACACAATCAATCACACACACAAGCACACCCACTCCAATCAATCTCCGTCACCGACTGTCCACTGGACCAGCCCTGCCGGTGGAGGACCGCAGCCGTACCCACCAAATCCCCGCTCATCATACCGAGTGATAACCCTGTCCCATTAATGTGAACAGCCTCTCCCGTGGCGGGTTCCACGGAGGGCAAAACTAGGGCGTGAAGCCACTCCCGCAAGTGACTCCACTCAGCCGAGAACGCATCTCGAGAACCAGAGACAAACAATCACAGACAGTTGCAACACAACACAACCAACAAACTGTATATACCGACTGACCACCGTACACATACTGCCACACAAACACAACCACAATACAACTACAACGACCGACTCACTAGACCACCTATAGAGACTGAGTAGGCGAACCTACCTTTTAGCAACTGCAACCACTCCATGCCAACATACGAAACATCCGGCAATCAAGCAACACCTATAACCATAACACAATCATCTATCACTACCAAGCAAACCCTAATTGCAAAGACAAGGATACGGATGATGATGACGACATACCTACAAGAAGAAACCCGGCAAAAGACCGCTACCCGACTCAAGTTACGCTCTCCTAAGGCACAAGAACCTTCAAAGGCTTCCATGGAGGTTATATGGTGAAGGGAAGGGAAGGAGGTGACCTAAGGGTCTGAAGAAATGAGGTGGAAATGGTTTGCGAATTTAACAAAACGCGATTATAAACCCTCGCTGAAAACCCGTTACTCGATCGAGTGTCCCACATACTCGATCGAGTGCCACCCTACTCGATCGAGTATCCAAGCTACTCGATCGAGTAGCCTCTACTCTATCGAGTACCACGCACAACTCACAACCCAAGGTAACTTGGCATGCACTTCTAAGGATTATTACCGCTCCCAAGGTCAGTCAACGCTGGTCAAAGGGTCTCTAAAAGGGCGGGTATTACAATGCCTCCACCGGTGGAACTACAGGTCCACTGCTTGACTCACCCATCTCAAGTTGGACATTAGGACGGGTCCTCTTGTTGGGTAGGCCTCTGGTTTTCACCATGCTGCAAGGAAATAATCTTTAACAAAGAGATTGACACACCAACACTTACCGCAAAAGACGGACTGTTTTTCAATGGTAAACAAATTTTGTGACGAACTTTTACGACAAATTTTATCAGAAAATTTACCAAATACTTTACTCATTACATCGTTACCAGCTTCAAGTTGTCTCAAACCAAATGTTAATCAACAAAACAGAGGGTATTTCATTTTTAGCAAACCCTAGATTTCACAATCCAATTTTAAACTATGAAATTGCTTAAACAATGGCATACTCGAGGTTTATATACAATTAAATCCGAGAAACAACAAGGTGAAGGCCCAATTTCAGTTAGTTATGATGAAAATTCGATTTATTGAGAAAACCATACATAACTTTGAAAACAAAGGAAGGAAATTGAGTCAAAACCTTACCTTAAATTGGTTTATGGGAAGTGAGGACAAGTAGACTACCAAGAATTCACCCAAAAGCTTGAGAAAGAAAGGGTATGGAGTTTTAGAGAGAAGCAGATGAGAAGATGGGAGGCGGAAATAAGGAAGAATGGGACGAAAATAGGATTTTTGTATAACCCGCTTAAGTCCTGATAAAGCAGAACTCGGTCGAGTATTGGGAATACTCGGCCGAGTGTCAACTACTCGGTCGAGTATTCCTCTTGCTCGATTGACTTTTCAAGGACAGTAGCGATTTTAATTGTCACAAATTAGACACTCGGTCGAGTACCTTCATACTCGGTCGAGTATCGTCTACTCGGTCGAGTACAAATTTCTACTCGGTCGAGTTTTCAAAAAAATGAAGACGGAATTGAATTTTTTTTGTTCCTGCAAAATAAATAGCATAGTTCGGAGTTCCGTGCAATCGACTCATCACTGTTAGAGCTTATCCTACTACATAAACATACATCCACCCGAATTTTGTACATCCATTACCAATTCGATCATCATTTCTACCTTCATTCCTCACTTTGCTATGAAACGATTACATTACACCTTTAAGCATACGTAGCAATTTAATTACTATACCTGCAAGGTTTAGCTCCTATACTACATCATCACACATCCCGCTAATCACAAGGTATACACCTTAACCACATTTATAAGACATCAATCATCACACAACGCAACCAACGTCAAACAAATTAATTGACTTACCTCTGGTCACACATTGCATCAATCCAATCACCCATTCTAAACTTTTCCACACACACCTTGACACACATTATCATAAACACAGATGCACACGACAACCATCACTAAGCAATCAACGACTCTTACTTGCTACCCCTTTTTCCCGTGTCTGGCTTAAGTTCGATGGGGCCATGATTTCAAAATGAGGGCGCCTACTCACCCAAAATCTAGCATCGGCTGAGGCTCCCAGTGCACATACACCAGGTTCATTTTAATTGACACCCTACATTCATTAGATTCATTAGTTCAGGTTCCAAAATCGTCGGCTCTGATATCACTTTGTAACACCCCCGTACACCAGAATGCCTTACCAAGGACCATCCCCGTGTCTGAAGGTGTCACCATCTCGGTTTCCCGAGGAAGTAGATCAAATCGGACAACAAAAGAACATTTACATTGCATTAATGTGTTTATACAACATAACTCTGTATACATCCCTCTATAAAGATAAGAACTACTACACTCGTGTTACAACACTTCTAGACCAGTAGCGTGATGACTCGATCCTCCAATCCTAGCAGCCACAAGCAATAGTACCTGCTAAGCCAGCTGCTCACCATCCCCAAATGGATCACCGCAGATACCACAAAACAACACGGGGTCAGTACCGACTAATCAAACGTAAAGCAAATAAACCATGTAACCAGATGATCATCCTTTAACCCAGTCTCCCGATCTCACACAGTAACCGACTACACACTGAAGTGTGTAGCCCTGCCAGATTACCCATCGCAACAGGTAATCCTCGCCGCCAGTGGGTGACCGCAGCCCATCCCACCTAGTCCAGCTCATCAACGAGAGACTAACAATCCATGTCCCTTAATGTTCACATCCCCTCCCGTGGCGGGTTCCACGGAGGGCGAACTAGGGTGTGAAGCCACTCCCGCAAGTAACTTCACCACAAACACAGCACACACAGCATCACAGCTGTCACAACATCTCCACACCAACACCGTCACAACAACACCAGGACAGCGATGATCAGCAGATAACAATAATTATGAAACAATAATAATCTCAATCAATTAACAGTACTGAGTAGGGAAAGCCTACCTCGTCACAAACCATGAAAGATATCCATACACAGCCAAGCAGGACTATAATATGCATCCTACAATGATAATCACTTCCTATTACACAACTATCCTCAAGAAACTACCCAAAAGAGACACAAGGCAAAGACTTACCTAACAACGCGCAGCGACGGTGACATAGACGACAACCACGCACGCCATCCTTCCTAAGCGAATCCCGTCCTTCCCATGGTAGAGGTTTAGGCTATATACATGAGAGTGTGTAGAGATGGGGTGATAGGAGAGGGAGGTAGGCTAGTGTTAGAGAAAGTGGAACTGCTGAGGAAATGGGAAATGAAATGAATCTCGCGAACTTGCGTTTTATATTATCGCGTCGACAGCAGCCATACTCGGTCGAGTACTGGAGTACTCGGTCGAGTAGGCTCTACTCGGTCGAGTATAGGTGATACTCGGCCGAGTAGCCTCTAATAGGTTAAGTAAGCAATCCTATAATGCTCATGTTATAAGCCTGATCCCTCACCCATTCATCCCTACTGCATGTCTTGGTCAACAGGGTTGGTCAACAGAGTCTTTGAATATCCTGGGTATTATAAGGTTCTTGAGTCGAGACACTCGATCGAGTCGGTGGGGCACTCGATCGAGTGGCGTCAACTTGATCGAGTGGCCTCAACTCGATCGAGTGGCCTCAACTCGATCGAGTGGGTTTTGGGACTCGATCGAATGAGTTTTATACAGGTCGTATGCGTGTTTTGGGTTATAGTATGAGTGTTTATGTCTACCTTTTCTTATATAGTTACAAGATGCCGCCAAAGAAAACCGCCTTGTATGCTAGAGCTAAGAGTATGACGGTTGATGACATAGTAACGATGTTGGAGCACCAAGATGCTCTTACGGAAGCTTTGAAGAGAGTGGGAAAGAAGAAGGAGGTTGATCACTCCAAGATCAGTATCCACATATCTAGGTTCAGCCCGAAAGAGTATAAGAGAACCGGGGCGCCAATTCTTCTGGATAATTGGCACAGGGAGATGGAGAATATCCTGGAGTTGGTGCACTGCCCGGATGAGTTGAAAGTGGAACAAGCTACGTTCTACTTGAGGGAAGCAGCAGGTGAGTGGTGGGATAAGGTCAAAGTATGTGCTAGGGAGATGTACATGAAGCAGAGACTACCTGCAATACCTTAGGATGAGTTCAGGAGAGCCATGAGACGTGTGTTTGTGCCGGAACATGTGAGGAGTAAGCTGAGGGAGGAGTTCGATGAGTTTAAGATGACATCTGATATGACGGTGACTGAGTACTACCATAAGTTTAATGAGAAGTCCAGATACGCTGAGGATATAGGGCTGAGTGAGGAGAATCTGGCTTTGAGGTTTGAGAAGGGGTTGACCCCCAAGATCATGGAGAAGCTACCGGTGGGAGTCCTTACAGATGTAAAGGAAGTTTATAAGTGAGCTGGGAGGGCTGAGAGATTAGTTGAGATGACCAAAGAGAGAGGTGCTGAGAAGAGGAAAGCTGAGAGCGAAAGGGGTGGTCAGTCCGATTATAAGAAGAGTAATCATAATCAGGCGAGAGCATATTCTACTGGTTCAAGGTTTAGTTCTGGGGCTTCATATAGGCGTGACCGAGGGAGTGGTAGTAGTAGTTGGGGTATGACCTGTTTTAACTGTGGCGGTGTGGGCCACAAGAGACATGAGTGCACCAGTGCGATGAGTGGGGGTTTCTAGAGACCATCACAAGGGAGCTTTTCACAGGGTTCTGCACAGAGTTATGCTAGTAACAGGCCGGCTGGGTCATGGAACAACATAGGAGATCAGAACAACAACGGTGGCGGTAACCGCAATGGCGGTAATTCTTATCAGAAACCAGCTACGAACACCAACAACAACCACGGGTCGGGTGTTAAGCCGACTACCTCAGCTAGTATTTTCCAGGGAGGTGGGCAGAAGACCAGTGGCAAGCTGTTTATGATGGAGAAGAAAACAGCTGAGGACGATGCTCACGTTATCACCGGTACATTTCTTGTTAATGGTGTTTATACCTTTGTTTTGTTTGATTCGAGAGCGTCACAGTCGTTTGTATCATCGAGTCATGTTAAAAGGTTGGGTTTGAGTGTGTATGAGTCTGTAAGAGAGGAAGTTTTTATACCTTCGGGTGAGTCTGTATCTTGTGGGAGGGAGTATAGAGGTGTATCCTTGATAGTTGGGCAAGTTGATCTACCAGTAGACTTGCTAGAATTTCCTTTAGACGGTTTTGAGATGATAATCGGGATGGATTGGTTGGGAAAGTACAAAGCTAAGATAGATTGTCATCAAAAGAAAGTTTCTCTGAGAGGTCCTAAGGGGATTAGTGTGTCTTATCGTGGGTTTGTTGTCAAACCCAAAGTTAAGTTGATTGCAGTAGTGACCTTGAAGTCCTATCTGAGGAAAGGGTGCTCGTTGATCTTGTGCCATGTGAGGGATCACAGAGTGGAGAGTCCGACAGTTGAGCAGATACCAGTTGTTTTCTAGATGTCTTTCCAGAGGAGATTCCGGGGTTGCCACCAAAGAGGGAGATAGATTTCAGTGTTGAGCTGAAATCGAGGACGGGGCCAATCTCTAAAGCACCGTACCTGATGGGTCCTAAGGAGTTGGAGGAGCTAAGGAAGCAGTTGGATGATCTGATTGAGAGGGGATACATTAGACCTAGTGTATCACCGTGGGGAGCACCAGTTTTGTTTGTGAAAAAGAAAGATGGGAGCTTGAGGTTTTGCATAGACTATAGGGAGCTGAACAGAGTGACAGTGAAGAACATGTATCCTTTTCCAAGGATAGATGACTTGTTTGATCAGTTTGAGTGATGCAGTAGTCTTTTCTAAGATTGATTTGAGGTCGGGTTACCATCAGGTGAAGATTAGAGAGGAGGACATACCAAAGACAGCTTTCACATCAAGGTATGGTCATTATGAGTATGTGGTGATGCCGTTTGGGTTATCTAATACACCAACTGTGTTTATGGATTTGATGAACCGGGTCTTCAGTCAGTTCTTGGACAAGTTTGTGGTGGTTTTCATAGATGACATCTTAGTCTTTTCTAAGACTAGGGAGGAGCACGAGGAGCATCTGAGGATTGTGTTGCAGACTTTGAGGGAACATGAGTTGTATGCAAAGTTGTCCAAGTGTGAGTTCTGGTTATAGGAAGTTGGTTTTCTGGGGCATGTGATTTCAAAGAAAGGGGTAGCTGTGGATCCTGCAAAGATTGAAGCAGTTACCAATTGGGAAGCACCAAAGAATATAGCTGAGATCAAGAGTTTCTTGGGTTTAGCAGGGTATTATCGACGGTTGGTGAAAGATTTCTCCAAGATTGCTAGACCTATGGCAGCTTTGATGAGGAAAAAGAACAGGTTTCGTTGGGATGAAAGTTGTGAGACGGCGTTCCAAACATTAAAGGAGCGTTTGACCACAGCTTCAATATTAGCCTTGCCTGAAGGGAGCGAGAACTTTGAGGTGTATACGGATGCTTCAAAGAATGGATTGGGTTGTGTGTTGATGCAGAATGGGGCGATCTAGAGTTGGGTGCAGTTGTGTTTGCTCTTAAGATTTGGAGACATTACCTATATGGGGCGACCTTTAAGGTATTTTCAGATCACAAGAGTCTCAAATACATCTTCACTCAAAAGGAGTTGAACATGAGACAGAGGAGGTGGATGGAGTTGATTGGTGATTACGACATGGATATTATCTACCATGAAGGAAAAGCCAATGTTGTTGCAGATGCTTTGAGCAGGAAGAGTGTACATTCTCTATGCACAGCTATATCTTTGATGAGATTGAGAGATGAGGTGGGGAAGTTCGGGATACATATGATCCAGAAAGGGGATGCTATGGGAGATTTGACAGTGCAACCAGACCTTTATGATGATATTCGCGATAAACAGATGTTGGATCCCAAGATAGTAGAGTGGAGAGCTGGAGTAGAGAAAGGGACAATGTCTAGATTCTCTACTCATACAGATGGTAGTCTGAGGTTCGATGGTTGGTGGTGTGTTCCTAATGATGAGGAACTTAAAAAGATGATCATGATAGAGGCTCATTGCACACCATACTCGGTACATCCAGTCGGTGACAAGCTATACAAGGATTTGAAAAAGACTTTCTGGTGGCCTGGGATGAAGAAAGAAACAGATGAGTGCGTGGCTCGTTGCGTGACATGTCAGAAAGCGAAAGAGGGGCAGCGACGACCACAAGGTAAGATTCAATCTCTTGAGGTACTTGAGTGGAAGTGGGAGTCCATTCCTATGGATTTTATCGTGGGATTACCGAAGAGTCAACAGGGTAACAACATGATATGGGTTATAGTGGATCGACTGACCAAGTCAGCTTATTTTGTGCCAATGAAAGATACATGGTCTAAGGCACAGTTGGCTATGGCTTATCGGGAGAATATGGTGAGATTTTATGGACTGCCTAAAGATATAGTGTCTGACAGAGATTCGAGATTTATCTCATGGTTTTGGAAAGAGTTGCAGGAGTCTTTGGGAACTATCTTGAAGATGAGTACAACATTTTATCCTATGACAGATGGCCAGACGGAGAGGACCATCAAGACTCTAGAGGATATGTTGCGACCTTGTGTTATGGATTTTGGTGGTAGCTGGGAATAGAGGTTAGATTTGATTGAGTTTTCTTACAACAACAGCTATCACACCAGTATTGGCATGGTGCCATTTGAGGCTTTCTATGGGAGGAGATGTAGGAGTCTGATTTGTTGGGACGATAGTGCTGAGGCAGTGGTTTTAGGACCAGAGATGGTACATGAGATGGTGGAGCATATTAAGCTGATCAGACAGACGATGAGAGCAGTCCAAGATTGACAAAAGAGTTATGCTGATCTACATCGACGGGATATAGAGTTTCAGGTGGGGGAGAAGGTTCTTTTGAAAGTGTCTCCTATGCGTGGAGTGATGAGGTTTGGTAAGAAAGAGAAGTTAAGCCAGAAGTTCATAGGATCGTATGAGATCTTAGACCGTGTGGGTGAGGTTGCTTATCAGTTGGCTTTACCGTCTGCTTTGGATAGGGTACATAATGTGTTTCATGTATCTCAGTTGCGGAAGTATGTTAGTGATCCGTCACATGTGTTAGAGGTAGAGAACATAGAGCTGGATGAGTCATTGTCTTATCTTGAGGTGTCTAAACAGATTCTTGACAAAAAGGTTAGGAAAACTAGACATGGTGAGACAGTGTTGCTTAAGTTTCTTTGGTCTAATCATGAGGTTGAGGAGGCTACATGGGAGGCAGAAGAGGTTATGAGGGAGCTGTAACCGTCTCTTTTTGATCAGGTATGTATGTTTACGGGGACGTAACCTTGTTTCTTTTAGGGGGATAGGAGATGGTCGCGAAGAGTTTTTACATGTTTTTATGTGGATTTTAATATAGTTAATAGTTGTTTGAGTCGGGTTGAGTTTGGTTTGGTAAGTATGTTTCGGAGATTATGTTGAGTTTTGTTTTTGTTGTTGTGTCGGGAGAGTGTTAGTGTGTTTTTGTTTTGTTGTGGTTTGAACTTCGGGGACGAAGTTCTTTTTAAGGAGGGAAGACTGTAATACTACGGTTTTATGAGTCTTTGGGTACTCTATCGAGTGGTGCTTACTCTGTTGAGTAAGTATGTTTTGTATACGAATCAGTAGTCTGCCTGTAGGGTACTCGATCGAGTAGCCTTTGCACTCGATCGAGTAAGTGGCACTCGATCGAGTACGTGACTTACTCGATCGAGTAAGTCGGGTTACGGGTGTTATTTGACGGGTTTTTTTAATAACACGGATTAATATATAACAAGTTTCATCATCTTCTTTAAACACTTTAACAAAACCTAATTCACCGTTAAGAGAGATTTCAAGTTACGTTGCATTGTTATTCCACATTATTAGCAAATCCCGGAGCTAGAGGTGTCGGTTTCCTTCGTTCTTTATACCTTTGTGATCCTTACGTCAAGGGTAAATTCTACGTATCATTTTTATAGCATTTGGTTAAAGTTGGTTAAACCCTAATTTGGGGAGTTTGGGGTTTTTATGATTGTATGGTTAAGGTAGTAATTGTATGAATGTATGTATATGAGGAGGGTTTGTAGAAGAGAGGTTTTGAGACAGCTGCTAGATCGTCTGATTCTGTGATTGCATTCCAGGTAGGGTTTCCCTACTCAGTATTAATTACATGATGTATTTGGTGGTTTCATTGTGATTATTGTTAAAGTATATTGTTGGTGGTTGTGACGGTTGTTGGTTATATTGTTGGTTGTATTATTGATTAATATCGTTGATTGTTGTTGTATCTGTCTGTGGTCTTCGAGGTGCATCCCTGGCTGAGTGGAGTCACTTGCGGGAGTGGCTTCACGCCCTTGATTCGCATTCTGTGGAACCCGCCACAGGAGGGATGTGCACATTAATGAACATGGATTTATCGCTCGATGGAGATGAGCGGGGCTTAGGTGGGAACGGCTGCGGTCCCCCACTGGCGGTGTGGAGTACCTGTTGCGATGGGTACTCTGGCAGGACTACACACTTTAGTGTGTAGTCAGTTGTGTGGAGATTGGTGATGGAGACTGGGGATTGATGTGTTGATTGAGCTGTTTGGCATTTGCTTTCTATTGGTTTGTATCGTGTAATTAGTACTGACCCCGTTAAATTGTTTTAAAAACTGTGGTGATCCATTCGGGGATGGTGAGAAGTTGTTGAGCAGGTTTGATATGATGCATATGGGCTAGTTGGGATGAGTCATCACCTACAGTTAGAAGAGTCTTCCGCTGTGTCAGACAAAGTCCTTTAGTTATTCAGTTTTGTTAGTAGACAGTTTTGGATTGGTTGTATTTCATTTGACAGTTTTGGTTTGAGACATATAATCACTTCAACTATATTTACTTTTAAAATACGTTTCTTTATTGTCTTTTGATTTATCATTGCCTCGAGTAACCGAGATGGTGACGTCCCTATACTTGAGTGGTCCTGGTAAGACACTTGGAGTATGGGGGTGTCACACCCATAGTATGTGCAAGTTTCTTTACCTTTACTATCTCAGTACCATCACAAAAATTACCAATGGCGTCAATAACATCCAGAACGATGGAAAATAAAGCAAACACACTCAAAATGGTTTTAAAGTGAGATCCCCAACGAGTATCATCCGGTCTATTTAAACCATTTTCTTGATTTAAGCCACTCACTGATGCAATTTCACCCATTTGTAATGCTTTCTCAATATGTTCCGCTTGTTTATCTCTAAGTATTTCTTTACGTTTAGGTGAAGATGCAATCACATTTAGTAAAATAGCAAGTGAATCAAAAAGTTCACTACAATCAACATTTTTCTTAGCCACTGCAATAAGAGTTAGCTGGAGTTGGTGAGCAAAAAAATGAACATAATAAGCACATAGAGACTCATTCAAGATTAAACTTTTAAGACCGTTAATAGAACCTCGCATATTGCTAGCACTATCGTAACCTTGACCTCTAACACTCGACAAAGTAAGAGAATTCTCAAGAAGCAGTTATTGTATTGCAGCTTTAAGTGTTAAAGAAGTAGTGTTACCCACATGCACAATACCCAAGAACCTCTCTACAACCGCTCCTCTTTTATCAACATATCGCAAGCAAAGAGCCATTTGCTCTTTATATGATATATCAGCCGACTCATCTGCAAGAATACCAAAAAAGCCACTATCTAACTCTTCAATAATTTTTTTGGTTGTCTCTTTTGCAAAAACACTTATGATATCCCTTTGAATATCATGGGAGGTAAGTGTACAATTTCCAGGTGCTTTTAATACGGGAGCTCTAGGCGTATTTTTGTCACGCTTGGTAAATATTTTCACAAGTTCAAGATAATTTCCTTGGTTCAATGATTTTCCACTTCCATCATGACCACGAGAGGCCAATCCTTGTAAACAAATAAATCTCAATGCTTCAATTGAATTTTTAACCGAATGCGATATTCACTTTTAGCTCCATTTGTAAACTTTTCAAAGCAACAAGCTATAGAGGACTTCTGTTTGTTGTATACAACAAATTCTTCATAGCATTGTTATGAGCGCTCACATGATTACCAACATTGTAACACCCCGTAAATTCGAAGACCTTTATTATATTTTAAAAGTAATATTTTAATCTATTTTAATTTAATATTAATTTATTTGAAATAAAATCTATTTGATAAAATATAATCTTATTTTATTTTGAAGAAATGTAATTATTTTTGATGGTTTAGAAATGTTTAAAAGTGATTTAAACTATATTTAAACCTTTTCCTTTGATAAAATAGATTTCGGATAAAAGTTGTAAAATCGGGATTTTCCCATTTCTTATGGTCGTTGAGTAAACGAGTTTGGATATTGGGCATATGAGTACTTAATCTTTTAGTAAAATCGTGTTTAAGAACTTTAATTTTCTCGGAAATCGCATTCGACGAATATTTCTAATTTCTGTCGAAACGAACCAAAACGTAAACAATTGAAACTCACCCAAACACCCTACCCAAAACCATGCACCCTCCATCCTCCATGGGTCTCCTCTTCATCTTTCATTTCCTCAATTCTCATTCTATCACTTCCTTCTCTCAAACACCAAATTCCTCTCAAAATAACCTTCTTACAATCCTTAAATCCACCATAACTTCTTCATTTCTCCACCAAATCGCATAAAAATTATATATTCGGAATCCTTTCTTCAATCCTCATCTACTAGTAAGCTTTATTTTCATTTCCCCCAAATTTTGTTTAAGACACTTTTTTTAGGGTTTCGAATTTAAGCTTAATAATTGTGTTTTTGTTGTTCTTATAGGTGAAGAATTTGAAGATGAGTTAGGTGACTCATATGTTGTTGAAGATGAAGAGTAATTTTGGGTTTTAGAAGCTTTCTCAAGTTATTACTTGTCTCTTTGCTAACTTAAGGTAACTATTCCGAGTTACTCGACGAATTAATGTCACATTAGTAGTTGTGTTCGTTGTTTGTTGTTGTTTGTTGTTGTTGTGTTGTTTGTTGTTGTTTGAGACGATCTTGTTGATAAATGAATGAATGGAGTAAGATGAGTATGCTTATGTTTAATTTATGTTAACCATTTGTATATTATTGTTTAGAAAAAATTTGGATGAGGAATTATGTGTTGTGACAAGTCCGCGTGTTGGCTGGAACGCGTCGATACCAGCATCGAGACGTTTTCCAATGTTTCCAAAAATATGACAGATTGAACGGCATTGAAAAATTAGGTGGTTTAACCACTTGAATCACTCAATTCGGAGTCCGTATGAGTAAATGGCGTCGTTTTATTGATAAAATTTATAGAAAAGTTTATCCTTGTGTGAGACGGTTATTTATACTATTTTATTATGCGAATTTAATTGAATTGGATATTTTGTAAGTTGGAATATATTTCCTTATGTTGATAGTTTTTCACATGATAGAAA
Source organism: Silene latifolia (assembly GCF_048544455.1). Taxonomy (NCBI): domain Eukaryota; kingdom Viridiplantae; phylum Streptophyta; class Magnoliopsida; order Caryophyllales; family Caryophyllaceae; genus Silene; species Silene latifolia. The sequence continues at coordinate 305,394,383 of NC_133538.1, read as the reverse complement.
TTGGAAATAGCATGAGAATGATATTGTGATGAATTTTGTGATTTGGGCCAAAGTAGGCCAAGACTCGAGTGGGCAGTTGACCGAACGAGTTTGGTCAAACTAGGTTTAAACCGGTCAGCCTCGATTTGACCAATGACCCGTCGCGGGACTTGGGTCGAGGGTTTGTCTTTGAGGTGAGATTGGTTGATATTGAATGTTTCATATTGATGCCTTGATACTTATGATTCAACATGTTGGTAGCTTGATGTTTTAACCATATGGGCATGATTATTATTTCACATGTTGGTTGTTGGATGCTTTGGTTGCCTTATGCTTGAGTCTTGTTTGCCTTTGGCCATTTTAGCTTATTCTCATGGATTATGATATTGATGGTTAGCTATAATTTGGTTATTGATGACATTGAGGATATGGTTGGATTGTCTCATTTGAATAGACATTTATATAGCCTTTCACATGATAGAATGTTAGCATTTATGTTTGAAAGTTGGACTCTTTGCCCCTCTTATGGTTAAGTGGGTGTCCTACTTGTCTTAAGTGTTGTAGGCTAAAGCATTCAGTTGGGACTAGGTCCTAGGTGAGTGACTTCGGTCGATGTCATAGATAGGCCCTTATAGTCTTTGACGAGTGTATGTTTGCGGCTTAATAGCCTTTGTGTCTTAGCTTGGTGGGCTTATATCCAAGTTAGGGCATGACCTCCTGACGTACTCTTAGAAGTATGTGGTCAGATTAAGTACTAGCCAATCCTTTGGTGGACTCCTTAGGGGTACTCATGGGTGTGATCATGGGTCTTGGATGCGGTATTTTCCGCATGTCGCTAGGTCTGCGCAGGTTTAGGACTAGGGTGTTTACCTTACCTTGTGGTATAGACTCGAGTTACAGAGTGACTATTGACCGTCCTAAGAACGTATGCATGTCTCTAGATATATTGTTTGTTCTTGTTTGATGATTCTATGAATCATAGAAGGTGAGATGCAAGCCGGCTATGGTTGATAGAGTTTTGATTCCTGGATGTTATGTGATTCATATGATAGTGTAGTGTGAGTCGGTCTAGTATTCACATGCTAGGACTATGTGTTGTCGTATTGATGTTCACATGATAAGCATGATTGTCTAGCATCTATATGCTAAGGCTATGTGTTATTCATATTCATATTCTTATGTTTACATGTTATATTAATTATGACATTTCGTGGCTGGGAGAACTCGGAGTTACTCCCCACTGACTGTGGCTTTCGTATTTGTATAAAATGCGATTGACAGGTAGGTGATGCATATATGGGGTACATGGACGAGCTAGCGAGCAAAGTAACCTTGGGACCTAGATTGGCTTTATTTTATTGTGACCCTTGAACACTTTATATCATATACTTTTTTTAGGGACATATGTCTCCCTTTTTCATACTTGGGTTGTATAACTTTTTTTCGCGACTTTAGCGATGTTTTATTTATGAGGTTTATTTTGGACCTTGCATGTTTGACACCTTCCCATTTGGATATTTTTATAACAGGTTTAGGTTTTAAAAATTACAGGTTTTTACCCAAATGAACCTATTACAAACATATCCATACAGTTTTTATCTAGAATTATGTGTTTACTTTTCCGCAATGAATGAGAGTGTCACAGTTGGTATCAAAGCATATTTGCTCCCGACGCATGTTTGTGCACTCCCAATATAAATAACTTGACCTTAAAATAATAAACTTGAGAGATGGGTAGGATGGGTAGACTTAGGACCTTATGTTGTAGTCTCTTTGTGATTACTATTTATTAGGTGCTAATTAGTGTTCTGTTTTGCAAGATGGCTCCTACAAGAAACGTTGATAATGCAATCTTACAAGCTCTTACTCAGATTCTCCAGAACCAGCAAGACATACAACAAAACCTACAAAACCAACCTCCTCCTCCTCCCCCTCCTCAGTTTCCAGAAGGTGAAAGACCCGGTTCTTACACTTGGGTGGCAAGTCAATTGACTCGAAACAAGACTCAAACTTATGGTGGTGAAGTAGACCCGGTGGCACTCACCGAATGGTTTCGTGAATTGGAGAAAAGCTTTGCCTTGTATGATGTTCATGAAGAAGACAAGGTGAAATTGGCTTCTCACTTCCTTGTGAAAGAAGCTGATAGATGGTGGACCATGACTAGTCCTACTTCCACTCTTGAGCCTGGTTTTGGTTGGGATCGCTTTAAGGATCTAGTTGAGGCTAGGTTCTATCCAAAAGAGCTGAAACAACAAAGGCTTAAAGAGTTTATGAATTTGAAGCAAGGAAGTCTTTCTGTCCAAGCCTTTACCGACAAGTTCAATGAACTTGCTCACTATGCTTCTAGACTTGTCAAAAATGAAGAAGAAAAGGCTTTCTTTTACCTTGACAAGCTTACTCCAAATCTTAAGAGCTTGATCCGTAGGGATTCTACTTCCTTTGTCTCAATCTATGATGATGCATTATGGGCTGAGAGCTCGATTCGGGCTATTGATGAAGAGGCTCATGCTTCTCGTACTTCCCTTGGCAAGAGGCCACTCTACTCCACTTCTAGGCCTTTTGTTGCTCCTTCTAGACCCTTTGTGCCTACTTCTTCCCCCTCTTATCCTAACAAGAAGAGGTTTGTTCCGAGTGGACAAGCAAATCAAGGTGCTCGTGTTCTATCTCCTAGTAACGACAAAAATCCTAAGGGTCGTATGTGCTATCATTGTAAGAAGCCTTTGCATCCCGGAATTCGTTGCTTTGATAAGCAAATTGTGTGTTTCTCTTGCAACAAGCCTGGACACAAGGCTAATGAGTGTCCTGAAAAGAAGACTACTACTACTCCTGCTGTTTCTGAGAGGCCGAGAGGTCGCATCTTTGTGATGAGCCGTGCTGAGGCTGAGGCACACCTGCACATAGTCACCAATACGTTCTTAATATTTGATGTCCCTTGTTTGGTTTTATTTGATACCGGTGCTTCTTTGTCATTTATATCGATGAAATTCTCCGACAAGTTACCTCTTGAACCTTCACTTGGAGATAGTACATCAATATCTTTACCCTCCGGCGACATCTTCTCTTCTTCTTATTTTTATTCGGATGTTCCTATATCGATAGCGGAATCTATTTTCCCGGCTAATCTCCTTCGATTTCCACTTGAGGAGTTTGATGTTATTTTGGGCATGGATTGGTTATCTACTTACCATGCTCCATTTGAATGTCGAGATCAAAAGATTGTTCTTAAAAGCCCTTTGGGTACTCGCGTATCTTATCAAGGAGTTAGAAAGCAAACTGGTGTGAAGTTGATCTCGACCATGAAAATGGTCAATGCGTTGAAGAAGGGTCATCAAGCATTTCTATGTGTAGTGACTACTTCTAATTCTCCTTCTCTTCCTCCCTTGAAGGATGTTCCCATTGTTTGTGAATTTCCGGATGTATTTCCCGATGAATTACCCGGGATTCCTCCTGAAAGAGATGTTGAATTCTCCATCGATCTAGTTCCCGGAACCGGTCCTATTGCTAAAGCTCCTTATCGTATGGCACCTTCCGAATTGAAGGAGTTGAGAGTTCAACTTGATGACTTGATTGAGAAAGGCTTTATTAGGCCTAGTGCTTCTCCTTGGGGTTCCCCCGTCCTCTTTGTAAAGAAAAAGGATGGATCTATGCGACTTTGCATTGATTATCGTGAACTCAATCGTGTGACAATCAAGAACAAGTATCCGCTTCCACGGATTGATGATCTCTTTGACCAATTACGTGGTGCTTCTACTTTTTCCAAGATTGACCTCCGATCGAGTTATCATCAAATTCCGGTTCGTGAGTCCGATATTCCTTAGACTGCTTTCAGCACGAGATATGGTCATTTCGAATTTAAAGTGATGCCTTTCGGATTGACTAATGCTCCTGCTATCTTCATGGATCAAATGAATCGTACCTTTAGTGAGTACCTCGATAAGTGTGTGGTGGTGTTCATTGATGATATCTTGATTTTCTCAAAGAATGATGAAGAACATGCCCTACACCTCCGTATCATCTTAGACATTCTACGTCGTCAAAAGTGGTATGCTAAGTTCTCAAAATGTGAATTTTGGCTGCATCAAGTGACTTTTCTTGGATATGTCATATCCAAAGATGGTGTTATGGTAGATCCTTCTAATATTAAGGCCGTTGTTGATTGGAAGAGTCCGAAAAATGTGACTGAGATTCGAAGCTTTCTCGGTTTGGCGGGTTATTACCGTCGATTCGTGAAAGATTTCTCTAAGTTAGCTAGACCGATGACTCAATTGTTGAAGAAGGAGTCTAAGTATGTGTGGACCGATGAGTGTGAGAATGCCTTCTTAGAGTTGAAGACTAGGTTGACTACCGCTCCGGTGTTGACCTTACCTGAGGATGGTGTGGACTACGATGTTTATTGTGATGCTTCAAAGCATGGCCTAGGTTGTGTCTTGATGCAAAACCGAAGGGTTATTGTTTATGCTTCTCGACAGCTGAGAGTTCACGAGGTGAACAATCCGACTCATGATCTTGAATTAGCCGCCGTGGTACATGCCTTGAAGACATGGAGGCATTACCTTATTGGAGTTCATTGCCGCATTTATACCGATCATAAGAGTTTGAGGTGTATCTTTACCCAGAAAGAATTGAATATGAGGCAAAGAAGATGGCTAGAGTTGGTGAATGATTATGATGCCGAATTGATTTATCATGAAGGGAAAGCAAATGTGGTGGCCGATGCTTTGAGTAGGAAGACTAGTCACTCTTTGAGCACTATCCGTGTGTTACCTGATGAACTTACCACGGAATTTCAAAAGTTAGGGATAAGCCTTGTTGGGAAGGGCTTTGACTATCTTAGTGCCTTGAGTGCAGAACCCGACTTTTACCGTGAGATCCGTACATGCCTACCTGAGGATGCTACTTTCAAGTCCATTCAAGCAAAAATCCAACTTGGGCAAGCTAAGGATTGTGTGGTGGATAGTGATGGATACCTTCGTTACCAAGGTAGGATGTATGTTCCGAGAGTAGCCGAGTTGAGGAAGAAGATCCTTGATGAAGCTCACCTTTCTCCTTACTCTATTCATCCTGGTGGTGACAAGATGTATAAAGACTTGAGATTACAGTTCTGGTGGCCTAGGATGAAGATTGATGTCCTAGAGTATGTTAGCAAGTGTCTTACCTGTCAGAAAGTGAAGATTGAGCATCAGAAACCCGGAGGTTTGCTACAACCTTTGGATGTTCCTCTTTGGAAATGGGAGTCCATCTCCATGGACTTTGTGATGGCTTTACCTAAGACTGCTAGCGGAAAAGATGCGGTTTGGGTGGTTGTAGATCGATTGACCAAGTGTGCTAGATTTATACCTATCAAGGAGACATGGAACTTAGTTGTCCTAGCTGAGGCCTATGTGAGGGAGATAGTACGCTACCATGGAGTGCCTAAGGATATAGTTTCAGATCGTGACCCTAGATTCTCGTTCCCGTTTCGGACGCTTTGCAAAAAGCCATGGGTAGTAAGCTACTGATGAGTACCACTTTTCATGCCGCTACAGATGGGCAGACTGAGAGGACTATCCAGACTTTAGAGGACCTCCTCCGTGCTTCTGCTTTAGACTTCCACACTTCTTGGGAGAAATGTTTACCTCTTGTCGAATTCTCCTACAACAATAGCTATCATTCCTCTATCAAGATGACACCTTATGAGGCTTTGTACGGTAGGAAGTGTCGTAGTCCTGTTTGTTGGGATCAAGTCCAAGATGCTCATGTGTTGGGACCCGATTTGGTGACTGAGACCATCAATCAGGTTCAGATCATTCGAGAGCGTATGAAAACCGCTCAAGACCGACAGAAATCTTATGCCGATGTCCGTCGTCGACCACTTGCCTTTGAGGTTAATGATCGAGTGTTCCTTAAGGTATCACCTATGAAAGGGGTGAAACGGTTTGGTGTGAAAGGAAAGCTGAGTCCCAAATACATTGGACCTTTCTGTGTGCTTGAGAAGATTGGCCCCGTTGCTTACCGTTTGGAGTTGCCCCCGAATTTGAGCAAGGTTCATAATGTCTTCCATGTATCTCAGTTGAGGAAGTACATTAGTGATCCGAGCCATGTTATTCAAGAAGAAATCCCAGATTTGGAACCCAACTTGGCTTTGGAAGAAAGGCCGATCCGAATCCTCGAAAGAGCAAACAAGCAACTTAGAAACAAAGTTGTGCCCCTAGTTCGTATCCTTTGGCGTTGTGGGAATGTCGAAGAAGAAACTTGGGAGCCTGAATCTTCTATGTTAGCTAAATATCCCGAACTCTTCTCGTGAGGTACTTTCCGTTCCTTTATCCAATTCTTGTGAGTTAAGCTATCCTTTCGAGTGTTCCCTCTCCTTCTCTTAAATACTCTCCACGTTAGTAGTCCTTGCCTAGTTGTTTAAAAGTCGTAGTTAGAGTTTGGTCATAGCTAGTGGAGTTATTATCCTTATTATAGAGTTTCGAACTAAAGACTTTTGGAAATGTTTTAATGTTTTCCACTGGTTTTAACGTCAATGAGTGGTAAAGCTCGTTATTGGAGACGTCCGATAATTGGTTTTCTCATTTGTTGGTGTAAAAATATATATTTTTATGTCTTTGATTTGGAATGTTGATGTTCTTGAACGGCCGACGAGGATTTTCCGTTCCATTGAAAAAACACTTATACTTCATACGTCCATATTTTGAAGATTTTGTTTACTTGATTTTAAGGAGATAGACCTACATATATACAATGTTCCTTCTTCTAAGTTTCTGGGACGAAACTTCTTAAAAGGAGGGATGATTGTAACACTCCGTAAATTCGAAGACCTTTATTATATTTTAAAAGTAATATTTTAATCTATTTTAATTTAATATTAATTTATTTGAAATAAAATCTATTTGATAAAATATAATCTTATTTTATTTTGAAGAAATGTAATTATTTTTGATGGTTTAGAAATGTTTAAAAGTGATTTAAACTATATTTAAACCTTTTCCTTTGATAAAATAGATTTCGGATAAAAGTCGTAAAATCGGGATTTTCCCATTTCTTACGGTCGTTGGGTAAACGAGTTTGGATATTGGGCATATGAGTACTTAATCTTTTAGTAAAATCGTGTTTAAGAACTTTAATTTTCTCGGAAATCGCGTTCGACGAATATTTCTAATTTCTGTCGAAACGAACCAAAACGTAAACAATTGAAACTCACCCAAACACCCTACCCAAAATCATGCACCCTCCATCCTCCATGGGTCTCCTCTTCATCTTTCATTTCCTCAATTCTCATTCTATCACTTCCTTCTCTCAAACACCAAATTCCTCTCAAAATAACCTCCTTACAATCCCTAAATCCACCATAACTTCTTCATTTCTCCACCAAATCGCATAAAAATTATATATTCGGAATCCTTTCTTCAATCCTCATCTACTAGTAAGCTTTATTTTCATTTCCCCCAAATTTTGTTTAAGACACTTTTTTTAGGGTTTCGAATTTAAGCTTAATAATTGTGTTTTTGTTGTTCTTATAGGTGAAGAATTTGAAGATGAGTTAGGTGACTCATATGTTGTTGAAGATGAAGAGTAATTTTGGGTTTTAGAAGCTTTATCAAGTTATTACTTGTCTCTTTGCTAACTTAAGGTAACTATTCCGAGTTACTCGTCGAATTAATGTCACATTAGTAGTTATATTCGTTGTTTGTTGTTGTTTGTTGTTGTTGTGTTGTTTGTTGTTGTTTGAGACGATCTTGTTGATAAATGAATGAATGGAGTAAGATGAGTATGCTTATGTTTAATTTACGTTAACCATTTGTATATTATTGTTTAGAACAAATTTGGATGAGGAATTATGTGTTGTGACAAGTCCGCATGTTGGCTGGAACGCGTCAGTACCGGACCGAGACATTTTTCAATGTTTCCAAAAATATGACAGATTGAACGGCATCGAAAAATTAGGTGGTTTAGCCACTTGAATCACTCAATTCGGAGTCCGTATGATTAAATGGCGTCGTTTTATCGATAAAATTTATAGAAAAGTTTACCCTTATGTGACACGGTTATTTATACTATTTTATTATGCGAATTTAATTGAATTGGATATTTTGTAAGTTGGAATATATTTCCTTATGTTGATAGTTTTTCACATGATAGAAATTGGAAATAGCATGAGAATGATATTGTGATGAATTTTGTGATTTGGGCCAAAGTAGGCCAAGACTCTGAGCTGGGCCAGATTGACCGAACGAGTTTGGTCAAACTAGGTTGAAACCGGTCAGCCTCGATTTGACCAATGACCCGTCGCGGGACTTGGGTCGAGGGTTTGTCTTTGAGGTGAGATTGGTTGATATTGAATGTTTCATATTGATGCCTTGATACTTATGATTCAACATGTTGGTAGCTTGATGTTTTAACCATATGAGCATGATTATTATTTCACATGTTGGTTGTTGGATGCTTTGGTTGCCTTATGCTTGAGTCTTGTTTGCCTTTGGCCATTTTAGCTTATTCTCATGGATTATGATATTGATGGTTAGCTATAATTTGGTTATTGATGACATTGAGGATATGGTTGGATTGTCTCATTTGAATAGACATTTATATAGCCTTTCACATGATAGAATGTTAGCATTTATGTTTGAAAGTTGGACTCTTTGCCCCTCTTATGGTTAAGTGGGTGTCCTACTTGTCTTAAGTGTTGTAGGCTAAAGCATTCAGTTGGGACTAGGTCCTAGGTGAGTGACTTCGGTCGATGTCATAGATAGGCCCTTATAGTCTTTGACGAGTGTATGTTTGCGGCTTAATAGCCTTTGTGTCTTAGCTTGGTGGGCTTATATCCAAGTTAGGGCATGACCTCCAGACGTACTCTTAGAAGTATGTGGTCGGCTTAAGTACTAGCCAACCCTTTGGTGGACTCCTTAGGGGTACTCATGTGTGTGATCATGGGTCTTGGATGCGGTATTTTCCGCATGTCGCTAGGTCTGCGCAGGTTTAGGACTAGGGTGTTTACCTTACCTTGTGATATAGACTCGAGTTACAGAGTGACTATTGACCGTCCTAAGAACTTATGCCTGTCTCTAGATATATTGTTCTTTCTTGTTTGATGATTCTATGAATCATAGAAGGTGAGATGCATGCCGGCTATGGTTGATAGAGTTTGGATTCCTGGATGTTATGTGATTCATATGATAGTGTAGTGTGAGTCGGTCTAGTATTCACATGCTAGGACTATGTGTTGTCGTATTGCTGTTCACATGATAAGCATGATTATCTAGCATCTATATGCTAAGGCTATGTGTTATTCATATTCATATTCTTATGTTTACATGTTATATTAATTATGACATTTCGTGGCTGGGAGAACTCGGAGTTACTCCCCACTGACTGTGGCTTTCGTATTTGTATAAAATGCGATTGACATGTAGATAATGCATATATGGGGTACATGGACGAGCTAGCGAGCAAAGTAACCTTGGGACCTAGATTGGCTTTATTTTATTGTGACCCTTGAACACTTTTTATGTCATATACTTTTTTTAGGGACATATGTCTCTCTTTTTCATACTTGGGTTGTATAACTTTATTTCGCGACTTTAGCGGTGTTTTATTTATGAGGTTTATTTTGGACCTTTCATGTTTGACACCTTCCCTTTGGATATTTTTATAACAGGTTCAGGTTTTAAAAATTACAGGTTTTTACCCAAATGAACCTATTACAAACATATCCATGCTATTTTTATCTAGAATTATGTGTTTACTTTTCCGCAATGAATGAGGGTGTCACAAACATGCTTATCAAAGGCACTAGTTTTACTCCATGTTCTAAATCCCCTATTAACAAAAGCATCACCTCCACAAGCGCTATCATTCTTAAATAAATAACAAACAAAGCAATATGATGCATCCTTTTTTATACTATACTCAAGCCAAGGCTTATACTTTTCAAACCATTTACGAACAAAGTTACGCTTAGTTTTAGGAAATGTGTAGTTACTAGGCTGACAAGGATCCTTCCGAATATATTCTCGTCTTATCATATCACAATCATTTATGTGAAAGTCAGTTAATTTTCTTCTTAATCCGGGATCTTTGGGAAGAGATATCACATCAAAATCACTCAACCTATCTAAAATTGGACTAGTAAAAGGAATTGAACTACCTCCCAATTCGGTTTCTCCATCTATTAACTCATCAATATTAGTTTCAGGATCATCACCTGAGAGAGTTGAATCAGTTGGATTTGGTATATCATCATTGCATTGTCTTTTTGCAAAAAAACTCGTAATAGTCTGCGTAATAATTCTCTTCATCCCTGAAATTCAACAAGATTTAATATTAAAATACAATTTTAATCATTCACTAGATAAAAAAACTTCCATTTGATATATAATTTTTTCCCAATCAAACTATAATTCAATTTTCGTTTTATTCTTTTACGATTTACTTAGTTTATACAACTTTCTTTTGATATCTAAACTGTGATTATAATTAATTTTTAGTACAAATATTAAAATTAGTTCTACCTTCTAAGATGATGAACATATATTAATAGATCTCTATTCTCTAAGTAGACAAGTCTCATTTATAATCTCAAATTATGAAAAAACAATGATTCAATATAAATATAATCTGTAACAAAATTAACAAGTTTATAAAATATAAACTAAATAAAAAAAAGATGATTTATACATACCTCAAATGAAAAAAAAGAAAAGAAAGATGGATGGATAAATTGAAGGGTGGTGCGTAAGATTGTTGGAAGAGTAGAGAAATTTTTTTTTATTTATTATTTGTTAACAAGTAAACTAGTATAATATTACGGAAGATAAAAGATTTGAGACAATAAAAGAAGATTGAAAGTCAGTTGCCTTTTTTTTAGGGAAATACTAATTGCCTTATTTGTGTATATACTTTCCTTTTATTTATCTATATATTTTTAATGGGGTAGCATAAAAAAAAATATTCTCTCTTTTTTTTTGGAAGTGGGGTAGCATGTGCTACCCCATGCTACTATACTACCTACGCCACTAATGAACATCGCCGGCCAGGAGCCCTTTGCACCACCTTAAACTGATCGGTGATGACGTAAGGACGGTCTGATGATGGATGATATGCCTTTCCACTCCACAAACACCCCCGAGATCCAGGTCAAATTCACCGGACCGTCGTCCTCTACCAAACTATCATAAAGACGATATCTGGAAAATACATGAAGATGATCCTATGAAAAAAAGGGATGAAAAGAAGCAACATGCAAACAAAAATGGTTGTGGAGATCGAATTAACAGTGAAGGACGAAGGTCATGAGTAAAAAATGGTGGTGGACCTACCAGTTCAGGTTACCATTAACCGCCGCGGATTTGAGGGCCATTGGTTCCATTATCACAGGCCAAAAGAACTACAGTTAGTCTTGCTGAAGACGGGTCAGAGCAAGTGACGGGTAATGCCACTCATAAAACGGATAGGGAGATAAGGTGGGGGCACCCCCATGTGCTTCCCTTTCTCCTCTATTTGGGTCATTTGTGAGAGAAAATGGTATCCGTCACTCCAAAGTGACGGATACGTGCCGTCTTCAATGAGATTTTGTGAAAGAACTAATGTTGCCGCCTTTATAAAAGTTGTTGGTCCAAATAAATAAGCTTGATGGAGTAATTAAGTTAATTGGCCGTCCATGTAGAGATCAACTTTTAAATCTTACCTTTTAAAAGAGAGAACTTGGAGGTACTGTAGCAATGAATAGTACCACCCAAGTTTCTCCCTCTCCCGTTAGATCTCCCCTTTTGATCTCAGTCCTCCATTTATCATTAACTCACAACCACATCTTTCCCATTCTCTCTGACTATGTACACCACTCATTCCCGTCTCACTCTCATTCCTCGCAGCTCACTACTCATCTCACTCTCACCCACCCAGTTCTTCTCAAATATCAGAGGGCCATGATGATGTGACGATGCCGATTCCTTTCTTTCCTATAGTTTTTGCGCATCCATATAAGTAGTTATCATCCTCTATTATGCTTTTTTTTGTTAATTATATTGTTGTAGTTTTCGTTGGTATTTTTGTACCTTTTAAAAGAGAGAACTTGGTGGTACTATAGCAATGAATAGTACCACCCAAGTTTCTCTCTTTCCCGTTAGATCTCCCCTTTTGATCTCAGTCCTCCATTTCTCATTAACTCACAACCACATCTTTCCCATTCTCTCTGACTATGTACTCCACTCATTCCCGTCTCACTCTCATTCCTCGCTGCTCACTACTCATCTCACTCTCACCCACCCAGTTCCTCTCAAATATCAGAGTGCCATGATGATGTGACGATGCCGATTCTTTTCTTTCCTACAGTTTTTGCGCATCCATATAGGCAGTTATCATCCTCTATTATGATTTTTGTTGTTAATTATATTGTTGTAGTTTTTGTTGGTATTTTTGTTCAGTTTAATTTCATTTGATCCCATTTATTGTTAATTATATTGTTGTAGTTGAATTAGGTGATCTTTAAAAATTAGGGTTTGTTGATTTCTCTTTCTTTAGTACTATTGGTTCTTTGTTCAGTATGATCCGATTTATTGTTATTTGTGTTGTTTATAGTTGAATTAGACGAGAACCTAGATAGAAAATAAAATGGGGTTGTTGGTCTTTCCATAGGTCAGCCATTCTTAATTTAACCCACAGCTTGAGTTCGGACTTCGGAATGAGAGGTGTTGTTTTGTTCTCTAATTTCTTTTGTGTTTGGTTATCCATTTTGCGATTTTGTATTTTATTTTTTTATCTCCTTAGCCTTTGTTTGCTAATCTTGTCTTTGTTGTGGATCCAGTTTTATCAGGCTGTGAAGTGAGGTCTTTAGCTTAGAACACGAGGTACTTGAATGCGAATCGTAACTATAGCATACTAAGTCGTACTCTGTCTACGGAGTTTTTTGCGTTTAAAGTTGAGTTTGTTATATGTGTTGTTGTAGGATATGGTTGTGATCTGGACTGACGAGTGAGATCTTGATCTCAAAGCACGAGCGACTTGGCTACTAATCTGAGCAATTGCCACCCTATTATCATTGTTGCGGTGGTAAATAGTACTGTACTCCTGAGATTTTTTACTCCTAATCGGAACTTTACTCTTCTTTTCATTGCTTTTATATATGTAGATTGTGGTTATTGTTGGTTGCAGTTATATTGGGCTACTGGGTTAGAGTTTGGCCTCATAACACGAGGTATTGTATCTAATGTGACCATAATTAGTTTTGTTTTTTTGGCTATCCTTTTTCCAGTATTGCTTTTATATACGTGGATTGGTGTTATGGTTGCAGCTGTATCATCTGTGGCGAGCGGGTTTTTTTACTCCTTAACAATGATCACATCACTATGATACTTTGACCTATTCCGATTTTGGAAGAACAAGTGTACGAGAAACACCAATATGTATTGCAATTAGCACGTCCTGCTCATTTAAATTGACCATGGCCATCACCCATCAGGCATAGTATGGACACTCTCCATTGAAAGTACATTTTGTAATTAAGGGTCCATCAGTCCATGTATAGTTAGTTATCCATGAAATCCAATGATCCTCACTAACTTGAGAAAGTGAAGATAAATGCACCCCTCTCCTCATTTGCAAATTTTTATTGTCTTTTGTAGATAAATTTTATCACTGTTGGATTACACATTTACACCTATCAGGCTATCATTATTCATAGCTCCATCTCACACGGAAATTATGATATTAATTTCCTTTTTGTCATCAAGATGCGTCTATCTCATGTCCAATAGCGCTTAGCAATGTGTATTATTTCCTCTATTTCTGTGTCTGTAGCTCCATCAGTGGTCATACTTCATAGTGATCATAATGATTTTATAGGACACTTGAAATTTGAAGAGCTGTAATATCGTATCATAATGATCTTTCTTTATAATACTGTATTTGCTTTTATATTTTACTACAGAGTATTTTTTTGAGAACATAATTTGTCCAACTTCTTTTAATAAGCACTAAACATAAAATATCATATCATAATTGTTTTTATTTGTATACTGGGTAGTTGGTACACGCTTACAGTCCAAAGTTTTGAACTGAAACCATTAAACGTGAATGAATGAAAAAGAACATTGTGAAATAAATTATTTTTGTACGAATGTAATATGGAGAATTAGTACGAGTATATGCAGGAATTGTCTTTCGGATTGCATATATGCAACATTAATGCTGATTGGCAGCACTACTAGAACTACAACCAATATGTGCCATTGCAGCACTAACCAATCTTTAATGAGTTTTTTCCTACTAATTATTTTTCTATCTGTGTGTAATCGGGGTTGAATGACCTCGTGCCTGCAGTATTCAATTATGGTATCATATATGGAGTATGAGATAGGGTGTTGGTCTGTTCTTGTTGGTGCAGGATCTAGTCTGGTTTTGAGGTACAACCGTAGTTTTCCGAAATCCACGCCTCTTATAATTCACTTGTGGCATGATTTTGTTTTTCATTTGTTCATATTATATGCTTTCTACACTTCAATTGCTCATATTTGTGGCCGTTGGGCTGTGTTTGGAGCTTTCGTTGAGGGATATGAATATCAATCTGAAGTTCAGGGTACAGGTCAGACCATTCCGGATAGACCTTGGATTTTGGGGTGCACGATCTTAGGTGAGCGAAAATTCAATTTTGTCCAGTGATTTGTCATTGTTGAGGATGCTTGTACGACGACAGTTGCTTTTTAAAATCGTAAGGTGGATTACTACTAGGGAAGCTGAAATAAGTTAACAATTTTGTCTTTGGATTTAAATTTGGAGTTTATTTAAATCTAAATTATAAACCCAATTTCATGAATTCATGATTTCTCTTTAGTTTTCTTACACATGAAAAAAATTACTTTTGCGCTATCGCCGCTACTCCGATGTATTGCCCATATTTATTTTAGAAAGCATCATTATCGTACCTTTGTAAATGAAAAAAAAATACTTTTCATTTATGAATTATGCGATGATGTTTTCCGACTTATTTTGTTCATCAAGGTATTGTTCAACTGATAGCGCCCTATTTCTCTTCCACTTTCTCATCTTTACTCTTTTTTTGGTTGGGTGCCCTGCCTATTCTTGTGTTGGTCGATTCAATTTATCGATTGGTCGATTCAATCATCAACTTCTTCTATATATTGGTTGAGATGTGGGTAAGTGAGAGGTGCATTAAGTACTATTCACTGAAAGATGTACTTACTCTGTTTACTTTATTACCTAATTTTCCCGCCCCAACTTTCGTGTCCTAAGTTTCACTTTTCACACACAAATTCAATTAATCTTGTCCATTGTTCTCATTTTCTCATCTTTTCCCTTGTTCTCGGTGAACCCTACCAAATTTCCCAGCTACTTCCTCCATGTTTTACCATCTCTTTCCATGCTAATCCTCTCAATTAACGCCCATCAAATATTTGACCTTATGGTTTAAACTTCTCACATGAACACTCTTCTTCTGTTGTTATGTTGGCAGCAGAAGGTGATCATTATTGCTCTAGAAAACCGGGTAATATCGTATGGATGGTTGTTGGCATGTAATTGTTTAGTTCTATGGTTTATGCGGCTGTTATACTAACATTGTTTCCCTTATTTGGTATCTGTGATGTGTTTTTTTATTGATTTGGTAGTTCTGGTGTCTATATCAAAATATTTTGTTTTGTTTGGTTGAGTGTTTGATATTATATTCTTTTTGGTCGTCAAATACTTGACATTGTCTTTCTGAGTACTTTGGATGAACTTACGTATGAAAGTTTTTTTTTAGTTGTAGCTATTTTATTTAATGGGTTAATTTGTTGTTGCTTTATCATTTTATCTACTACTATTCAGTGGCAACAAGTCTCCCATGGAAGAGCGCGCTGCCGAATTTCACGCTATGTTGTCCCTAGCTAAAGGTATTTGTTTATTACAAGAGTATTATTTATCTTGCTGTTAGTAATGTTATTACTAGATGGTTATTGTTTATCATTGTTTTATTAATGTGAATATGCGTCTCTGATAATTTATTATTGATTGGATGGCTTCATCATGTATCATTTATCATGTTAATGTGTGAAACTGTTCATTTTCGATTACTCGGAAAGTGAACTTCCCTTTTATCCCTTCTTAGTTTCGCCACATGCATAAATAATGTTGCACAATCAAGTTTTGATTTGACGCTTACCTGATTGGTGACTCGATATTTGTTAATTAACTCTTACATTTCCTCTTATATACTCCATTATTCCTTTGGTGGACTTTGTGTATTAATTCTTGTAGATGTGAAATTTTGATATTGCATAATAGCTTCTTATCTTTAATTCCTTCCGCTTTCTCCTTACCTTTCCACTTTTGGTGGATTAATTATAGATGGGTGCCTTGCTGATTCTTAACCATTCATAGGAACCTAGCTGCGCAAGATTAAGCTGACGCACAATGGGAAATGCGCGACGATGGTGACGATGACGGTGGTGAGGTGATGGCTGAAAGTGGTAAGCAACGACTGGTTTTGTTTTTCTTGCTGTTTTTTTTTTTTTGCCTCAGGTTCGTTATGTATATGAGATTATATTTTATTTTTATGTTTCCATTTTGGAAATTCAGTTTATGGCTGTTTTTTTTTTGGCTTTATGATGCGCTTTCTTTCTTTACTTTAACCAACTTTAAAGAATATCATGTACTTTGGATGCGATATAATTGTGTGAACCACTTGATTTCATTTGTATTGGTTTAAATTTAGTTTTTTGTTGGAATTGTTATTTGACAGGTTGCTTATGGCTAAACCTCTTCACTTATACTCTATCTCTCTCAATCTCGGTATTTGCTCCTACCTTCAGATCGCGGCTGAATACTTGCCTATACAACTTCACATCTCCTAGAGGTCCATTGTGTCCAACCGAGACTGTTCGCTATGAAGCTCGAGATGCTTGAGATGCACTTCTTTTCCCTATGAGTAGTTATGGTTATGCTATTCAACTGTCTACAATATTAATTCAAGGATTTAGAATTTGAAACCGTGATTTTCCTAGATTTATGCATTTTTGTAGTATTTTTCACTTATTTGTCTTTGTGAGTCTATGTGAGATGGACATAAGGGAGATAGACATAAGGGGTGAAGGGAAGTTAGAGTATCGTAAAATTATGGGCTTAAGGTGGCTTCATACTGACCATTAGAGTTACTCACGTACCCTTTCCTTTCCATTCGGACCATACTTTTTCTGCTATTTTCTGAAAAAGGTGGCCGACTCTCCATTTTGCAGTTACTTATCAAGTATGTGTAAAATCATTTCGTGGTAAGATGCCATGTATCTTGTTATTCGCATGCTTCCTTCTTGACTTTGGTTTGTACGAGCTTACATTCGTGCTTCCTTCTTTACTTCGAGTTTGTATTCTGCGCACGCCCAGCTTAATTTACGCCTCTATGTATTTTGTTGTGCTTTTCTTAAGAATGTGCATCGATTTCTTCGTTGTCAGGCCGCCCTCGATATTCGAAGGTGGTTTGTCCAATTTGAGGACAACTTGGTTTCGGGCATTGCATTTCCTCACATTAATAGAAAATGATTAGAATGGTGTGATGTTGGACCTCTCATACCATTTATCGCTGCCCTTACAACTAATACAAGTGTAGGCGCCACTTAACAAATACGTTAAATGATGTGTTCACATACCTTCGTGAGGGGGTAACAATCGAATGAACAAATAAAGACCATTAGGGTACTTCTATACCGGATTATTCAAATTGGGGCACCTCGCCCGGGAGGGCGCGGAGCAACAACTAGTTAAAAAAAGTAGAAAAAACTGTGTAAAGAGTGAGAGGCAGTAGAGAAACAGATGAAGCATAGCGGTTCATTTCCAATTTGTGCATGTGTCATATGATTAATTAGGTACTGGACCCTCCAGTTATTATAATATCTGGAGAGAAACCGGGCTCGATAGATTGATAGTATGTGGACTTGCTAGTGGTGTTTATACTCTTGAAAAATTCTAATGGTGTTTCCACACTTGTTTATAAAACTTAATAATGTTTATTTAGTTATTATGAAATGTTTAAAAATTGTTATTGTTATGGTTAATGTTGCACCTATTTTATTGATGATGACAAGTCCTTTATTTTTATATCCCCACTGAATTAATGGTTTGTGCTAGACGTGTGTATGATAGGTCCACAAGTATATCGTATTTGCTCGAAAGAGAAGACGGATGGAACTTGGATCAAGTCTTGGATTATGTCTAGAAAAATGTACGGGTATAAGATATGTGTTTATTCTTTTGTTCGGTCCAATAAATCACGGCTTATTATGTTGGACAAAATAATTTCAAGATAAAATGTTTTCCTAATAATTGTTTTGATGAAAATTTTTGTTTAAGGTTGGTGAGGAATTTGTGTTTTAGAAGGCAACTAAATATCATGGTCAAAGATTTTGTTTAAGGTTG
Source organism: Silene latifolia (assembly GCF_048544455.1). Taxonomy (NCBI): domain Eukaryota; kingdom Viridiplantae; phylum Streptophyta; class Magnoliopsida; order Caryophyllales; family Caryophyllaceae; genus Silene; species Silene latifolia. The sequence goes on along the minus strand of NC_133538.1, from coordinate 305,376,026 downwards.
GTTGCTTAATTAAAAAAAGATTTGATTTGGTCAACACTTGGAAATTATATAAGGTGGACAAATCTTGGCTGCAAACTAAAGAAAACACGCGCAGAGTTCACAAATCCAAAAAGGTTTTACTGCAAAGTCAACTTTGTCAAACTTGCTCTTAAATCGTCGTTTGCAAATCTGGTGAAAACGTGCTTTTTGTTTTGCAAAGTTTATCTTAAAAGCCGTGTGTTTTGGATTGAGCTTGACTAAACAAGTTCTTATACTTATAAGACTAAATTTGTTCTCCATTGTTCTAATTCATTGAACGATATAAGGAGACAATTTGTGTTGTAATTTTCTCTTTTGTGAGAGAGTGTTTTTTTGGGGTACGGGGTTGTACTCGAGTTGCACGATCGGAGTTGATCGTGGGGGTTTTCTTTGTAATCGAGTTTGGTTATAAAGAAAATATTAATAAGAGAGAGGGTGGACGTAGACCTTTAGAGAGTAGGTCGAACCACGTTAAAAATCGTGTGTCTCTTGCTTTCTTTTATTTCGTTTGCCTTCGATTTTATTTGTTTTCATTTTTTGTTCACGCATTTGATCTAACAAACAATACAACACAACTCTGATTGTTTGACCAGTCACCGAGACTGTTCAATTGGCTTGTGTATTGTTTCAGAAGAAAAATCGTGAACGATCTTTCGCTTTAATTTTAAAAAGAATACTTAATTCACCCCCTCCCCCTCTTAAGTACCGGATCGATAAACTCAACAATTGGTATCAGAGCCTCGTGCTCTTGATTGCCTTACTGCAAAGAGTTTGATCCTTTGAGTTTATAAGTTTATTTTTTTCTCTCAATGAATTCCAAATCTGTCAAATGTTCTGTCTTTGATGGCACAGACTATGGCTGGTGGAAAAATCGTATGATGCACTTCATACAAGGAACAGATTATGAATGTTGGGTAATCATCAAAAATGGTCCCCTGGCTATCACTACCACCGATGTTAATGGTGTGTCTAGTGTGAAAGAACCCAAGGACTACACATCCGATGATTACAAAAAGGCGGAGAAGAACTCTAGGGCCATATCACTCCTGCAATCTGGAAATGGTGAATCAGAAACTAGTCGCATTGCAGGATGTAAAACGGCGAAACAAATTTGGGATAGTGTAGCACTAGCCTATGAGGGGACCGTGCAAGTAAAGAAACAACGTATTGATCTCTTAATGCAACAATACCAATCCTTTAGAATGTACGTGGATGAACCTATAAAGAGTATGTCTTCACGCTTTTCAAATATTACTAACGAACTTTCAAATCTTGGTCGACAATTTGAAACTGAGGACGTTGTCCGTAAAATTTTAAGAAGTCTTACCAAGAAATGGCGACAAAAGGTCATGGCCATTGAAGAGTGTAAGGATTTAACCACTCTCACCTATGAAGCTTTAATGGGATCTCTTATGGCACACGAAATAACTCTTGATAATGATGCCGAAGAGAAACCTAAAGCTAAGGGACTAGCCTTGAATGCCATCTCAAGTGATAATGAAAGTGATCTTAAGGAGGAAGTTGCCTTTCTATCTAAAAGAATTGCCAAAATAATTAGAAAGCAAAATCAAGGAAATTTCGAATGTTATAAACCAAAAGAATCTGTTTCTTCATCTTCCTCATCGCGTTCTATATCTAGAATGGGATGTTTCAAATGTGGTGAACGAGATCATCATATCCGAAATTGTCCGAAACGGGAAGAAGAATAAACTAAGGATAAACATGAAAAGTCTAAGCAGGAGTACAAACGTGCAATGATAGCTGCTATATGGGGTGAGTCCGATTCAGAGGACGAGGAACCTTATGAAAATGAGAAAGATGAGAAGTTCTGCCTACGGTCTATCTACATGCCTAGATCTCAAAGAAAAAGGGATGACTCTCTAAGGTGTCTCATGGCTCACTCTGATGCATCAGATAGCAAATCCGAAGATGGGGTAAATCTTTCAAATCTCAAAATTAAGATTAGATCTTTATCTAATGAAAAAATTGTAAGATTGTTTTATGAGACTTTGGATACTAGTTATGAACAAAACAAGTGTCTTGAGGCTATTCAATCTGAAATTGAAAGTATTGCGGAGGAGAATATAGAGTTAAAACGAAATCTGAAGAACAATAAAAAACAGACAGTCGACCAAACTGTTCAATATGAACTCACTGCTGAAAACGAGTCTCTTCTTAACAAAATCCATGTTTTAACTAATGAACTAGATAAGATTAAAAGAATGCATGTTACTAGTTTAACTTCTTATTCTGAAATTTGTTCTAAGTTTGATAGACTTAATAATGATTATAATTCTCTCCTTGATAAGAATAAAAAGTTGCTCGTAGTAGTCAAAAATCTTGAAATTGATTTAAGTAATGCGAAAAATGTAGTTCCTGAATGGGAAGATAGTACTACCGTCCTTGATTTTATAGTCAATCAATCTAAGAACAACAATAAACTTGGATTAGGCTATGACTCACGTTCTGATTTCAGACAAATAGATTCTCAATATCGTACTGTCTGGATCCCTGAACAAAAAGTAAACACTCCTTCCGACTGTTCAAAGCAGATTGACGCTAGTACTACTGCGATTAAGAGACCTAAACCCATTGAGAGAGATTTTTGCAAGCGTAAGTATGTGAGTCTACCTGAATACACTCTTTGCAAATTTTGTGGACACATAGGGCACGTATTTAACACTTGTAAAAAACGCTTAGGTCATTTGGATAAAAACATAAGAGTTGTTAAGAAAATGTGGATTAGAAAAGATATTTTAGATAATGTTCGTTATAAGAGGGGACCCAAACTTGTTTGGGTTCCTAAATAATCTAACTAATTCTCTTTTATAGGGCAATATGAGAGGAGGCAGCCATTGGTATATTGACAGTGGATGTTCACGATATATGACAGGTAATAGACACCAATTTCTCTCATTATCGGCCAACGATTGTGGAAATGTGACATTTGGAGACAAAAAAAAAAGGTGAGGTAGTTGGCATTGGAAAAATTGGTAAGTCTCTTTCTCATTCCATTGACGATGTGCTGCTTGTAAGAGGTCGCAAACACAATTTAATTAGTATTTTCCAATTGTGTGACAAAGGAAATAAAGTCGAGTTTCATGCAAATCTTTGTTACGTAATCAAGGAAAGTACTAACGAAATTGTTCTTGAAGGTAAGCGAATTAATAACATTTATGTGGCTAACTTAGGAAGTATTCCTAGAGAAACCATTAAGTGTTTGACGGTCATGCAAAATGATCCTATTTTATGGCATAAAAGATTTGGACATGTCGGTTTTGATTTATTGAACAAAATTTACAAACTGGATCTTGTGGATGGTTTACCGTCTATCAAATTTGAAATTGAAGGAGTTTGTGATGTTTGTGCTCGATGTAAACATGTCGAAAGCTCTTTCAAATCTAAAAGGTTCGTTAGCACCACTAAACCTCTAGAACTCATTCACATGGATTTGTGTGGTCCAATGAGGATTAGAAGTCGAGGTGGAAGTCTTTATGTATGTGTTCTAGTGGATGACTATTCCCGGTTTGTTTGGACCTTATTTTTACATGCCAAAAGTGAAGCTTTCGAAGAATTTCATGTTTTACTTAAAAAGATTCAAAACAAACTTGGCCATAAGTTAATCTCAATTAGAACCGACCATGGGAGAGAATTTTATAGTGAATCGTTTATATCACTTTGCAGGAAAAATGGTGTGGATCATAATTTTTCGGCTCCTAGGACACCGCAACAAAATAGAGTCGTGGAAGGAATGAATAGAACCTTGGAAAACATGACAAGATCCATGTTGCTTTGTAGCGAGTTGCCAAGAAACTTTTGGGTCGAAGCTGTGAACACAACTTGTTATATTCGTAACCGTGTTGCTATTAGATCTATCCATAGAAAAACGCCTTATGAGATTCTATATGGACGAAAGCCAAACATTTCACATTTTCGCTGCTTTGGATCAAAATGCTACGTTCAAAACAATGGCAAAAACAATTTGGAAAAATTTAATCCAAGAAGCGATGAGGCGGTTTTCATTGGATATTTAAACAAAAGCAAGGCCTATAAAGTTTACAATAAAATAACTATATGTTTTGAGGAAAGTGTACATGTAATTTTCGATGAAACTAATGTGCTTAACGCTAAATTGCAGGATGATGATGACTTTGAGATTGGATTTGTAAGAGATGATCCATCTGAACCAGAGGAAGAGCCCTAGTCGTTGGAAGGAACAGATGCAGAACAGTCCACGAATTCAGGGGGAACCGAACAGAACACAGAACTGTCCAGTCGTGGAAAATAACAAATATCAGGCGAGTCTGAACAGACAGCTAAACCGTTTAATGACATAAATCAAGAAATACAGATGTAAATGATGAACAAAATCGAACAGACGAACGGGATGTTCAATCTTCACCAGAAACATAAACCTTTGTTCCACGACCATGGAAGCATCAAAGTTCCCATCCTATGGATAACATCTTGACTAACATACATGAGGAAGTCAAAACTCGATCTTCATTGAAAAAATTTTGTGCTCATTATTCATTTTTGTCTGAATTAGAACCTTCTAATATTAATGATGCTTTAACTGATCCTGATTGGGTTATTGCTATGCAGGAAGAGCTTAATCAATTTGAGCGAAGCAAGGTGTGGCATTTGGAACCACGTCCAAGAGATCGTTCCGTCATAGGAACTTGTTGGGGTAAGTGTCTTCAACAATAGTGCGATCACATGTTTAAATCTCATGATAAGAATGCGTAAGGGAAGATTCAATTATATAGTCAACTGATCAACATTAATCGGTAATGATTGGCTAACTAGAGTTTGACATTACTGTTGTTTGACGGAGGTGATCAGTTGATCCCTTAAGGTCACACCTATAGGACAATTCCCTTAATAGATAAGTTGATTAATAGTATATCGATACAAGTTAATCAATTCCTTAAATTTGAACAATTCATTTGTGAGTAAGAATATTTGTATCTTATTGTAATTTGATTACATAAGATTTATTTTAGTAATTAAAAGATTTCATTACTAAAATTCATTATTGTTTGTGAAATAATTATATTAAGAATGATTGAATAATTATAATTGCAAAATGTTGTAAATTATATTTATATAACCCATTTTAATAATTGTAATCATGTATTACTAGTTAATTTGTCACAAGTAATTTATTTATTATAAAATAATATTTAAGGGGTTAAATATTCATTAAAAATAGCTATGGGCATGGTGAGTGACATATGACCTACCTTATTACAAATGACAAATTGAAAAACATAAAATGGATATCCATTTTATGTATGGACCAAAAAATAGACGGTTTTTGGGGTTAGTGGGTGTTTTATTTTAATTGTTAAAATAAAACACAATAAGTGCCTAATTGCTAGCCCTACACATCTATGTTTTAGAGAAGAGCAAAAGCAAAAGGGCGAAGGCCATGCATTGGCCTTCTTGACCCCAAACCGGCTCCCCCCTTCAATAATAGAGAAATATGGTTCTCATTATTCATTCATGCAATTTTTATCTTTCTTATTCACTTCACCCACTTCTCTCTAAAAATAGTTTTTAAATCTCATAAAAATTGTTCAACTAATTCCAATATTACAATATATTATTACTAGTGTAGTAATACAAAATTTATTAGAATTATTACGGATATCTAATATATTAATGTAGTTAATTAGTATATTAGCTTAAAGGGTTTTGTTTTGGGTGCAACAAGAGGAGAATCTCTACACTTGAGATTTTTGGAGGATCGTCCATAACAATTAAACTCAAGAACAAATAAGGAAGGTGTTTTTATTTTTGCCCATATTTTTGAACCAAATACAATGTAAGGAACATTGTTTTTCTTTTATCTATTCTTTAGTGTAAAAATCACATAAATAGTGACTATTTTTGCATAAATAGCTAAAACGAATTACATGGCATGAGAAAATTATTTTAGGATGCTTTTATATCCCACTTATCAGATCTAAAGTTGAAAAATTGATTAGAGTAATTTTCATATGCTTTAGATGTTTTATTTGATAAGACCGATAAATCGCAACTACATTTTTCTCGAAATAAATTCGAAAATTTTAAACCATAATTTTTGACATTATGAGTGTCATGGATATATTCCAGAATGTTCAAAAATTTTAAATTCAAATTTTGAAATTATTGTAGTTTAATTTGGATTTATTTCATAAAAGTTATGATTTTAGGGTAAAAAATGAGCATAAATATTATATCAAGTTGAATTATTATCAAAAATTGAGTAATGAATAATTTTTGAGTCCTAAGAGAGCTAGGGTAATTAACTTGGACTAAAATTAGATTTTAGTATTATTTAGCGATTTTAATAAGTTAAAAATCGTGAATTTCCATAAAACCGAGTTATATGTACGATATAAGTTTAAATAGGGCGATTTGGCATGTTAGATACATATTATAATGCTGCATATTTCATTGTTTAATGTCATATTTTATTTATGTAATTTTGAATTATTTAATTTTATCTTAGTATGGCCTTAGTTTTAATCGATATTTCCCGTAATGTAAGGGGATATTGATTAAGTTGTAATTTAATGTGATCTCGTATCACTTTTTATTTTTACTAGTTTTTCATATTACAAATGTATAATAGGAATAGCTATGTATTTTATTATTATTTGTAATCCTGGAGTTCTTTCAAGATGGTGCCATTCGAAAAGGCGTTCCGACGAAGACGGTGTTCTTGGGAGGCGTGCCACTTGAAGATTCAAGGGATCAATGGAGTTGGTTTTCGAATTTATAATAGATTATTTGATTTTCTATTTTAGGAAGGCCATACTATGAATTTTATTTTGCTTTGCATTTCTTTTAATATAACTAGTACAAAAATGACATTAGGGCAGTAGAAAAGGCTACGGTCGCTGAAATAACCGTAGCCTATTTTAAATGGCTACGGTTATTTTAAAACAACCGTAGCCATAAATGTGGGACAAGGAAAAAGCCATGGCTAAATTTAAGACCGTTGCCTAATGTTTATATGAAGTACGGAGTATATAATAAGACACTCCCCTATTCCCCTCCATCTGGTATACCCTTTCCCTAAATTGGATTTCGCAAATCCATTCGCAGCACACCACGACATTAATCAATCGTCTCATACAAATGTCTTCCATCGTTTTCGATCTACCTCCAATCTTCATTATGCTTATTGCCCTTTTTCGATCTACCTTCCAACCCCAATTCTATTAAATGAACAATCACCCTATTTCTATCGTTTCTCTCAACTCCTTCACTCTCACTAACCACCCTTACCCACCTTCTGTTCAGACCTGCCACCAACTGCCTCAAGTCATTGGTCGCATCACCACCGTTCATCACCCCTTTGCGCCTCTTCAGTTGGTTCAAAATTTCTAAGGTTTGCACAACCCTAGAAATCGAGAAATTGGGGATTTATTAGGTTAGGGTTTGAATAACTGCTCTTATAACTCGATAAACTTACTTGTTTCTCTAAAAATCTCAGGTTGATATTGTTATTTTGAGTCTCCTCAATAAACCCTTGATATTGGGCATTTTAACAATAAAGAGGACAATCGCGAAAATGGATTAGTTGGGGTTTGTCTCTTTATTTTCTCTTCAGTAATCTGTATATATATATGATGAAAATTATTAATTTACACGCATCGTTTCATTAAGTTGAGTTTAATTTGGTGTGGTTAATGTGTGGTTTAAGTTTTCAATTGATTGTTACAACTTGATAAAATCGAGATGGGACGATTTTGAATGAAGCGTCGGCTAAAGGATATAGGGTTTTAGTCCGGTGATTGCAGAAGGAATGAAGCGATTTCAAATGTATTTCAGCCTTTCAGGTAGTTGAAATGATAACAAAACTTGTTTCAGTTAATTTGTTTGATGCTGTGTATAAGCAAATGAGATGCTTGTTGTTCTGGTTCTTGTTGTCCTTATGTTGCTTGAAATTTGCTTATTTACTGTATGAAGGATCATAATTTGCATATTTTGAGCATGAAGGTGCCATCTTTGCTGGCGATTATGATAATAATATTGAGGGTGATGGGTTGTGTTAAGTATAGTGATTTCGGGCTTATTATGGTGTCAAGGTCGTTCAAAATAGCTGCTCAAATAATTATGATTTTAAGTAGGACTTGGGCTTTCAGGGATTTCCTTTGACCCAAAATCTTCGAAGAAAAGTTTGTTTCTCTCTTTATTCATGGAATTACGTCTCTGGTGAAGAGTAGTTTCTTCAGCTATTCTTTTTCTTCTTGTGTATATGATATATGCTTGTTCTCTTTCATTGTATTTAGGTTCCTGCTGATGGAGTGCTACTATCTGGTCAAGCTCTTGCTATTGATGAATCAAGTATGACAGGAGAGAGCAAGATTGTAAGCTGCTTAAAGTTATAAGTTCTCTTGATAATGCTAGCAATGATTTGAACTATATTTGACTCTCAGTTGGAATTCTGCAGGTTTCTAAGAACCATAAGTCACCTTTCCTATTGTCGGCTGTAAAGTAGCAGATGGCTATGGAACTATGTTGGTAGTGATTTCTATCTTAAACTTGTACAGGTGATGACTGACTTATGTTTTAATATAGAACTAATGCACTATTGAGTCCATTTATTATCGGTTAGGCTGCTTAGAATGTGTGAACTTGGTTTGATGCCTTATTTGAGAGAGTACATTCATATAGTCATTTTTGAGCATTTAGTTCATAGATATCATAAAGTGATAAAACTTTTCCTTCAAAGAGTTTCAAAGAGTAATTTAATATTTGCTCAAATAGGTAACCCCGTGACAAGTATGTTGTAATTGTTGTATACTGTGACACGGTTTTCCTACTGTTATATCTCCAACGATAATAGCACCGAATTTAAAAAATACAGATTGCTTAGTCTAGGAACTTCTATATTGGCAGATTCAAACCTACACGGATCCAGATGATGATTCATGTTAGACGACCCTGTCCTTTGTTGAGACTAGGCTTTCTCGTCGTTTCAGAGGCCTAAAATGTCACACCCAGCATCAACAAAGGTAACATTCTGTTTCTCTTTTCACAATTTGATCGATGTTTGATGATTCTTTATTATTAAGGACTATGACTGTAAGCTCTTGGAAAATCGTTGCTGTATTGTTGTTGAAGTTACTTTGAAGTTTGACTCACTTTTGTAGTGCCTGAGTCATTTCTTAAATTTTTACATGCTATTTTGTTTGGAAACTGGCCTTTCAAATACAAGAATGTGAGGGGTGCAAGCTAAATATTGATGATTCGATTCTCCTACTGATTTCTGATAGCTTATTATTTGCAGTTCATATTGCTTAAAATTCTTTTGTGAAGTCCAATATTTTTTTTTGTCTGTTTTCTTTTAGGCATGGAGGGACAAGGATTGTGCATAACAAATTTTTGATGTGTGAAATCAATTTGAATGATGCTGCTTGGAGAAAATTTGTAGCTTTAGCTTTTGCATCCGAGTAGAATATGCTTAATTTTTTAGCTAAGTATTGATGTTGATTTGTAACGTTAGTTGTATGTTAAATATTGGGTTTTTAATTAAATATTATTATTATTATGTTAATTAAAGAATTTACATTTATATTAAATCATATTTTTGTAAATAATTTTTTTTAAAAAAAATTTAATTGAGATACGGCTACGGTTGTTGAAAGAGAACCGTAGCTTAAAGTGACTTATGGCTACGGCTGTTAAGATTAAACCGTAGCCATAAGTCAGTTTAGGCTACGGTTCCTATTAATAACCGTAGCCATAAGTCACTTTAGGCTACGGTTCCTGACCGTAGTCGTAACCACTTGATCTAAGGCAACGCCCCGATTTACTACGGTCGAGAAACCGTATCCAAAAGTCGTTTTTAACCGTAGCCAAAAGCCATTTCTGTACTAGTGTATGTTGCATGCATTGCCAAATCGCCATAACAACACATGAATATCATATCGAGTCTTCGACCGTATCAATTATCATTATCGATAATTCGACTTTTAGCTCACTTAAAATTGATAGATAATAAATTGACAAGACCTTTACTTACAAAAGATTGAGACTTAGCCTTACCAAATAGTAGGAGCCCATGAATCTCAATTTTTAAGGGGTACAATACGATTTTTGGGGGTGCTTCATTTGACGTAGGGTAAGTGGGGTAATAAATAGTTATTACACTTCGAAAATTTGGTTGATCTCACCGAAAGTATTTGCGACCGTAGCCGCAATAGGTTTGGGCTAAAGATGAACTTAACGTAAATTCATCGACTGAGAGTTCTAATTGTAGAATCGGTTAAGAGGGTTAACCCACCAAGTTATATTAGTAAAGGTGTAGAGGGCCCGTTGGCTCACATCCAAGTTAATATGAATTTTGGATCTCGGAATCATTTATTATAGTTGGGTAAAGGTCACTATATAAATGCTATACTTATCTTAATGTTTACAAGTATTATAACGATAAATGTTAATTAATTTCCTTCATATCCGTTTTGTAGTTATCTTTTACCGCAATGGATTCGTCCAACTCATTAACACTGATCACTATGATTGAATCATGTCACAAATCGTTCGACGAAATTTGCTCACTTAACAACCTTGGTACGACTAGAGAAATTCATTTTGGCATTGGTTCCGACGGAAGTCTTAACTTTATTACTACTTCCTCACCTCCTATCATGCCTAGAAACTTTATGGATAAGTCTTGTGAAGGCAACCTCACTAAAACCATGAGATCCTTGTCTGGAAGCAAGGAGAAATGGTAAAGCTAGTGGGAGTTTTAGCAAAAGGCTTGCTATCAAGAAGAGAAAGTTCAAAAGGAGGAAGAGAAGTAAGAGGTCTAACTTAAACCATAGGGATTTAATGGCTAGTGGGACTACCAATAAATATATGCCTTTATTGTCATGGCATGGGCCATTAGGTGAGGAATTGCCCCATCTTTTTGGGAGATATCAATCATGGACTTGACGTTCCACTTGGTAATATTTTTTCCGAAATCTTTGTTATTGATATAAATTATACTTCCACCGCAACATGGGTATTGGATACCGGTTGTGGATCTCACCTTTGTAATCATTACAGGGGCTTAGAAACGTGGAAAAGCTAAACAAGGGTGATGTAGATCTCCGACTAGGAAATGGAGCTAGGGTAGCGGCCACTTCAAGAGGGACTTATGTACTTATTTTGGCTAATGGCTTTGAGTTGTACTTACATAATTGTTATTTTGTACCTTCTTTATCTAAGAACATCGTTTCCATTGCCATGTTAGACATGGAAGAATTTTCTTTTGCTATTAAGAACAATTGTTGTGAAATTTCTAGAAATAAATTGGCCATAGGCCAAGGCACTTTAATTAATGGCATTTATATTCTTGAAACTTTTGACTCAAGCAAACATATCTATAACATACAATCCAAAAGACTCAAAATAAGTTACCCAAATGAATCGTACATTTGGCATTGTCGATTAGGTCACATAAATGAGAAACGCATCAAAAGACTAGTGTCGACTGGAGTTATTGGACCATTTGATTTCCAATCATATGGAATATGCGAATCTTGTCTCCTTAGCAAAATGATTCATGCTCCCTTTAGTGCTAAAGGGACACGAGCAAGTGATTTGTTGGGACTAATGCATACTGATGAATGTGGTCCAATGAGTATCACCGCAAGGGGAAATTATGACTATTTCATCACTTTTACCGATGATTTAAGTAGATATGGGTATATTTACTTAATCAAATATAAAAGTGAAGAATTTGAGAAATTTAAAGAATTTCAAAATAAAGTAGAGAACCAGTTGAACAAAAAGATTAAAGCTCTACGATCCGATCGTGGTGGAGAATATCTGAGCAATGAATTCGATTCTCACTTAAAGGATTGTGATATTGTATTACAACTCACTCCACCTAGCACACCTCAACTCAATGGTATTGCCGAAAGGAGAAATCGAACTCTACTTGATATGATTCGATCTATGATGAGTCAAACGGATCTACCAGATTCATTTTGGGGCTTTGCAATTCAAACGACCATAAAATCATTAAACCAATGTCCAGCCAAAGCTGCAGATAAGACACCATATGAGATATGGAACGGAAAAGTCCATACTTGTCATATATGAAAATTTGGGGTTGTGATGCTTATGTCAAGAATAAATCTACCGATAAGCTAGCACCCAAATATGACGAGTGTTACTTTGTAGGTTATCTAAGGAACACTCGTGGATATTACTTCTACAACCATCATGAAAACAAAGTGCTTGTGGCTTATGAGGCTTTCATTCTAGAATTGGATTACATTTCTAGGAGACAGAGTGGGAGAAAATTTGAACTTGACGAAGTTCAAGGACCACAAACTGGAGAAGAGGTGCAAGAAGATGTTCCTTCATCGTCTAATCAAGTTATTGTTCCTTCCGAGCCTAGGAGGTCAGGTAGAGTTAGTCGCCAACCCGATCGATACGTGGGTATCATCGAGATGGACGACGAATTGGACATCTTACTTTTGGAAAGTAACGATCCCGCAACCTATAAAGCTGCAATTTCTAGTCCGAATTCAACCTTATGGCAATAGGCCATGCAATCCGAAATAAATTCTATGCATGAGAACCAAGTGTGGGACTTGGTTTATTTGCCTAATAAAGACGTGAGACCTCTTCAATGCAAATGGATCTTTAAGGTAAAGAATGGTATAGAAGGGCATGATGATGTCTACAAAGCAAGGCTAGTTGCAAAAGGTTTCACTCAAGTTCATGGTTTACATTATGACGAAACCTTTGCCCTCATAGCTATGCTTAGATCTATTCGGATTATGTTAGCGATAGCCGCATTTCATGATTATGAAATATGGCAAATGGATGTCAAAATCGCCTTCCTAAATGGGTATTTAGAGGAGAAAGTGTACATGACACAACCTGAGGTTTTTGTAGATCCTAAAAATCCTAACATGGTATGCAAACTTAATAGATAAATCTATGGTCTTAAACAAGCATCCAGAAGTTGGAATCATCGTTTTGATCATGTAATAAAAGGGAATGGTTTCACTCGAAGTGTCGAAAGAACCATGTTTATACATGAAGTTTAGTGGGAGCATAGTCATCTTTCTAATCTTGTATATAGACGACATACTCCTCATTGGTAATGATATACCAATGCTTATCTCTGTAAAGGGGTGGCTAGGGAATCACTTCCAGATGAAATATTTAGGAGAGGTACAACGCATATTGGGTACCCGAATCTATAGAGATAGAACTAAGCGAATATTGACACTAAGTCAAGAGTCTTATTTATGCATGCAATTTATATAGTCTTTTTAGCCTCTTATTGCACGCATTTCTATGCCATTTTCATTGCTTTGTATTGCAAAATGCCCCGCATTGGCTACTTTGGTTTGTTTTGTATTAATTGCAGAAATGGACCTTAAAGTAGCGAAACCGTGTCTTTTTCGTCCGTCTTAGCATGCATTTTGAGGAGATGGAGATTTTAGAGCAGAAAGTCGTACCTTGGGAAGCGTGAAGGTGTCCTTAGAAGAATAACCAAACGAAGTCAAGGCTGTTTCAGTGGATATCTACTCGATCAAGAGCTTTTATAGTTAAATCAAGTAGTTTGTCAGATGCAGGTGTTCGATCGAGTGGTTCTTGAAGAACCACTCGATCGAAATGGGCTAATTTGGAAGTGTTCAATTGAGAGGCATATATGCTTGATCAAACAGTTTTGCTGAAGATACACTCGATCGAGAGGAATAAAACAGCTTGATCGAGTGACTAGCTATATTACACGGGCTTCTTAATCCGTGTTAGGTTTATTTTATGTTAATAATGACTTCCCTATATAAAGGAAGTCGAGATTAGGTCATAATTATGTTTTGTCATCTCATACTATACGCTTAATACTCTACTTTACTTCTCTTAATTACGGCTGCTACTTTGTTCTTTACGCCGGATTCGCTCTTCTTTAATCTCTCTTTCTCTTAACCTTAATCTAATCCTTTGCTTGCTTTTATTTGTTCTTCTTTATTATCTCTTAATTTCTATTCTTTTGTTATCACAGTTAGTATACAATTCATCTTCTTAATCTATTTATCATGTCTCTTATTAGCGCATTCATCGTTATTGTTGTTAAATCTGATAGCATGAGTACCTTAATACTTTTATGTTAAGATTAGGGGAGCCATGGTAGTAATGTGACGATGTTGTGAATAGGCTAGATGATTTATTGTGAGAACCTGTGACCATAGCAATATAACTGTAATATGTTTAGTTGAGTGCACGCTTCTAAATGACTTTAATCTGGTTAAATTCGCTCCTAGATCGAAAGATTGGAATTCACATACCTGCTATAAACAGTAGACTACCCTAATGAAGACGGAAGTTAATTTAGTTGTAATCTAGGGTGGATAGCGGACCGGAAGGACCTTTCCCTTGCCCTTCTCACAGTAGATTGTCTAGACTATTTATGACTGAGTTAGTAAATTGCCATGGTGAACCGAAATCCTGACATACCTCTCCTTATCTGATCAATCTTAGCTTTTTCTCGCCTTTTGATTATTGCTCTCCACTTTATTTCTCTTATATCTTTAGTAGTTTAGAAAACAAATTTAAAACCCCCCAATTGTGACCCGACAGACGTGCTTAGCAGATAGATACTTAGCCTACCTGTGGAGATCGACCCTACTTACCGCTGACTTCTGTTAGTAGTATTAGGTATTTATTTTTTATACTGAAACGACGGTATCAAATTTTGGCGCCGTTGCCGGGGAGGCAATTAGCCTATTTGTCTGTTTTTGTCTGTTTTTGTTTCGTTTGTCTCTCTCAGTGTCAGGGAATTTTTAATTCCTTGAGACAGTTCTTATTTATTTTCTCTAGTGCTGTTTATGCCCAGGTCTAACAGGTCAGAGTTAGTTCCAGCTGATCCTAAACTAGAGAGGACCTTTCGTTATAGACAGAGACTGCAGAGGAAGATTCAAAAGGAAGCCTTGAGTACTTTTGAACCCGAGCTAGAACACTTTTTATTTGCAGAAGACACGTCTTGTGAAGAAGATAAATCTAGTTCTGCCGTTAGTCCAGTGAAAATGCCTAATATCGCGAGTCACTTTGAGCCCACAGCTGCCTCAATCCCTAAAGGTTTCAATATTGCGACCGAGGATAGGAACACGTTTGATATTCGGCCGTCTTACACCAATTTGGTCAAAATAAATCTGTACCGGGGCGTGGCGGGTGAAGATCCGCGGACACATATGGAAGTTTTCACAAACTATTGCTCCACCATTCCCGCTACTAAGGGAGTGACCCATGACAAGATTAAGGAGGTCCTATTTCCTTTCTCTTTAACCGATGGAGCTCGTGAATTGCTCACATATCTTGACAGAACCGTGGCTGGGATCACCAAGTGGGTGACCCTGGCCCTTGCCTTCTATAAAAGGTATTTTCCCCCACAACAAACAAATTAGCTGAGAGGAAAAATTACAAGTTTCAAGCAAGCACCGAATGAGAACTTCTATGAAGCTTGGTGCCGGTTTAAGAAGTTGGTGCGTTCTCTTCCTCATCATGGTTTCGATCAGTGGTTCTTATGCAACCAGTTCTATAATGGGTTGTATGGCGACCACCGTTCTATTTTAGACACCTCATCAAATGGGCGATTTCAGAAGAATAATGATGGTAACAAAGGATAGGGAATCATTGAGGAGATGGTCACCCATTGGGCTGAGTATGGGAACCCGAGAGATGGTATTCGAACAGTTAATTCTGTTGATAATGCAGTTGTGGCTCAGCTTAAAGCCATGAATGCCCGTTTTGATAAGTTAGAGTTGCAGACTGCTGGTGATCAACAAACGGTTCACTTGTTGACTGGATAAGAAACTGTTTCATGTGAGAGGTGCGGTAGTAATGACGGTCACACAGCTGTTGATTGTCTAACTGAGAAGGAGTAGGTTCTTGCCTTTCAGCAATATAGGCAAGGAGGTTCCTATTATAACAATCAGAGTAGAGTCCATCCTAATTTGAGATGGACTAGTCAAAATGTGTTGAACCCTTCACCTCCAAAGCAGCAGCAACCATATGTTCCTCCTCATAAAGCTCAACAAGGCTTTCAAAAGCCTTCATCTTTTCCACCGCCGAATCAAGGAGCTTCCTATAGTTGTGTAAGTGAGATGACTGAGTTGAAGTCAATGATACAATCGTTGACTGTCCAATTACAAAAGAGTGAACAACAAAAAGATGCGGCGATCAAGTCACTCGAGTCTCAGATAGCTCAACTTGCCACTAATCAGTGTTCAAGGAAGCCGGGCCATTTACCGTCTCAATCTGATAAGAACCAACATGAGACGATTACGCTAATAAATTTGCGAAGCGGTCTTTCCTATGAAGGACCCAAAATGTCGACTGGTGAAGACATATCAGACCCGGAAAATACTGTTGCAGAGCGTGAACAGTCGTCAGTGGACGAATCTATGCTGAACCCGAGGAAAATCCTCGATCGACTCATTTCTAGAGGTCGATCGAGAGGAAACGCTGGGAATATTACTCGATCAAGTGAAGTTGTTGGTCGATCGAGTAAGGCCGATTATGAAGAATTCGATCGAGTAGTGGATAGTCCTCGATCGATGGAAATTGGTGAGGCAACTGCTCGATCGAGTGAATTCATATCTCGATCGAGTGATGCTGAAAAAGAGGACTTCGATCGAGTTGTTGATTGTGCTCGATCGAATGATATTACTGATGAAAGACCTCGATCGAAAGGAAAAAGGAATCGATCGAATAGAAATGATGAAGATCGTGTTGAGACGTTGGCAGAAAGAAAAAAAGGGTTGGAAATTCCTATCAATGTTCCCTTTCCGAGGCGATTGCAGAACAAGAAGGCCGAACAACAGTTCGGGAAATTTGCTGATATCCTGAAGAGCCTTCATGTCAACGTTCTTTTCGCTGAACTGCTTACCCAGGTACCCTCTTACATGAAATTTATGAAAGAAATTTTAACGCGTAAGAGGCATATTAGTGACCATGAAACGGTAGCTTTGATTGAAATAGGGTCCGCCTTAGTTCAAAATAAGACACCACCCAAACAATCAGACCCGGGTGGCTTTTTGATTCCATGCCATATAGGGACCCACTTAATTGATAATGCGCTTTGTGACTTAGGTGCTAGCGTAAGTGTCTTACCATTGTCTCTCGCTAAGAGAATGGGTTTGACCAAATTTCATTGTACTAACATGACCGTTCAGATGGCCGACCGTACTATATCACGGCCACTAGGTGTCTTAGAGGACATACCTGTGAAGATCGGGAGATTATTTTATTCCCGTTGATTTTGTGGTCTTAGACATACCCGAAGACTCTTATACTCCTATTATTTTAGGACGACCATTCCTATTTATAGCTCGCACGGTAATTGATGTCGAGGGGAAGACCCTTACTTTTCAGGTAGGTGATGAGGAGCTGACATTTTATCAGTCCAAAGCTCATAGAGCCCCTATGAAAGTTCAACCTTGCAATGCCCTACCCTCTATAGACCCAGACATAGATTTTCCAGCTGAAAATATTCAATATTGCGCTGCTATAGTGACACCTATGCCTCAGACATAGAGCAAAAAGGAGGACCATTATGTTGTTTTTCATGCTACAGGTACACACAGAATTAGAGATACTGACGGTCATGGTGTAATGAAAGTCAAGTTAAGTGATGGAATGCTGCGAATGATAAAGCCACTGCCACTAAGGATGGCAGAGGAAAGAAGAATGTGAAGGCGTATGTGGACGCGAACTATTCTTCTTCTATCAATTCAAGTTTAAGCTCATGGCGATCCAATAGGAAGGTCCGCGATGCTGAAGGGACCTCCTCCAGTCAGAAGCCCTCTTTTGTGCTATCATAGTGTTTTGGAAGATGAGCGGGGAATGCCCCGTTGTAAAACTTTGTAATTTGAATTTCCGTTAGACACTTTATTTGCGTTTTAGACTGTTAGACAATAGCGTAGTTAGTTTTAGCATAAGACCGAATATAGACTGCGTATTTTTGTGATTTGGTATCTGCGGGAAGTATTTCTATGTGTTTTTATGCAGGTTTAGGGAAGATTTATTGCATTAGGATGCGTGCAAAGGAAAACAACTCGATCGAGTACTTCTTGTACTCGATCAAGAGGAATGCCCAGGTAAAATGTTCGATCGAACAGTTTAAAGCTCTCGATCGAATTGACCGAAAAGGAGAGTTCTCGATCGAACGCTGGTTTACTCGATCGAGAAGAATGCAGGAAGAAGGACTCGATCGAGTGGTTTCAAATCACTCGATCGAGTGACTATGCCCTATAACACGCAGGAAGTCTTTCTTATTCCTTCACTTTTTCATTCTAACTCTTCTCCTTCTTTGTTTTATGCGATAAACCAACGAAAAAATCCCCAAATCCTCCATTTTTTCTTCCCTTTTGCCAAAATCACCACCCATATTACGCTCCTTGCTTGTATTTCAACAAAAGCCCTCATTTTTCCCTTTCAAATTCGTTCTCTCTGCGATTTAATTTGGGAATTAGGATTTGTTTAATTCGGGTAGAAATCCGACCAATTACTTGCATTTCTTTGTTGAATCTTTGCATTTTTGTGGGTGAACAATCAAGTAAGTCTTCTTCCCCGCTTTCTTGTTGTTTAATTGATGTTTTTCGACCTTAATTAGGGCTAGGGTTTCGAAAATTTGTGATAAATTGGGGAAAATCGTGTTGTATTTGATTATTTGATTAACTTACGGACTTATTTAATTGCTAGGATGGATAGTAACACAATGTTCTCTACTAGTTTCACTGTTACCCCATCACTTTCTGAGACGGTGGTCCCTGATGCTACCACCATCACTAGCTCTGTTTCAGCTTCTATCACTGTCGCTGCCACCACTGCTGGTACTGTCCCTTCCTCGGTGACGACCCCTGCTGCGTCGTCACCTGCTGTCACGGCTGCTTACTCGTCAGCCTTAGTGCCTCGCCCTGTCCCAGGCCGCGCTCATGGGAAGGCTTCTTCTTCTACGGGTACTGCTGGACGAGGACGGGGTCGAGGACGAGGTCCTCATACTGCTGGACGCACTATTGCCACGTTCCGAGCAGATGACTCCTTGGACCCGCTTTCCGACTTTCCTGAGGTACGTTTCGTGAATTCTATTCTTCTTAAACGCTTTAAAAATTTAATGCAGTGTGACATCACTTCTACTAAATTTTTGTGTAGGACTTCACTTGAGAAACTGGGGATTTACGAGCGTGTTGCTGACGTGTTAAACGGGACATGGATGACTGGGTTGACCACAATGCATGCAGTGACCTACGAGCAGCTCACACTTGAGTTTTTCAGCTCGTTTACCTTTTCCGCTGGTGCCTACGACACTGACCCGGAGAGCTCTCGTGTCTCCTTTAGACTATTTAACCGGACCACCACTTGGACCTTAGCTGAGTTTGGGAGGAGGTTAGGTTTGTCTTCTCACGGCCATCAGGACCCTCCTCGGAAGGTCCTGGCTTTACTTTGGCCCACTTTGGCACAGACTCCCTTCGGCCAGCGAAAGTTGGCTCACATCCACCTTCCCCCGGCCTGTTACTTTCTCTGTCTCCTTGGAGGGACGATTTTTTGCCGTAAAGAGCCTAAAAACAATAACAATGTTGAGTTGTCGATTTTAGGGGGCTATTTAAACATTGATAGCACTGGCCCCTTTGTTTTTAACATGGCTTACTTGACAGCTCGACATTTTAATGCTATCGGGCAGAAGGTGACGGGCACGATTTCCAATGGAGGCATAGCCTCTTTTCTCGTTCGTTCCCTTCTTACTGACTTCCCCAAAGGCCTGAGACACATAGATAGGGAAGCGGATTTAGATATTAACGCCATGTTGGCGATGTTTTGGTTAGCTTCAGACCAGCGGACCTGGAAGATTTGTAGTTCCAGGTCCGTGACCCTTCCATTTCCCGACCTACCCCGTCTTACACCTTTGACCTCTGTGACGGGTGGGTTACCTCCACCTCTACCTTCTTACCACCTTCCACTTTTTGCTTCCACTACTTCCGCTTCTAAGAAGCGGAAGAGACCTGAGACTGGAGAGGGGTCCACACCGACTGAGGCTGGGCCGATGCCCACGCCTACACCGACCCTTATCCCTACACCTTCTGTTACACAGCCGGCCTTTCCGGCTAATTTTGTTCCTCCTACTCCTTTTGAGGCGCCTAAGGTCATGGACCAAGGGCGTCGTGATAGTTTGCTCCTTGAGATGTGCAGTCGAGTAGCTTGTATGGAGAAGGACCAGGAACTTGCCTTGTTCCCTCTATACGAGTATCACGTGAGGAGAGGACGTCCTGTTCCAGACGGCTGGCCACACCTTTCTTTCTACCGGTACCCGGCGGAGGGGTACCCGCAGCCAGAGAGCGAGGCGGACACAGCTGCGCAGAAGAAGAGAGTTCGAGCTGAGGAGGGTAGGAGACGGGAGCCGGAGAGGGATCCTGACTACGTGGTGGTAGAGGAGGAGGAGGAGGAGGCTGTTGACGAGTAGCTGCTGGTCTACTCACTTCCCCAGTTTTCTGGCTGGTTTGGGGAAGTTCGTCATTTTGTATGTATTTCTGCTCTTTCTTTTTATTTTTATCTCCTTTATTTATTTATTGTAATCATTCATTTATTGGTTGTTTTATCCCGTTCGCCGTATATATATTGTTGGTGTATGCTGGAGGACAACGAGGGCGTTGTCCGTTTTTGTTTGGGGAGAGTATTGCATCCTTTGAGTCTGCATTTGGATTTGTCTTGCATTCACGTTTACTTTTCTTGCTTGCATCGTATTTTCATTTTAAAAAAAATCAAAAAAAAATACAAAATTCAAAAAATCACGTTTCATTTTGCATATAGGTTGAGTCAGAACGGTAGATTTCCATGATGATTTTGCACTTTAACTTGTCATTTTACTTAAGCCTTGCATATAATTGGTAGTTATTAGCTTAGTCATGCGCATAATCTAAGAGTTAATGTCAAAAATACAGCTGATCATATAGACTTCACCTTAAAAATTGGCAAACTACTTTAAAATTTCTAAGTTATTAGAGCCAAATAACTGGTGTCATTCATGACCAGTTCATGTAGGAATTGAGAGTAGTACTCCTTGCATAACATGTTCGTCAATTTGCACTTTTATGATATTCGATTGCTTTTTGCTTCCATACATTCGGGTTTGTGGTCGGTGTCACATGTAGGGAGGTGCTTACAATTTCCCCCTTTCTTTCATTTTCACCCTTTTAACTCCACATTAGCCAAACATAACCTTTTGACCCATTAACTACACCCAAATTAAGCCTTCCTGTCAAGCTAGTTTAGTGTGTTTTTGTGGTATACTTCTCATTTATGCTAGTTGGTCTGTTCTAATTTATATGGAGTTGGTAGAAAAAAAGAAGAAAAGTGGGCAGGAAAATGAGAAAAGCATGAAAAAAAAGAAATGAAAAAAAAAAGAAAAAAACGTGTGAAAAACAGAAAAAGAAAAGAAAAAAAATAAAAAGAAAGTTGGAAAATGAAAACGATAGACCGTTTAAAAAAGGGAAGTTTGTGACGGTCTTACTCCTATGTTTTATTTTATATCTTTTTGAGGAGATTGTGTATTGGTTAGTGAGTCTTGTGCAAAAGAAGGGCACTTGTGTTTTGATCCCGTAATCAGCTGAGAATTGGATGTTCTTATATGGTCTTGTTTAGGTTCTAGCTTGACGCTTCACCTCCACATATCACATAACTGTTTTGCCATTTCTTACCTGTTCCCTCACTTTACCATAACTATTGTAAGCCCTTGGCTGTGATGGACATTGTTGGTTCGAATGTATGTATGGTAACTAGAATCGTCTATCATTTTTGCTGCATGCATGTTATGTGGGTCGCAGTTTAGGTGAGTGACTGTTTTCCTCTTCTTCACTTACACATTTACATTCACCCTTTGTTTCATGAGAGAAGAGTGACCCGTGAGAGTCCGATTTTAACGGTCTTGCAAGGTCGACAAGTCATCTTATTTATAGACATCATACAACTCGTTTGCGCTTGACTATTGTAGTTATAGCTGTTAGTTTTGATTGCATTAAATGGTTTATGTGGACAAGTTATAGCTAGCTCTGAGTTTTCGTATCCGTTCCATTAGTTTGTATATAGTTTACTTGAGGACGAGTAAAGGTTCGGTTTGGGTAGATTTGATGCGTGCAATTTATATAGTCTTTTTAGCCTCTTATTGGACGCATTTCTCTGCCATTTTCATTGCTTTGTATTGCACAGTACCCCAAATTGGCTACTTTGATTTGTTTTGTCTTAATTGTAGAAATGGACCTTAAAGTAGCGGAACCGTGCCTTTTTCGTCCGTCTTAGCATGCATTTTGAGGAGATGGAGGTTTTAGATCAGAAAGTCGTACCTCGGGAAGCGTGAAGGTATCCTTAGAAGACTAACCAAACGAAGCCAAGGCTGTTTTAGTGGATATCTACTCAATCGAGAGATTTTATAGTTCGATCGAGTAGTTTGGCAGATGCAGGTGTTCGATCGAGTGGTTCTTGAACTCGATCAAAATGGGCTAATTTGGAAGTGTTCGATCAAGAGGCATATATGCTCGATCGAACGGTTTTGCTGAAGATACACTCGATCGAGAGGAATAAAACAGCTCGATCGGGTGACTAGCTATATTACACGGGCTTCTTAATCCGTGTTAGGTTTATTTTATGTTAATAATGACTTCCATATATAAAGGAAGTCGAGATTAGGTCATAATTATGTTTTGGCATCTCATACTATACGCTTAATACTCTACTTTACTTCTCTTAATTACGGCTACTACTTTGTTCTTTACGCCGGATTCGCTCTTCTATAATCTCTGTTTCTCTTAACCTTAATCTAATCCTTTGCTTGCTGTTATTTGTTGTTGTTTATTATCTCTTAATTTCTATTCTTTTGTTATCACTATTAGTATACAATTCATCTTCTTAATCTATTTATCATGTCTCTTATTAGCGCATTCATCGTTATTGTTGTTAAATCTGATAGCATGAGTACCCAAATCCTTTTATGTTAGGATTAGAGGAGCCATGGTAGTAATGTGACGGTGTTGTGAATAGGCTAGATGATTAATTGTGAGAACCTGTGACCATAGCAATATAACTGTAATATGTTTAGTTGAGTGCACGCTTCTAAATGATTTTAATCTGGTTAAATTTGCTCCTAGATAGGAAGATTGGAATGCAAAGACCTGCTATGAACAGTAGACTACCCTAATGAGAACGGAAGTTAAGTTAGTTGTAATCTAGAGTGGATAGCGGACCAGAAGAACCTTTCCCTTGCCCTTCTCACAGTATATTGTCTAGGCTATTTATGACAGAGTTAGTGAACTGCCATGGTGAACCGAAATCCTGACATACCTCTTCTTATCTGATCAATCTTAGCTTTTTCTCGCTTTTTGATTATTTCTCTCCACTTTATTTCTCTTATATCTTAAGTAGTTTAGAAAACAAACTTAAAACCCCCCAATTGTAACCCGACAGACGTGCTTAGCAGATAGATATTTAGCCTCCCTGTGGAGATCGACCCTACTTACCGCTGACTTCTGTTAGTAGTATTAGGTATTTATTTTTGATACTAAAACGACGGTATCTCTTATATTGATAAGATTCTTCGAAGTTTCAATATGGACAACTCCAAACGGGGTTTTATTCCAATGGGTAGTGGGATCACATTGAGCAAGTCTCAGTCACCCACAGAACCTGAAGATATTGAACGCATGATATTGATCCCTTATGCTTCCACTGTTGGATCAATCATGTATGCCATGATATGCACTCGTCCCGATGTATCATATGCTTTGAGCATGACTAGCAGATATCAAGATAAACCAGGTGAAATTCACTGGATAGCCGTCAAGAATATCCTTAAGTACATGAGAAGGACTAAGGATTTCTTCTTGGTGTTTGGTGGAGATTCCGAGCTAAGTGTGAACGGTTACACCGACTCGAGCTTTCAAACTGATAGGGATGATTTGAAATCCCAGGTTGGTTTTGTTTTCATGATTAATGGTGGTGCAGTTAGCTGGAGGAGCTTCAAAGAGTTAGTCATTGCGGATTCTACAATGGAGGATGAGTACATTGCAGCATATGAAGCTGCCAAGGAAGTCGTGTGGATTAGGCAATTTTTGGAGGGGCTAAGGATAGTTCCTACCGCCAAATATCCTATCACGATCTTCTGTGATAATAGTGGGGCTATCTTTCAAGCTAAAGAGCTCAAGTCTAGTAACAATTCTAGACATATGCTTAGAAAATTTCATGTAATTAGAGATTTCATCGAAAAGAAGGAAATAGCGATTTGTAAGGTTAGGACATATGATAACATCGCTGATCCCTTAACCAAGCGTTTATCGTAGGCTAAGCATGACCAACATGTTATTTCTATGGGTCTGAAACGTATGCCAAGTTTGTATTAGATTATAAGATATGAAATGAAAAACTTTGTTTTTGGTTTATATATGATAAATCGCATTTATCGTTTGAGTTTCTTATGTAAACTCATTTATTTACTACTTTGTTATATCCAAATAGGTTTTTGAGACAATGTTGAACCCTATTAAAGTGAACTAGATTAACATAGTATTCGCCCCTAGTTACTTAAAGGAGGTGACGTCTCGAAGTGACTAGAATGTGATGCGATTGATGGCAAGTTCAAGCGCCATAGGGTCATATGGGATGACTAGTTGATCACATAGACAGACTGTATGAGACACTCTATCGGGCAGTGACCGCTTATAGAGTTCTGGAAATTCATAAAGCCTGGTTGAGGCGAGAGCTACTATAGTATTCTTATGAGTCATTTCTTTTGACTAGAGACTATTCGCCCAAGTTGGCACAAGTTTCTGATTGGCTTTGATTTATACTCTACGACTGTCGTAACTGAATTCAAATGAGTATATTTTGGGTCATGATGAACTGTGGCTATACGAAAGGAATAGTGCGATAGGAATTGTCCACCCCCTTGTCAGGGTTGTTTAAAATCTCAGGGCCACTCGAGGAGTAGTGAACTGAAAATGCGTGGCCACGCTCGGAATGTATCTACGGTAGATGATTCCGGTCAGACAGTTTCTCTCCAGATCGAGGAAACCACTTAAGATATGATCAAATGCAAGTACAACCTGCAAGACACCTTGCATTGAGTGGGAGATTGTAATAGGACAAGAGAATTGGTAACGCACACTTGTCTCGGACAAGTGGGAGATTGTTGGAGTAAGAGTCCTCAACAATAGTGCGATCACATGTTTAAATCTCATGATAAGAATGCGTAAGGGATGATTCAATTATATAGTCAACTGATCAACATTAATCGGTAATGATTGGCTAACTAGAGTTTGACATTACTGTCGTTTGACGGTGGTTATCAGTTGATCCCTTAAGGTCACACCTATAAGACAATTCTCTTAATAGATAAGTTGATTAATTGTATATCGATACAAGTTAATCAATTCCTTAAATTTGAACAATTTATTTGTGAGTAAGAATATTTGTATCTTATTGTAATTTGATTAAATAAGATTTATTTTAGTAATTAAAAGATTTCATTACTAAAATTCATTATTGTTTGTGAAACAATTATATTAAGAATGATTGAATAATTATAATTGCAAAATGTTATAAATTATATTTATATAACCCACTTTAATAATTGTAATCATGTATTACTAGTTAATTTGTCACAAGTAATTTATTTATTATAAAATGATATTTAAGGGGTTAAATATGCATTAAAAATAGCTATGGGCATGGTATGTGACACATGACCTACCTTATTACAAATGACAAATTGACAAACATAGAATGGATGTCCATTTTATGTATGAACCGAAAAATAGTGGGTTTTTGGAGTTAGTGGGTATTTTATTTTAATTGCTAAAATGAAACACAATGAGTGCCTAATTGCTAGCCTTGCACATCTATGTTTTAGAGAAGAGCAAATGCAAAAGCAAAAGGGTGAAGGCCATGCATTGGCCTTCTTGACCCCAAACCGGCTCTCCCCCTTCAATAATAGAGAAATATGGTTCTAATTATTCATTCATGCAATTTTTATCTTTCTTATTCACTTCTCCCACTTCTCTCTAAAAATAGTTTTTAGATCTCATAAAAATTGTTCAACTAATTCTAATATTACAATATATTATTACTAGTCTAGTAATACAAAATTTATTAGAATTATTAAGGATATCTAATATATTAATCTAGTTAATTAGTATATTAGCTTTAAAGGTTTTGTTTTGGGTGCAACGAGAGGAGAATCTCGACACTTGAGATTTTTGGAGGATCGTCCATAACATTTAAACTCAAGAACAAATAAGGAAGGTGTCCTTATTTGTGCCCATATTTTCAAACCAAATACAATGTAAAGAACATTGTTTTTCTTTTATCTCTTCTTTTGCTATGCATGCACTAGATCTTAAATCACCTAGTTAAAATGTTAATTAGAACCATATTAGAAATGTCTAATAATAGGTATATGAACCTAACAGAACGAAATGGGTATTTCGAAACAAATTGGATGACGCAAGTGTGATTGTGAGAAACAAGGCGAGACTTATAGTGCAAGGATACAATCCACAGGAAGGGATCGATTGCGATGAAACCTTTGCACCCGTGGAAAGACTTGAAGCCATTCGTCTCCTTATTGTCTTTGCAGCTCATATGGGTATCAAACTCTTTCAAATGGATATTAAGACAGCGTTTCTTAATGGCTATTTGCAAGAGGAAGTATATGTTGAACAACCTCCCGGTTTTTTTGATAGTAATTTTCCTAATCATGTGTATAAATTAGATAAGGCACTTTATGGTCTTAAACAAGAACCTAGGTCTTGGTATGATAGACTATCAAAGTTCCTTCTTGAAAATGGATTTCAAAGAGGTTCCGTTGACAAAACACTATTTCTAAAACCGGTGAAATAAAGTATGTCAAGGAGATGCATCAAAGAAAGTATGTCAAGGAGATGCAAATAAATTTGGTATGACCACAGCGAATCCATTCTCTACACCTATGTGTTCTACACTAAAGCTTGATAAAGATGAGAAAGGTAAAAGTGTAGATGAAAAGGTGTATAGAGGTATGATAGGTTCACTCTTATATCTTTCCGCTAGTCATCTAGATATTCTTTATAACGTGTGTTTATGTGCTCGGTTTCAGTAAAATCCTAAAGAATCACATTTAACAGCTGTAAAACGTATTCTTCGATATTTGATTGGAACTCAGGATTTATATTTATGGTATCCTATGGATTGCAATTTTACTCTCACGGGGTATTCAGATGCAGATTATGCAGGTTGCTCAGTTAAGAGAAAGCGTACCTCTGGTGTTGCTACTTTTATAGGACCGTGTCTTATCTCTTGGGCTTCCAAGAAACAAAATACGGTTACTTTATCTACTGCTGAGAGTAAATATATCGCTGCTGCTCAAATCTTATGGGTAAGATAACAGCTGTAGGATTACGGTATGATCATTAATTGTGTTCCTATTCTTTGTGATAACACGAGTGCAATTAATATTCCTAAAAATCCCGTTCAGCACTCCAAGACAAAACATATTGACATTCGTCATCATTTTCTTCGTGATAACGTAGAAAAATGGAACATAAGCTTAAAATTTTGTAAAACGGAAGATCAGCTGTCTGATATTTTTACTAAACCGTTGGTTCGAGAACAATTTGAGTCAATCCGATTAGAATTAGGTCTTTTGAATAGTAGCTCATAGTATCTTTGGTCCTAAAATTAATCCCTCGATGATTGACTAGATTGAAGATGTCGTGATTATGTGTTGATAATTTAACTCATGTGATTTTAAGTTGACGTACATTCTGCTTACTCTAGTCGGTTCTTTCATATAGACTAGTCATAAGTTGACTTTCTATGAGTTGTTACTGTTTTACGTAATCATGCATATTGTTTCTGGCAAAATAAGATTCGTATACTCATGGACCCCTGAACCCACCCTATTATACGGATAACCTAATCAAGCCCATATAAAACCACAATTAAAACCCCATATCTGTCGTCACTTCCTTCTTCCCAAAATTACACTCCACAATCAAACTCAACCCTAAAACCCCAAAATCAACAAACCCCATTAATCAACTCACCTCCCTCTCTTCATCTTCTCCACCACAACAACGGTGAAGAAGAAAACTAGACCCAACCCTACCGTCACCATCACTCCTGTACCCGTCGCCACCCGATCTAAAACCAAATCAAATAAAAATCCTCCACCACCTAACACCTCACCCGATACTCCGATCGAACCCAAAACCCAACCTAAATCAATCACCAAACCCACCAAACCCGAAACCCAACCTAAGACAACCACCAAACCCACCAAAATCGTTCCTAAACCAAAAACCCCTTCACTATCCATTATCTCTACTCGTTCCAAGCTCTTGCATGAGACTGAACTTGAGCCACTTGTCACTTAATTCGAGGAGTCACCATCTCCATCTGAAGAACTGAAAGTTCTCAATCGTACTCCAAGGCATAGAAAAGGGATTCGGATAAGTGAACCCGAGGATGGTAATCGGGTTGTTCCAGCTCATGTGTCAGGGAAAGGTAAAGGGAAGATGGTGTAAGAGGATGACTGAGGATCTACGGATGAAGAGTGGACCGCTAGTCTTTATGACAGTTTGAAACCTTTGGAGTTGTTGAAAAAAGGAAAGGGAAAGTCTTTGTAACACCCCCTCATACCAAGGTACCTTACCAAGGACTACCCTAGCATGAAAGGCTGTTACCATCTCGGTTTCCCGAGGTTAGTATATCAAAGTTACAAATTCCAAACAACATTTATTAAAGTATAAAAGTAAAAGATTACATTATCTCAGACCAACTCAAACTAAAAGTACAAGGTCTCAATACAAATGAAATCCAAGACATCTAAACTCATAACAACGGAAGCTAGACTTGACGTGATGACTCCCCATGACTGTCCCATAGCTAAACATCCGCATTACATGTCACAATCACTCACCATCCCCGAATGGATCACCGCAGTTTTACAAAACCACAACACGGGGTCGATACTACTCAATCAATATAAGACAACAACAATACAACCAACTGATCATCGATCTCACACAAGAACCGACTACACACCGAAGTGTGTAGCCCCGCCAGATTACCCATCGCAACAGGTAATCCTCGCCGCCCGATGGGTGACCGCACCCATCCCCACCTAGTCCAGCTCATCAACGAGCGACTAACAATCCCTGTCCCTTAATGTGCACATCCCCTCCTGTGACGGGTTCCACGGAGGGCGAACTAGGGTGTGAAGCCACTCCCGCAAGTGACTCCACCACAATCACACACACAGCATCACAGCTGTCACAACACCACAATCGTCACGGCACTACCACACCAATACCGTCACCACAACACCCAACCTCCGATGATCAGCAGATAACAACAATTATAAAACATATGCAATCTCAATCAATTAACAGTACTGAGTAGGAGAAACCCTACCTTTTCGCAATCCGCTCAATCGCCGCAATCAATTATACAAATGCACAACTAGTAACACATCAACACCTACAACAAATGATAATCAACAATCAACGACATATGATGACCAAAACCCTAAATCCCCAAATTAACCAAGTCAGGGTTTGTTAACTTATAAGAATGACAATAGATGAACAAGTATAAGACACTTACTACGGCGATTGACACGGAATGAGATGCTAGAACCCACAATCGACAACCTTTGACTTGGAATTGATGAAGATGATTAGAGGATAATGAATGTAGTTTATGTTTTTGGGGAGAAATGATTTTAGAAACTGACGAACGATGATATATAACCTCTAATCATTATAACCAAAATCGCGGAAATAATACCCGTCAGGCTGGATACTCGGTCGAGTAAGGTGTATACTCGGCCGAGTATCCTCTACTCGGTCGAGTATTCACCATACTCGGCCGAGTATTCCTCAGCAGAACCCAAACAAACTACACTCCTGACACTACTCGGCCGAGTAGGCTCTACTCGGTCGAGTACTTAGCTTATAAAAATCCGTAGTGTTACAGTCTCTTAAAAGGAAGAGCCCATATTCTCCGGTGTACGGCAATGCTGCTACGACGGATGGTGCTCCAGTCATGAAAGCTGCACTACTGTCTTCCATGGATAACGATAAAGTTCTCGACTTTCTTCTGTGGATATGACTGACATAGACTTCAGTCTTTGTCAACGATTACTTGCTCACTCTATTCTCCCAGGCTGTTACTACTCGCTTCCATGGTTAGAATCTAAACCCGCCTTCTCTTTTTTCCTTGATCTTCTTAATGCTCAAAAGTGGACCTCTATGTTTACCGCTCATTCTGTGGTATTTATCCCGGAAATTCTTCAATTTTATCAGTCGGTTGCGGTGAACAATCAGGGTACTTCGCTATCTGCTAAAATTAATGGTAAGCCCTTTGTCTTACGAGCCGCTGAGTTTGCCCAAATGTTTAAAATCCCTTTTGCTGGCTTTGATATTCTTGCTCAAAATAGTTGGCCGGGTTTGGTTGACTTGGATCCTCTCATGGTTCTTCAATATTTTGATCCTGATGCTACTATCAATGGTCAAATTAGCCCTCGTATTCTTGATGCCCCTCATCCGTTTTTGTATAATGTTATTCGACGGACCATTACTCCTCATCCTCATTCTCGTGGTTATTGCAATAACTCTGATTTGCTGCTCATATATCATCTTATTATGAAAAAACCTATAAATTTGGCTGTTATTATGTTTCATTATATCCGTGAAGTTGCAGCCGACGTTCATAAAGCACATAGCAAGAAGAAACGGGATTTCCCTATGGGATGTGGTCGAGTCATATATTTGTGCAGTTGAAACTTTTGTCGAACAATAGCTTTTTTGTTGCTTTGGATAATCGTATGGGAGATGGGCTGATGGGGCAGATGAATATTCGGGTTGTTGATGATCAGTTGCTTGGGTTGCGCAGTCAGACTTCTGCTGGGTCTAGTACAAGTGGTTTTGGGGCTCTTGGATTGAAGTTGGATGACCTCTCGGATACCGTGGCTGGTGGCTTAGGAACGATTTTACAAGAGTTGGTGGTCATCAGAGAACTTCTTGCCCAGCTTACTGTTATTCCTGACCTCCTTAAACAGCTATTAGCCCGCTTTCCCAAATAGACCTCCCCTGCCTCACCCTTCTTTTGCCTGCTTCTTATTATTGCTGATTATGTATTATTCATACTCTTCTTAGTGGTCTATACTTATTTCGATGATGTCTGACTGTGTCCGGTAGGTGCACTGACACTTAACTTACCATGGACGATGCGTTGACACATTTTGACCGTCTTTCTCCTTTTGATGATGTCAAGAGGGGGAAAGATTTAGGGACTCTAGTGTACTTAGTAGCTGCTGATATTAGACCTATGCCTATGATAATCTCGTTTATGTTCCATGAACTTTGGTTTTGTTATTTTACTGATCATGTTGTTTCCAATTTCTATTATTGTCTTGGTTTTTCTCGAATGTGTGCAGGAGCATTCTGATGTTAAGGGGCAATTTTTCAAAGGGACTTGCCATCATCAAAGAAGGAATTTGTTGCACCTATTTTATTGATGATGACAAGTCCTTCATTTTTATATCCCCGCTGAATTAGTGGTATGTGTTGGGAAATGTGTCCTCAACAATAGTGCGATTACATGATTTAAATATCATTATTAAATCTCATTTTAAGAATACATGTGGGATGTAATATTTTATAGTCAACTGGTCCACACATATCAGTAATGATTGGCTGACTAGAGTTTGACATTACTTCTTGTCGTGCGGCGGTGGTGATCGATTGATCCCCTTAGGTCATACCTATAGGGAAATACTCTTAATTGATTATTTAATTAATCGTATACCGATACGAGTTAATTAAATTGCTTAAAATTGACGGATGATTTTGTGAGTATAATTTACGTATCTTATTGTAAATATGATTAAATGAGACACGGTCTAAGTAATCGAATTGTTTTATTACTTAGATGAAATCATTGTTTACAGAAACAATTGAAACGGAATGAATAAATTATTATAAATACAGAATGTTGTAATTTATAATTTGGAAACATTTTGGCACGAGTAATTACGAATTACTAGTCAATTTTGTAAATGACATATTTTATGAGTATGTTGATTTTTAATATGTTAAAAATACATTACATTGTGACATGTCATGTAACATGTTACATGTGACAAAATTGACAAATGACAAAATAAAATGGACCATCCATTTTATTATGAAAGTCTTAGAAATTAGAGGGAGTGTTGGGTTAATATTGTGTTTTCATATTAGTGGAAAACATAATTATTAAAGACTACCTACTAGCCTTGCAAGCCTAAGCTTTTGAGAAGAGCAAAAACAAAAGGCATTGGGCATACTACCCAATGCTCTTTTTTTTCGGCCACCCACAAGAAAGAGAGAAGAGCTTTTCTCTTTTACATTATTATTCATTCTTCCCATCTAATTTTCTAGAGTAAGAAAATGCAATAAAAACTCTCTACAATTTATGATAATTCTAGAGAAATAAACTCACATATACTCCCTCTTGACCGAGATTTTCAAGAGTAAAATGCAATTTATTTGTGTCAATTTTATAATAAAACTAATATTATTACTAGATCTAAATAATATTAGTTATTAAG
Source organism: Silene latifolia (assembly GCF_048544455.1). NCBI lineage: Eukaryota > Viridiplantae > Streptophyta > Magnoliopsida > Caryophyllales > Caryophyllaceae > Silene > Silene latifolia. Next base: position 305,343,379 of record NC_133538.1, on the reverse strand, counting down.
AGATTTCCTTGGGTATATGCTTTTGGGAGGGATTCTATACTTGAATCCTTGTTCTTCCATTTGGAGAGCTCAAGAACAAGTGAGTAGGTGAACTCACTTGTGCCCATAAATCCGAAAATCACAGTGTAAGATGATGGTTTCTTCTCTATATTTTATATTGTTTGCATGCATAAGATCACTTGTTAATTTTATGACAAATTAAATTAAAGCATATATGAATATGTTGAGTATATAGATCTAGTTTTCCTTCAATTGGTATCAGAGCCATGGTTGTTTGCATGCAAATCGGTTAAAAGTTTTTCCGAGTTATAAAGATTAACATATAAAACTTGTAAAATTTGTGTTATTATGATATATCACGAAATTAATTCATGCATGTTAAAATTTCTGGTCCTAAAATGTTTTAGGATATTTTGGTTAAATTTACGGATTTTTATTGTTCATATTATACAAGAATGGCATTTAAATATGATTTTTTGAGTAAAAATGTCATTTTCGGTCTAAAATTAGCTATACTTCGAATTTTCCAGTGATTTTTGGATATGTCGTCACATATATTATTTTGAGATAACCTGTGAATTTTCATAATTTTTGGAATTGTTATGCTCGAAAAATGGATTTTTTATTAATAAATTCGGATTTAAGTGAAAAATAGGTTAATATGAGTTAAATTTCGAATCTGGTCATAGAAATTTAATATGTTGTCACATGGAATTTTACAAGATGTGTGTAAAATAATTGGCTATAAAGAAGTCTTTTTGCATGATTTATGGATTTTTGAAGAAAAATAGCATAAATAGTGACATTATTAGTGAAAAATTAATAAAACATAATCTATGACTTAGGAAAAACGTCTAATGTTACTTTTTATTGTCTTTTTCAGATCTAACATTGAAAAGTTAATGAATATAATTTTTCCCATATTTTTATGATTATTTTAGTCAAAACCGATAAACCGCAACATTGTTTTTCCGGAAAAATTTCGAAATTTTTAACCTAAGTTTTTGAACATTATGAGAGTCATGGTATTTTTCCAGAATGTTCATGAGTTTAAATTTCAAATTTTGAATTTATTTGAAATTTTGTGATTTATTTGAAGTTTATAGCTTATTTTTGTAATTTTAGTCCATTAATGAACAATTTTATAAATATAAGTTAATTATGGTCAAATTATTAGTGAAGACTAAATTTTGAGTCCTAAGAGGTTAGGGTAATTAACTTATGCATAAATATGAATTTATGTAATTTTGTGATTATAAAATGTTGGAATCACGCAAATCCGTAAAAACCGAGTAATATACGATATTGGCTAATTAAAGGCGATTTAGCATAAAATTGAGCATGTTCATACATATTATAATGCTGCATTTTCTTTATGATTGTCATAATTTTAATTTATATAATTTTTGAATTATGTAATTTTACTTAGTATGGCCTTAGATTTAATTGGTATTTCCCGATATGTATGGGAATATCGATTCGGTTGTAATTTTATTGTGATCTCGTATCACCGTTTTGTAATTTAATAGATTTATTTTATTTTAGTTACAAATGTATAATAGGAAATTATGTAATTTATTATGTAATTTTATTCATTCCGGAGTTCCCAAAGACGGATTTCTTCAAGAATGGCGATACATAAAGACGGTGTTACCTCGAGATGCGTGCCACAACCGAAGTTCAAGGGACCAATGGAGTTGATTTCCGAATATGTAATAGTTAAATAGTTTTTCTATTTTAGGAAAGGCCATACTAGGATTTATTTATTTATTTTTATGCTTGCATTTTATTTTATGTCACATGCATCGCTAAATCGTCATAACTAAAACATGCATCTTCTTTTATCGAGTTTATCGACCGTGTCAATTAAAATTATCGTAGTTCACCGCTTAAGTTCACTTAAAACGTGATAGATAATAAATTGACATGACCTCTCGCTAAAACAATTAATTGAGACATAGCCTTACCAAATATTAGAAACCATGAAAACCTATTTCGCGAGGGAGTGCACTCGGCTACCCCGGGGTACAAACCTTGTTACGTAGGGGAAGTGGGTGATAAATGTCTAATACACCGAATTCATGTTGATGAGGGTTTCATCGGCTACCCCGTGCCTAAGTTAATATGGGTTTGGATAATGGACACATTTATTCGAAATTTTGATTGAACTCAACAAAAGTAATTGATAAGGGTTTCATCGGCTATCCCGTGCCCTTGTTGATGTGTTTTGGGCTATAGATAAACATTAGAGTAATTTTATCGACCAAGAGTTCTAAAAGTAGAATCGATTAAAAGGTTAATCCACCGAGTTATATTGATAAAGGTTTCATCGGCTAGCCCGTGCCTAAGTTGATATGAATTTGGGTCTTGGAATCATTTATCATAGTTGGGTAGAGGTCACTATGTAAATGCTTTACTTGTTATTTACAAGTATTACTAAAACGATAAATGTTAAGTTTTCCACTATTCCGTTTTTATATTGTTCTATTTCTTTACCACAATTCATATACGATATCATTTCGATTTTGATACAAATCTCCATTAAAACATCGTAACTAAAGACAAAATTTGAATTTTCTTCTAAAACCTCAAACGAACCATTGCTAAGGATCTCTTGTAAAGAGTATAGATTAAAGTTATTCATTATCAAACAGGTTTTTGATTCTTGACTAACACTTCTACTTACAATGGATTATGCTTCATATACTTAATTGAATTAAGTACCTTGAAGCGATAAATTGTTTTGGTGATTAGATTTTCAGAATTCGTAATTGACCAAAATAACACAGCCACTTCAATGAAAGTTTTAAGACTAAAATGAACAAATGAAGAGTAATCTTCATGAATTCAATTTTGCTTCTCAAAGCAAAGACTCATTGAAATGAGTGGGAGCATTCTCTTAAACCGTTAAGATGAGGACGAGGTTCGAGAAGTAAAAATTATAATGGAATTGATACAAGGTAATGTTAAAAGTAAAGTTATTGAGAAATAACGATACTAAACCTATCAATCCCGACCGATAAAGTTTCCATTGTCTTAAATGTTGGACGCTAGAAAGAAACTACCCCAAATTATTGAAGAATCAACAAGTTAGTTGTGGGACATCTAATGGGACCTTCTTCTTTAAATGTTTATTTGATTAAACATAATTTTTGCTAGTACCACTTCGTCAATATTAGAAACCAGTGGAGGTTTTCATCATTGTACTTGATACATAGGATGATTAGAATATGACGACTAGCAACGATAATGTCGAGAGATAGAGTAATTGTGTACTTAATCTAGTTTTTGGATTTAAAGTTGTACTTAATTGTGACTATTAAGTGCATAAACTCTAAATAAGAATATAAACTTGTTAAGATACAAAAGAGGTTTCACTTTTGTGACCCTATACACCACGATTTGATGTATGGCTAGCCCATTATCAAGGTGATTATATTCTAAACCAAACTAGAAAGATATATCATGTAGATGATGTAAGACTCAAATTGGTAACCCAAGATTAAACCTTAAATTTTGGAATGATGAACGCAAAGAGTTATCGAGTACTCTTGAAACCATTAGATTGTTAATGGTATATGCGTATCTTATATTCAAAGCAAGATGTCTCGTGCCTTTTTGGTTGAAAAGGAGATCGAGGTTGTAAATCATCGATCCAAAATAGGTTGATCATTATCTTTACCAACGAGTTAAGTTGACTAATATGTTCACTTAATAAGGTAAATAGAGAAATCTTTGAAGAATTTCAAAGAGTTCAAGGAATTACGATTTAGTCGTGATGGGATTATCAAAGTGAAGACTTTGATATAAGCCAAATGAATTGTGATATAGTATCACAAATTAATCTCTCTTAGCACGCATTATGGAATAATGTATGGTTGGATAAGAATTCAAACGCTATTCGATATGGTTTGGACTTCAATCAAGTTACTTTAAGTTACTTGATCCTTTTGGGGAATTTATCATTTTTGTCTAAATTTTTTTTCCACTAAATCAAATCATATGAGATATTAAATGGTAAGGGTACCATGTTTGTAAGTTTTCACAAGAAACAAATGCTCGTTTTTCCCTTTTCAATTATCACGAGCACGACGGGTTTGCGGCTCATGAAGCTGTCTTTCTAAAATACAAGTTTATTTCTAGAAGACAGAGTGGGAGAAATTATTCAAGAGCCACAGAGAATGTTATGTCGCAAGAAACTGGTCTTTCTTGGCTACATGAGACGTTTTGTGTAAGACATTGTTTCTTCAAAACCTAGGAGGTTAAATTCGTCACTTGTTAAAAATGATGAATTCATGCTACTTTTAAGAAAGTAAAGAGCTTATAACTTACAAAAGAAATTGTTTGATTCAAGTTGATTACTTCTAGAAAGTAATGAACATATGACTTACATAAGAGTGTTTAAGTCACAACTCAATACAAGGCTTAGAGCCATGAAAATCCGAAACAAAAGGGCTTGATTAGTGGCAAAGGGTTTTGCACTAATAAAGAGATATTTCAAAGCAATATTGGTTGCAAAGGGTTTTGCACCAGTTGAAATGCTTAAGTCTATTTGGATCTTCTTAGGGATTGTGTTTCATTATTATGAAATACATAGCGAGTGAATCTAAAACCCACTTCTTCAATTAGAAGGAATGTATTCAATACATGTCTTGAGTTTTATAGATTCTTGCCATCCTAAGATAATGTGCAACTTAAGAGAGGGTCTTAAGTAGGACATCAATGAGATAGATTGATCATGTGGTAAAACATTTCTCGATAAGTCGAGAAGTTGTGTTTATACATGGAGTTTAGTGGGAGTTACGAAATTTTAATTAGTCCGATATGTGGATGACATATTGATCATTGAGAATGATTTAAGACTTTTGGAGTATTATAATACATCTTGAATATCCGGTTTTATGAAGATAAATTCACATGATATTAGCATCAATAAGAAGTCTTACGTTGATAAGATTCATGACTAGTTCAATTAATTGAACATATTTGATTGATTTCATTTGCTTCCGCTGCCGGATCAATTAAATGAGTAAAGATGTATAACACTTCATATACTTTGAGTATGATGAATTGTTTTCAAAATCGAATTTAAGTAATCTTTACCAAGTAAGCCATAAAGATTACCCTTAAGTGCTTACAGAAGCATTAAGGTTATAAAGCAAAGTGTTTATGATGCAATATTGTGTAAGGGTGTTACACAAGTGACAATTGACAATTGAGATTGCGCATGGTTTCCGACAAAACCATAATCAAAACACATTAAGATGGTTAAGATACCATTGTGGCTATGTTAATTAAGAAGTATATTTTCTAGAATCGTTCTAGGAAATAAAGAACATTGAGAGATATTTATAACGGAAATTGTGCACACTTGCGATCATGAGATGTGCAAGAGGGATGGGTCCCGCACACTGTGAAAACAGTGGGAGCTATTCTTAGGCTAGAGGACCTATGTCTTGATTGGATCTCGACACGTACTCAGAAAGTTTTGTGATGCAAATGTATACATTACAAAGGAAAACGAGTATGTAGTAAGGTTGAGTAAGGTACAAGAAATTGATAAAACCTACTAACCAAAGCCTTCTCAAAGGCTAAACATGATGAGTCATGTCATTTCAATTGAATTGAAATGAACAACTACAAGATCAAATTAGATTATAGAACATGAAATAGTAATCAGGCATTGACTATTCATATGTGATAATCGCATTTGTCGTTCGAGTTTTACTTTAAAACTCTTTTATTATACTTTGTTACATCCAAACGGGTTGTAAAGACAATTGAACCCCGTTAAAGTGAACACGGATTAGCATTGTATTCGCCCATAGTCACTTGTATGAGGTGACGTCTCGAAGTGACTAGAGTGTGATGCGATTGATGGCAAGTTCAAGTGCCATACAGTCATGTGAGATGACTAGTCGATCACATAGGCAGACTATTAGGAACACTTTGTAGGGCCTTATGACCGCTTATAGAGTTCTGGCAAATTTATATAGCCTGGTCGTGGCGAGAGCTGCTATAGTATTCTAATGAGTCGATTCTTTTGACTAAAGACTGTTCGCCTAAGATGGCACAGTTTCAGATTAACTTTGATTTGTGTTACTACGACCTTCGTAGATGGGGTCAAATGGGCATATTTTGGGTTATGATGGCCGTGGCTAGTCGAAGGGAATAAGTGCGATAGGAATTGTCCACCCCCTTGTCAGGGTTATAACAATATCTCAGGGCCACTCGAGGAGTAATGAACTGGAAATGCGTGGCCACGCTCGGAAGGTATCTATGATAGATAAATCCGGTCAATCAGTTATTCACCAGATCAAGGAAACCACTCTCGATATGATCACTTGCAAGTACGACCTGAAAGACACCTTGCATTGAGTGAGAGATAGTAATAGGACAAGAGAATTGGTGACGCACACTTGTCGAGGACAAGTGGGAGATTGTTGGGAAATGTGTCCTCAACAATAGTGCGATTACATGATTTAAATATCATTATTAGATCTCATTTTAAGAATACATGTGAGATGTAATATTTTACAGTCAACTGGTCCACACATATCGGTAATGATTGGCTGACTAGAGTTTGACATTACTGTCGTGCGACGGTGGTGATCAGTTGATCCCCTTAGGTCATACCTATAGGGAAATACTCTTAATTGATTATTTAATTAATCGTATACCGATACGAGTTAATTAAATTGCTTAAAATTGACGGATGATTTTGTGAGTATAATTTACGTATCTTATTGTAAATATGATTAAATGAGACACGGTCTAAGTAATCGAATTGTTTCATTACTTAGATGAAATCATTGTTTACAGAAACAATTGAAACAGAATGAATAAATTATTATAAATACAGAATGTTGTAATTTATAATTTGGAAACATTTTGGCACGAGTAATTACGAATTACTAGTCAATTTTGTAAATGACGTATTTTATGAGTATGTTAATTTTTAATATGTTAAAAATACATTACATTGTGACATGTCATGTAACATGTTACATGTGACAAAATTGACAAATGACAAAATAAAATGGACCATCCATTTTATTATGAAAGTGCCGAAATTAGAGGGAGTGTTGGGTTAATATTGTGTTTTCATATTAGTGGAAAACATAATTATTAAAGACTACCTACTAGGCTAAGCTTTTGAGAAGAGCAAAAACAAAAGGCATTGGGCATACTACCCAATGCTCTTTTTTTTCGGCCACCCACAAGAAAGAGAGAAGAGCTTTTCTCTTTTACATTATTATTCATTCTTCCCATCTAATTTTCTAGAGTAAGAAAATGAAATAAAAACTCTCTACAATTTATGATAATTCTAGAGAAATAAACTCACATATACTCCCTCTTGACCGAGATTTTCAAGAGTAAAATGCAATTTATTTGTGTCAATTTTATAGTAAAACTAATATTATTACTAGATCTAAATAATATAAGTTATTAAGAGATTTCCTTGGGTATATGCTTTTGGGAGGGATTCTATACTTGAATCCTTGTTCTTCCATTTGGAGAGCTCAAGAACAAGTGAGTAGGTGAACTCACTTGTGCCCATAAATCCGAAAATCACAATGTAAGATGATGGTTTCTTCTCTATATTTTATATTGTTTACATGCATAAGATCACTTGTTAATTTTATGATAAATTAAATTAAAGCATATATGAATATGTTGAGTATATAGATCTACTTTTCCTTCAGTATGTGCTAGACGTGTGGATGACAGGTCCACAAGTATATCGTATTTGCTCGAAAGAGAAGACGGATGGAACTTGGATCAAGTCTTGGATTATGTCTAGAAAAATGTACGGGTATAAGATATGTGTTTACTCTTTTGTTTGGTCCAATAAATCACGGCTTATTATTTTGGACAAAATAATTTCAAGATAAAATGTTTTCCTATTAATTGTTTTGCTGAAAAATTATTCCGTTGGAACTTCCTCAATTTGTTCTAAAAAATATCTTTATTTTTTTGGTGAGGAATTTGTGTTTTAGAAGGCAACTAAATATCATGGTCCAAGATTTTGTTTAAGGTTGGTTGCTTAATTAAAAAAAGATTTGATTTGGTCAACACTTGGAAATTATATAAGGTGGACAAATCTTGGTTGCAAACTAAGGAAAACACGCGCAGAGTTCACAAATCCAAAAAGGTTTTACTGCAAAGTCAACTTTGTCAAACTTGCTCTTAAATCGTCGTTTGTAAATCTGGTGAAAACGTCTTTTTGTTTTGCAAAGTTTATCTTAAAAGCCGTGTGTTTTAGATTGATCTTGAGTACACAAGTTCTTATACTTATAAGACTAAATTTGTTCTCCGTTGACAATTTGTGTTGTAATTTTCTCTTTTGTGAGAGAGTGTTTTTTTGGGGCACGAGGTTGTACTCGAGTTGCACGATCGGGGTTGATCGTGGGGGTTTTCTATGTAATCGAATTTGGTTATAAAGAAAATATTAATAAGAGAGAGGGTGGACGTAGACCTTTAGAGAGTAGGTCAAACCACGTTAAAAATCGTGTGTCTCTTGCTTTCTTTTATTTCGTTTGCCTTCGATTTTATTTGTTTTCATTTTTTGTTCACGCATTTGATCAAACAAACAATACAGCAAGCACAACTCTGATTGTTTGAACAGTCACCGAGACAGTTCAATTGACCTGTGTATTGTTTCAGAAGAAAAATCGTGAACTATCTTTCGCTTTAATTTCGCTTTAATTTTAAAAAGGGTACTTAATTCACCGCCTCCCCTTCTTAAGTACCGGATCCATAAACTCAACAGTTAAATCTGAAATTATTGAACCACGTTTGAAAACCAGTATCCATCAAATGAAAATAAAATGATTGGCATATTTTAAAATATTTTGTATATATAAGGTATATCAGTCATATTAGATTCAGGTGTTATAGAAGTGGGTTAAAAAACTTGTTAAATGAGTATTATGACATGCTAAGTCCTTGTGATTAGTAGAGAAGAGGCATCAAATCCGACTTGTCTTGAAAAATGGATCTTTTTCAATATAATTTTCAGAAGTTTGTTGATTAAGATGTTAATAGTTTAGCTCAGGTATGTGACATTTATGGAAATGATCAGGGCCGTCTCGGCAATTTAGGTGGCCTCGTGCGAAATTTAAAAGTGAGGCCCTCGCGATGTTAAAAAAAATTAATTAATACAAAATGCATCATATATTTTTAATATATTTAAGGCAAAATATTACATAAGTTCTTAAATATTTTCTAAAGTTTCATCAGTTCTTAAAAGTAAAGCTCGACTTGCGTTCTCAGAAGCAAAATCCTCAATTAGCTCATCGTAAGTAACTTTCTCCAAAAGATTATTCTCGATAGCTATCATTGTCAATCTATTGAGTCGATCTTGCAACATTGTTGAGCGCAAATATGATTTCAACAACTTCAACTTGGAAATACTTCTTTCGGCGGATGCAACCGTTACGGGAATCGTCAACAAAATTCTATAAGCAATTACTGCATTTGGAAAACAGCCACCCACTTGTTTCATGTAATTCAAAATAGCAATAGGACCCATTTGTTTCTTAGGCATAAACTCTCTAAAAAGTTTTAGATCAACACATAATGCTTTTCCACCAATATCAGACTCATCATTATTCCTAAGCATATTCTCAAGATTAACACAACAAGACTCTAATTCCAAATCATCCAAAGAATACAACTTATCTGTTGTGAACATAAATCCAAATATATTTTCATACTCTTGATATTGTTCAAACCATTTCTTAAGCGAAGATATTGCTTGATCAATAAGATATAAGAAATAATTAACCCAGAATGATTCTTCTTGGGATAATCGTGGAGAATCATCCGAATTTTCATCAAAATGTTTTTTTCTTCGAATTTCACGCCTTTTAGGAAAAAAGGGATCAATATTCATATCTTTTGCAATGTTCCTTGCCGTATCTAATGCCTTATGAAAACCATATTCTCTATATTTCTCAAAACAAGAAATTAATGCCTTTACTTGTAAAATAGCAACATCAATAAGCATATCTTTTGTTTATAGATGTTTACTAACCTCATTAACAAAAGACAATATTTCATACGAAATAATTATTAACACTAAAAATTCAAAATCACCGAGTTCATTAAGGGCCAAGGATTTGGCTTCACTTCTAATCTTAGAATCATTATCAACCTCCGCAACTTCTAGTAAAGCTTCTTGTACTTCTTGCATTTGAAATTTTATGGCTTTTACACTATCAATACGACTTTCCCAACGGGTTGCTGACAACGGTATAGGAATCAAATCTTGTACATTACTTTTCAAAATATCCCATCTCTTTGTAGAATGGGCAAATATTGTATATATGCGTTGTATAATTCCAAAAAAGTCTCTAGCCTTGCCACAAGTATTAGCTATGTCACATAATGTCAGATTTAAACTATGACAACCACAAGGACTATAAAAGGCTCTAGGATTTAAATCTAACAATCTTTTTTGTATACCTTGATGTTATCCTTTCATGTTAGAACCATTATCATAGCCTTGACCTCTAACATTATCTATATCAAGGCCAAGTGATTTTAGTTCATTTTGTAAAGCATCAAAAAGTCCTAGACCACTAGTATCACACACATTCAAAAATCCAAAAACGATTCTTTAATTAAAAATTCACCAGAAGATGCATCCACATAACGTAAAATCATAGTCATTTGCTCTTTTTGGCTAATATCAGGGGTACAATCTAAAATAACAGAGAAGTACTTTGCACACTTAATTCTCTCAATGATTTTAGATTTTATTTTAGAAGCAAGTAAGCGAATCAGTTCATTTTGGATATTATGACCAAGATAATGAACATGAGTATCTTTATTTACTATACGGCTAACATGTTCTTGCATAATAGGATCAAAGTCTACTAACATTTCAACCAGCCCCAAAAAATTCCCATTACTATCCTCATACAATTTACTATTGGAGCCACGGAATGCTAGATTATGATTTCCAAGGAATTTGACGATTGAAATAATTCTCAACAATACATTTTTTCAATGTTCTTTCTCTTTCCGAAATCTGCCTTGTGCTTTTTCATCAATTGTTGTATTCGTTTTTAACCTTAAATGTAATTCATACCATATCGTCATATTTTTTACATGTCGCGCACTAACTTCATGTTCTTTAAGCCTTTCGCTAAGATGAGTCCAATCATTATATCCTTTTGTTACTAAATCATTCCTTCCTTGACATGTTTCAAACAATTTACAACAAAAACAGAAAACCTTATCAAGATCAGTTGAGTAAACAAGCCATTCTCTATACCATTTTTCACAATTAGGCAATTTTCTAGTATAAAATTTTGACGAAAAATGTCTTTTAGATTGATCATAGGGACCTTTTTCAATTGTTAAATCTCTTTTTGGACCATTAACTGCTAATCTATCTTTCGATTTCGCATTGAAATTGTCCCAGTTTCTAGGATCATATATATCTATGGTAATACCAGACTCTACATTATCACTACATGGAACATGATCTACATTAACATCATCTTCAATAGTTTCATTAACAAAGTCGTCAAGATTTTCGGTGGGCAAATTTTCAACATTGACATGAGGCACCTCGGTTACATTTTCGTGAGGTAAAGTTTCATTAACATCCAGATTGACAGCAATATTTGTTGGAGCTTGTGTTCTCCACAGTTAGTCTGATAACATATACAAATCTCTTATAGGTTCACAAGGGTATACTTAGTATTTTATCAGTTGATTAACGATTACTTAATAACGGTTGGCTTGCTAGAATTTTGACGGTATTATCATACTGATGGCGGTGATCAACTGGTCCCTAAAAGTCACACCTAAAGGATGTGTTTGAGAGATGTGATTGTATGAAAATATGATCACATTGATGCCTTATGACTAAAAGGTTAGTTCATGTATTTGACTAAACAGTTAGTCAATGTGATGATGAGACGATTATTTAATACAATTAAGTAATACCAGCTGAGACGAATTAACTGTTAAATTCGTAAATAGAATATAAACTGTTATATTTAATTAATGTATTTAATGTTAGCTTAAACGAATTAAGATGTTAATTCGTAATTAAACGTAACCAGTTATATTTAATTAGCGAATTATAAATATGTAATATTTATAGTTAATGTATATATTATGCGGAATTGTGATAATAAAATGTTGACAGACCGGTATTAATAAATCGACTACAATCTGTTGTGGGCAGACTTATTACTACATGTTGACATAAATATGACAATTGAAATAAAATACACATTATATACATTTAGAGAATAACCAAAAATAAGAAGATTTTTCTCTCCTTATTTTTAGGGTGGTGAAACCGAAATGAAAAGGAAAAAGTGGAAGAAAAAATCTTCCCCTTATTCCTCCATTTTGACGGTTTTAAAGAGGAAAAAGAGAGATTATTTTCTCTCATTCCAATTTGACCTAAAACTCTCTCATCAAAACACAAAAACCCTAAAATTAATCACCAATTTTTGGGGATCTCATTCTAGCAATTTGAGAGGCATTTCTCATAGCATCTTGGGTGCAACAATTAGGAGAATATCAATTCGATATTGTTCTTAGGTCTAATTTGCTAGGACCAAAGGTTGAATCTTAATCTCTACTATTTTGTTTATGCAATTTCATTTATGACTCGTTTTCATAATCATAATTTCGTTATAATCCGTATAATTTAAGAGGAAGTATACCGATATTTCCCACAATATTACCAAGAGTTTCATTCAAATCCACATTATTACCACGATCACAATTATCAACATTTCTTATCACAAATTTATCAAGAGCTCCTTTTTGAGACCGAGTTAATTCTTCAATTTTTTGTTTTTTCTTACGTTTTTCATAACCGGAATCATATTTTCTCATTTTAGAAGACATGACTCTACAGATAAAATAAAAAATCAGAAAAACGAGCAATACAACAAATAAAAAAATCAAACCATATATCAGTAAGATGTTTAAAAAGCACCAATTTGTTGATTGAACCTTAATTTCGTAAGTGATTGGCTGATTGTTCGTCTGTTGCAATTTTATTATTATTTCTGCAAAACAATTAAAAAAATAAACAAAATTAATTGATGTTGGGACAATATTATACAAATAATTTAAAAATCGCTATAATATACTAAAAATCGAAAATCAGCCGATTTCTCCACAAAAATCAAACCATTACAAGAACGGAAGAACGTTGAATCTTTCAGAATTTTGATAAGCAAAAAAAATACCTTCAATTCCTACGGTAGATGAGAATAATTGAGTTTGAGGATTAAAACCATTGATATTATATACCAAGAGGCCAAAAATTGCACCGTTGGAAATCTTGGAATGGAATTGCAAGATTGAAAAATTGGGAAGGAGATTGTTTAGGAATATTGACTGATTCTAGGATTTCTAGCCTTGGAATTAGGGAAGATATAAGATTTTGGAAAGAAAAAAGTTAAAAGAGGAAGTTGGAAGAAGTTATGGAAAACGTATAGAATGTTTGGTATTTACTCAATTTTTTTTTTTATCGATAAAGGCTAACTTTTACAAACCTTGGGCTAAAAAATTTGGGGCCCTGTGCGACGGCCCGGGCTACACAGGCCCAAAGACGGCCCTGGAAATGATAATGAACAATTTAATATTAATTTTTTCGTCAGCAAAAAAGAGCGTCCAATTTGATGTTCAACTTACTTCAATTTTACACATTTGCGTTGTTCTCATTCTTCTTTCTCTTCATCCATAGAAGATATGCACGGTTATTTGTCATATAGCGTTCAAGCAAATGATCATGATTTCAACATCCTTCATTGGTGGAGATCTCGTTCCTCCCAATTTTTCATATTATCAAAAATTTTAGGGATGTTTTGTTATTACATCTATAGTTGCGTCCGACTATGCACTTCACCGAATCATAAAAATGTGTGTCTACAAAAAGAAAACCGGATCAAGCTACAAAATGATGTCAGGGGGTTAAAGATTTGGATTCAACAGAAGAATATCAATTGACAACAACCGATCCTAAATCACATGGCGACACATATAAGTACTTGAGCAGTACAATAATGAAAGGGATAAAGTATATGACATTGTGTGTTATATCCGTGTTAAAGAAGAAATTATGTTGCATTGTATTAGAAATCGAGAGGGGAGGAATTCATAAAGCGAATCGTTATATTATCACGTTATATTATTGATAATAGTTTATTATCTCCTAATATATTGGTAACATAATTAACTTATTCTATAATATGAATATATTCTGATTACCGTATATTGTAATATACCGTAATATCTTCTAATACATTAATTAATTAGATTTCACGCCTGGCTGTTGGCCGGGTAATATGAAGGAATAATTTCTAAATATTTATCTTGATCAAGATGATTGCTTTGAAAGCATTTTAATTATAACGAATGTATATCTATATTTTGGTCAATCTGTGTGAGAACTGTTACTCTCCAAAGAACACCATGATATGACACCTAGGATTGTGATTGGTGCAGATTTCTTAAACATATGATTCGGATCAAAATTGTAATGACGTTATATTCAATATTGTGTAAATATCAAAGAAATGTTTTTGTTTAAATATATAGTAACAATATAATATTAAACCAATATTGAGGAAATGAAAATCTATAATGGTCGTAATATAAAACGTGTTTACATATACAAATAGACCTTGTATATTCAAATAGATATTGTGTAGTTGTGCTGCTAGAACTTTCTTACGTTCAATATTATATAACCTATTCTACTGTTGATCAAATTATCTTACGTTCAATATTATATAGCCATATTAGCATTCAAACCCTCCAAACACCAACGGATTCAAGCCCGGCGCCGCCAGTCATATCATAATAGTGACTTTCGAGAATTTATGATGAGGTTCTTTAAAAGGGCATTGTTTAGTGTGACTATTTACCAATATTAATGAAGAATAGAAAACGGGATAAATTCGATTTCACATGAAATTTTCCCGTCCTGCAATTGCGCGTTATGAATAATCGTAAAAGTTATAATCTTTGAGCATATTTTTATTTTGCAAAAGTGAAACTCATGCCCGCTTATTTCATTTCCATTCTTATAAGTCCAGTTTAGTTTTGTTTAGGTAAGGTTGTCTAGTCCTATAAATTTGGTTTAGTATAGCTTAGGTCCTATTTCAATTTGTCATGCACAATAGGTCACAAGTTCGGATCTTCCTCCTATCTACTGTAATGCGACTAAGTGCACGTTTCGTTATTAGAACAAAAAAAAAAATACTATCATGCACACAATGGAATAACACACACGTACAAAGGGAACATTGTAGTCCATAAATTAAAAATTTACACCAATAATCCTAATCTTAAACCTTTAAAAAATTATAGTTGATGACTAAAATGGGAAAGGGTAACCTAAATAAAGAGCAACTACAAATCTACAATACATGGAACTCAAATAATACAAAACAACAAAGTATGAAAAACGACTATAAATCTATTAGTCCGTATTACTCCCTCTTATTCACTATATTATTCCCCTTTTTTTTTTGTACAGGGAATAAGAAACCAATTTTGCACCACACAAAATACACTACCCCACATGTAATTTAATTTGGACCACATAAATCAACCCAAAAAAGAAAATAGGGAAGAAAACTTGAATAATCCGAATAAGGAAATAGGGAAGAAAATGGTGAATAGAAGGGAGTACTTTTTATATATAGTTACAATTTTTTGTTTATCGTGTACCGTAGTAAGAATTACTCCACTTTGAGAGACTAATTGAGTTGACACGTCGATATTAATGATCCGTGTATACGAATTATTCCTACAACATGAAACATACTCTGTCCCGGTTATTTGTTATCCTTTTTAAATTTAGGGTGTCTCAGTTAATTGTTGTCTTTTCTATTTTAAGAATAAACTTGATGAACAATTTAATCATTCACACTCAATTTGTTCCACTTGTCATTTAGTAATTGGCTCCCACTTATTTCCTTGGTCTTTGTGCCAAAATCAAAGGACAACAACTGACTGAGACGGAGGGAGTATATAATAGTATCATTAGAGAAAAAAGCAATACATTAGTTAGTTAAATAAAATTATGTAAACAAACATTGTGAAATTTGTTGATGGTCATTGGAGTATAAATCTTTTCATATACTCCCTCTCATCCATACCAAAGGTTACATTGACTTTATCACACTTGTTGAGGCGCGTTTTGCAACGTATTTATCTTTAGTTACACATTATTAAAAATTATAAAAATTTGATATTCTTATTGTTAAAGATCATTCGTAATCTTTTGTAATTATTTTATATTCACCGTATCTTTGTAATTATAGTAATACTAGGATTGTTACCTTGCTCGTCAAGTTCTTCTAATTGTATATATACCCACCTGTTGTACTCATACGAATTATCAATGCAAATATTACTTTCATCCTATTCTTTACATGGTATCAGAATACTACGATCCTAAAGCCTCAAAACCCTAACTTTTTTTTCCACCCATGGCCACCTCCGCTGCCACCCTACCCAATCCCAATGAACCTCTCGTTCCTCTTCTCCTTGTCAACCTCTCTATGGTTGACAAACTCACACCTTTAACCTACATGTCATGGCACGATCAAATCGAGTCACTTCTATTTGGTTACGACCTTCTCAAATTCCTTGATGGAACCCACTTATGCCCCTCGGCCACCATTCCCGACCCCACTGACACCACAAAAGCCAAAACCATCCCTAACCCCGCTTACACCACCTGGAAACGCCAAGACCACCTTCTCAAAGGTGCTCTACTTGGCACCCTCAACCCTACCATTCACTCCCTCGTCATGCGAGCCCCCACCACACGTGATGTTTGGACCACCCTTGCCTCCACCTATGCCAATCCATCTCGAGCCCACATCCTCCAACTAAAAGATCGTCTCAATTCCATTCGCAAAACAACCCAAAGCATTAACGAGTATATGCACGCTATAAAATCTTGTGCCGACAAATTAGCAGTTCTTGGCAAACCCATGCACCACGAAGACCTTGTTGCCAAAATCATTCGTGGTGTTGACTACTCCATCTATCACTCCGTCATCGATTCAGTTCAAGCTCGTGACGAACCCATCTCTTTCGAGTCACTTCATGAAAAACTCCTCAATTTTGAACTAACCAATTCCCATCACACCAACCCAACACCCTTTCCTGCCACGGTCCATGCCGCCTCCTACAACACCCGACCCAACACTCACTACACTCGACCCTCGACCTCTGCCAATCCACCTCTAATTGATGTAAACCAACCCAAACAAGACCCCCCATTCAAAGGCTCTTGCCAATACTGCGGTGCAAAGGGTCACGTCTTGTTCTTTTGCTTTAAATTTAAGCGTGATTACCCCAACATGGTCTTACCCACTCGCACCTTGAACCACCAGCCACGCCCTAACCCACAAGCTCACACCGCTGCCACTGGTCCTCCACCCGTCCCTCCCTCGTCCTCTGGCTACATCCTTGATAGTGGTGCCTCTCACCACCTCACTCGGGACTTCGACACTCTTACTCTTCACTCTCCCTATGAGGTGGTGACGAGATTGTCATCTCTGATGGTTCCTCTTTACCCATAACCCACATAGGTTCGTTCGTTTTTTCGCATTCCTCGTCTATTTTAAACTTCAATGATGTCTTGTGCGTGCCTCGTCTTTCTCGTAATATTATTTCAATCTCCAAACTTTGTCGTGACAATAATATCGTCTGTGAATTCACCTCAAATTTTTGTTTTATAAAGGATAAAACCTCGGGCCGCACTCTTCTCCACGGACAGCTTAAGGATGGAGTCTATGAATGCATTCTTTCTGTCCCTCGTCTACATGCCTGTCAAGAGTCTTCAACCCCGGATTGGCATCACAAATTCGGCCATCCGTCTATCCAAATTTTGAAGTTTTTACGTACTCATTTTAATTTACCTACTCCGTCTTCATTCACCAATAATTGTAATTCTTGTGATATACACAAGAGTCATAAGTTAGCTTTTCATCAAAATACAATTCGTTCTAATGCCCCTTTGGATTTAATTTTTTCGAATGTTTGGTCGTCTCCTATTATGTCATATGACGGGTTTAAGTATTACATTATCTTTGTTGATCACTTTACTAATTTTATCTGGCTCTATCCCATAAAACTCAAATCTGATTCTACTCAAATCTGATTCCACACTTATAGCATTCATTACGATAAATCAAACAAGATCTCACATGACTATATTTTTTCTTATATATTACTAATAATATCAAATATTCTCTACAACCATGAATAGTGCCAAAAAGTCAATGTAACCTTTGGTCTGGATGGGAGGGACTACTGAAGAGCATTCTAGTAACTCACTCAAAAAAATCCTCATGCCTTGATCATCACTTGTTTCGTTCCCGACTTCCTGTGAATAAGATAAGACCAACATATATCAATGTTAATACCTCAAAACTCAAAATCTAATATAGAAGGTTAGCTGATAACAATCAAATTATAAAATTAGTGTCATATAGGAGTAAGTTCTACAAAAATAATAAGAAAACATGAAGAGGAAGTCGGGAACTTTTTTGATGATGTTTGATAGATGGAGTGTATTTATATTATAGTGTAGTGTTTGAGCTTTCATACAATTCAACTACAACATATACTACGCTAAATATATAGAAGAAGACATTTAGAAAGAGCTAACAAAATATAAGAAGATATAATTCATTGAGACTTGTATGTTCATTAGGTAATTTGAATTATCTTGTAACAAAATCTTATCTTATTTGAGGTAATTATTTACGTCTATACATGATTTCTTATCAAGACTTTTTTTTTAATCGATTCTTTCGACTTTTTTTATTCATTCTAACCACCTATTTTCTTTTTTGTTTTTTGCATTAGTATATTTTTTATTTTTTAATTAATTTATTTTTCTAAGTAATATACAATTGTTGTAGTCAATGAAATTGCTCCAAAAGTTCCTCTTTTAAGTATATATATTGATATTGATCCCTAGAGCAAACGATAAGATTTGAGAGAGTATGATAATTGGCCTAACATAAAAAAAATAAAAAAATATTGAAGGAAAGAGTATGAAAGAGAGAAAAAACGACACAAATATGTGATATTTTCTAGTCTAGACTGTGATTAGCGCATAATCAAACAAATGATGTCTTTAATTTTGGGTGCTTATAATATAATTTTTGATCTTCAATTAAGCTCTATCTAAGGGCGTGGAAAGAGAAAGATAAAAAAAAACCCAAAAATAAAAAAACCCAAAAATCGATTACTCCTCGTCGACGACTTCTCCGGTCGCCTCATTAGGTCGCCGACGAGGCTGCTTCAACCCTTTCTTTCCTGATCCTCACCATCATCCGATGGGCTTTTCCGATTGCGTCCATTTTCTTTATTAAAGTTCAGGTTTGATCTATTTTGTATGTTGTTACTTCATGTTATTCGAACAATCGTTTATCGCTACTGTTGGTAAATCCATGGCTGATTAATTTACCAACTTCTCTGATTGTTTTTCGTTAGTGTTTATATCGTCGTATATCAGTTTGTTTTTCTGGGTTTAGTTTTTCAATTGAAGACGGTTGGCTGGGTTTTATTCAGTTTTGAGGGATCTGATTTTCGTCCCTGATTAGTGTTTCTGTTTAGTTCGAGGGTTCTACGGTCTGTTGTATCCTCTTTTTCGGTATTGTTACTATGTCTTCCTCTACTGTTTATCATAAATTTCTTGAAGCTTTTGCCTGTTCTCATGTTAGCGATGGATTTATGGAGGATGATGGGGATAGGATGCTAGGTGTGACGATCCGTACACTTCGAACCCTTAGTTTTATTTATGCTATGTAGTTTCATTTCCTCTTGTATATTTTTAGTAATTCCTTTCCTAGTTTAGCATAGTTAGCATTAGCTTTTTCTTTCCCTAAATGGGTATATCGCTATTCTGAACTAAACTTGTAAAATCAATGTTTCCTGCTACCAGGATGTAAATATCAAATTTCCCTCTTTGGGGAGTACTAGTCAATCAAACATCTGCTTCCCACCAAGTTGCCTTCTTATTGCTTGTTGTTGCTTTCTTGTGAACGACTCTTGCCTTCACCTCTCTAACAAGCCCGTGTGTGTCGATCGAGACTAGGATTTCGACACCCTCAACCCGAGACCGATTACGAGTGCCTAGTGCTTGACAAACACTAGTGCCTAACGCTCTCGCTTTCATTCTTGTCAAAGTGTTCAGACAAAGGTGCGCCTCACACCCCGACTCAAAGTTTCGGACCGTGACATTTGGTATCAGAGCCCAGTCTTCTTGACGGGCTGCTGTTTACGATGGCAACAAAGGCGGTAGAACCAAGTGGGACTAAAAGTGACACTAAGGCCAAAGTGGCGGCTTTAGAGAAATTGATGGACGAGAAAATTCCATCCTTGGAAGCTCTCATTGTGAGTTTGGGGAATACTCACCAAGGAGTTGAGGAGACGGTAAAGGGGCATGATGCACACTTCGAGGCCGTAGACGAGTCCATAGAGGGGCATGAGAGCCACCTTGTGGCCGTCGAAGAGGCGATTCCGAAAGAGTATAACTCGGATATGGGTTATCTCTATGAAAAAGTCGAGCAACTCGAGAACATGTGCAATACTTTGATGAAAATGGCCGCGGACGGGAGTTTTGGTGGAACTCCTAAGGTGAAGCCGCCTACACCCCTCAAGTATAGTGGGGCGAGAGATTCGAAAGAAGTCGATAACTTCATCTTCGACATGGAACAATACTTCCAAGTGAGTGCGCTCGACGAAGGTTTAAAGGTCAGTACCGCGAGTATGTACCTAACGGATGACGCTAAACAATGGTGGCGCTCGAAGCATGCCGAGATCGAGGCAGGGACCATTAGACTAGAGTCATAGAATGATTTCAAACGACTCTTCAAGGAACAATTCTACCCAGAGAACACCGATTTCCTAGCTCGAAGGATATTAAAGAACTTGAAACATATAGGCTCGATTCGCGATTATGTGAAACCGCATTCGGCTTGTATGTTGGAGATAGCGGACATGACCAAGAAGGATCGGGTGTTTCAGTTTATTGATGGTTTAAAGGAGTGGGCTCAGCGAGAAATCATGCGACAACGACCTTAGTCCCTCTCAGCTGCGATGACAGCGGCTGAAAGGCTAGTTGACTATTACACGGAGCGCGAAACCTCCCAGAAGAAGGTATTCGCTGCAACGGGCGGAGGCAACCAAAGGTTTGGAGGGACGACTTCACAAACAAGACCTCCCTCTACGGGTAATAGTCGGTTCCGTCCCGGAGGTGATAATAGGAGATGGGGTCCGACGAATTCCACTCCAACCTCTTCTAAGGGTAGTAATTCTGAAGCGTCGACTGCTAGAAAGCCGTTCGCGTGCTTCCTTTGTAGAGGACCGCACCGAATGTTCGAGTGCCCTCACCAGGGGGAGTTCAACACCCTTAAGAAGAATTTGTCCAAGATGTCGGTAGAACAGAATCCCGAAGGGATAGGCCATGATGCAGAGGGGTGCGATGATGATCAGGCCAGTGAGCAAGGAGAAATGGCTCGAATGGGAGCAGTCCACATGATGTGCTCAATGGACAAAGGCGCTGAGCGCTCCGAGACCAAGTCCACGGAACTGATGTACGTGGAGATAAACGTCAATGGGAAGGCTACTCGAGCAATGATAGATACATGAGCCTCCCATAATTTCGTCACCCCCGACGAAGCGAAGAGACTCGGAATGAAGTTGAACCGAGAAGGAGGAAGCATGAAAGCTGTCAACTCCAAAGCCTTGCCGATTCAGGGCGTGGCTAGAGAAGTGGTGATCAAGATGGGCGAATGGACGGGGAAGCTCGAATTCACCAGCGTCCTGATGAATGACATCAAGATCGTCCTCGGCATGGATTTTTTGAAGCGGACCCCGACCTTTCTGGCGCCCCACAATGGATCTTTAATAATGGTGGGATCAAAACCATGTCTTGTGAAAGCTGTTGAAGCTGACCGAAAGCAAAAGGGACCACTCCTCTCGACAATGCAGTTGAAGAGGGGACTTCAAAAGGGAGAGCCTACATACTTGTGTACAGTGTCCATGAAAGAAGACACCCTTGCTGAATGCGTAGACCCACAAGTAGAGAAGGTGCTAGAGGACAACAAGGACTTGATGCATGATCAGCTACCTATGAGTCTGCCCCCCGACGTTCGGTAGACCATCAAATTGAATTACTCCCAGGCACAAGACCTCCTGCTCGAGGGCCATATCGGATGGCACCTCCCGAACTAGCGGAACTACGAAGACAACTAGACGATATGATTCGCTCAGGGTCGATACGACCTTCCAAAGCTCCCTATGGAGCCCCTGTGCTCTTCCAGAAGAAATAGGATGGTAGTCTGAGATTGTGTATCGACTACCGGGCTCTGAACAAGCTGACGGTGAGGAACCGCTACCCCATCCCATTGGTAGCGGATTTGTTTGATCAATTATAAGGCGCTGTATACTTCACCAAGCTCGACCTAAGATCTGGTTATCATCAAGTTCGAATTGCCGAAGGAGATGAGCCGAAGACTGCTTGTGTGACGAGGTATGGGTCTTTTGAATGGTTGGTCATGCCCTTTGGCTTGACAAACGCCCCTGCAACGTTTTGTACATTGATGAACCATGTTTTCCACGAGTACCTGGACAAATTCGTGGTGGTATATCTGGACGATATCGTTGTATATAGTCGCTCGTTGGCTGAACACGTAAAACACTTGGAGTTGGTGTTCGCGAAGCTCCGAGAGAACCACCTATTCGTGAAGAGAGAGAAATGTGAAATTCCCCAACCTGAAGTGAATTTCCTTGGTCACATAGTGGGCAAAGGCAAACTGAAGATGGATCCATAGAAGATTGCCGCTATCAAGGACTGGGGAACCCCAGGGAATGTGTCTGAACTCCGCTCTTTCTTGGGGCTCGCAAACTATTATCGGAGATTCATCCGAGCGTATTCGAAAATTGCTTCCCCGCTCACCGACTTGTTGAAGAAGGATAATAACTGGGAGTGGTCTATCGACAAGAAGAGGGCCTTTGAGAAGCTCAAGGAAGTGGTGGTACAGGAACCGGTCTTGGCGTTGCCGGATATCACGAAGCCTTTTGAAGTTGAGACAGATGCATCTGATTACGCCCTCGGGGCGGTGCTACTCCAAGAGGGTCACCCTATGGCTTTCGAGAGCAGAAATTTTAATGGAGCCGAGACTCATTATGCAGTACAAGAGAAAGAACTCCTAGCTATTGTTCATTGCTTGCGGGGATGGAGGCATTATCTCTTGGGATCAAAGTTCGTTGTCAAGACTGATAATACCACAGCATCTCACTTCTTGACTCAGCCTAAGCTGACAAGCCGACAAGCTAGATGGCAAGAATTGTTGGCAGAGTTCGATGTGGAATTTGCTTACGCACAGGCGGCCGCAAAACGTAGTCGGCGATGCCCTAAGCCGAAGATGTGATTTGGCTACATTGCACACGATTGCTCATTTGTCTACCACCACAGTGGCTACCGACATTCAAGCTAAGGTAAAAGAGCACCTCGACTTGGACCTGGTGGCAAGGAATCAGAAACAATTAGCCATCGAAGGGAAGACTCGCAAATTTTGGATGGAGGATGGCCTCTTGTTCAGGAAGGGACATCGGATCTTTGTTCCAAAAGCGGCAGGGCTGCGAAAGATTCTCTTGCAAGAGTGCCACGATACATTGTGGGCAGGTCATCCTGTTAGAAATCTATATCTCATTACTTAACATATTCATATATGTATCATTTTAATTTAGTCATAAAATTAAAACTAGATCTTATGCATGCAAACTAAAACAAAAAGATAAGAAAATCAATTTCTCACCAAATAAATTTCGGTCAAATGGGCACCAACAAGAACTCCTTCTTGTTAGTTCTTGAGCTATCCATTTATAAGGATGAACATTCAAAAATCCCAAAGTAGAGATTCTCCTCTTGATTGCACCCAAGACTATCCCTTATCCCCACTAAATAATATTAACTAGATATTAGTTTAGTAGTTTACCTTAAAATTGATTACTAACACTCATATATTACATTAATGATTTTAGTAATCCTTTTGGAACAATTAGAATCAAAAATCTCAAGTTTTTGAGAAAAATGATGAAGATAGAGAGAAGAATACATATGTAGCTTTTTCATGCATGAAGAGAATGAATTAGTAATAAAAAATGAGAACAAAAGTTCTCATTTCTAATGCATGCCACCGGTGGGAAGGAGACAAAGAAAGCATCTTTTCCTTTCTTTTTGTCTTCACAATGTGTAGGTGTGTAAGACAAAGTAGGATAGGTGTAAGGCTACAAAAGCAAGGCCTATGATTATTTATCATAAAATAAATCAATCTTACACCATCACAACTCCCTCCATTCGGTCCATCCTCCATAATATGGACTACCATTTTATTTTGTCAATTTGTCATTTGTCACACAATATGTCTCATGTAATATATTACATGTTATTAATTAATTTAATGCATATTTATCACATAAATATCATTTCATGAATTAATTAAATTACATCCAATAAATTGACTAGTGATAGTTGATCACATAAACAAAATGGGTCATGTAATTATAATTCACAATATCTTGTAATTATAATCAACCATTCATTCTTATCTTTATTGTTTCTCAAACAATAAACAATTTTAGTAATAAAGCATTTTATTACTAAAATAAATCTTATTTAATCCCATTACAATAAGATATCAATATTCTCTCTCACAAATTGAATTGTTCAATTTTAAGGAATTGATTAACTTGTATCGTCATACAATCAATCAGTTTTACGGATAAGGACATCATCCTTTAGGTGTGACCTTAAGGGATCAACTGACCACCACCGTCCCACGACAGTAACGTCAAACTCTAGCAAGCCAATCGTTACCGATTTATGTTGATCAGTTGACAATATAATGAATCATCCCTTACGTATTCTTTATATGAGATTTAATAATAATATTTAAATCATGTGATCGCACTATTGTTGAGGACACATTTCCCAACAATCTCCCACTTGTCCTCGACAAGTGTGCGTCACCAATTCTCTTGTCCCGTTACTATCTCCCACTCAATGCAAGGTGTCTTTCGGGTCGTACTTGCAAGTGATCATATCGAGAGTGGTTTCCTCGATCTGGAGAATAACTGATTGACCGGATTTATCTATCATAGATACCTTCCGAGCGTGGCCACGCATTTCCAGTTCATTACTCCTCGAGTGGCCCTGAGATATTGTTTTAACCCTGACAAGGGGGTGGACAATTCCTATCGCACTTATTCCCTTCGACTAGCCACAACCATCATAACCCAAAATATGCCCATTTGACCCCATTTACGAAGGTCGTAGTAACTCAAATCAAAGTTAATCTGAAACTGTGCCTTCTTTGGCGAACAGTCTTTAGTCAAAAGAATCGACTCATTAGAATACTATAGTAGCTCTCGCCACGACCAGGCTTTATAAATTTTTCAGAACTCTATAAGCGGTCACTACCCGACAAAGTGTTCCTAACAGTCTGCCTATGTGATCGACTAGTCATCTCACATGACTCTATGGCACTTGAACTTGCCATCAATCGCATCACACTCTAGTCACTTCGAGACGTCACCTCATACAAGTGACTATGGGCGAATACAATGTTAATCCGTGTTCACTTTAACGGGGTTCAATGTTGTCTCTACAACCCGTTTGGATGTAACAAAGTATAACAAAAGAGTTTTAAAGTAAAACTCGAACGACAAATGCGATTATCACATATGAATAGTCAATGCCTGATTGCTATTTCATGTTCTATAATCTAATTTGATCTTGTACGTAGTTGTTCATTTCAATTCAATTGAAATGACATGACTCATCATGTTTAGCCTTTGAGAAGGCTTTGGTTAGTAGGTTTTATCAATTTCTTGTACCTTACTCAACCTTACTACATACTCGTTTTCCTTTGTAATGTATACATTTGCATTACAAAACTTTCTGAGTACGTGTCAAGATCCAATCAAGACATAGGCCCTCTAGCCTAAGAATAGCTCCCACTGTTTTCACAGTGTGCGGGACTCATCCTTCTTGCACATCTCATGATTGCAAGTGTACTCAATTTCCGTTGTAAACATTTCTCATTGTTCTTTATTGCCTAGAACGATTCTAGAAAATCTATTTCTTAAATATCATAGCCACAATGGTATCTTAACCATCCTAATGTGTTTTGATTATGGTTTTGTCGGAAACCATGCGCAATCTCAATTGTCAATTGTCACTTGTGTAACACCCTTACACAAAATTGCATCATAAACACTTTGCTTTACTTCCTTAATGCTTCTGCAAGCACTTAAGGGTAATCTTTATGGCTTACTTGGTAAAGATTACTTAAATTCGATTTTGAAAACAACTCATCATACCCAAAGTATATGAAGTGTTATACATCATTACTCATTTAATTGATCCGGCAGCGGAAGAAAATGAAATCAATCAAATATGTTCAATTTAATTGAACTAGTCATGAATCTTATCAATATAAGACTTCTTATTGACGCTAATATCATATGGATTTATCTTCATAAAACCGGATATTCAGGATGTATTATAATACTCCAAAAGTCTTAAATCATTCGCAATGATCAATATGTCATCCACATATAAGACTAATAAAAAATTTCCGTAACTCCCACTAAACTCCATGTATAAACACAACTTCTCGACTTATCGAGAAAAGTTTTATAACATGATCAAAACATTGATTCTAACTCATTGATGTCCTACTTAAGACCATCTCTTAAGTTGCACATTATCTTAGGATTGCAAGAATCTATAAAACTCATGACATGTATTTAATACATTCCTTCTTTTGAAGAAGTAGGTTTTAGATTCACATGCTGTATGCGTATCCTCACAATGAAACACAATCCCTAAGAAGATCCAAATAGACTTAAGCATTTCAATTTGTGCAAAACCCTTTGCAACCAATCTTGCTTTGAAATCTCTCTTTATTAGTGCAAAACCCTTTGTCACTAATCAAGCCCTTTTGTTTCGGATTTTCATGGCTCTAAGCCTTGTATTGAGTTGTGACTTAAACACTCTTATGTAAGTCATATGTTCATTACTTTCTAGAAGTAATCAACTTGAATCAAACAATTTCTTTTGTAAGTTATAAGCTCTTTACTTTCTTAAAAGTAGCATGAATTCATCATTTTTAACAAGTGACGAATTTAACCTCCTAGGTTTTGAAGAAACAATGTCTTACACAAAATATCTCATGTAGGCAAGAAAGACCAGTTTCTTGCGACATAACATTCTTTGTGGCATTCTTTGTGGCTCTTGAATAATTTCTCCCACTCTGTCTTCTAGAAATAAACTTGTATTTTAGAAAGACAGCTTCACGAGCCGCAAACCCGTCGTAATCATGATAATTGAAAAGGGAAAAATGAGCATTTGTTTCTTGTGAAAACTTACAAACATGGTACCCTTACCATTTCATATCTCATATGATTCGATTTAGTGGAAAAATAATTTAGACAAAAAATGATAAAATTCCCAAAAGGATCAAGTAACTCAAAGTAACTTGATTGAAGTTCAAACCATATCGAATAGCGTTTGAATTCTTATTCAATCACACATTATTCCATAATGCGTGCTAAGAGAGATTAACTTGTGATACTATATCACATTTCCTTTGGCTTATATCAAAATCTTCACTTTGATAATCCCATCACGACTAAATCGTGATTCCTTGAACTCTTTAAACTTTTTCAAAGATTTTTCTATTTACCTTATTAAGTGAACACATTAGCGTCAACTTAAATCGTTGGTAAAAGAAAATGATCAACCTATTTTGGATCGATGATTTAAAACCTCGATCTCCTTTTCAACCAAAAGGCACGAGACATCTTGCTTTGAATACAAGATACGCATATACCATTAACAATCTAATGGTTTCAAGAGTACTCGATAACTCTTTGCGTTCATCATTCCAAAATTTAAGGTTTAATCTTGGGTTACCAATTTGAATCTTACATCATCTACATGATATATCATTCTAGTTTGGTTTAGAATATAATCACCTTGATAATGGGCTAGCCATACATCAAATCGTGGTGTATAGGGTCACAAAAGTGAAAACCTCTTTTGTATCTTAACATGTTTATATTCTTATTTAGAATTTATGTACTTAATAGTCATAATTAAGTACAACTTTAAATCCAAAAACTAGATTGAGTACACAATTACTCTATCTCTCGATATTATTGTTGCTAGTCGTCATATTCTAATCATCTTATGTGTCGAATACAATGATGAAAACCTCCACTGGTTTCTAATATTGACGAAGTGGTACTAGCAAAATTTATGTTTAATCAAATAAACATTTAGAGAAGAAGGTCCCATTAGATGTCCCACCACTAACTTGTTGATTCTTCAATTATTTGGGGTAGTTTCCTTTCTTGTGTCCAACATTTAAGACAATGGAAACTTTATTGGTCGGGATTGATAGGTTTAATATCGTCATTTCTCAATAACTTTACTTTTAACATTACCTTGTATCAATTCCATTATTATCTTTACTTCATGAACCTCGTCCTCATCTTAACGGTTTAAGAGAATGCTCCCACTCATTTCAATGAGTCTTTGCTTTGAGAAGCAAAATTGAATTCATGAAGATTACTCTTCATTTGTTCGTTTTAGTTTTAAAAACTTTCATTGAAGTGGTTGCGTTATTTTGGTCAATTTTGATTTCCAACAAACCTAGTTACCAAAATTAGAAACAATTCATTGTAAGTAGATGTGTTAGTCAAGAATCAAAAATCTGTTTGATAATGAATAACTTTAATCTATACTCTTTACAAGAGATCCTTAGCAATGGTTCATTTGAGGTTTTTAGAAGAAAATTCAAATTTTGTCTTTAGTTACGATGTTTTAATGGAGATTTGAATCAAAATCGAAATGATATCGTATATGAATTGTGGTAAAGAAATAGAACAATATGATAACGGAATAGTGGAAAACTTAACATTTATCATTTTATTAATACTTGTAAGCAACAAGTAAAGCATTTACATAGTGACCTCTACCCAACTATGATAAATGATTGCAAGACCCAAATTCATATCGACTTAGGCACGTTGGGGCCGATTCATCCTTTATCAATATAACTCGGTGGATTAACGTTTAATCGATTCTACTTTTAGAACTCTTGGTCGATAATATTACATTAACATTTATCTTTAGCCCAAAACACATTCAACAAGGGGACGGTGTGGCCGATAAAACCCTTATCGAAAAACTTTTGTTGAGTTCAATCCAAATTTTGAATAAATGTGTCCATGATCCAAACCCACATTAACTTGGGCACGTTGTGGCCGATTCATCCCTTATCAACATGAATTCGGTGGATAGACATTTATCACCCACGTCCCCTACGTAACAAGGTTTGTACCCCGGTGTGGCCGAGTACACTCCCTCACGAAATAGGTTTTCATGGTTTCTACTATTTGGTAAGGCTATTTCTCAATTGATTGTTTTAGCGAGAGGTAATGTCAATTTATTATCTATCACGTTTTAAGTGAACTAAAGCGGTGAACTACGATAATTGTAATTGACACGGTCGATGAACTCGATTAGATAAAGATGCATGTTTTAGTTATGGCGATTTAGCGATGCATGCGACATATAAATAAAATGCAGAGCATAAAAATAAATCCTATTATGGCCTTCCTAAAATAGAAAACTATTTAACTATTACATATTCGGAAACCAACTCCATTGGTCCCTTGAACTTCGGTTGTGGCACGCATCTCGAGGTAACACCGTCTTTATGTATCACCATCTTGAAGAAATCCGTCTTTGGGAACTCCGAAATGAATAAAATTACATAATAAATTACATAATTTCCTATTATACATTTGTAACTATAATAAAATAAATCTATTAAATTACAAAACGGTGATACGAGATCACAATAAATTACAACCGAATCGATATTCCCATACATTTCGGGTAATACCAATTAAAACTAAGGCCATACTAAGTAAAAATTACATAATTCAAAATTACATAAATAAAATTATGACAATCATAAAGAAAATGCAGCATTATAATATGTATGAACATGCCCAATTTTATGCTAAATCGCCTTTAAGGAGCCAATATCGTATATTACACGGTTTTTACCGATTTGCGTGAATTCAACGTTTATAATCACAAAAATTACATAAATTCATATTTATGCACAAGTTAATTACCCTAACTTCTTAGGACTCAAAATTAGTCTCCACTAACTATTTGACCATAATTAACTCATATTTCTTAATATTGTTCATAAAAGGACTCAAAATTACAATAAAATGCTATAAACTTCAAATAAATCACAAAAATTTCAAATAAATTCAAAATTTGAAATTTAAACTCATGAAAATTCTGGAAAAGTGACACTCATAATGTTCAAAAACTTAGGTTAAAAATTTCGAAAGTTATCGGGAAAAACAATGTTGCAGTTTATGAGATTTATCAATAAAAATCATAAAAACATGAGAAAAATTATATTCATCAACTTTTCAATTTTAGATCTGAAAAAGATAATAAAATGCAACATGTGACGTTTTTCCTTAGTCATGAAGTATGTTTTAGCAATTTTTCACTAATTAAGTCACTATTTATGCTATTTTTCATCAAAAATCCATAAATCATGCATGAAGACTTCATTATAGCCTATTATTTTACACACATCTTGTAAAATTTCATGTGACAATATACTAAATTTCTATGACCATATTCGAAATATTTCTCATATTAACCTATTTTTCATCTAAATCCGATTTTTATCATGAAAAATCCATTTTTCGAGCATAAGAACTCATAAAATTATGAAAATTTCCAGATCATCTAAAAATAATATATGTGAAAACATATCCAAAAACCATTGGAAAATTCGAAGTTTAGCTAATTTTCGTCCAAAAATGACATTTTTATCATAAAAATCACATTTTAATGCCAATATTATATAAAATGAACAATAAAATCCATAAATTAACCAAAATATACTAAATACATTTTAGGATCAGAAACTTTAACATGCATAAATTATTTTCGTGATATATCATAATATCACAAATTTACAAGTTTTGTTTGTTAATCATATAACTCGGAAAAACAATAACCGATTTGCATGCAAACAACCTTGTGCTCATGATACCGTTTGTTAGAAATCTATATCTCATTACTTAACATATTCATATATGTATCATTTTAATTTAGTCATAAAATTAAAACTAGATCTTATGCATGCAAACTAAAACAAAAAGATAAGAAAATCAATTTCTCACCAAATAAATTTCGGTCAAATGGGCACCAACAAGATCTCCTTCTTGTTAGTTCTTGAGCTATCCATTTATAAGGATGAACATTCAAAAATCCCAAAGTAGAGATTCTCCTCTTGATTGCACCCAAGACTATCCCTTATCCCCACTAAATAATATTAACTAGATATTAGTTTAGTATTTTACCTTAAAATTGATTACTAACACTCATAAATTACATTAATAATTTTATTAATCCTTTTGGAACAATTAGAATCAAAAATCTCAAGTTTTTGAGAAAGATGATGAAGATAGAAAGAAGAATGCATGTGTAGTTTTTTATGCATGAAGAGAATGAATTAGTAATCAAAAATGAGAACAAAAGTTCTCATTTCTAATGCATGCCACCGGTGGGAAGGAGACAAGGAAAGCATCTTTTCCTTTCTTTTTGTCTTCACAATGTGTAGGTGTGTAAGACAAAGTAGGATAGGTGTAAGGCTACAAAAGCAAGGCCTATGATTATTTATCATAAAATAAATCAATCTTACACCATCACAACTCCCTCAATTCGGTCCATCCTCCATAATATAGACTACCATTTTATTTTGTCAATTTGTCATTTGTCACACAATATGTCTCATGTAATATATTACATGTTATTAATTAATTTAATGCATATTTATCACATAAATATCATTTCATGAATTAATTAAATTACATCCAATAAATTGACTAGTGATAGTTGATCACATAAACAAAATGGGTCATGTAATTATAATTCACAATATCTTGTAATTATAATCAATCATTCATTCTTATCTTTATTGTTTCTCAAACAATAAACAATTTTAGTAATAAAGCATTTTATTACTAAAATAAATCTTATTTAATCCCATTACAATAAGATATCAATATTCTCTCTCACAAATTGAATTGTTCAAGTTTAAGGAATTGATTAACTTGTATCGTCATACAATCAATCAGCTTTACGGATAAGGGCATCATCCTTTTGGTGTGACCTTAAGGGATCAACTGACCACCACCGTCCCACGACAGTAACGTCAAACTCTAGCAAGCCAATCGTTACCGATTTATGTTGATCAGTTGACAATATAATGAATCATCCCTTACGTATTATTTATATGAGATTTAATAATAATATTTAAATCATGTGATCGCACTATTGTTGAGGACACATTTCCCAACACATCCGGGGTGGCAGAGAACCTTATGCCTACTGAAGAGAAGCTACTACTGGCCGCAGATGAAGGATGATGTAATGGAATACACAAAGACCTGTCTGATCTGCCAACAAGACAAGGGAGAGAAACAGAAGCCGGAGGGGCTACTAAATCCCTTACCGGTACCAACTCGTCCATGGGAAAGTATCTCGATGGACTTCATATCTGGGTTACCGAAGGTAGGGGCTCTCAGTGTGATCCTTGTCGTTGTGGATCGCTTCTCGAAATATGCCACATTCATTCCCCTTCCGAAGACATGCAGTACTGAAGAGACGGCCACGATGTTTTTCAAGAATGTTGTGAAATATTGGGGATTACCTCAAAGTATAGTCAGTGATCGTGACTCTCGCTTCACGGGACTATTTTGGGGAGAATTGTTCCAGCTCCTGGGCTCTAAACTTCGGATGTCCTCAAGTTACCATCCTCAAACAGATGGCCAGACGGAAAGATTCAATAGCATGTTGGAAGAATACTTGAGACATTTTGTGGGTGCAATCCAGATGGAGTGGGTGCGCCTCCTAGATGTTGCCCAGTTCTGTTTTAATGTTCAAACGAGCTCCTCTTCTAACAAGAGCATGTTTGAGCTTGTCACAGGTCAACAACCATTATTGCCTCCCACAGTTGCAGATTCTTATGGTGGCCGGACGAAGAAAGCTCACGAGTTTGCTAAAGAATGGAATGTCAATGCTGATATTGCTCGCGCTTACTTGGAGAAGGCATCCCGCCGCATGAAGAAGTGGGCAGATGCAAACCGGAGGCCAAGAGAGTTTAAGGTAGGCGACATGGTCATGGTGAAGTTGAATAAGGAGCAGATGAGATTTCTTAGGGGCAGAGACAAGCGGCTGGTGCGAAAGTATGAAGGCCCCATCCAAGTGATCAAGCGGATTGGGGAAGTTGCTTACAAGCTTGACCGCCATGCCTGGATGAAGTGTAACCCGGTCTTCCATGTGAGCTGCTTGAAGCCATACCATCCAGATCCTGAAGATCCAACACGCAACAAGAGCAAGCGCGCCAACATCCGTTCCAATCAACTTCCAGCAACATCAGCCGACTAATCCAGCCTTGCAGACTTGAAGAGTTCCAGCGTTGCCGAGGACGGCAACAGATTAGGTGGGGGAGAGTGTGACGATCCGTACACTTCGAACCCTTAGTTTTATTTATGCTATGTAGTTTCATTTCCTCTTGTATATTTTTAGTAATTCCTTTCCTAGTTTAGCATAGTTAGCATTAGCTTTTTCTTTCCCTAAATGGGTATATCGCTATTCTGAACTAAACTTGTAAAATCAATGTTTCCTGCTACCAGGATGTAAATATCAAATTTCCCTCTTTGGGGAGTACTAGTCAATCAAACATCTGCTTCCCACCAAGTTGCCTTCTTATTGCTTGTTGTTGCTTTCTTGTGAACGACTCTTGTCTTCACCTCTCTAACAAGCCCGTGTGTGTCGATCGAGACTAGGATTTCGACACCCACAACCCGAGACCGATTACGAGTGCCTAGTGCTTGACAAACACTAGTGCCTAACGCTCTCGCTTTCATTCTTGTCAAAGTGTTCAGACAAAGGTGCGCGTCACACCCCGACTCAAAGTTTCGGACCGTGACACTAGGCTATTTTAGGGAGCTTAAAGACAAGGGGAACTGTATTTTTAGGCAAAATTATTTTGATTTGATCGCAGCGTGTTACGATAAAGCGTGTAAACTTCTTAGTTTGAGTTTGGGAACTATTGGAGGTGAAGATATTCAATCGTTATCTGACCTTGCTGTTTCCCTTAATTCTAATCTTGCTGCATGTGCCCTGAAACTTGAGGAATACAAAGCTTCTTCGGATTTGTGCTCCATGATTTTGGACACATTTCCTCGTAATGTTAAGGTATTATTTCGTAGGGCAGTTGCATATATGAAGTTGAAAAGGTTTTTAGAAGCTGAAACGGATCTGGTGGAGGCACTGGTGGTCGAACCTAGAAATAAGGTTATTATAAGGGAATTAGATGTGGTTAAAGGTCACTTTCTTATTAAAGAAAATTGTAAAAGAGTACTGGAGGTTGCTCCTGAGGATGGCGATGGGACCAATAAGAAGCATGTGCATGTTTCTGATTCTGGGCATGTTCCAGATTCTGGGCATGTTTCAGATTTAGAAATGGATATAAAAGATAGTGAAAGTCTGATCATGGAGGTGACAAAAGATCGTAGTGATGTGAGTATAAAGGATAATGTGGGTGTGAATATGGAGATGGATAATGATCAAAGCTCTTGTGGAATTGCTAATTCTGAGAAGAATGAGCATTTTCCTAATAAGTCGGTTCTTGAGTTCTAAAAAAAAGGGTGGAGGAAATTCCCGACAAAGGATCTCTGGACAAGCTTACCAAAAGCTACTTCAAGGTAATAAGGTGAGCTATTACCATAAAAGAGATATATCTTCTATAGCAATTCGGATCCTTCATAGCGGGGGAACTAAGGAGAGAGGAATTACAAGAGATCATTCTAAGTAAAAGAAGAGAAGATGTTCTGAAAAGGGGAAACTTAAGAAGATGGTGGTTAAGGAAGACACGTCTTCTTCTACTTCTTCTTCAGACGTCATCAATGTGATTCATGGTACTAGTTCGAGGGCGTCCTCCATTTGTGGCGTAAGTTCGAGTTTGTCCTCTATTTGTGACAATTTCAAATGATTACCCACCGTTTCTTTTCTCAGCAAGTTCTAAGAAGTGCAAGACCTCCTCGTTTGGTAAAATATCATGTGCCCCTACTACAGGTATGCTTTCCAGGTACCCTTCTAATCGTCATGTGAGCCAAAAAAAGAGAATTATTATCTCTAAGAAGAATCATAGCCAAGGGGATGAATCTCCGAGACACAATTTATCTACTTTCTCTACAAGTAGATCCTTTTCCCGTAAATTTATACGTCCTCGAGGTGTAAGTGTGTTTTGTTGCAGGTACTCCTCTGAAGCTCAGTTGATAAAGAAGAGAAAAAAGAAGGTTTCGCTCATTTGACAAGCTCAGATCGTCCCCTCAAGAAACCTATTATGTTTGCTAACCCCATCCATCCTTACTTTAATTTTCTTTTCAAATAATGTAATAATAAAGTCCGATTCGAAGAGTCGGATAAGTACTGCGTAAGGAAACTATCTTTATTATTGCCAAAAAAAATTGGGTGCTTATCGAAGAATGAAGATTAAGTAAGCAATTACGACCCCTTGATCATAAGACAATAATAAGGTTTTTTTAGAGGTTTTGGCATATTACAATTATTATTTGGAGTGATTACTTTATGTTCATCAAATTGGAGTAATCTTAGATTGTCGTTTAATAATTTCCGATTTGATTGAATTTTGTAAATAATCGCATATTTTTGCTAGTATTGTAATATTTGATTTAATGAAGGAATGAATTTGATGCTCCTGCTTTCGTTGATTTGGATACTTATGAATTGATAATTTTGTGAATTTTTCTTTGATAATTGGTAATTTGCTGTTAAATTTTGTGAATAATCGCATATGTTGTTGGCTTTTCTTTGGGTTAGAGGTTCTGCCACTAGGTTTAATGCTTGCCAATTATGGGTATTGTAATATTTCTTTCACGCATCTAGGTTTGTTTTCCATTGTGTTGGACTAGGTGGAGGTTTTTCTGGTTATGATAGTGTTGTTTAGGTCAATAATGTTAATCACGATAATAATTTGATCATTCAGGTTACGAGTGCATTATTGACGGCATTTGTGTCTTTTACTCATTTGGTGTTGCATTTGTGTCGGATGCTCACGTGATCTGTATTTTTAGGTTCTGAGCTCCCACACAAGAAATAATGGTTGATGAGATTAATGTTGTTGTGTCAAGAAAGCGTGCTAGGAAGGAGTTTGATGACGAAATTGAGTTATTTGCAATTATTTTTTGCTTTCTCAAAATAATATTATGCTCATGGGATCACTTGAATTACCGAGTGAAATAAATAGCTTGGTGTGAACATGAACGTGTTGAAAACAGAAAATATTGGATGAATTCATTAATGAATGACCGCCTATGTTGAGAACAATTGCGTATGGATAGAAATTGTTTTGATAAGTTGTGTTACATTTTGCAAGTCAAAGGGGGTTTAAAGACAACTAGAAATGTCACAGTTATGAAAATTGTAGCCTATTTTATTCATATACTTGGACATGATTTGAATAACAGGACTTGGTGATGCACTGCGCAGACCAACGTGTACTTGGTGATGCACTGCGCAGACCTAATGGTTTAAAACATCTAAAAGACAAGTATTACCTTGTGGACTTAGGATATACTAATGCTCTGGGTTTCTTAACTCCATACAAACGTACTTGTTATCATTTAAATTTGTGGAGAGGAAACACACCAACAAATGCTAAAGAACTTTTTAATTTGCCTCATTCTTTGGCTCAAACCACTATAGAAAGAGCATTTGGTTTATTGAAAAAGCGATGGGCTATACTTAGGAAAAGTAGCTTCTATGATAAGAAAACACAAGTTAGGATTATCAATGCTTGCTTCATTCTTCATAATTTTATGAGGGGCGAAAATGTAAATGAGGAGGAATTGTTGGCGGAGGTGGATGAAGAAATAAGAAATACAATCCAAGTTGATAATGACGGTGAGGAAGAGTTAGGACTTGTTTCAATGGTACGCTCAACAGAAGAATGGAATAAGTTTAGACATGACCTAGCCTTGAAAATTTTTGCCGAATACGAAGCCCAAAGATCATAAGGTAAAGATCTGTAGACATACTTGATGACTTTAAATGTGTTATTCTGGTTTGCTTCTAGTTTGATAGCTTTACTAACATTTCTAGCTAGTTTTTTTTCACTATACCAGTATACTTGTTGGTTTATGTTCTATATTTGACTACCTATAGTGGTTTGCTAAAATGTATCAGTTGATTGAAACAACTATCCCCAACAGCCTTTAATTCCATCTTTGTTTATTGTTTCTCAGATAGTCAAACATGAGTAGCAAAGGCAAAGCACCTAGGTCATCAGCACAATAAAAAAGAGGGGTTATCTGAGTTGGATTAAGCAAATAGATCAGACGTTAATAACAGTATTGTACAATCAGTTAAAAGAAGGTAACAAGGCCGAGGGTGAATGGAAGCCACAAGCTTATCAAGCCGTAGCGGATGAACTTAGGGCCACTTTAGGAACCTGCATCACCATAGATAATGTGAAGAATCATATAAAGTCTTGGAAGAAGCATTATGCCAACATAACTGATATTCGTACATTCTCAAAGTTTAAATTGAATGAAGAGAGGAAAATGATAGTCATAGGAGGAGAAGATTTGGACCAATGGTTTTCATTTGTTCAGGTAAAACTTTAATTACTTTCTTAGCACACATTTTAAACATCCTGTTTTTGTTTCTGTTTCCAGATTGTTGTGTAATGTGGTTGATGAGAGCGAGAAATAACTTTTGTTTTTGTTCAGGTTAAAATGTTGTTGAGTATATGAAGTTCTACGTTTGGTGTTGAGTTTTAAATTCTTGAGCTTTGCTTAGATTTAATGAGAAATTTCTTTGAAGTTTAGGTACTAATTGGTTTTACTCTCGTTTTTTATGGCATGTTTTCCCTGGTTTATGTGCCTTCTGATCTCATCCTCGAAAAATAAGTTTCTTTGCAAACCAATATTTTTCTCCTCTTTGTTTAGAGTTGCATGTCTGAGTGTTTGTTTTATACTGAAGACCAGAAAAAGTTTGAGTGTATTCAGGATATCGCATCTTGGTCTTGCCATAATCTTTTCCCCTAAGAGCTGACAGTGAAATTGAAAAAAAAAAGATGAGAGAAATATAGAAAAGAGAAAATGCTTGCTATAATACCCTCCGTATTAGGGACTCGTTGACTGACCCTTTGACCTTGGGGGATCCTAGTGAGAGTGGGAAAAAGGGAGATACGTATAGTCAAAGACCAGACCAGAAAGATCTAGTAGTAGTCACTCGGCCGAGTAAGAGGAACTCGGTCGGTCGAGTAGGGCCTACTCGACCGAGTACCTGTTTGAAAGCGTGATAGTTTATATTAGATGGAGGTTGCGTCTTATAACATTTTCATTTAATTATTTCGTCACTTCCTAAACCTAATACTCTCTCTCCCTAACCTCTCATGTCTCACTACCCATCTATCATCTCACCATGATCTATACCATGGGAAGGATGTGTCTTGAGGGCGAGGCTATCGAGTCGGGCCGTCCTTCGTCGGTATTCGATCATGCACCAAGGATTCGATATGGAGTCTTACTTCATGTGGTGTGATGGATGCGTTCTGTGGACTTGCGAAAAGGTATGGTTTAATTTTCTTACTTAGTTGATTGTATAATTGATTTGAGATTATTTGTGATTAATTGTTGGCATGTTACTTTATTGATTGAGTTTGATGGAGGTTGATTTGGATTATATTGTTGGTTGGTTGTTATTGTGAGACCATATCGGGAGACGGTTCCAACCCCATGTTCTCCCCTTGTGACTCCCATCACAAGGGGGTGTGCACATTAATGATCTGGGTTTGCTCGTTGTGATGAGCGGGGATTAGGTGGGCAAGGCTGCGGTCCCCCACTGGCGGTGAGGGTTTCCCGTTGCGATGGGGACCTGGCAGGGCTACACACTTTGGTGTGTAGTCGGTTACCGGCTACTCTTAGGTTGGAGGATTGATGGGTTACTATTGGCTGGAATGTGTTTGTTGTGGATCTTTATTTTCATTATGCAGTTGACTGACCCCGTCTATTGTTTTCAAAACTGTGGTGATCCATTCGGGGATGGTGAGTAGTTGGTTTACAGGTTGGACGTTGAAGTTGCTCGCGGGATATGGATGGGATCGAGTTATCACGCTGACACTTATGCTTAGTAGTCTCTATCAGTAGTTTCGGAGTTGTTTTCCTTTATCATATTTGTATAACTATAAGGATACATTTAATAAACGTTCTTTTATTGTCTATTTGATATTCTTACCTCGGGCAACCGAGATGGTAACATCCTTACCTATCGAGGAAGGCCTTGGT
Source organism: Silene latifolia (assembly GCF_048544455.1). NCBI lineage: Eukaryota > Viridiplantae > Streptophyta > Magnoliopsida > Caryophyllales > Caryophyllaceae > Silene > Silene latifolia. Next base: position 305,303,854 of record NC_133538.1, on the reverse strand, counting down.
AAGACTCCTTGATAAGTGGGGGTATTACAAAGTGGTATCAGAGCGACGACTTTTGAACTTGAACCAATGAACTAAATGAACATAGGTTGTCAAATTAAAATGAACCTGGTGTATGTGTGTTGGGAGTCCTCTTATGTCAGTTTTGGGTGAGAAGGCACCCTCATCTCAGAACCCCGACCCTAACATACTTAAGCCAGTAACTACGCACGAGAAAATTTATGGGATTGCGTGTATGATTGCGGTGTGGCATGTGGTATACCTTGGTTTCTTGTTGGGTATGAGCTTGGGGTACTATGGTTGGAATACGAAAGTGAGATGTGCGTATGCATATGTGGATTATCTGGTGTGTTTATGTGTCATGGTTGTAGTACTAATGTGCCTGGTAGGCGTTATGGTGTGGATTATTAAGGTATTTGTGTTATGGGTAGATGACATGTGATATGGCTTAAAAGATATAATTGTTAGTTTATGGAATTTGAATTGCATGACGTATATATGAATTGTTAACTGAGTGAGTAAGTTGTGTTAGAAGATGTAGTTACTGTTAGTATAAGTTGGTTGGATTAAGATGTATTAATGCCTAAATGATCGCTAGATACTAATTGTGACGAGTTCTAAGCGCATATTAGACTCCGAACACTGTCTTTCGTGTTGCAGAACCGACAACGCCCTCATTAATGACGTTCTATAAATCCTTTGTTAGCACTCGACCGAGTACAGGTGGTACTCGACCGAGTTTGCTGTACTCGACCGAGTACAGGTCAATGCTCAACCGAGTTGGACGTGTTGGATCGAGTAAAGGGAATACTCGACCGAGTACATATCTGGCAGAGACAAGTCAGAATCTGCCAAATAGTAACTCAACCGAGTGTCCGCGTAACTCGACCGAGTATGACTAACTCGGCCGAGTTTGTCCAGAACTCGACACGAGCTCGTTCTTTTCGACCGGGTTCCGCGAGTGCTATATCAGGTTTTAAAACCCCAATTCCTCCCCTTATTTCGAAACTTACTTCATAACTTCTACCCCAAATCCTCTCATCACCTCTCTCTAAGAAAACTTAAGTGCTTTTGGTGCTAGTAATTCCTCATCTTTGCTTGTTCAATTCTTCAATCAATCCTCCCTTCCAACTCAAGGTAATGTGTCCCAATGTTTCCCTTTTTTTAATTGAAAGTTTTTGTAGTTTTAAACCTGAAATTCGATCCCTAAAGCTCTATAATCTTGTCGTAGATGCTTCAGAAGTGTTCAAATTGGTTGTATACCTTGTTAATAGTGCTGAAATAGTCGATTTCAACCCCGAAACCTTCATATTTTGGACCAAACATTTTAGGGTTTTGCCCTAAATCTGTTTAACTTTTTTCGATTTTATTCCTCATAGGGTGTTCATAGATGGGCAATCGGTAGTAATCCTATGTTGTTGGTAACCGATTTCGGTATTTTGAGCAAGGAAATCCGTCTTAAACTTTGTCTTAAAACCGAGTCAAATATAATTTTGAAAATTTTGTTAAAAGTTTATATCCTTGCAGTATGCCAAAACCTAGAGCACCTCCTAAGAAGAAGACAAGAGCTGCTGCCGCAACCGAGCAAGGAGAGGCTAGTTCCGGGCCAATCATTCCTTCGGTAGGGCAATACCCGATAGTAAAATTTGCTGATTTTAACCATCATTCTACTTTTGTATCGTTGATAGGTCTTACAATGAAGCCTACTCGTTATGTTGACCTAAGTCTTCTTAAGGATCTGGGAATTGAGGAGGACGTTAGGCGCATGTTCAAAATTCTGGGCTTCGAGGGTCTATATTATCTCTGAAGGAAGCCTTATCCCTTTCTGACTCTAGAGTTCATGAGCTCTTATAACTATGATGATGTGAAGGAGAACGTAAGCTTTCGTCTCATGAACATCGATTTCAATCTTACCCTTGATCAGTTTGCTGAGCACTTGGGATTAGAAAAGGCATAGGACTAGCACTATAGGGATGTGGGATCTGATTGTGGGGAAGTTAGCTACCTTTCTTTCATCACTGGGCGACTTGTCCCTAATTCCAATGCCATGCTAATTAATAATGTGCAGGATGTGTCTATCCGCATATTCTTTAGGACGCTGACTTGCCTTCTTTATGGTCGGAAGGATGTGAGTAAGTTGAACTCACATTAGGTGATGCTCTTAATGTCTTATCTTAACCCTCTTCGAGAGGAACGTTTGTATTATAGTGCTCCGCGTATAGTGTGTGCTAGTCTAGCACTTATGGCTAGCTCTTCGACTCTTAACCTTAGCTATAGGGCCATCATGACCCGGATTGCCCAGAAGTTGACCGACTTTGTCGCTCCAGAAGAGAATCCTTCTGCCGCGTTAGTGGGTGCACCTGTCTTGGACCGGGAGTACTTCATTCACCATAAGTGGTTGAGAACTTTGGAAGATGAGTCATTGACATGGAGGATGAGGGGTACCATGTGGATGAAGCTACCAGCCGAGGAGCACCTACCTGTCACTGATCTTTTAGCGGAGGTGGACCTAGAGAGTGGAGAACCTACACCCCAGCCTTAGTACTACCTTATTTCTGAGGGAATGCTTATGGACTTACCCGAGCCGGTACTAGGTACTAGTCGCCAGGGGTCGGTCCTCGTGAGACTCGTAGAGCTAGAGCGGTCAAAGATGTGCTGACTGAGACAACTCCCTTTCCACGGGATCACTCTCAACAGCAGTACTCGTCCTATCCTACGGTCCATGACCCTAAGATGCAACCCAACAAGCTGTCCGAGATATTGTCCGCCACTCTGGTGTTGCGGAACATGCAGGAGATGGCACACCTTCAGGGTGTGGGGGTCCAGGGTGCTCAGCCGATGTGGTGAAGGGGCGTTGGGGATGATAGCGGGGTGTTCCATTGTTTCGTGGTGGACCGCGATTCATGTAGGGCGCCAGAAAGCTATGGGTATGGCTATCTCGCCTAACCTTGGGGAGCCAACTTTGGGAGCCAGCTGGACGAGGAGGGGCGATGGAGTGGTGGCAGTGTAGGGACGTCAAGAGCGGGGGGAGATGACATGATGGATGCGGATGCAACTGCGGACTTTTGATGAGCTTGTTTTGTGATTGTTTTATGTTATGTTGAACTTATTCGGTATTTGGATATTAGTCGTCGCTTATTACTTTGTGTGTGGTTATGTACTTTGGCCATAAGGCCAAGATTTATTTCATTTAAGTCATGTTGTGTTGAGGTGAACATTTTTATATGGATCGACGCTTAGCAATGTAGAGTTGCAGGTACATTAGAATTGCATGATGAGGAACTCGAGTGATTATTATCTGCCACCTGAGTACTCGACCGAGTAACTTCTACTCGGCCGAGTAGTAGCTGCACTGGACTGAGCACCCAGACTGGGGTTAGTTTCATGGAGTTTTGGTGGTCTTAATGTTTGGCCTATATCCTCGTGTTGTCAATATTGTTTTGTATAGAAATAGTACGGATGATAGTCTTGGCATTTGATGCGGGTTGTGATAAGGTCAGAAATCGAAATGGAGGTAGGAGGAAAAATGCTATGAAATGTTTAGTGTTGGTGCCAAATTACTTGGAGCCTTTCAATTTGGTTATTTGCATTTAGTGTATTATTCGTAATTAAAATCATGCTCGTGTGTCTATTTAGTTGATTGGGCATATTGTTTTATACTAGCATGTCCGTCCATGTTTGCAATTTATTTTGGGAGTGAACTTCGGGGACGAAGTTCCTTTTATGAGGGGTAGATAATATCGCAGGATATAATTGCCTTAAATGCTGTAAATTGGTAATTGTACACATTCAAGTCTGAATTCAGGTGAATGTTGCTTCCCAGGTTAGTACGTGTTCAAGTTTGAATTCCTTTCTTTTGTGTGAATGTTGTTTCCCGAGTTGGTACGTCGAAAATGCGGTGGTCTCGAGTTGGTATAAATTGTAATTATGAAAGTATGTCCGCATATGAGGGTGGTTTTATGTGATGATAGCTTCGTGATTGTAGAATTAATTGTGATTGTGGAAGTTGTTCGGGACGTTATGATTGGGTGTATGGGACGAGCTTCGGGGACAAAGTTCCTTTGAAGGGGGGAAGACTATAATACCCGCCGTATTAGGGACTCGTTGACCAACCTTTTGACCTTAAAGGACCCTAGTGAGAAAGGGAAAAAGAGAGATGCCTATAGTCAAAGACCAGGCCAGACGAGAAACTCGAACTAGTAGTAGTCACTCGGCCGAAGAAGAGGAACTCGGCCGAGTGCGGTGTACTCGGTCAAGTAGGGCCTACTCGACCGAGTACCTGTTTGACAGCGTGATAGTTTATATTATGCGGAGGTTGCGTCTTATAACATTTTCATTTTCTTTATTTCGTCACTTCCTAAACCTAAAACTCTCTCCCTCCCTAACCTCTCATCTCTCACTACCCATCTATCATCTCACCATGATCTATACCACGGGAGGGATGCATCTTGCGGGCGAGGATATCAAGCGGAGTCGTCGTCTTCATCGGTATTCGATCATGCGGCAAAGATTCGATATAGAGTCTTACTTGACGTGACGTGATGTATGCATTCCGTGGACTTGCGAAAAGGTAGGGTTTCCCTACTCAGTTGATTGTGTAATTGATTTGAGATTGTTTATGATTAATTGTTGGCATGTTACTTTGTTGATTGAGTTTGATGGAGGTTGATTTGGATTATCCCATCACAAGGGGAATGTGCACATTAATGATCTGGGTTCGCTCATTGCGATGAGCGGGGATTAGATGGGCAAGGCTGCGGTCCCCCACTGGCGGTGAGGGTTTCCCGTTGCGATGGGAACCTGGCAGGGCTACACACTTCAGTATGTAGTCGATTACCGGCTACTTTTGGGTTGGCGGATTGATGGGTTACTATTGGTTGGATTGTGTTTGTTGTTGTGAATCTTTATTTTCATTATGCAGTTGACTGGCCCCGTCTATAGTTTTCATAACTGTGGTGATCCATTTGGAGATCGTGAGCAGTTGGTTTAGCAGGTTGGACGTTGAAGTTGCTCGCGGGATATGGATGGGATCGAGTTATCACGCTGACACTTATGCTTAGTAGTCTCTATCAGTAGTTTTGGAGTTGTTTTCCTTTGTCATGTTCGTATAATTGTAAGTATACATTTAATAAACGTTCTTTTATGATCTATTTGATATACTTACCTCGGGCAACCGAGACGGTAACGTCCTTACCTATCGAGGAAGGCCTTGGTAAGGCTCCTTGGTAAGTGGGGGTGTTACATTGGCACAGAATTTGTAATACACCGGATTTTATAATTATATATTTTATATTGTTTATACGAATTATGTATGAGACAGAATAATAAAATAATAATAATTATTATAAGACGTTAATTACAATAATGATAGTAACACATAGTTGTGGACATGGGCCACCGCGCGTTGCTTGGTTTTGAGGCGGCGGCACTTCTCCCACGAAACCTTGGTTTGCCAAAGCACGTCATGGGCCGTTACCGATTTGTGAGGCATTGAAACCGGTGAAACGTTGAATAAGCCTGCATTTGTGGAGTCGCCACCAATTTATTGTGGAAAAATTGGAAATTGTTTGAATACCTCGTGCCATGTCAAGACACGAAGTAATGACATGAACACTAAAAACTCGTTAACCTTAGCATTCTATGTCTAGAATGACTCTCGAGATGCCAATGGACACGGATGTCCAAAGATAACTGGAGTAAGGGGTGAGGGTACGTATTAAGAAGTTCCTTAATTCGAACACCTAATCCCGCCCGCCTCGATAGCGGCCTCTACTATTGATTAGGGAAATTGTTCGTATTTGATATGTCGTCGATGTAATGCATGCAATGCAACAAACAAGGATTAATCCTAGCATGTGAAATTAGACTATGTCGGTTAACACGTGTTTTAACAAACAATTTGGTCGAAGTAAATGTTAGATTCAATACATGTGAATGCCATACAATTAAATCATACATAATAATTATAATAAATGAATTACAATAATTAAAATTATAAAAAATTACAAGCTTTATTTTATCTACGTCAAAAGCACGCTCAAAGACGGGATTTCGAAGAAGAAAATAAAAGAAAAAAAAATTAGAAAAATATGAAAATATGTTAGGTTTAGGGGTGATAATACGAATAATAGTTTATTTAAACCGTAATTAGGAGCTACGTCAAAGCGAGAAAGAGTTCGGAGGCAGAAACCAACCCAGAACAAGCGCAGCATCTGCTGCGTCCTCTAGAAGAGGTGCAGCACTTCATGCATCTGTTCTCGAGCTGGGTTCTGGCTGTGAAGTCAGAATCGTAACACCGTTATCATTCGTTGGTAGATTTAAGATGAGTTGTCGATATTAGACTTGAATTGAAGTGTTTTAACCGATTATATGTATCTGGACAAGTCATAAAACGAATTAAAACGAGAAACTACAGCAGTTTACAAGATTATGATTATACGATGAACTCTTGTCGGAAATACAAAAAGGCGAAACTTGAGGTTAAATTAAAACGAAACTGGACAAATAAGATCCGGAAGAAAACTTATATATCAAATTAGGATTCCAGAACCTCGACATGGACAAGTCGAAACCCCGAAGAATCGGTTTGAATTAAAACGGTGAAAATCCGCAAGTATTGAATTACTCGGGATTAAGGATGAATTAAACATTGTAATTAAAAGGGAATTGTTAAAATATGATTTATATACGGAAATAACAAAGAAAATGAAAGAAAAAAAAAGAAAGAATAAGAAAAGAAAGAAATTTGTAGGAAGTCGAGGAAGAAGAAGAAGAAGAGCAGGAGCAGTAAGCAGCCTCTAGAAGAGGCGCAGCAAGGCTGCGATCCTTTCTGAAGGCGCGGCTACTGTTGCGTTTCTTCTCGACGTCTAACCTCTGCTGTTTCGTAAAAAAACGGTTTTAAAAGGTGGATTTTGAATCGGTTTTTGAACGTGCTCTTGATATAGATTTACATTAATTGATACAAAATAAAAGGTACAATAATAAAATGGGATTTACCCCCTCAGATTTACATGTTTTACGAAACGAGATTGATTAAAGTTATCGTTTTAGTGATTGCTCGACTCGAATATATGTGGAAAGTGCCCTCGTTAGAGGATTTAGTAGATTGATTAGGTTGATTAAAGGTGGAGTTGGTCAAGTTGGTCGGTCTATGCAACGTGACTGGGACTCAAAATGTTCTGAGCTTACGTGGTCGATTGATCAAGCATGTAGGTGTCGGAAGGTTATAGCATAGTCTAGAATGCAAAGAGAGAAAAAGAAGGGGCAGAACACTCGCGTGGCAAATATGGATGCCGGAGGCCTCTATTTATGTTAAACATATGGAAGAGTTTTGGAATGACACGGATAAGGAAACAAATATCGAAAATATTCTGGAAAATGCGAAAAGAGGGCTGGAGAAGAGGCACAACAACGACTGCGATCCTTGTAAGAGGCGCAGCCTTTGCTGCGTCGTTTCCCAGAAGTTTCCTTCTTTGCAAGAAAGATTTCCGCGTTTTATTATGGAATTTAGGTAGATTTACACTTCCTTATTCCATGAAACACAATATTACGGTAGATATTTACTTAAAATATTAATTTAAATTAGGAATAAATATCTATAGAATTCTAGAACATTCCGGAATATTCCGACTCGGCATTTAAACAGTTTTTTAGAAAATGAAGCGGTTTTTGACCAGGACTCCAAATGAACTCTAATTACTGTCAAAACGACCGTATCGGTGCGTAGATGATGACCCAGGGGTTGACTCGAGTGTTTGAGCTATCACTTGATGATGAACTTACAGACTATCATAAATCGTTCCGCGTATCAGACATGCAGCCCAATCATCACTGGGTGGTTCACGGGAGGTGTAGAAATGAGGTATCTTCAGAGCCCCCACTTGGACCGAGGCTTGGACAAGGCGAAAGTCAAAGTATAGCCATCAGGTCAATCGAAGATTACAACCTGACGACTATGGCGACGTGAGGCGGCTCAAGGGGTCTAAACCAATGACCTATCGTTGGGAACATTTTAGAGTCTGTCAACTATCGAGGAGGGTCGTTTAGTGTCCATTAGACTACGTTAGGAAGCTCGCCAGCCGTAAGAAGAAACCATACCTGAGACACCCCTGGGTGAAGGATTCGAAGTTATTCTTCGGAGAATTTTATCTTAAACTCCGTGAGGAAGAATCATATGCCGAGTCGACAACGGCGCGCCCTTGGCACTGTTGAGGAGAAAATAATAGATCGACAACGAAGTGTCTTTGGCATCGCTGAGGAAAATAAAGGTGTTTGATCGACAACGGCAAGTCCTTGGCACCGCTGAGGAGAAAATCCGCTCGGGTCGTCGCAAGCGAAATTCCGATAAAGAGGAGAAGCCCATGAACTGTATTTAGTGATCATGAATTCTTGCTAGGGAACAAAATGTCGTGGTTGTCTGTAGTCTGTTGAAGAGGAAATGCCGATTCGGAGGAAGAGAACTCCCAAAACGAGCTATATGTTGAAGATAAGACGTCGGGGAATGAGGCGTATGAAGCCCGGACCCACAAACAACGAACTTAAACAAATTTTAATGAATCTGGCTGGAACCTTGCTGAGGAAAAGGCACAGAAAAAACTGCGTCCCTTGGAAGAGGCGCAACAGGTGCTGCATCTTCTCCCGATCTCACCCCTGTCTGGGTAAAACACGACTTAATGTCGTGTTTGTTTTCATTCCAAAACACAAACCTATTTCATTTTCTTTACAAAACTCAACCAAATCCCAACCAAATTCTGTCAAAACTTGATCAAACTTGCCATAAATCATGGCTATTCAAGGTATGTGTCTTGTACTTGCTTTATTTTGCATTTGAGCTTTGATTTGGGTCGAAAAATTAGGGTTTATATACCCATTTTTGATCGAAAATTTGGGGCTTTTGTCCCAAATAAATTTGCCTCATGAAATTGATATTAGAAATGAGTAATTGATCATGCTAGGAACACAACCATATATCTCTTTTGAATTCTCGTCAAGTATTAAGGATTTGAGCACGAAATGTGACGGTTTCTTGCTAAACTGTAAAACCCTTTGAAAATGGTCCTATGCTAGTCCATTTTTTATTAAACTTGATGTTTTGGAACCCTTGAGTAATGGGTAAAGTTGCTGTTATGCCGGATTTTCAATTTGTGATAGCTTCTCCGGAACACTTTTATATGGCATAATTGCGATTGTAGCAAAATTCTGCCGAATTTTCGACTCAAACCCGCAACTAGGCTTGAATTTAGACTCGACTTAACTTAACCTAACACATGTTTGGTCGGGCTTGGAAAATCTGGCCAAAGATGGCTAGAAAGGCCATTTTTTAAATGCTTAAACCGCTTGAAAATGCTTGAAAATGTGTTCAACATTGCCTTGTTTACTTTGATTTTGCAGAGTATATTCCTTCTGACACGTCTATCTTATACGTGTCAAAAATAAACTAACTCAACTAACTATATAGCTAGGGAAGTCAGGTCGATCTCCACAGGGAGGCAAGATAATCGTATAAGTCCGTCTATTTGGTCACAAATGGGGGGGTTGTTTGATTTGTTATCTAAACTACGAGATTTAAAGGAAAGAGGAATAAAGGGTAAGAGCAATAAAAGCAGAGAAAAAGGATAAAACTATCAGATAGAGATGGACATGTCAGGATTTCGGTTCACTACGGTAGTCCAGTGACTCAGCTGTAAATGACTCAGACGAATTAATGTAAGACGGATGTTGAAAGGTCCTTTCGATCAACTTTCTATCCTAAAATACCGCTAACTTAACTTTCATTCTCGTCAGGGTAGTCTACTATTCATAGCAGGCCTATTTAGTCCAATCTTTCGATCTAGGATTAATTTTAGCCAGATTAAAGGTTAACTCAGAAGTGTGCACTCAACAAAGTTGAATAAATACAGTTAAATTGCTATGGTGACAGAGTCTCGTAATTATTTCATCTGTTTCATTTACTACATCGTCACTTTCCTACCGCAGATCCCCTAATCCCAACATGAAAGGGGTTTAGCTACTCATGTCGCTAATTAAACTAATAGCAGATAGATTTCCAGTAGTAAACATTATGAAATAACAAGTAAAAAGCGTAAAGAGAAATTAGGGCAAAGGAATTAAATGGAATAACAAGCAATTAAAACAACAAAGGATTAATTATTATTAAAGGAAGCGAGAGGAATTACAATCAATGCGAATCCGGTGTAAAGAACACAAAATCCGAGCAAGAATAATCCCAAAAGTAATGTTACAGTGGAAACAAAGTAACGCAGTAAACTTTCTTGATAGATAAAAAGAATAGATAAAAATATAGATAATAAGATGTCTAATAACCTAGTTAACGTAGGTTTAAATAGGAAAAGCAATTAAGTTTTGCGAAATAAACAACACACGGCCTAATTAAAGGCCCATAACAGCGAAGCCACTCGATCGAATGGATTAAAACCACTCGATCGAGTAAACACCTTAGCAAATCTACTCGATTGAGTAGAAAAGTGCTCGATCGAGTAACTGGTCTTTCTGCAGGCTAAGGATCGAGTAGAATTCTACTCGATCGACCAATGGGAGACGTAAAAACCACTCGATCGAGTGGTAAAACTGCTCGATCGAGTACTTCGTCTTCATTTCAGCTCAAGTCCACGCCTAAATGCCTCGTAATCCGTGCCATGACGCTTCCCAACGCAGTATCTTACTCTGGACAGATCCTGTCTCCTCTAAATGCATGCAAAAAGGACGAAAAAGAGTACGATTCCACTACTTTCGCGTTCATTTCTACAAAATGGACAAAACGAACCAAAGTAGCCAATCGGGGCAAAATACCATAAAAACAGTATAAAAATGCATAGAAATACGTGCTAAAATAGGCTAAAAAGACTATATATTAGGCACGTATCAAATCTCCCCAAACCGAACCTTTACTCGTCCTCGAGTAAACTTAAAATGCAAGTAATGGAACGAAAATGATAACTCAGAGCTAGCTTAACTTATCTACTTGAACCAATTTAATGCAACAAAAACTAACAGTTAAAGCTAAGCAGTCAATACGCAAACGAATTATAAGCTGTTCAGAAATATAGCCAACCTATCGACCTTGCAAGACCAACAAAATCGGACTCTCTCGTGGTCACTCTTCTCTCATGAAGCAAAGGTGAATGATATATGTAAAAGAGGTAGGAAAAGACAGTCACTCACCTAACTGCGACCTACATAGCATGCATGCAACAAAAATGAAAGATAATTCAAGTACTAGTGCACACATTCCAACCAATAATGTCCGTCACAGCCGAGAGCTTATAACTAATATGGGAATAGTGAGGTTCAGGTGAGAAAGGGCAAAACATATGGTAATGTGGAGGTAAAAGCGTCAAGCTAGTTCCTACAGGACCATAATAAAGACCATCCGAATCTCAACTGACTGAAAAACTAAGTACAAGTGCCCTTCTTTTGGCACAAAACTCACTAGACTCAAAACACAATCTCCTCAAAAATAATGGGATAAAACGGAGGAGTCAGACGGTCACAAACTTTCCTTTTTTAATACCGCCTGAAAAAACTAACTCAAATAAAACAACTCTTTTTTCAAACTTCCTTTCTTTTTTTTTCTTCCTGATTCACGTTCCAGCTTTTCTTTTTCTTTTTTTTTTCTTTTTTTTTCTTTTCTTTCTTTCTTTTTCACGTCTTTCCTTTTTTCTTTCTTTTTCAATTCTTTTTTTTCATACTCCCCTTCTTAATTTCCACCAACTCCAAAACACAAAAATATGGGCCAAACTGCAACGGGAAAACATACCACAAAAGAACATATTAACTAGCTTGACTAGGCAGGCTTAGTTTGGAATGTAGCTAATGGGTCAAAAAGGCAAGTTTTGGCTAATGTGGAGCTAAATGGGTGAAAAATATAAGGAAAGGGAAATTTGCAAGCACCTCCCTGCATGTGACACCAACCACAAACCCGAATATGTGCATTTGACAAGAAATTGAATGTCATAAAAGTGTAAAAGAGACGAACATGCTATGCAAGGAGTACTACTCTCAATTCCTAATGAACTAGTCATGAGTGTCACCAGTTATGACTCTAATATCTCAAAATTTTTCAAGTAGTTTGCCAATTTATTAGGTCAAGTCTAAACAGTCAGCTATATTTGAACAGAAACTCGTAGACTATGCGTATGACAAAGCTAATAACTATCAATGAAAGTGCAAGGCTCAGGTAAAAAGACAAGTTATAGTGCATTATCATCACGGAAATCTACCGTTCTGACTCAACCTATATGCAAAAATAAACGTGAAATTTTTTTTAATTTTTTTTGAAATTTTCTAATTTTTTTGGATTTTGGATTTTTTTAAATGAAATAAACAACAATGCAAAGCTGAAAAATAAACGTGAATGCAAAAACAGATGCAAATGCAGACTCAAAAGGATACAATACCCTCCCCAAACCAAAACGGACAACGCCCTCGTTGTCCTCCACCATACACCAGCAGATATATACGGGGGAACGGGAATATACAACCAATAAGAAAATAAAAACAATAAATAAAGGAGACAAAATAAAAGAGTAGAAGATACATACAAAATACGAACTTCCCCAAACCAGCCAGAAAACTGGGGAAGTGAGTAGACCAGTAGCTACTCGTCGTCGTCGTCGTCATCCTTTGTCACGAGATCTCCTCCACCCCGAACTCCGGGTCTCTCCTCCTCTCTCCTCCTCCGCTCCTCGGCTCGAGCTCTCTCCACTTTGCCACCTCCGGGTCCTCGTCCTCCTCCTCGTCGGCGGACTCGGGTACCCCTCAGCTGGGAACCGGAAGAAGGAAGGGTGTGGCCAACCCTCGGAATCGGTGCATGTCGCCGCAAGTGGTACTCGTACAGAGGATGCAAGGCAAGAGCCATGTCCCTCTCCATACGAGCCTGACGCGCTGCAATCTCAAGCAACAAACCGTAAACGGCGCTCCCTTGATCCATGACCGCGGGCGCCACAAAGGGAGGAGGTGGTACGAAAGTAGCCGGTAAGACCGGCTCAGTCTGTGTCTGGTCAGTGGGAGTGGGGGTAGGAGTAGGTGTGGTAGTGGGAGTAGGGGTCGGATCGGGAGTAGCCGTGGAAGGCTGGGCACTCCCTGAAGGGGTAGTCCCCTCTCCGGTCTCAAGACGCCGCTTCTTGGCGGCGGGTGTAGCAGGAGTAGGTCTGGGTGGAAGGAGAAGGTGAGGTGGTGGTGGCAGACGGGCGCCCCTAGCAATAGTAGGAAGGGGCTCAAGACGAGGGAGAGTGTCACAAGGTAAGTCTACAGACAAGTAGCCGTCAATCTTCCAAGTCTGGTAGTCTGGGGTCAGCCAATGTTGAGAAAGCATGGCGTCCATACTCAGTAGCCTCTCTCCCTCGAGGTACTGCAGGTCACGAGGCCAAACGGGGAAAAGGCGACGGGCAAGAATGGTGGCTATGCCACTCCAAGCAATGGTTCCCGTGTCCTTTTTCCCCTGGCTCAGAAGGTACTGGGCGGTCAAATAAGCTATGTTGAGGGTAAAAGGACCCTCGTAGTCGATGTTTAGGTAACCGCCCAGGATGGAGAGCTCGGTGTTGGTCATGTTTTTCGGCTCCTTTCAGCCGAAAATAGTGCTCCCCATCAGTCTAAGGAAACAACGGACATGGGGAAGGTGGACCTGATGGAGCTTTCGCTCCCTAAAAGTGGCATGGGCCAGACACAGCCAAAGCTGATGGTAGACCTTCCTCGGGGCAGCAGTCAAGCCCGTAGAGAAAAGGTCAAGTAACCTACCAAACTCCCCTAGTGTCATCGGGAAGGTCCGGTTAAACAACCGGAAGGACACTGAAGAACTATCGGGGTCAGCCTCGTGTGCCCCGGGGGAGAAGGTAAAAGAGCTGAGAAACTTGAGGCTCAGCTCTAAAAAGGTACGGTTGCTCATAGTGATGAGCCCGGCCATCCCCGTGCCCCGAAGTAACTCACAAACCGACTCGTAGATACCGAGTCTCTCAAGCGCCGATTTCTCTAGAAATCGGGAAGGTACATGCGCACAACGAAGCAGGTTATAAAATTTCTTACGATATAAGGCGTTAACGAAAAGTACCTGCGGGTAATCTGGGTGAGGGTCAAGGGAAGTGTCACCTCGGACCGTGATCGTGCCGGAGTAGAAGCGAAGGCGAGTAGAAGTGCTAGGAGCGGAAGTAGAGGTGACTGGAGCTGGTGCAACTCGGGACTTTCTACGACCCCGACCTCTGGAACTCAAAGCAGAAGCCCGTGAAGCGACGGTGTGAGGAAACAGGGCTGCTCTGAAGGCAGCTGCGACTGCTGGCGAGTCCGCCACAGGTGTAAGAGTAGAGGCTGGTGCAGAGGTAGTGGCTGTTGTTGTCACCACTGAAGAGGGACTAGCAGCAGTGCTAGTTGTGGTGGTGACCGTAGAGGAAGTGGCAGCCTGAACTGAGCTAGCAGCTGAGCTAGCTGGAGCAAAAACTGTCCCTGCAGCTGAAACTAGAAACACTGGGGCTGCAGTGGTGACTAAGGCAGAGGCAGTGGCAACAGCAGGGGCCACTGTCTCACTCAAAGAAGGACTAGAGGTGGTACTGGTAGAAGGTAAAGTACTAGACTCCATCCTGTAAGCAAAGGGCAGGGGGTATTATAAGAAAATAATGGCTAACAAAGTCTAAAACAGCACAAAATTAGCATGTGACAGCATTGACATCCCCAAGCAGTCGAAAATTCGACTTCAACCCTTGAAATTCCCAACGTTCCCCAGAAAAATTGGAATCATAGCATGCAAATGGTGATAGGGGACGGGATGACAGTTAACAACAGCAGCAAGTAAGCAATGACTGAGGCTAATCAAGGCATGAAAGCTCATAAGCCCGTCTGACAGTCGAAAACTTCGACTGAAATACCCCTAATAGCATGTAATTGGCGATAAGGCGGTCATAATAGGTAATGTCAACAGCAATTAAGCAACAAGAAAGTTACTAGGCAGATTACAGCAACAAAAACCATAATGACAGTTGAAAATTTCGACTATCCTGAACCCATATCGCAAAAATCGCGCAAAATTCGAATTAAACAAGCAACAACAGCGAGGAAAGGGGATTTGATCATCAAGCAAGATAAGTAAGGGCATACAATGACAAATTAAGTCGAAAAATTCGACTAAACAGGAATTTCGAGCCCTAATTCCGATTTTTCCACATAAAAATGCAAAGATAAGGAAATTAAAATGCAATGAAGCTAGAGGAAACACTTACTTGATGAATACAACCTACAAATGTAATTAATCTTCAATCAAACAAGCAAAAGAGGCAAACTTTCGTTCGAAAAATCGCAAACCCTAACCCTCTTTGAAAACCGTGTAAATGGACACCAATCAAGGGGAAAATAAGGGGCTATGATAGATTAATTGGCTAGCAAGAGATTGTAGGTGGCGGATTTGGAGATTGGGCAAGAAAAAATGGGGATTTGATGATTATTTGATCGCAAAAGGGGAGTGTTAGACGAAATTAGGGATAAAATGAAATTAGAAACAAAACAATAGAGTTTAAGGAAAAAAAACTCCCTGCGTCCTGTTGTATTCACTCGATCGAGTGGTTTTAAACCGCTCGATCGAGGACTTTTAAAGATCCAGTTGCTCGATCGAGTAGAAATCTACTCGATCGAGAAGTCCCACTTTATGCTTTACTCGATCGACTGGAAAAAACACTCGGTCGATCAATTTTTCACTCGATCGAGTACAAAAAGTACTCGATCGAGCTCTTTTCTAGTGTTAGCTCCTGAAATTCGTCAATTCTTCCTTGGAATGCATAAAACTTCCCCAAACCTGCATAAAATCACTTGCAAAAATATCCCAACATACCAAAAACGCATATAAACAGTCTATAGTCTTAATTCTACGCTAAAGAACAGTCTATAAACTAATTGTCCTAATTAAAAGCAATAAAATAAATTCAACGGAAAATTCAAAATTATCTATTACAAAGTGTTACACGGGGCATTTCCCCGTTTAATTCCCGGAGCAATTTAGTAGCCCCTTGAAGGGCTCCTGACTGGAGGACGTCACCTCAGCAACATTGACTGTCCTCTTCAACTTCTATGAGCATGAATTATCGTTCGAAACGGTAGGAGGGGAGTAGTTCACATCCACATAAGCGCGAACTGTCCTCGTCCTTGCTCCTCTATCACCGGCTGTAGCATCATCATCTCCAATTTGATTGACAGTAATTGCACCATGCCCCTTGACAGCTCCTTCATTGCTTTCATCTGTACCTACAGCAAGGAAAACAGACGAACTTACCTCCTTTTTGCTCTCAGTCTGAGGCGGAGGGGTAACAATTGCAGCACAATACTCCAAATTTTCATCTGGAGTGTCAATAATAGGGTCAGTAGAAGAGAGGACATTGTAAGGCTGAGCTTGCATGGGAGCCCTCCGGGACTTAGACTGATGAAAAATAAGCTCCTCGTCCCCTACCTGAAAGGTCAAAGTCTTACCCCCGACGTCTATAACTGCACGGGCAGTGGACAAAAATGGTCTCCCTAAAATAATAGGGGTGTGTGCATGATGTGGAGTGTCGTCGGGGCTCTCAATCAAACACATTTATAAAACTCAACATACAACTAGCTAGTGGTAAGTCGAGGTCGATCCATGGGACGGTGTGCTTTGGGTTCTAAGTCTATCTATCTCAATTTATGCTAGTGTCACAATTTGGTTGGGTTTGTAGTTGTGTTCTAGACTAGTGCAAGCAATAAAGTAAAGCAAACAATAAAAGGAAGGATGTAAACAAATGGTTAAAAGTGCTAGGATATCATGGGGGCATAGGGGATTCATGGTGTTGATCATACAAACATGTTCACAAGGTTGCAAGCAATTAATGTTGTGGAGGAACCGAGTTGGGTTATGTCTTACGGTTCTTAGGAAGAGTTGGGTCCCGGAGCCGAATCGGTTAGATTGTACAACACCTACAAGTCGACTTACTTTCCTCCTAATCAACTTCTATGCATGGTCTAACAAGACTCGAGTTGGGTTATGTCTTACAAGTCAAGTTAAGTAGATAAGAGATGGTAAAAATGCAAGGATTCATAGGCTTAGCATTTCATCAAACATAACATGTGCATAAAGTTGACATCACAACAAGCAAGCAATTTAATCATGTGAACATATTAGATTAAGCATGAATCAATCCCATGTTGGTTTCCCCTAATTACCCACTAATCCTAGCAAGAGACTACTCACTCATTATCATGGGAAACATGTCATTAATGGTGTCAATCATCACAACAAGTATAAACATGATAATAGAATGAAGAAATGAACAATAAAGATTAAAGAGTAAAGGAATTATACCAACTTAAGATGATCCAAATAATAATGCAAAGAATAATAGAAGAACTTGATGATTGATGGAAGGTTGTCAATCTCCCAATAATAACCCAATAATCTTCAATTACCCAATAATAAACTTGAATAATAAACTTGAACAATAATTAAAGAGAGATTAATGTGTAATTTGTGGAAAGATTAAAGAGTAATCTATTCTAATCTACTCCTAATCTAATCTAAAGAAGGATTTTCTACTCTAAAACCACATGCCTGATTAATTACAAAGATGGGGTATTTATAGTGCAAATTAGGTGGATGCAATTAGGGTTAACTAAGGGCTAAACTAGTAATTACACTTTTGAGATTTGAGCAGGGAGACTCCGGTATTTTTCGAAGGAAGGGAGTCTTTCTTTGAAGCTTGGAGAAGACGAAATCATGCTGTGAAGGAATCCGTGCGTATTGGGGTCGGGACGGACGGAATCTGGCAAAGGAATCCGAGCGGATTCAAGAGAATCCGGGCGGATTCGGGTGGATGAATCCGAGCGGATTCTGAGCAGGACGCTCGGATTGTTTAGTGGAGACGGGCGGATTTGAGACAATCCGCTCGGATTGTTCTTCAGCAGTGGTTCTTCTTCTTTTCTTCCCCTTTTTGCTCATTTCCATTTTATTCTTGCGAGATTGGTCTTTAGTCTTTGCTTCCTCTTCATACTAGTCCGTCTATTATCGTCAAGTAGCTTCCAGATGTGCGCGAAAGACGGGAATTTCCGCCTTATTATTTCCTTTTCTACAAAACATATGAAATGCGATAGAAAAGCAAATAGGAAGGTTTTGACGGATAAGATGGCCATAAAATGCTATAATAGTATGCAAAATAGGCTCAATTAGGGGACTAAATGTGCGCTAATTATGGTCACATCAAATATCCCCAAACCGAACCTTTACTCGTCCCGAGTAAAGAGGTGACAAAAACTAGACCTTTATTTAAACTAACCTAATAATATAGCCGATATGAGACAATTAGCGGGTCTCACTCCGCCCCTTCAACTCACAACAAGACAACCATGAGGTAGGATGCCTTCTTGCAAGGCAAGGTGGGTCTTGCCAAAATGGCGACACATCCAATCATTAAGCACACAAAATCAAGTAATGGATGCATCTACAAAAGAATAGCCACTTTCCTCATCTAAGTGGCGGAAATTATCTACAAGGGAAGCAATTCAAGGGTACACAATCCTTCATAGATGCAATTTGTTCAAACTACTAAGCCTAGAAGGATACCAATAAATCACATCCAAAATGTGTCAAGCTAGGGTACCTTTGTCCTCAATCGTTAAATGCTTTTGTCAAGAGTAGACTCCCTATGATGCTAGAAACACTGGAGGATCGCGGAATTCCCCCTCTTGCCTAGACAAGAAGAAGGGTCGTCCCCTCTCTACCATGCACAAAAATGGATACGATGGATAAAGGGATCAATAGGTATTTGAGTTTCACTTTGGGAGTTTGCTTTTGTTTTTGTTTTTCCCCCCAATTTCATTTGGCATTTGTCATTTGAGAACACTTTCTTGCCATTTCTTTTTGATTTTTGGCTTTTCAATACTTGACAACTTTTTTGCATTCCCCCCCCCCCCTTTTTGATTTTTGGCTTTTCAATACACGAGGGTGCCTTGTATTTGAAGAATAGGAGTTCTATTTTTGCTCCTCTTTTCATTTGATGCATTTTTGCAAACTTTTTCTTTTCCTTTCATTTCTTTGAACTCAAATTGATTTCTTTTTGTGCCCATTCCCTTTTGATGACAAAATGTGTGGTAGAACATGGATGATGGATGTATGGGTGCTTGGTTTCAAGGGTCACCTTGGAATAAACGGTAGCCAAGGAGTTATCACACCACAAGGTAATCTTGACTAGGCCTTAAGCCATGGGTCAAAGGATACTAGCATGACACATCCTAGGGTGTTTTACAAGTATTCTAACAAGCAAAGTCTTAAGAAGAAAAAGCATCTACTAGGGCCTATATACACGTGTCAAGCTTCCCAAATAGACGGTTTCACAAAAATTTTCTAACCATGCAAACTACATGCCATGATGCAACTAACATTTATACATCCTAATGCAAATGATTCTACCAACTAATATGCCAAATAAACTAAATGCAAGTCCTAAGTTCACATTGTTTTTACCGCATCAATCAAAATAAAGCCACATAGTCATTAACATAAAGAGGAAAAAGGAGATTGGAAAGATCATACCATGCGGTCTTCAATATCCTCATGTCTCGGATGTGGCGTAGTCGATCAATGTGAAAAAGGATGGACAAACACAATATATACAAAACAATATGTACAAGTCTAAACTACAAAGGAAATGAACTTGTTTTTGGATTTTTCAATTTTTCAAATGACATATTTTTGTGATTTTTCGAAATTTTTCAATTTTTATGCATTTTTGGAATATAAATTCCCATCCCCCACTTTATTTTGGACATTGTCCTCAATGTACATGTAGGAGTAGGAATGAAAAAGAAATACATGTTTTTGGATTTTTGATTTTTGATTTTTTTTTTTTTTTGATATAAAGTACAAATGCAATGATATGATATGAATACATGCATGCTCTAGCTAAATGCAATTCTATATGACATAGATAACAAATGAATGCAATCTAAACTATATTATATGATGCATGATTTCTAGTAAACTATGGTCACCTATGATCAAACCTCCCCAAACCGATTTAAACACTATTTATAGTGTAGAAAAGAATAGGATTGGTCATTAGTGATTATGCATGAATTCTAGTCTATATGCAACTATCTATATGAATCATGTGATATATATTACAATGCAAATTAATGTAAATGAACTTAACTAATGCAAAATGCAATATGAAATATAATATGCATGCAAGCTAAATGCTATACTAAATGTAATGTAAATATAAAAGAGAGAGGGAGGGATGGGTATCATACAAGTGGAAGTGGTGAAGTAGGCCTCTTTCACTCGTCATCCTCATCTTGGTCGTAGCCATAACCATGAGAGCTTCCGGCTTGATCATGTCCCGGTGCTTGGCCCCAATATCCTCCTTGGTCAAAATCTCCTCCTTGACCTGAGTACCCTCCACCTTGGCTAGAATGCCCTCCATCGCCGCGACTCCTAGTTTGGTCCCCATAATTTGGGAACAAGAGCTCCGGTTGTGCCCAAGAGGGCTTAGGACCATTGGGGTCAATATACCCTTGTTGAGCCATGTTATAGTATTGGGGGTAGAGGGCTAAGTAGTTGTCTTCCCTCCCTTTATGCACCTCAAGGTCCACTCTATTCATGAGTGCCATCAAATCATTAATACCTGGGGTATTGGGGATTGCCGGTTGGAATGGGGTGTGCGGAATAGGGTAAGGTGGGATAGGGACGTAGGAAGGTGGGCGCATTTGTATTCCCGGCCCTCCACGAGGTGGTTGACGGCGTGGCTCTTCCCTTTGAGGGGGATTTTCAAGAATTTGGATATCAAGGAGGTAGCTTGGTGGAGGAGAGTATGGACTCAATCTTGGGTCAATGCCCGGTATCTTCCATCCTTCAAGGATCATTGAAGTGCAACCCTTGGTGTACCATTCCACACTCCCATCTTGAGTGTAGTTGCACCATCGGTGACTATAGAAGATGGTGTGCTCATCAATCAAAGTCCTCCCTTCAAGAGGAATATAGGTTCCTCGGGCATTGAACCCGGGACAAAGGTGTTTAGCCAAAATTGCAATTAGACCTCCCATCACGAAGGTCTTAAGCTGAGATGTCCCTTGAGCAAAGTCATGGAATCTAGTGAGTATCTCAAGGGGCGTATTGAAGTTATAACGCCTCACCGCTCGAACATTCAAATAAGACTCAAGAAAAGTTAAGTCGATGAGAGTACACCGATCTTGCTCGTACCTCCCATTGCTGCACCCGGCTACAAAGCGTTCGGTGAATCGAATCACCGGATGTTGGATAGCAAATGTATAGCAACGCTTTATATTGGTAAAGTCCCTCCCGGAGATAGCTTTCCAAAGAAAATCCACATTAAAATTATCGGGCTTTTCGGTATAGGCGGTGGGTACTTCAAGACCAAAAACATAGGCAAATTCCTCAAGAGAAAGAACATGGTCTCGGTTGCATAACCTAAACTCCATGCCTAAATTGTTACGGGCATCCGCTATAATGCGAAGGCTACTCAAGAACTCAAGGGTGAGACTAAGGTAAGTCTCTTCATGAGCATGGAAAAAGTTCCCAATGCCAAGGCCATTAAAGAACATCTCGGTAGGGTACCTTATCTTAAGGATTTCCAACACCCTAGTGTCAACAAATTGAGTAGGTTCGTATTTATTACCTAGAAGCTCGACGAATTTTTCGCGGTGGTCGTCGGATAGGAAGATCACTTCTTGGAAGTTGTTGAGTTGTTCAATACCTCCCCTCATTATCACATCTCGTGGTGTTGAAGAGGATGATCCCTTGCGCCTCTTCCCGATCGATTCAATCAATTTCTTGGCCTTTCCCTTTGAACTCATGTTGGTGATGGGGGTGATGTGGGTGTTTTTGAGGATATAAAGGTGATTTTGAGGATTGAAGAGAGTGTTTTAGGGTTTGATAAGATGAGGAAATGAGGGAGAAGGGGGGTGTTTATATAGAAGAAGAAGGGAATCCGATCGGATAGGGTTGGACCTAACCCTTTTTTCTCGCGTGAACAGTACAATCCGAGCGGATTGCAGCTGGGACGGGTGGATTCTCGATGGGGAAGACGGGCGTCTTCTGTAGAATCCGCACGGATTCTAGAAGAGAGAAATCTGTTGGTTGAGAAGCAGGGAGAAGACGGGCGGATTCTGCAAAGGACGGACGTCTTGACCAGGACGGGCGGATTCTTGATAATCCGCACGGATTTTGGCACAGATTAAAATCTTGCTTCTGGACGTCATACGGGACGGGCGTCCCGTGAAGAGGACGGACGGATTGTAAGGGACGGACGTCTTTCTTTGAATCCGCTCGGATTCTTCCTCAATTTCAGCTTTTTCTCTCCCGTGGGCCTGGACGGGCGGATTTGCTTGGATCCGAGCGTCTCTGCTGTTCTCTCCTTCTTCTTTCTTCTTTCGTGAAATGATAAACCCCTTTTCACCGATTTCCTCTTTTTTTTTTCTTATCCTTTTCTGAAATTTGCTTAGGAAACATGTAAGATGACTCTCTCTCTCTTCTCTCTTATGCAAGAAATTAAATGCAAAAATAAAATGTACAATATTATACAAAATAAAAGGGTTCAAGAAATATCTTACAAATGGTGGTTTGAGGTAGGACTCCACCAAACTAGTTCAATTTGTAACAATTCTTATCCATAGAGCTCAAGGCTCTCAACAAAAGGTCAAAAGCTTGTGAACAAGCTCCAAACAAGCATAAGTATGGGTTGCTCCATTTGAAAATGAAATTTGGCCAAGGAGGTTTGTAAAATGCTCTTTTTCTTGTCTCCTCCTTAGCGTTAGAGCTTTCCCAATGTTTCAAGTAAACACATTCATGATTCTTGTTAAGATTGAGCGTGAAGTGTGGTTCATTTTCATCCGTGGATTTCCACTTACCAACTTCTTCTTCAATTTTGGTGATGATGATAGCATTTTGATTCTTCAATCCTTCCAAGGTGGAAGGAGAGTTTTCATGACTTTGATGATCGGATACCATAGGAGTTGAGATTATGGGTGCCAAATCTTCACAAGTAGCCTCACGAGCAATTTTCTCTTTGAGCTTTTTCACCAAATAACTCTTGTAAGACACTTTGGCTTTTTGAAGAAGATCTAACATATCCTCTTCAATGATCATTGGCTCCATGATAGGTGCCAAGTGGTCTTCATGAAGGATAAAGGAAGAACGTTCTTCTTCATGATAAGGTATCTCAAATGTCTCAAGGATAGGCTCCTCAAGCAAGGTGATATTGTGAATCCCTCCTCTAGGTTCATCATCATTGTTGCTATTTTCACGTAAATCATGAATGGGGGCTTCATCTAGCTCTTTTTTCAACACCCCACCGTTCACATCAAAGGACACACCTTCATACTCGCAAAGGTTAAGAACATTTGGTTTGCTCAACCTCATGTCTTCCTCATCAAACACAACACTCTCATAGTCGCAAGAGCTCAAGGAACTTGGCTCCTCCCACTTTTCATCTTCCATGTCAAATGTCACTACTTCAAACTCGCATTTATGCTCAATATCCAAAGAGCGGTGGTGAGGGGTTGCTTGGAATTCTTTTAATTGGGCAATTTGAATCCCCAATTCCTTTCTTTGGATAGCGATGTTTTTAAGAACATCTTCTTCTTTTCGGCTCTCTTCTAGCATTTGTTTGAAGAAGTTTTGTTGGTCTCCCATCATTTGGAGGATCATGTTTTGAATGGGTTCATTTCTTTGTTGTGGGTGGGTGTGAAAATGGTTGTATTGTGGCAATTGAAGTTCATTGTGAAATGGGTATTGAGTGGGTGGTTGTTGTTGATATTGGGTGTGGTAATTTTGGTGGGAAAAATTGGGGTAGTGGTTAGGATTTTCATTGTACAAATAGTAAGGTAGGTTTGTGTTGACTTGCTCCTCAAACTCCCCATACCCATAGTCATACTCAAAAGATCCACCACATACTCCACAACACATGTCTTGAGTCATCATAACTAAGACAAGGAAACAACTACAAGCATGGAAACTACACAAAAACGGTAAGAACAATCCTTGAGGAACAAGTTCCTCAAGGTGAAAGCACAATTAAAATAGACAAACAAATAAGAACTTAATCACATAGCACCATCCCCGGCAACGGCGCCATTTTGATGTGGAGTGTCGTCGGGGCTCCCAATCAAACACATTTATAAAACTCAACATACAACTAGCTAGTGGTAAGTCGAGGTCGATCCATGGGACGGTGTGCTTTGGGTTCTAAGTCTATCTATCTCAATTTATGCTAGTGTCACAATTTGGTTGGGTTTGTAGTTGTGTTCTAGACTAGTGCAAGCAATAAAGTAAAGCAAACAATAAAAGGAAGGATGTAAACAAATGGTTAAAAGTGCTAGGATATCATGGGGGCATAGGGGATTCATGGTGTTGATCATACAAACATGTTCACAAGGTTGCAAGCAATTAATGTTGTGGAGGAACCGAGTTGGGTTATGTCTTACGGTTCTTAGGAAGAGTTGGGTCCCGGAGCCGAATCGGTTAGATTGTACAACACCTACAAGTCGACTTACTTTCCTCCTAATCAACTTCTATGCATGGTCTAACAAGACTCGAGTTGGGTTATGTCTTACAAGTCAAGTTAAGTAGATAAGAGATGGTAAAAATGCAAGGATTCATAGGCTTAGCATTTCATCAAACATAACATGTGCATAAAGTTGACATCACAACAAGCAAGCAATTTAATCATGTGAACATATTAGATTAAGCATGAATCAATCCCATGTTGGTTTCCCCTAATTACCCACTAATCCTAGCAAGAGACTACTCACTCATTATCATGGGAAACATGTCATTAATGGTGTCAATCATCACAACAAGTATAAACATGATAATAGAATGAAGAAATGAACAATAAAGATTAAAGAGTAAAGGAATTATACCAACTTAAGATGATCCAAATAATAATGCAAAGAATAATAGAAGAACTTGATGATTGATGGAAGGTTGTCAATCTCCCAATAATAACCCAATAATCTTCAATTACCCAATAATAAACTTGAATAATAAACTTGAACAATAATTAAAGAGAGATTAATGTGTAATTTGTGGAAAGATTAAAGAGTAATCTATTCTAATCTACTCCTAATCTAATCTAAAGAAGGATTTTCTACTCTAAAACCACATGCCTGATTAATTACAAAGATGGGGTATTTATAGTGCAAATTAGGTGGATGCAATTAGGGTTAACTAAGGGCTAAACTAGTAATTACACTTTTGAGATTTGAGCGGAGACTCGGTATTTTTCGAAGGAAGGGAGTCTTTCTTTGAAGCTTGGAGAAGACGAAATCATGCTGTGAAGGAATCCGTGCGTATTGGGGTCGGGACGGACGGAATCTGGCAAAGGAATCCGAGCGGATTCAAGAGAATCCGGGCGGATTCGGGTGGATGAATCCGAGCGGATTCTGAGCAGGACGCTCGGATTGTTTAGTGGAGACGGGCGGATTTGAGACAATCCGCTCGGATTGTTCTTCAAACAGCGGGTTCTTCTTCTTTTCTTCCCCTTTTTGCTCATTTCCATTTTATTCTTGCGAGATTGGTCTTTAGTCTTTGCTTCCTCTTCATACTAGTCCGTCTATTATCGTCAAGTAGCTTCCAGATGTGCGCGAAAGACGGGAATTTCCGCCTTATTATCTCCTTTTCTACAAAACATATGAAATGCGATAGAAAAGCAAATAGGAAGGTTTTGACGGATAAGATGGCCATAAAATGCTATAATAGTATGCAAAATAGGCTCAATTAGGGGACTAAATGTGCGCTAATTATGGTCACATCAGTGCATCTTCGGGGATGTCTAAGACAACAAAATCAACGGGAATAAAGAACCTCCCGATCCTCACAGGTACGTCTTCTACTATGCCTAGTGGCCGTGATATACTACGGTTGGCCATCTGGACTGTCATGTTAGTGCAACTCAGCTTTGTCAAACCAAATCTCTTGGCCAGAGACAGCGGTAAGAAACTTACGCTAGCGCTTAAATCGCATAGCGCATTATCAATCAAATAGTTACCGATATGATACGGAATTGAAAAACTACCCAGGTCTGACTGCTTAGGAGGTAACTTATTTTGAAATAGGGCTGACCCCACCTCAGTCAAAGCTACGGTCTCACTATCACTAATACTCCTCTTACGCGATAAAATTTCCTTCATAAACTTAAGATAAAAGGGTACCTTTGTCAAAGAACTCGAAACGGCACAAGAAACTTCCAAGCTTTTCAGAAGTTCGACAAATTTGCCGAATTGTTGATTGGCCTTAGTATTCTGCAATCGCCTCGGGAAGGGAACCGTGATAGGTATCTCGAGTCCCTTGTTTCTCTCATCCAATGTATCTTCCGGAGCAAGTTCTATATCCTTTGGACGCTTCTTACCTCTCGAACGAGGTCTTTCCGGTGATTTATCGCTTAAACGAGCACTAGCTGGCTCTCGAATAAGCTTCCCGTTATCAAAACTACTCGATCGACCAATATACCAATTCGATCGAGTAGATTCTTCATCAATACCATTCGATCGAGTAGTTTTTTCACTCGATCGAGCAACTCCATTTTGCTCATCACTCGATCGAGTAGAAAAACTACTCGATCGACCATTCTACCTTTCCTGTTCACTCGATCGAGTGGTATTTTCACTCGATCGACCACTTTCGTCCCTAAATCTGCTCGATCGACCACCTGAAACCAGTCGATCGAGCACTTGCTTTGCCGTGAGCTTATTTTCTTCGACAGAACACTTTCATCATCGCTTTAGCTCTCCTCGCCCGATTTACGCATTTCCGGTCCCTCATATGAACGACCACTTCTAAGATTGATGAAATTTACCGTCTCGTGTGGATTCTTCTCATTTTGAGTCGGTAATTGACCCTGCTTTCTTGTGGACTGATTAGTGGCTAATTGGGCAATTTGAGTTTCAAGTGCCTTTATGGACGCATCTTTCTGTTGATCACTCAATTGCCACTGCTTCGTGAAGGCTTGCAACATAGACTTAAGCTCACCAATTTCACTCACCCCACCGGAAGATGATGCACCATGGTTAGGAGGAGTAAAAGAAGGGGGCTTTTGAAAGACTTGTTGATTCTTGTGTGGAGGGACATAAGGCTGCTGCTGGTGCGAAGGAGGAGTGGGATTGAGCACGTTCTGACAAGTCCACCTCAGATTGGGATGGACTGCCCCTTGATTATTGTAATAGGAACCCCCCCCTTGCCTATATTGCAGAAAGGCAAGGACTTGTTCCTTCTCTACAAGACAGCCAACAGCAGTGTGGCCATCATTACTACCACATCTCTCACAAGAAACGGTCTCTCCTCTAGTAAGAACATGGACCGTCTGAGGCTCCCCAGCAGCTTGTAACTCCAACTTGTCAAACCTAGCATTCATGGTCTCCAGCTGAGCCAAAACCTGTTTATCAACTGCATAAACTGTCCTAATCCCATTCCTTGGGTTACCATATTCAGCACTGTGATTCGCCATCTCTTCAATAAGGGACCATCCCTTATCATCATCTGTATTCTCCTGAAATCTTCCACTGGATGCCGCATCAAGTATGGCTCTCTGGTCGTCATACAACCCATTGTAGAGCTGATTAGCTAGGAACCATGGGTCAAAACCATGGTGAGGGATAGACCTCACCAACTTCTTGAATCGTGACCATGCTTCATAGAAACTTTCATCGGGAGCCTGTCTGAAACTAGTAATCTTGGCCCTCAGCAAATTGGTGCGTTGTGGAGGGAAATATCTCTTGTAAAATACAAGAGCAAGAGACTCCCAATCTGTAACCCCAACAGCTGTGCGGTCCAAGTCAGTCAGCCACTCCCTGGCTGAATCAGCTAAAGATAAAGGAAATAGAACTTCCTTAATCTTGTCCTGAGTTACCCCCTTAGTGGCGGGGATAGTAGAACAATAATCGGTAAAGGTCTCCATATGCTTCCTTGGATCTTCACCTGCCACACCTCTATAAATATTTCTCTCCACCAGATTGATATAAGAGGGATGGATGTCGAATGTATTCCCATCATCAGTCTGGAGATTGAAACCCTTCGGAATAGAGGATGCTTTAGGCACTGAATGACTAGAAAGCTTTGGCATCTTTACTGGTGATAACGGACTGTCTTCGAAAAGAAAGTGATGTAGCTCTGGCTCGAAAGTACTCAAGTCTTCCTTTCGTGATTTTCTCTGCAGACGGAGTCTATGCCTGAATAGTCTCTCTGGTTCTGAATCAGTTGAAACTAATTCTAACCTGTCTGACCTGGGCATAAACAACACTGAAAGAAAATAATAAGAACGGTCTCAAGGAATAAATATTCCCTGAGACAGATAAAATAAACAGAACGAAAACAAATAGGGCAATTGCCTCCCCGGCAACGGCGCCAAAATTTGACACGTCTGTCGTATACCTGTCAAAAATAAACTAACTCAACTAACTATATAGCTAGGGAAGTCAGGTCGATCTCCACAGGGAGGCAAGATAATCGTAGAAGTCCGTCTATTTGGTCACAAATAGGGGGGTTGTTTGATTTGTTATCTAAACTATGAGATTTAAAGGAAAGAGGAATAAAGGGTAAGAGCAATAAAAGCAGAGAAAAAGGATAAAACTATCAGATAGAGAGGGACATGTCAGGATTTCGGTTCACTACGGTAGTCCAGTGACTCAGCTATAAATGACTCAGACGAATTAATGTAAGACGGATGTTGAAAGGTCCTTTCGATCCACTTTCTATCCTAAAATACAGCTAACTTAACTTTCATTCTCGTCAGGGTAGTCTAATGTTCATAGCAGGCCTATTTAGTCCAATCTTTCGATCTAGGATTAATTTTAGCCAGATTAAAGGTTAACTCAGAAGTGTGCACTCAACTAAGTTGAATAAATACAGTTAAATTGCTATGGTGACAGAGTATCGTAATTATTTCATCTGTTTCATTTACTACATCGTCACTTTCCTACCGCAGATCCCCTAATCCCAACATGAAAGGGGTTTAGCTACTCATGTCGCTAATTAAACTAACAGCAGATAGATTTCCAGTAGTAAACATTATGAAATAACAAGTAAAAAGCGTAAAGAGAAATTAGGGCAAGGGAATTAAATGGAATAACAAGCAATTAAAACAACAAAGGATTAATTATTATTAAAGGAAGAGAGAGGAATTACAATCAATGCGAATCCGGTGTAAAGAACACAAAATCTGAGCAAGAATAATCCCAAAAGTAATGTTATAGTGGAAAAAAAGTAACGCAGTAAAGTTTCTTGATAGATAAAAAGAATAGATAAAAAGATAGATAATAAGATGTCTAATAACCTAGTTAACGTAGGTTTAAATAGGAAAAGCAATTAAGTTTTGCGAAATAAACAACACACGGCCTAATTAAAGGCCCATAACAGCGAAACCACTCGATCGAGTAAACACCTCAGCAAATCTACTCGATCGAGTAGAAAAGTGCTCGATCGAGTAACTGGTCTTTCTGCAGGCTAAGGATCGTGTAGAATTCTACTCGATCGACCAATGGGAGACGTAAAAACCACTCGATCGAGTGGTAAAACTGCTCGATCGAGTACTTCGTCTTCATTTCAGCTCAAGTCCGCGCCTAAATGCCTCGTAATCCGTGCCATGACGCTTCCAAACGCAGTATCTTACTCTGGACAGATCCCGTCTCCTCTAAATGCATGCAAAAAGGACGAAAAAGAGTACGATTCCACTACTTTCACGTTCATTTCTACAAAATGGACAAAACGAACCAAAGTAGCCAATTCGGGGCAAAATACCATAAAAACAGTATAAAAATGCATAGAAATACGTGTTGAAATAGGCTAAAAAGACTATATATTAGGCACGTATCACCTTCTACGTTAGGGAGAGGCCCCATGGACACTGACTTTGACCCTTCTACCGCTACGGGAGCGACTCAGGATATGGAGGAGGATATAGAGGAGGAGGCCCCGCGGAGGGCCAATATAGGACGAGGCGGCCGTCAGCTCGCATGAGCACCTGAGTGGGCCAAGAAATGGGATTGTAGACATCTCATTTGGGCGACGGAGAGACACTTGTCATGTAGGACGGCGAGGAGCATGGTAAGACTTCAGCTTGTCATTCCCTTGTTTATTTATTTCTTACACACTTCATGCTAAATAAAGCTTTCTTTTGAATTGACGCAGGAGGCTGGAAATATGAGGTCCTTCTCTGGTTATACGACAATGATAGACGGCTTCGGGAAGCTGTCGGAGGAGGAGAAGGCTATCATCGAGCGGGGAGCCTTTTGTGCCTTGGTACGAGGCTGCAGGGAGATCAAGGAGAGGAAGATTCGGGCTAACCTTAGCCTGATTCGAGCCTTTCTTGATCGATTCTGGGACACGACCTCGACTTTCCATATGCCTTTTGGAGAGATTGGGGTCACCTTGGAGGACTACGGCATGATCTCGGGTCTGTCGTATGGAGAGGAGCCGTTGGTGTAGCCGTTGGCGGCCATGAGAGTAGACTCGGCCGATGCGAGGAGTCTGGTTGGCTGGAACCTGGCTGCGGGTATGGCCCAGGTTCCTGGTTTGGTGCCGAGCTCCTACGTCAGAGACTATTTCGGTGGTAGGGTTCCGGGGAGAGTGAGAATGGATGGACGTATAGTGCCTCCACCACCTTGTACTGCTGAGCAGCGGGCCCATTTGTGGTTATGGTTGTTCTTGTCTTCGATTTACTTCGGAGACAAGGGGGGAGGCTATCGACGAAGCTTCTTCCGTTTGTTTATGACCTGAGTAGCCTAGGTCGCTGGGACTGGGTTACTCCTAGTTTTGCGGTCCTCACGCGCTACATGAGGGCCATGGTCCATCCGCAGCTGATGGAGAAGGGGACTTCTCCTGCCACTGTTGGTCCCAGACTCCTCTTGGAGGTATGAACCTTTCTTGAAAATATGAAATATCATCTTTGTAGAAAACGATTTGTAATTATTATTATTTTGCCTGCAGGCGTGGCTGTACTCTAACTTCCCTGGCTTTGCGCCCACGAGGGCGGAGGACGTACCGGAAGCGTACTCCATCGTGAGGGACTTGGTAGTGTGTCTTCAGAAGAGCCAGTGGTCTTCGTATGATGTTTGTCGGAGGAGAGGGAATGCCCTGAGTTTAGACAGTGTAAGTGTCTTTTGATCTTCATTTTATTATTTCTTTATTAAGAGATGATTATAGGAATGACCTCTCATTTTCTTGCTTTAGTGGGTGTCCAGGCCTTGGGAGAGCTACTCTGGGGCTCCAACCTTTGTGGCTGAGGTTCTCCGTCCCCGGAGTTCGAGTAGGTTGTTGTTGACGACACCCATGGGGCCTGTGTGGTACCTGGGTGAGCGTTTGACTCGACAGTGCTCTCGTGACACTTTTACGATACCCATCGATCCTCCACGGACGATGTTTAAGGAGCCTTCAGAGGCTGAGAGGGCATACGACCTGGCTGGCGCGAGTGGTGATGCCCTCCTTCTCCCTGGTGAGGAGTACGCTGGGGTTGTTCACTGGAGGCTAGCGTACTGGCCGATCGTGGTAAGCATATTTACCGTTTACTTATCTTTAATAGATCTGATAAACGATGAATGATTAGCGAATAATGAATAATGAATCACTTGAGTTTTGTAGGAGATCGAGGTAGCGGGCGCCGAGCCTCCAGCTTTTCTAGAGACGTTGGAGTACACTGACTCGGCGGGCATGACGGTGATCTCGGAGATCCAGTCTTTCAGCGAGGCGGTGACTGACCCTGGCTTGGATGAGTGGCAGCAAGTTGTGAGGAGGGTAAGCCCAGCTTTGGCTGTCTTTAGTATTTTATGCTTTATTACATAGGAATGCATTTGCTTTAACCTTCTCCGTATTTGAATGAAGGTGGCATCGTCCAGGCATGTGGAGCTGTGGAGGATGGCCAACCGGCTGCGAGCTACAGCCATTGAGGCCCTTACAGGTGGCTCGGGGCGGCAGGTATGAACGTTTTGTACCCGTCTTTATTTTTATTACCTTCAATTTTGTGAAGTGAAGTATCATTTTATTTTTCTGTGTAGAGGGAGCGTGACCTGGAGCAGTCCCAGGAGGAGACGACCCGTTTGCTGAGAGAGCTCGAGGACAGAGATGCTGAGATCGCTGCCCTTGAGGCGACAGTGGCTGAGCTGAGGAGTACATTTCTACATTTTGGATGTCATTTTGGGCAGGAGCCCGTATTTTGATGTATATTTTTTGCATTTTGGTTGTATATATGACGGCCTGCGTGCCTTTGCTGCTGGGTGTTTGTTATATCTGTAGGTTAGCTTTGAAAAACAGGTTTGGCATGTGACGGTTTGCGCCGTCATGCTGCCGAAATTCACGTAGGAAATCACAAGCAAAACATATAGCAAAAAGAATTAAGATGGCCTAAATTAGCGCGAAAAGCAAAAAAAAGTGCCTGAAAATGAACAAAACGACGCGACCGGACGGTAGGGAGGGCTTCCCCCTAAATAAAAATTTAAAAGAAATGTCTTAGTGTGTCATAAACATTTTGAAAAGAGGGAGTGAAATGATTCCCCGAAAAAAAAAGAATAAGTAAGTGTGCGTATTCGGCAAAAATGTCAATTTTGCCTCGAAAAGCGAACCCGTAAAAGATTAGGAAACATAAATTTGGTAATTAATCCAAGTTACCGAATTAAGTCCCTATAGAAATAGAAAACTTTAACTGAAACAGATTAGGAAAGATCCCACGGCTTTCAAGCGAGGAAAAGAGCCTGGGGACGAGGCGCAGCAAGAGCTGCGATCCTTCAAAGAGGCGTAGCTGCTGCTGCGTCTTCTCTCCAGCTTGTCGGTTCTCGGCAGAATTTAGGAAACGTCGAATAGTATAAATAGAGGCCTCGGTTGAGCTTCTATTCTTACAATTCTCCCTTCCTTGACTTCGTCTATTACATAAATAGAGGTTCTCGGCAGAATTTAGGAAACGTCGAATAGTATAAATAGAGGCCTCGGATGCCTTTGAAAATGGCATTAAGGAGTGGACTGATGAATTTACGAATGTGGAGAAACACGACATGGGTGATTTTAACTTAGGATCAATCATAATTTTTAAGCTAGTGAAGGTAATTAGGCCCTTTTTGGATGCTTGTCTTGAATATTGGGACCCGAGTTTTCATGTAATTTGGCTTTCCGAGAGACGAAATTTGTCCCTTTCCTTAAGAAATTGCTGCGGTTGGAGGATGGGACACAGAAAGTGTTCCGGCTATACCCCCTAGCTCTCAAGGTTATAAAAATAAAGTTAGGGATTTGCTTGGATTGACCAAGGGTGAGGTAGACCGTCATATGACATCAAAAGGTGTCCATATGTTTGAATTTGTCGATCGATTTATAAATAGGTAGGACCCTACTATATCTTATGTGGTGAGGTGTAGAGCTTATGGATTTTGCCTTCTTCATTTCTATGTCCCGCGAGGGCATGTGGACAAAGAGATGAGGGTGACCCTTGATTTTTAGGCATAGCCGAGCAAATGGAACTACGCCGGAGCCCAGCATGCTTAGTTCTAAGGGATACCATTCTAGGATTGGACAATAGAAAGGCGAACCGTGAGCGTCCTTATCTTGGGAGACCTATTATTTTACAGGTAAGAACCCGTTTTCTGTCCTATTCGGCCTTTTTTGCAGATCTGGCTAATGGAAAGGCTGCGGTTGATCGAGCCCCCATTTGACTTGACAGGATATCGCTCCCGATCAATTGCGATGAGAACGAGGCTATACATGTGGATTTCACTCGAGTATGCAATTATTGGGAAAATAAATTGAAGAGTGAAGGTGGGCCCTTGATTAGGTGGATCGTGCCATGATGGCATCTTAGATCGGTGACTGGAGTATCGTCTTTGGATCCAACACGGTCAATTCACATTCTCGGCTAGAAATTCATGGTCTATACTTTTCCGGAGAGATTGATGAGGCAAGTGGGTCAAAGACAGAAAATCCCGAAGCTAGACACCGTCCCTCAAACTTCCTTGGCGCATACTTCGGAGTCTTGTCGAGAGTGGGCAATTCACTGGGCCCAAAGGAATACGTGCTTCATACCCGTTTCAGTTGGCTCGTTATGGGTATCTGACTCATATCTGCAGTGGAGGAAAGCTAGCACCCCCGGGGAGCGTGAAAAGCTAAGGAAGCACGAGCCCGTAGACTATAAGATCTGCGAAGTAGCGAAGGAGAACCGAAAGTAATTAATTGAGGAGGAACAAGAGGCCTGATATCGAATCATCCGTCCGTCGAAGAAACCAAAGAATGTTCCAGCCGAGAAGATGGTGGTGGATCGAAATGGCAAAGCTAGACCACGAGAACGATCGTTAATGATTAGGTCGGAAATAACGCAAGAGCGTCCCGCTCGTGATCGAGACAAGGAATGTGACAAAGGCAAGGGGAAAATGGAAGAGTAGCCGTAGTCATTTTTAATAGTATTATTTATTATTTCAGTTATAATAAATGGCGCGGTTTTTAGAATCCAAGCCTAACATTTTATTTTTCAGGATTTTTAATTTATATGTATTTGCCGTATTACTATAATTTAAGGAGTAATGAATAAATGATTTTTTTAGTTAAGAAACTTTTATAAATTTTCTTTATTTATTCTTGTCGAATTTCAAATGCAACATGCAAGTGTCCTTCTATTTACATCTTGAAATGACGGGTTGTATCTTGTAAAGGATTGCCTACATATTCATTAAAAAAAATGAAATCAAACCCTGTACGTAGTTCGAAAAAATGTAAAAGAATAAATGTTCGAAGCAAGAGCTTGTAATGAACTTAGAAAAATAAGTGTGTGCTTTATTTACTCCTCAGAAAATGCAATTCAATTTATTTGATGGTATGAGAATGTCAAAATGTCAAAACGCAAGAGCGAAATGTCATAAGCTTTTTAGCGGGCCAGGGGCCATTTTTATTTCGTGTCCCAAGAGCGGCACGTGTGTCACGCGAGGCGCGTTTTATCCTATTCAAAGGTTAGTACCGTTTCAATTGGTATAGGTTAGTCGGATTAGAAAACTCATTCCCGTCTAGGTCTGTGAACTTAACCGAACCTCCTGAAAGTATGGACTTGACCAAAAATGGTCCTACCCAATTAGGTTTAAATTTTTCCCGTGGATCGACAGGTAAGAGAGCTCTGACTTACTTGAGTACTAAATCCCCTTCCTTGATATTTCTGGGTTTGACCCGTTTATTAATGGCTCGTTTGATACATGCCTGATATGTCTGCACATTATGTAATGTGCGTAGCAGCTGTTCGTCCAAGAGGACGAGTTCATCATACCTATCCCTATTCCATTCAGCTTCTGGAATATGACTTTCGAATAAAATGTGTAGGGATGGGATCTCTAGCTCTACTGGCTGTACAACTTCCATGTCATAAGTCAAATAGAAAGGAGTAGCCCTAGTGGGCATCCTAACTGACGTGCGATATCCCCATAATGCAAAGGGTATTTTTGTGGCACCTCATGTTTTGAGTTTATTTTTTTAGATTCATTTCCTTGTTTGAGTTTATTTTGTGATACATTTTGATAAGTTCGATATGGTTTGATGATAACAGAATAGTTAATCGTGTTTAAGTGGTAATAAGTTGAAATGGTATTCATGGAAATCAGTTATGTTGATTGTTGTTGAGACCTTCGTGGCATTCGTGGGTGAACTTTGGGACGAAGTTCATTTTAAGGGGGGAAGACTGTAATACCCCGTATTTTAATTATATTTCATAAATCATACTTTATAACTAATATTGATTAATTATATTTATTAATTATAATAATCACGGTTAAGTAGTTAGACGGAAATAATTAATAAAATAATAATGAGTCGGGACGGAAATTGGGTAATAAGAATATAAGATAATTCATAAAATAATAATGATACTCGATAATTATGTTATAATAATAATAATACTAGTAATACTAGTAATACTAATAATAATAATAATAATAGTAATAAGTTAATTACATAGTTTCCTAATTTCTCTCTTATAGATCTAAACCTACCCTATAAATAGAGATAAATTCCTTGCCCTAGTTTATAATATGCAATCTGAAAACAATTGATTAAAGAGAAAAGGAGACCTAAAGACGGAAAGGAGGAATTTAGCAAAATCAATTTATCGCCTCGAGGTAATACTTTAAGACCGTCTCATGTATATACTTTGCTTTGCTATAACTCATAAACTAGACCACCGTTTGACGAACTAAGACCGTCACCATGACCGTGGGATACGAGGGAGTAACCGGACACCTCTTGGACCACCGTTGACTGACGGGAAGGGGGTGGTTTGCTGGTGTTTTCGAGGGTGGTTGAAGGGGATACGCAGTATTTTTTTATATGGTTTTAACCCTTGTTCGTGTGACCCAGACCTGGACGGGGATTGGGTTGAGATCAGGGGTGAGGGTCGACCATGGGGGAGCTGTCATGTGTGGTTGTTGCGGGTGTTTTGTGCGGTGCATGCCGGAAAGTTTGAGTAAGGCTGAATTACGGTTTAAACACGTTTACACCCCTTGCCATGACTCGTTTGACTCAGACCCGGGTTGGTTGGGACCGTGGAGAAGAGGCGAGTTGATTGGTGGTGGTTGTAGGGTCCAAGGTGGGACCATGGTGGCAGGGTGGCTGGAAAAGCGTGAAATAGGAGAGGGGTTATAAGGGTTGTTGCTGTCGGCTTTTGGTAGGCTGTTATGGGTTGTTGTGGCAGGTTGTGGGACCACCGTGGGTCAAGGGAGACCACGGTGGTGGCCACGGGCTGCCATGATGGTGGTAAGGGTGGTGAGTGCGTGTTTGTGCTTAGTTGAGTCGGTTGTGGGGAGGCTGTTTAGGGCACGATTAGGACGGTTGCTGGGGACGGTTTAGCAGGTTATTGGAGGTTTTCAGGGTACGTCGTAGTGCAGGCTTGAGATGGATGTCGGCGGTGGTGTCACTGGTGGTTCGTGGTGTCGGAAAAAGGAGGTGGAAGGAAGGGTGTGTACATGGTTTGTAAACATGGTTGAAGGGTGTGCTACTAATTTTATTAAGTGTGTGGGTTGTCTCACGTGGATTCGTGGGTTATGGGTATTAGTTTATAGGTTTGACTTGTTTATTTTAAGACGGGTTTATTTAGGTGTTGACACGAGTTTCGAGAAGCCGGGATTTAAATATAATAACTCCGCATTTATCGTATAATTGTTTTATTATTAGTTTAATTATTTAACATGGGTTGAACATGGGTTTATTTTGTATAGCTTGATACGGGTTTTGACCAATAATTAAGACGGGTTTTACGTAATAATTTACACGAGAACATAATTAATATAATTAAGTTATAATTGATTAAAATAATGAATATAATTTATAATTGAATAATTATTATTTATATATAGGTGACGGACTTGTGGAACGGGTTTCTTGAAGAATAGTTTTAGTAGATTGCGTTAATTGGATTTGCTATTGGATTATATTTGCTGCAAGGTAGAAAACTACTCAATCTTGTTTTGTTTATCCCACTAAAAGATGGATTAATTGTATATTGTGGAGGATTGGTGAAGGAGGAGTCTAACTGGTTACAACAATTTTTTTTTTTACCTAGCTGGATTTTCTGTCTTATGCCATTATTCTATATCACGTTTGTTTGGTTACATTACTGAGACTATCATTATTATTGATTGTTATTGGAGTTGGGGGTTGAGTTTGTGTGTAACCATACTGTGTATCTGAGGCGGGACTGTGTGTCCAGTATATCGGACTGTGTGTCTGAGGCGGGACTGTGTGTCCATTGGACTGTGTGTCCTGGAGTATGACTGTGTGTCTAGAAGTGGAGTATGACTGTGTGTCTAGAAGTGGGTGTGTGCCGTGGTGGGAAGTGGACGAAATGTGATTGTGGAATCTATTTGCAGGTTGCTGTATTTTTATTCATTGTTTAGTTTCCTACTCAACCTCGTGGTTGACAGTGTATTCGTGAACACCTGTGATAAACCATAATGGGGAGCAGATTTGACAGGTACTAAAGATAAAGATTAGCTGACTTGGGAGCATTGGGATGTGAGCTCGACTTGGACCATAGTTGCTGTCTAGATCACTTAGTGACTTATACAATTTTATTTAAGTAATTTCCGCTGCGTAGTAAATTTTAATGTAAGGTTTAAATTTAATCGGTTGGCAATGTATTAAAACCGTTATTTCGGTTAAAGTTATTAAAGTACTTTGGTTTGTTTTAATTTATATCCTTTACCTCGAGCAACCGAGATGGTAACAGTCCTATTTATTGGGAATGTCTTGCTAAAGGCTCCTAAATAAATGGGAGTGTTACAAAGTGGTATCAGAGCAAAACGATCCTCAGGCCTAACTAATGAAGCTAATAATGAATATAGGGTGTGTCTAATAAAATGAACCCGGGTAGAAACTGTTAGGAGCCCATTTTGGCTTAGGATGAGAAGGTACCCTTAATCCGAACCCGACCCTTCCTGTTTTGAACCGGTTACCTTGAGAGATAACTAAGAGTGAGGAAATTAAAATAAATATTGAGTATCTCTTAGGATTCATTGTTGACTTGAAGGTGTATTGTATTTATTGATTGGATGTGTATTGTTGATGACCAGTGTTACGGGACGTAACCTTGATTTTAAGGAGGACGGGATGGATAAAATAATGATGTGATGTTGAATTGTAAAGATCATGAGCATGAAAGTGATTGTTGAATTTATATTGATTATTTGATTATAGTAGTATCATGTCTGGCGATATGCGGTTATGTGAATCCCGAAACCATGTTATTTACAATATTATT
Organism: Silene latifolia; assembly: GCF_048544455.1. NCBI lineage: Eukaryota > Viridiplantae > Streptophyta > Magnoliopsida > Caryophyllales > Caryophyllaceae > Silene > Silene latifolia. The sequence goes on along the minus strand of NC_133538.1, from coordinate 305,265,137 downwards.
GGATGATTGAATTTGTGATAGGAATAGTTTAGAATAGATGCATAGTGGTATATGAATGTTTTGTGACCAAGTTGTGTTACTACAAGTATAAGAGGGTGTTAGTAAGAATTTGGGAGTTAGTAAAATGGGATGGGGAAGCATGACCTTATTTATCAGATTTTAACCCTATTTGATTTAGTTGCCACTTGATCTCAGATTATTGTCTAAGTTTGAAATTTTTATGAGTGATAACCCAGTGAGATAGCTTTCCATTGTCATTGGTCTCATGTTTAAAAGTTTTACATTTTTGGAGAAATAAATATTTTAGTGGGCAGTGGTCAGAAAGTTCCTGTCCAGTGAAGTTTTCGACAAACGATTTTGTAAAATTTCGCATTTAATTTGTACTTAATTTTTTTACCTAATTCCAACTCCACTGTTTTAAGGACTCAAATATGTTTTTAAATTGATAAGCCACGTTGCAAGGTGAATGTTTGACAATTAATACTGATTTTTTCAAGTTGACCTAAAACTTTGACTTTTTGCTGATCAGTTTTTGTTTTGACCCACTGAATTGTAAAAATCTTTACAAATTAATTATTCGAGATTTGGACTTCATTATTTTTCTTATACTTTAAAAACTCATTATATTCTCTAGAAAGTATAAAAATTCAACAGGGAATGTAATGATTAATTAATGGTGAATTTTGAAAGTTACAGCTTGACCTTAATTTCCGAAAACGCAAGTTTCACAAAAAAAAAAGTTTTAGTGTAAATGTTTTATCAAATCTTAACCTATGTTAGTTGAGAGATATGAGTGGATATGGGGGACCTAACGGGTAGAATTTACAACACCTTATCTTTGCAAGTATAGAATGTTTAAAATATTGAGCCATCTTACCTCGGATAGAAACTTACGTTGCCTTGTTCAATCTTTTATAGAACCATGCCGCCAAAGAGATCTACACCTACACCCTCTACCATGTCCCAAGAGGAGATTGAACGTTTGATAGCTATGAATGAGGCTTTGACTATAGCATTAAAGGCTAAATGGTCAGTTCAGGATCCAGCAAAGATGAGTGCTAATATTGCAAGACATAACCCGACGAAGTATGACGGATTAGGTGAACCATCATTACTAGGAGATTGGCATAGGGAGTTCGATAACCTTTTTGAGTTGCTAGGATGTCCTGCGGAGATGCAAGTAGATCAAGCTGCTTACTATTTGAGAGGAAAAGCGGGTTTGTGGTGGAATCGTAGTAAGGAAGTCTTAAGGGAAGCTTGGAGGGAGAGTGATGAACCTTTTATCACTTGGAAGGGTTTTAAGGAGACTATGAGAGCTGTATTTGTGCTTGAACATATTAGGAGTAAGATGAGAGCTGAATTTGATTCTTTTAGGATGACTGAGGAGATGACAGTAGAGACTTATTATAACCGGTTTATGGAATTGTCCGAATATGTAGCTGATTTGAATTTTAGTGATGAGATGTTGGCACTTAGATTTGAAAAGGGATTAACAACCACTATTAAGAAGCAGCTGGTCAGCCAAGTACCATGGATGATGTTTACCAGAGAGCTGGGCATGCGGAGAGGATTGCAGATATGTTAAAGGAAGAGAAGAAGGAGAAGGAAGGGAAGAAAGAAAAGGGGGAGAAAAGAAAGACAGAGGCTGTGAGTGATGAAGGAAGAAAAAAAGACATATGGTGGATTTGGGTATGGTGGGAGCATGGGAGCTGGCAGTGGAGGTGGTATTGCAGGAAAGCAAGTATGTTACACATGTGGCAAGTACGGACACAAGGCAAGGGAATGCAGAACATCAGCAAGGTACAACAATGGAAATGGAGGCTATAGAAATGGAAACCAAAGGAACTATCAAACCCCGTTACCAAGTATTGGGAGCAATAGGAATCCAGGGCAATGGAGTACCCAGAAAAGCTATCACAATAGACAAGGCAATGGAGGTGATCAGGGTAATGGTGGAAAAACATTTGGGACAGCTAGTACAGTACAAAGGAATGGGGAGAAGGGTAACTAGGATTCATTGAGAGGATTAGAGTCTTATCATTTACTTAAGTATTTAAAGTTGTTAGTTGTTTTAATAAAATAGTAGTAGTTCCGAACTTCGGGACGAAGTTTATTTTTAGAAGGGTAGAATGTGGCACCTCATGTTTTGAGTTTATTTTTTTAGATACATTTCCGTGTTTGAGTTTATTTTGTGATACATTTTGATAAGTTCGATATGGTTTGATGATAACAGAATAGTTAATCGTGTTTAAGTGGTAATAAGTTGAAATGGTATTCATGGAAATCAGTTATGTTGATTGTTGTTAAGACCTTCGTGGCATTCGTGGGTGAACTTTGGGACGAAGTTCATTTTAAGGGGGGAAGACTGTAATACCCCGTATTTTAATTATATTTCATAAATCATACTTTATAACTAATAGTGATTAGTTATATTTATTAATTATAATAATCGCGGTTAAGTAGTTAGCCGGAAATAATTAATAAAATAATAATGAGTCGGGATGGAAATTGGGTAATAAGAATATAAGATAATTCATAAAATAATAATACTCGATAATTATGTTATAATAATAATAATACTAGTAATACTAGTAATACTAATAATAATGGTAATAATAGTAATAAGTTAATTACATAGTTTCCTAATTTCTCTCTTATAGATCTAAACCTACCCTATAAATAGAGATAAATTCCTTGCCCTAGTTTATAATATGCGTAATAAGTTAATTACATAGTTTCCTAATTTCTCTCTTATAGATCTAAACCTACCCTATAAATAGAGATAAATTCCTTGCCCTAGTTTATAATATGCGTAATAAGTTAATTACATAGTTTCCTAATTTCTCTCTTATAGATCTAAACCTACCCTATAAATAGAGATAAATTCCTTGCCCTAGTTTATAATATGAAATCTGAAAATAATTGATTAAAGAGAAAAGGAGACCTAAAGACGGAAAGGAGGAATTTAGCAAAATCAATTTATCGCCTCGAGGTAATACTTTAAGACCGTCTCATGTATATACTTTGCTTTGCTATAACTCATAAACTAGACCACCGTTTGACGAACTAAGACCGTCACCATGACCGTGGGATACGAGGGAGTAACCGGACACCTCTTGGACCACCGTTGACTGACGGGAAGGGGGTGGTTTGCTGGTGTTTTCGAGGGTGGTTGAAGGGGATACGCAGTATTTTTTTATATGGTTTTAACCCTTGTTCGTGTGACCCAGACCTGGACGGGGATTGGGTTGAGATCAGGGTTGAGGGTCGACTATGGGGGAGCTGTCATGTGTGGTTGTTGCGGGTGTTTTGTGCGGTGCTTGCCGGAAAGTTCGAGTAAGGCTGAATTACGGTTTAAACACGTTTACACACCTTGCCATAACTCGTTTGACTCAGACCCCGGTTGGTTGGGACCGTGGAGAAGAGGCGAGTTGATTGGTGGTGGTTGTAGGGTCCGAGGTGGAACCATGGTGGCAGGGTGGCTGGAAAAGCGTGAAATAGGGGAGGGGTTATAAGGGTTGTTGCTGTCGGCTTTTGGTGGGCTGTTATGGGTTGTTGTGGCAGGTTGTGGGACCACCGTGGGTCAAGGGAGACCACGGTGGTGGCCACGGGCTGCCATGATGGTGGTAAGGGTGGTGAGTGCGTGTTTGTGCTTAGTTGAGTCGGTTGTGGAGAGGTTGTTTAGGGCACGATTAGGACGGTTGCTGGGGACGGTTTAGCAGGTTATTGGAGGTTTTCAGGGTACGTCGTAGTGCGGGCTTGAGATGGATGTCGGCGGTGGTGTCACTGGTGGTTCGTGGTGTCGGAAAAAGGAGGTGGAAGGAAGGGTGTGTACATGGTTTGTAAACATGGTTGAAGGGTGTGCTACTAATTTTAGTAAGTGTGTGGGTTGTCTCACGTGGATTGGTGGGTTATGGGTATTAGTTTATAGGTTTGACTTGTTTATTTTAAGACGGGTTTATTTGGGTGTTGACACGAGTTTCGAGAAGCCGGGATTTAAATATAATAACTCCGCATTTATCGTATAATTGTTTTATTATTAGTTTAATTATTTAACACGGATTTACCATGGGTTTATTTTGTATAGCTTGATACGGGTTTTGACCAATAATTAAGACGGGTTTTACGTAATAATTTACACGAGAACATAATTAATATAATTAAATTATAATTGATTAAAATAATGAATATAATTTATAATTGAATAATTATTATTTATATATAGGTGACGGACTTGTGGAACGGGTTTCTTGAAGAATACTTTTAGTAGATTGCGTTAATTGGATTTGCTATTGGATTATATTTGCTGCAAGGTAGGAAACTACTCAATCTTGTTTTGTTTATGCCACTACAAGATGGATTAATTGTATATTGTGGAGGATTGGTGAAGGAGGAGTCTAACTGGTTACAACGATTTTTTTTTTTGTTGCCTAGCTGGATTTTCTGTCTTATGCCATTATTCTATATCACGTTTGTTTGGTTATATTACTGAGACTATCATTATTATTGATTGTTGTTGGAGTTGGGGGTTGAGTTTGTGTGTAACCAGACTGTGTATTTGAGGCGGGACTGTGTGTCCAGTATATCGGACTGTGTGTCTGAGGCGGGACTGTGTGTCCATTGGACTGTGTGTCCTGGAGTATGACTGTGTGTCTAGAAGTGGAATATGACTGTGTGTCTAGAAGTGGGTGTGTGCCGTGGTGGGAAGTGGACGAAATGTGATTGTGGAATCTATTTGCAGGTTGCTGTATTTTTATTCATTGTTTAATTTCCTACTCAACCTCGTGGTTGACAGTGTATTCGTGAACACCTGTGATGAACCATAATGGGGAGCAGATTTGACAGGTACTAAAGATAAAGATTAGCTGACTTGGGAGCATTGAGATGTGAGCTCGACTTGGACCATAGTTGCTGTCTAGATCACTTATTGACTTATACAATTTTATTTAAGTAATTTCTGCTGCGTAGTAAATTGTAATGTAAGGTTTATATTTAATCGGTTGGCAATGTATTAAAACCGTTATTTCGGTTGAAGTTATTAAAGTACTTTGGTTTGTTTTAATTTATATCATTTACCTCGGGCAACCGAGATGGTAACAGTCCTATTTATTGGGAATGTCTTGCTAAAGGCTCCTAAATAAATGGGAGTGTTACAATTTTGCTAGGATAATCGCGATAATTATCGATCATTTTCTTGAGAATTGTGACGACATTTTTGTTAGCTGCCTCTATCGCGCCATTAGTTTGAGGTCTATATGGCGAGGAATGGTGATGCTTTATCTTATATTTGGCTAACAACTGTTCAGCTTCGGCTTGAAGATGCGACCAATTGTCACTGATGATTTTATTTGGGCAACCGTATCGACAAATGATATTGGTTTGTATGAACTTTGCCACATTTTTGGCTGTAAAGCTAATGTAAGATGCTGCCTCGACCCATTTTGTAATACTACGGTTTTCTATGTCTGTGGGTACTCTATCGAGTGGGACTTACTTTGTCGAGTTAGTTGCTTTTTACGCAAAACAGTAGCTGGCCTGATGGATACTCGATCGAGTAAGTGTGACACTCGATCGAGTAAGTGTGTCTTACAGGATTCTTTAGCCTAGTTTTGTTAATAACGCGAGATTAATATAAAAGGCTTCCGTCATTATTTCTTGAACACTTTTATCATTCTAAAAACCTTTCAAGAGAAGAACAAGAGTTACGTTGATCGCATCTCTCGCGTTGTTAGCAAATCACAAGGCTAGGATCGTGTTTGGGCTAAAAATAGCGTAATAAAGAAAGCCCACAAAGTAAAATAAAGATTATAAAGAAGAGGGAAGGAGGAAGGGAGCCCGCGGTCAGGAAAAGGGGAGATGGGCTTGAGAAGGATCAAGAGCCCACCGTGGGAGGTGCCCGCGTTAAAGAAAAGGGTGTCAGAGAGAAGTCAGGGAGAAGTTAGGGAGAAGTAAGGGAGAAGTTAGGGAGATCGGGGAAAATTGGTAAGGGAATTCGGATTTGGAAAGAAGTCCTTATGGAAGTAATATTCCCTTTCCATATTCAAGGTAGGACATATCTAGGGTTCTCACCCTATAAATAGCAAAGGAAGGAAATCAAGAAGGGCATTCATTCACTCATCCATATATTTATTCAAGATTATATTCAAGACAACCACATCACGGCATACCATTCACAAATATACTTCATACGAGATCTTGCAGGCCTGATACCTAACGCCAGCAAGATTAGCGTAAACGTTATCATTGTAATCATCCTCCTATTCATATAGTGCAATACTTGGCAGGGTACCGTCCCTCCTACGGTTGTTCCCACATTGGGTTTTTCGCATCACCAAAAATCTTACGTGTCAATTTACATTGCGCACTTTATTTCCCGTTTACTTATTGACATATAAATCATCATACATTCAACCAACGAATATAGACTACATTGACCCTAAATCGACTTAGGTAAAAAAGACCTAAACAGTTTGGCGCCCACCGTGGGGCATTGTGGTCGTCAATCGTTGATATTCAGAATATACAATGGAAAAGCAAGTATCTCGAAGCCATGTCGGGAGCAGACCATCGCCACCACCATCGTCTACCTAAAGTCCAACATCGACAAAGTGGCCACGCAGCTCCCGGACATACCCCAAGAATCATACCGACAACAAAAGCCTCTCTACCTCCCGGGACCCTGTTGTCTCGGCCTGACCAGATCGGACAAAGGAACATCAAGCTCGGGCGTCACTCCGCCGCCCGGTCCCCACGCAGATTCTCGCTCGCCGGCGTGGAAAATCTTGAAAGCTATGGAAAACATGAGAGAAGATCAAAGGAGAGCAGATGCTGAGGTAAGAAGGAGAGACAGAGAGCTCTGGGCACAAATTGATCTCCTGAAGCAGCAGTCTAGCACTCCATCAAACAAGACAGGTGAAGGAAGATTTCCTTTGGTAGATCTGACGCAAGGAGTGGCAGGCTGCAGGCAGATACCAGCTGGAATAATTATAAGATTGGATTTGGCTACGACACCATCAGATGGAAGGATAACCCCACGAGGGTTAGGATACCTCACGCCAGATAGCTGGCAGCCAGCCAGCTACGTAGGGATACAAACAGGTGGCCTCCCCGTTAGCAGTCCTGCAGCAATCGATCAGACACCTATAGCAAGATCCGAGTCAAACCAGCAAGTGAACTGGCAGCAGAGGACAATTGTTACTGCAACCCCCCTGGCTGCTGGAGCTTATCAGAACCTTCAAGAAACCGGATCAGGAGGAAATATGCAGACAGCTGATAGGAGGACTCCAGATTCAGCCAATATAACTAATCAGCAGTACTTGGAACTAAAGGAGATGCTAAGTAGGGTTCCAGGGCTACCACCCCCACTCGAGAAAGCAGCTCTAGACAGTTATGCCGACTCGCCATTTGTGGACACCATATCCGTCACAGCCATGCCAAAAGTGTTCACAAACCCAAATATGCCTCTCTTCGACGGCACAGCAGACCCCTTTGATCATATCAGCCACTATAAACAGAAAATGATGACGGTAACAGCCATAGGACAAGTTAAGGAAGCCTGCATGTGCAAAGGATTCTGCCCACCCTAACAGACCAAAGACTTGATGGTTTGTAAGCCTGCCAAACAAGTCGATATCTACATTTGCTCGAATTGGTAAACGCATTTACTCAACAGTTCGCAAGCGAAAGAAAAGCCACGAAGCACGCGGGGACCCGTACGGAATCGTCCGGGGGCGGAGAGAGCATTGGAGGATACAATACCGATTTAACAATGAGAAGGTAGCGATGACGAGAGTGTGATATCTCAACAAAGTAGAAGCCTTCGAAGAGGCCTCTACCATGACTCGATCTATACAAGCGGTGACTATGCATCCTTGCCATAGTTTTAAAGCGATGCGGAGAAGGCGTGCCGCGATCGGGACCGGAGGAAGATATCCTAGCCGAGAGCCGACTTACAGAGCACGCCAAGTATTTCTAGTACTTCAGCCGTGGAGAAATCGGGAAGAAAGCAAACCACCAACAAGAAGGACGAGAGATACGGGCCATATGGGAGGGGAGTCAACGTAATCAAGGAAAACCAACTACTCCCCACCTTGGCAGAATATGGGTTCACTACAGGTATCGGAGGAATCTTGAAGGCACTTAGAGAGATGGGAGACGGAGTCAGGTGGCCTAACCCACCAGTGATATTGGGCACAATACTGAGGACTGCTATACATTGAAAAGAGAGATCAAGCGCCTGTACGAACAAGGAAAGCTGAGCCACCTGTTACCACGTGGGGGCAAGCAGCAGGATAAGGTAGGCTCCGCCAAGCCGGCAGACCCACCCACATGCACTAAAATTATAAACGTGATAATAGGCGGCTCAAACTTAAGCGGCCTGACATATTCAGCAGCTAAAAGGCATGCCACCGAGACCAAAAGAGACAGACCAGCCAATTCTTGCAGAATATCTCACGGATCTCCGCAAAGATCGGCTTCGATGAGGGAGATACATACGATGAAAGAGAACACCATGATGCACTTATTATCACCTTGTCAATGGCCAACGACAAGAAGAAAGGTCTTGGTAGATACAGAAGCTCGGTCAACTTAATCATGCCGAAAACCATAGAAAACATGGGATTCAATGAGAAGGATTTGACGAAGAAGACTATTCCGCTAATAGGCTTCAGCGGGGAAACAGCCAGTTCGCTAGGTGAGATAGTCATCCCAACCTATGTGGGAGGAGTCAACAAGCAAGTCAGGTACGTGGTTATAGATGGCCCCTCTACTTACAACGTCATCCTAGGAAGACCATGGTCGCACCGGATGAAAGCGATCCCTTCAACATATCACCAGGCATAAAGTTCCCCACCCCATGGGGAGTAGAAACGATAAGAGGAGATCGGCAGAAGCTAGAGGTCTGCTACATGAAGGCACTCAAGGGCACCGCCAGGCCCTCCCGCATAGCAATTACAGAAGAAGCCTATCCAGGACGAATACATCGAGCCCCCGGCAGAAGAGCTGGACCAGATTAACCTGGATAAGTTGCACCCAGAGAGAACCGTGCTCATTGGAGCAGGATGTACAGGGAGCTTACGACATCAGCTAGTCAAATTCTTACAAGATAACATGGATTACTTTGCATGGTCACACGATGATATGGTAGGCATAGATCCATCCATCATAACACACAAGCTTAGCATGGACCCAAAGTGTAAACCCATCCAAAGAGAGAAGGAGAAACTTTGCGGCAGAGAGAAATAAGGTAATCAACCAGGGAAGTAGACAGCTCACTGGGCAAAAAAAGAAGATAAGAGAAGTGAAATACCCAGAATGGTTGTCTAATGTAGTGGTGGTGCCTAAAAAGAATGGGAAGTGGAGAGTATGTGTGGACTTCACCGATCTCAACAAAGCGTGTCCCAAAGATCCATTCCCGCTGCCTCATATTGATGCAATGGTAGACGCAACAAATGGACATGAGATGCTAACATTTCGGACGCATGGAGTGGATACAATCGGATCGAGATGGATCCTGCAGATAAGGAGAAGACAAAGATTTATGTCCGAGAGAGGAATATATTGCTACAACGTCATGCCATTCGGCCTAAAGAACGCAGCTCCATGTATCAAAGGTCAAGTTAACCGCATGTTCAAAGAGCAAATAGGAAGAACCATGGAGGTGTACATTGATGACATGGTGGTGAAGTCGAAAAAAGCCAAAGATCATATGCGGCATCTAGCGAAGCATTCAAAGACACCCTCGGGAATACAAGATGAAACTAAACCCATCTAAATGCACCTTCGGGGTATCTTCTGGCAACTTCTTGGGCTATATTGTGACTCAAAGAGGAATAGAAGCCATCATCGAGCGAATCAAAGTCGTCTTACACTGAATCACCCGAGAAGCCTAAAGATGTCCGAGAGATTAGCTGGAAAGGTAGCACCCAATGTTCATTTCAAGATCTTCGACAAAATGCAGGCTATTTTACGACGTGCTAAGGAAAAGCCAGAAGTTTGAGTGGACCGCTGAACACGAGCAAGCCTTCAGGGACCTGAAGCACTATCTCAGCAGCCCGCCACTGCTGTCAAAACCAAAGCCAGGAGAACCATTATTCTTATACCTAGCCGTCACAGAAGTAGCAGTGAGTGCTGTCCTGGTCAAAGAGCAAGAGAAGGAATAGAAGCCAGTATACTACGTGAGCAAGTCTCTACTGCCGGCAGAGACCAGGTACACGTCCCTTGAAAAGTTAGTACTAGCATTGGTAGTAGCATCTCGCAAACTGCGTCCCTATTTTGAGTCACACATCATACATGTTGTGACAAACTACCCGCTAAAAGCTATCATGAGGAAGCCTGAATCGTCGGAAGAATGTCTAAATGGTCAAGACACCTCGGTGGATACGACATCCAATACGACCCTAGAACAGCAATTAAATCACAGGCACTGGCCGACTTCGTGTCAGACTTTAGTCCAGCCATCCAGAATCTGGCAGATACCGAGATCCTCACTTTAGAAGGAAGTAAGAAGACAGAGGTCTGGCAGATGCATATCGACGGAGCCTCCAACCAAAGGGGGGCAGGTGTAGGATTAATTCGCGATCACCACAGGGGAGATCGATAGCACAAGTCGTAAGATGTGAATTCAAGGCAACCAACAATGAAACGGAATACGAAGCCTTGATATTGGGAATGAAGCTAGCTCTTGAGCTAGGGGTCAGACACCTGCTCATATCCAGTGACTCTTTGTTAATAGTCAACCACGTGAATGATGAGTTTATAGCCATAGATTCGAAGATGATTGCATACCTGAAAGTAGCAAAGGAATTAAAATAAAAATTCGAAACTTGCAAGCTTAAACAGGTTCCCAGAGACCGTAACGTGGAAGCAGACGCCCTAGCAACCCCGGGGGCAACATTCAAACCAACAGAGCTATCCAAAGATTCCAATAGCACATATCTTTGGAACCTTCTATCCGTATGCGACGAAATAGACAGAGGTGAACTGGAGGATCCACAAAGCAAAAAGGAAATCCAAGCAGTTACAGAGGAAGGTGAGAGCTCTCGGCCAAACAGGCAGGCGCCTGACTATTGGATGGTGTGGTCTGGCAGTGTCCTGGGACCACAATTGCTCTGGTACCCCATGAGATGGCGACAGGTACTTCACACCATTCTGATAGATTTTTCTATTTTCAGGCTTCTCTAAGTACATCACTTTGAATTCTGGTATCTATGGTACTTTGAAAAAATGTCTAGCAGGACTGTCAACTGCCAACGCGGGGTGACAAGGCACATGGCACTCCAACATGCCTAACCTACTTTCTCCACAAGGAGCACCCTCACCAAAGCGATCGTGGAACATACGAAAGGGAGCCTGGCTGACAGCTGAATACGCTAATCCAGCTACCCCTGATACCACCCCCTGGATGTAGCTCGCACTAATCGCACTTAATCAGGGCCCCAGCATGCATGCAAAAACGAACATGGAACGTAGAGATATCTGCGCTACCAAAATCCTGCAGCGTCTCCATTTGGTCCTAGAATGACGATAAACTTGCCTCAATGACGCCACCTGCTGGCATAAAATGAGACGAACACACCTTGTGTCATGAACAAAGTTAAGTAGTCCACAAACTGCGGCATACGCCTAAATCAGCCAGCCGGCTGACACGGCAGCTAGCTTGGTCTGGATCAGTCTTTTCAGGCGGCCAGTGGGTCTAAATCACCCCACAGGTTGACACGGCCACTCCTCCTTACATTGCGGCATACGCCTAAATCACCATCGGTGACACGGCAGCCTAGTCGAGTCGAATGTTAGCCTTTTCAGGGTGACAAGACTTGCCTAAATCAGTCAAGCAGACTGACACGGCACAGACTTCCTAAAAACAGGGAGAATAAACAACAAACACACGATATGTAAACCAAAACCTTGCCAAACTATGGCAAGGGGCATTTCAAAATATGGCCAAAATACGGCCCCAAGTTTAAACCGCCACCCTAGCGGAGCAAGCACAAAAACAAGTTTAAAAACTTACAAAGTCTGCCACCTCTGGGCCAGACTGCCAAAAAGTTTATCAAAACATAAAAACTTAATTGTCGGTCACATTAATGACCTCCACCTCTGGTACCTCCTCTGCCTGCTGACCACTCATTTCAGGTATTGCACCAGCTTGCATATCCTCAGCCGCCATAGCTCCCCGAGCTCCGTCGGATCCTGGGACATTCCAAAGATCACCCCCAAAGCACTGCTCGGCCAACGCAGGAGAATTCACGTCACCAACCTCAGGCATCAGCATGCTCAAATCAGGTTGGGTGGGGTAAAGCTCTCCAGCTGCTTCTCCTCTTCCTCTATGGCCTGCTGGGTAGGAGCCTCCTCGAGTGCAGCATGCATTCCGCTGATCTTTCCCCGCCAGGTGGCATATGCAACAACGTTGGTGGCCAGGGAGATCAGCCCAGTGAACTTCTCCTCAGATTTCTTCAGAGAGTCAGAAAAAGTGTTGCACACCGCCTGGGTTCGAGCCAGCTGATCAGCTTCCTCCTTCAACTTCTTCTTGGTGACAAGCTCGCCTTGCTCCACCACACGCTCCTTCAGATCAACCCGCTGCTGTGCCATATCTACAACCGTTTCCTTCAGCTCCTGGTTCTTGGCGCTGGTAGCACGACTGGTGGTCTGCACTATGTCGATCATCTTCCTGTTGTAGAGTGCAGACTGAAGAGTCTGGGGTATAGGTAATTAGAAGTCAGAAAAAGAGTTGGGAGGCAGAATTTAAGCAAGAAATAGGCAGACAGACAGGTAGAAAATGAAGAATATTTACCATGAAGGCGTTGTGCACGTCATTTTCAGCCATCTCCTCTGGGGAGAACTCCGAAAACGTTTCCTCAACAGGAGGGAAGAGCGGTGATCGATCTCCGGCCAAGATTGGCACTTTGTCCACATTCCCAAAGCCTTCTGGGAAATGAGCAATGATGCCCCCACTAGTAGAAGCACGGGGACTGGCAGGAGGAGTAGGCGGATGGCAAGATAACGGATCGACCTCCAGGGCCACGCGAGCAGCAGAACTAGAAACTGCAGGAGGAGTCCGAAAAGAGGCGGCAGAGCACTCCTCTTGGAGGCAGAGGCCACATCGTGGCTGGAAGGTCTCTTTCTTTTAGCACTTTGGAGGATGAGTTCCGGTTGATCGACTTTTGAACCCGCAAGCATACACAGTCTCGAGACGGCGGCAGAATGCTTAAAACATCGCAAAACGGCATGCAAACGAAATGGTTACGAAACCTTACTGAAGACATGTCGTGGGCTGATTGAGGAGGATTGGAGGAAGAAGCGGTGAAAAACCAGGAAGCGTGTCCGGGAATTTTCTCTCGGACTCGTAAATACTAAATAGCTTGCGCAAAGCGTGGATCTTGGCGCCGATACGGGTGAGGTCGCAGGGGCCTGCACGAAGATGATGAAGTAAGCTAGTAAGCGGCGAGATAAAACAAATCGGGTAGCGGGAAAGCTACTTACTCGAAGTCGAACCCATTTCTCGAAAATATAATCGGCGGAGGGTCGGATGGAGTCCTTCCTCACATAGAAGAAGTCCTCGAACCATTTCTCATCGCGAGATTTTGACACATGTTTGAAGGAGCCTCTCCACGGCCCGGAAGGAGAATTGACCCCCGCCCGGGGACCCGATGTTGTACATATAGGCCGGATCGCCCAGTGACAACTTTGCCGAGTATTCGACCCGGCGGCCAGAGAGTAGAGAAGAACTCTCCAAATGGCGGCAGATATTTGTGCCATGGCGAAATTGTTGGTAAAAATGAAATCTTGGACGAGTTTAGGGAAAGGAAAACGAAGGCCATATCTAAACGGGTACAAATAGAAGCAAACCCACCCTGGACGGAGGGCGTCAGCTTTCTGTCCCGGTTCAGGGACGATGATCTCAACCCCATCGCCAAGACCAAGCAAGTTCTTTATCGTCGGAATGTCGGCCAGAGTTAGGGCGGAATCACAATCGTATGGGTGTTTGAAAAGTCCCCGATAAGGGAAAGTAGGGTCGAGATTACGGTCGGAGGGCGTCGAGGTTGACGAAGACTGTCGAGTTTTGCCCATAATGGAGAGAGAAAATGAAGATTAAAAGGAAGGAAGGAGATAGATTACCTGGTGATGAAGACGGGAAAGGGAACAGTGAAGCCGATGAAGATTAAAGGGAAGAAGATTGAGGGTTTGAGAGAAGAGAGTTTTTTGAAATGATTTGGAGTGATTAATGAGAGTGGAAGAGAGACGTTGGGGTTATAAAGAGGAGAGAGGGAGTTGGGTGCGGAGAAAGAGGAGAAAGGCGGCTTGCATGGGAAGGAGTAAAAAGGCGGCGTAGGGTTTTAAACATTTAGCTACGTAAATTCCTTGTTCGATACTAGAAAGCGTACTTCACAAGAAATTTGGGGCAAACTGTTTGGGCTAAAAATAGCGTAATAAAGAAAGCCCACTTAGTAAAATAAAGATTATAAAGAAGAGGGGAGGAGGAAGGGATCCCGCGGTCAGGAAAAGGGGAGATGGGCTTGAGAAGGATGAAGAGCCCACCGTGGGAGGTGCCCGCGTTAAAGAAAAGGGTGTCAGGGAGAAGTCAGGGAGAAGTTAGGGAGAAGCCAGGGAGAAGTTAGGGAGATAGGGGAAAATTGGTAAGGGAATTCGGATTTGGAAAGAAGTCCTTATGGAAGTAATATTCCCTTTCCATATTCAAGGTAGGACATATCTAGGGTTCTCACCCTATAAATAGCAAAGGAAGGAAATCAAGAAGGGCATTCATTCACTCATCCATATATTCATTCAAGATTATATTCAAGACAACCACATCACGGCATACCATTCACAAATATACTCCATACGAGATCTTGTAGGCCTGATACCTAACGCCAGCAAGATTAGCGTAAACGTTATCATTGTAATCATCCCCTATTCATATAGTGCAATACTTCACAGGGTACCGTCCCTCCCGCGGTTGTTCCCACATTGGGTTTTCCGCGTCACCAAAATCTTACGTGTCAATTTACATTGCGCACTTTGTTTCCCGTTTACTTATTGACATATAAATCATCATACATTCAACCAACGAATATAGACTACATTGACCCTAAATCGACTTAGGTAAAAAAGACCTAAACAGATCGTCGGATTGTCTTATTCGTCATATCGTTGTGATCGTCGCGTCAAGGGTAAGTTCCTTGTATAATTTTTATAGGGTTTTGTTGAGTTTGATTAAAACCCTAATTGGGTAATGTTGGGGATTTTGGGTGTTTTGTGTTGTGTTGGTAGTAATGGTATGAATGCATCTTATAGGAGGAGGATTCTTAGAGGAGAAGTTTTGATTAGCTGCTTGACGGTCTCATGTGATTGCTATTCCAGGTAGGCTTTCCCGACTCAGTATTGATTACATGGTTTTGTTTTTGTTGTTGATTGGGTTTGTTGTATATCATATTGGAATTGATTTTGGAATTGGTGATGGTTGGTAGTATAATGTGATTATTGTATATCGTCTGTGGTTTGCGAGGTGCGTCCTTGGCTGAGTGGAGTCACTTGCGTGAGTGGCTTCACGCCCTTGATTCGCCTTCTGTGGAACCCGCCACAGAAGGGATGTGCACATTTAGGAACTTGGGTTTATCGCTCGGATGAGATGAGCGGGGCTTAGGTGGGAACGCCTGCGGTCCCCTACTGGCGGTGTGGAATACTTTTTGCGATGAGTATTCTGGCAGGACTACAGACTTTAGTGTGTAGTCAGGTGTGTGGTGATGTGATGGAGTGTGGTTGAATGGATTGGATTGTAATGTTGTTTTATCGCAGCTGTTTGTTTTGTTTAATCAGTACTGACCCCGTTTAAATGATTCAAAAACTGTGGTGATCCATTCGGGGATGGTGAGCTGTTATTGAGTAGGTATAAGTTGAAGCACATGGGATAGCTGGGTTGAGTCATCATGAGCTGTTTTAGAAGTCTTCCGCTGTGTCGAACATTCTTTTAATTTGATTAGTTGGTTTGACAGTTTTGAGAACATTTGTATTGTACTTTATCAGTTTTGGTATTGGTTTGTATCACTTTATTAAGTATGTTTCTTTATGGTCTATTTGATATACATTGCCTCGGGTAACCGAGATGGTAGCATTCTCATGCTTTAAGTGGTCCTGGTAAGGCACTTTGAGTATGGGGGAGTTACAAAGTGGTATCAGGGTGACGATTTTGGAACCTGTAACTAATTAACCCAATGAACTTAGGGAGTCAAAATAAAATGAACCCGGGTAGGAGTTGTTAGGAGCTAATGCAAAGACTTGGGAGACGTCCTAAAGTCGCGATCTCGCCCTAAAACTTTGAACTGGTCACTATAGGGTATATGTCGGGATCGTTATGTGTTTATCTTGTATGTTGTACATCTATATATTAATGTGTTGTGTGAATTGGTGGATGAATGTATGTGGAGGATAGGAGATGCGTGGTGTAAGGTGATGATGATATGAGTATATATGTCGTTGATTGAATAACGTAATTGCATGATAGTTGATCTATAACGTGGCTTGTTAGAAACATGTGAAGTAAGTTGTTGTTTATCGTATATATACATAGTATGCATGATTGTCATTTTGTATGTAAGTAAGTTGGTTGGAGGTGTTGAGTTGAGCATGCGGGTAGTATACAAGTAAGTATGATTCGATCGAGTGAGAGGCACTCGATCGAGTAGGTGAGTGGCTCGATCGAGTGGGTGTAACTCGATCGAGTGGGTTGTTTTATGTTTCTGGGCAGTAATCTATTTTTGGGCACTCGATCGAGTAGGTGGTGGTACTCGATCGAGTAGGGTCAGCTCGATCGAGTAAGTTAGTGGCTCAATCGAGTACGTTTTTTGATGCTTTCTGGTCAGGTTCTGAAGTCGAGGCACTCGATCAAGTAAGTGGGTAACTCGATCAAGTGGTCTCAACTCGATCGAGTGGGTAGTGAGGGTCGATCGAGTTGGTTCAGTGCAGGTCGCTTTTGTGTTTTGAGATATGGGATGTGTGTTTATGATTACTTTTTTTATATAGAGTTTCAAGATGTCGCCAAAGAGAAACGCGTTGTATGCCAGGGCTGAGAACATGAGCATAGATGAGATAGTTAAGATGTTAGAGCACCAAGATGCTCTTACGGATGCTCTAAAGAAGTTTGAAAAAGATAAAGAGGCGGGGTTTGATTTCGCCAAGATGAGTATTACCATAGCAAGGTTTAATCCGAAAGAGTACATGGGCACGGGGGCGCCAATTCTGCTAGATAATTGGCATAGGGCGATGGAAAACATACTTAATGTGGTTCATTGCCCAGAGGACATCCGAGTGGAACAAGCTGCGTTCTACTTGAGGGAGGCGGCAGGAGAGTGGTGGGATAAGGTTAGGGTGAGTGCTCTCGATATATATGTGAGACAGGGGTTATCTGCTATACCTTGGGTTGAGTTTAAGAAAGCTATGAGGCGAGAGTTCGTGCCGGAGCATGTGCCTAGTAAACTGAGAGAGGAGTTTGATGACTTCAAGGTGACTGTTGATATGACGGTGGCTGAGTATTATCACAAGTTCAACGAGAAGTCTAGGTATGCAGAGGATATTGGACTAAACCAGGAGAATTTGGCGTTGAGATTTGAGAAAGGTTTGACACCTAATATTATGGAGAAGTTGTCGGTAGGAGTCCTTACTGATGTTAAGGAGGTGAATGAGCGTGCCGGGAGAGCTGAGAGGTTAGTTGAGATGGCTAAGGAGAGCCGGGAGAGAGCTTCTGAGAAGAGGAAGGCTGAGAGTGAGGGTGGTGGTCAGTCTAGTTACAAGAGGGGAGGCCATAACCAGGTGAGAGCCTACTCTTCAGGGTCGGGGTTTAGTGGTGTAGCTTCTTACGGGCGTGGCCGTGGTGGTGGTAGTAGCAGCTGGGGTTTATCTTGCTTTAACTGTGGCGGTGTGGGCCACAAGAGACATGAGTGTACCAGTGCAGCGGGCCGGGGTTTTCAGAGGCAGTCACAGGGGAGTTTCTCTCAGGGTCCGTCTCAGAGTTATGCTAGTAACAGGCCGGCTCGGTCGTGGAATAATCAGGGTGGTCAGAGTAACAATAATGGTGGGGCTAACCGCAATGGCGGTAATTCATATCAGAGACCAGCGATGAACAACAACCAGGGGTCGGCTGCTAAACCGTCTACTTCTGCTAGTACTGTCCAGGGAGGTGGATAGAAGACCAGTGGTAAGCTGTTCATGATGGAGAAGAAAGCAGTTGAGGATGATGCTCACGTTATCACGGGTACTTTTCTTGTTAATGGAGTATTTACCTTTATTTTGTTTGATTCGGGGGCGTCACAGTCGTTTGTATCATCGAGTCATGCTAAGCTTTTGGGTTTGAGAGAGGATGAGTCTGTAAAAGAGGAAGTTTTTATACCGTCAGGTAAGTATGTATCTTGTGGGAGGCTGTATAAAGGTGTGTCTATGATAGTTGGACAGGTTAACCTACCAGTGGACTTGTTAGAGTTTCCCTTAGATGGTTTTGAGATGATAATTGGCATGGACTGTGTTATGCATGGAAATCCGCAGACCTTCCTGATCAGTATCTCATCTAAACCTGACTATCAGGCTGTCAGGATGTCAGGCTATCAGGGCACACGAAAATAGGCGCCAGGCCATAGAGAGGACAACGGTCAAAATATCAGGACGATATTAGACCATAAACGCGTATTATAAAAGGATTATATACGCAGCATTGAATGAGAAGATCTCGCAGTAAATGCAGTAATTAAAGGAGGAATATTTAGCCATTATTAAAGGCAATAATGGAGAATAATCCGCAGCCAATACCATATCAAGCAGCCGTTCAAGATTGGAGCTTATATAAGGAACACTTTGAAGACATTGGACTCATCTCGTTCTTAGACAAGAAGAAGCATACACTTACATACGTAACACATAGAGAAATATAAGCATTGTTATTATCATACAATTATTCTCCCAAATTACATAGTGAAATCCTCTCATGGCTTGGTGCCCGTGGTTTTTTCCCATTCAAGGGTTTTCCACGTACAAAATTCTTTGTCTCATTATTGTTATTGTTATTATATTTACAGCTTTACATTTGACCCTGACGACCTGACTAATAGACCATTTAGAGCTAGTTAACCTTGCATAACTCTACTCTGACCTGATTTTGCCTTGTGCAAAATCCACACAAAACAATTGGCGCCCACCGTGGGGCATCTAGCTCTTTAAATCCTTTTTTCTTATCCTACAAAAATTCAAAAATCCTACAAAAATGGCCCAACCCACCGTTGAAGAACAATTGAATGCAGCTCTCCAACAAATCGCTGAGTTGGAAAGCCTGAAAGAAAAAGTTGCCCAAACTGAGGCAGAAATCCTGCAATTAAAAGAATCTGAGTCAGCTCTAAAGCAAAAATTAGAAAAAACTCAAGGGGGAGGCTCTAGATTCCAACCAGGAACCCCATTTGCATCAATCATTAAAAATATTGATTTTTTCCAGTTTTGGGAGCCCAAGTATTCCTAAATCCATTAATGTTGATGGTGATGATGAACCAAAATATGGTAAAGACAAACCTGATGAATCTGCAGCAGCCATCATGATGGCAGCGGTTCAGGAGATCAAGAAACTCAACGAAAAATTCGATAAGATACCTGGAGTACCTGCCAGCATGGAAGAAGCTGCCCCTGACAGCTATGCTGATTCGCCTTTCATAGACGACATAGCAAAAGTAGACCTACCAAAAAATTTCACAATTCAATCCATGAGGGTCTATGATGGGACCATGGATCCACAAAATCATGTGGCTCTTTACAAGCAAAAATTGCTGGCTGCATCTATTCCCAGCGAGTTTAGACAAGTTTGCATGTGCAAGGGATTTGAAACGACCTTGACTGGCCCTGCTCTACAATGGTACATCAACCTGCCAACTGGGAGCATCCATTTCTTTGCCAACCTTATCAACAGTTTCAACCAGCAGTTCACAAGTAGCAGGGAGTTGGAGAAACGATCCAGTGACCTTTACCGAGTTACACAGAAGCCTGATGAAACTCTCAGGACATTTCTTGTAAGATTAAACAAAGAGAAAGTATCCATACCCAGGTGTGACGTTGGAAAAGCAGTGGAGGCATTCAGACAGGGGTTACTACAATATAGTGACTTATACAGCGAGCTCACTAAGTATCCCTGCCACACCTTCGAAGATGTTCAGGCCAAGACTCTTGCTTTCATCAGTCTAGAAGAAGATAAAAGCTATAAACTTGGATCACCCAGTAGACCAAAGAATCATGAAAGGAGCAGTAGGAAGAGCAACTAAGGAAACAACTATAGATCTACTCCATATTCTAGGCCAGATCAGTCAAAGTTAACCTGGCTCATGAGTATCAAGGTAAGATTAAAGTTTATCCACCTATTTCCGAACATAACTTCAGTGTTGATATTGCAGGATTAATCCAGAGACTTGACAACATGGGATCAGCTGTCAGATGGCCCAAGAAGTCAGAAAATCCAAATCCTAGAAGAGACAATTCTAAATGGTGCGAATTTCACATGGATATTGGACACACCACGAATGATTGTTTTACCCTGAGGAAGGAAGTGGCCTACCTGATAAAATCTGGATACTTGAAGGACCTGATCAAGACAAAAGGCAGGAACGCAAACCAGGATAAAGAGAATCAGGAGCATAAGCAGGATCGTAGTCTCCCTCCACCACCACCAATCTATGAAGTAAAATTCATATCCGACGGATCAGAAATTTGTGGCCTGACAAGTTCAGCGGCAAAGAAGATAGCCAGGACACCAAGGACCATATCACCCTGTAAGACGGATCATATCTCAACAATCACTTTCAATGATTGTGACCTGGTGGGCATCCCTGATGTTCATCATGATGGCCTGGTAATTTCTATGTAGATTGGAACATCAACAGTAAGAAGGATCCTGGTAGACGGAGGCAGCTCAGTGAACCTGATCATGCTTGACGTACTGAAAACCATGAAGATCAACGAGGACCAAATCATCAAGAAATCCAGCGTCCTAGTGGGATTCAGTGGCGAAACCAGGAGCATCCTAAGAAAAATCCACCTCCCAACCTACGTGGAAGGAGTCTCATCTTATGAGAAATTTGGAGTCCTTGACTACCTGTCATCCTACAACGCTATCTTGGGCAGGCCCTGGATTCATAATGTTAAGGCCGTACCGTCAACCTTTCACCAGTGTATCAAGATACCAACAGACTGGGGCATAGCCACAAACAAAGGGGATCACAAGATAGCCCAGGAATGCTACACAGCAGCCTTGAAGCCTTCCAAGGCAGGTAAGTCCCTGGCATAACAATTACAGTACCCTGTCAGGAATACCTATGTGGCATCGCCCAAAATGGAAACAGATCAGGTAATCCTAGACCCTGAGCACCCTAACAGGTATGTTTTAATAGGATCTGACGCACCAAATAGTGTCAGGTCTAAACTGGTCAAGTTCCTTAAAAATAAATCATCTTGGTTGCTTGGTCACATTTTGATATGACTGGAATTAGCGCTGATATAATTACACATAAACTCAATGTTGACCCATCTTTTAAGCATGTACAGCAGAAAAGGCGGAAATTTGCAGCTGAAAGAAATACCATTATTAACGAAGAAGTAGAAAAACTCTTGGATATGGGGATGATCAGGGAAGTAATGTACCCTGAGTGGTTGGCTAACGTTGTTGTTGTGCGTAAAAATAATGGAAAGTGGAGAGTCCGTGTAGACTACACCGACCCGAACAAAGCCTGTCCTAAAGGTCCATTCCCCATGCCTCATATTGATTCCATGGTAGACGCCACAGCAGGCCACGAGATGCTGACATTCATGGATGCTTCCAGTGGATTCAATCAAATAAAGATGCACCCTGCTGAACAGGAGAGGATTGCATTCATTACAGACCGAGACATATACTATTACACTGCCATGCCTTTCGGCCTGAAGAATGCAGGAGCAATGTACCAGCGCCTGGTCAACATGATGTTTAAAGACCAAATAGGTGACATCATGGAAGTATACATAGACGACATGGTGGTGAAATCCAAAAATGCAGAAGATCATGTGAAACATCTAGAAATAGCATTTGAGATATTGGAAAAATACAACATGAAGCTAAACCCTGCAAAATGCCACTTTGGAGTCTCTGCAGGCAAATTCCTTGGATATATGGTCACAAAAAGAGGCATCGAAGCCACCGAACAGATAAAGGCTATCCTGGAACTACAACACCCAAGTCCACAAGGATATCCAGAAAATGACAGGTCGGGTAGCTGCCCTGAACCATTTCATATCGAGATCCTCTGAGAGATGCAAAACATTCTATAACCTCCTCAGGAAGAACAAACAGTTTCAATGGACGGATGAACATGAGACAGCTTTTCAGGATCTAAAATCCTACTTATCATCTCCACCCTTACTGGCTAAGCCAGAGAAGGGAGAGCCTTTGTAAGTATACCTATCTGTCACTGACACAGCAGTCAGCGCACTCCAAGTGAAAGAACAGGACGATCAGCAACATCCAGTCTACTATGTAAGTAAAAGCCTGCTAGATGCTGAGTTGAGGTATGGACTACTTGAAAAATATGTCTTAGCTTTAATTATGTCATGTACTAAATTGCGACCTTAATTTGAAAGTCACCCCATTATAGTCAGGACCAATTTACCCATAAAATATGTCCTACGTAAGCCTGGACTTTCAGGCAGGATGGCCAAATGGTCAGTACAGATTAGCACATACGACATCTCCTTTGAACCCGAGGGCGCCGATCAAATCGCAGGCCCTAGCGGTTTGTGGGGTGACTTTAGCCCTAACCTGGAACCAGACCTGATAAAAGAGGTCAACCAACTAGAAAATAAAACCCCAGACCAAGAATGGACCCTATTCATAGATGGGGCATCCAACGCCAGGGGGACAGGGTTAGGACTAGTACTTAAATCGCCCCAGGGAGATACGATAGAACAGGTTGTAAGCTGTGAGTTCAAAGCTACGAACAACGAAGCAGAATATGAAGCCCTGATAGCAGGCTTAAAGGTATGTCTAGACCTCGGTGTTCAAAACCTAAAGGTAAAAACTGATTCACTCCTAATTGTTAATCAAATAAAGGGAATATATACGGCTAAGGATGCAAAAATGATTTCGTATTTAGAATATGCAAAAAACCTTACCGCTAAATTTGCTTTATTTGACATAGATCAAATATCAAGAGACCTGAACACCCAGGTTGATGCTCTGGCCAGCCTAGGTTCGAATTTTACCCCCACTGTTTTCGATAAAATACCAATTGTGCACTTATTAGAGCCAGTCATCAGCTGACCTAAACAAGTCAGTCCTGTCAATTAGGACAATAACTCTTGGACTAAACCCTATTATGATTGGTTTCTCCGAGGAATACTGCCTCAGGGCAGACATGAGGCAAGGGCTTTTAAAATTAGAGCTTCAACTTATGCTATCATCAATAACACTTTGTTCAAGAGATCGCAGGCTGGACCCTACCTGAGATGCTTGGAGCCTAACAAAGCAAAACTAGTACTTCAAGAAATACATGATGGACACTGTGGCAACCGCAAAGGAGAAAAGAGCCTGGCAAGCAAATTTCTCAGGACAGGCTACTACTGGCCTACAGTGAGGGCTGACTGCCTGGAATACTCTTCAAAATGCGAAGCCTGCCAAATTCATCCACCAATCGTACATCAGCCATCTGAACTCCTCCATTCAATCTCCGCACCCTAGCCACTCATAAAGTGGGGCATGGATATTGTGGGAAAACTGCCCGTAGGTCCAGGACAAAAAGTTTTCATGTTGGCTGACACGTCTGTCGCGTACCTGTCAAAAATAAAACCTAACGGTCTCAACTAAAATGTAGTAGAGGCAGTCGAGTATCGAATCCTCAGGGAGGTAATGCAACTACAGCTATCTATTTCTAATCCTATGGTAACAATTGGGTTTGATTGAATTTTTGATTCTAAACTACGGAGTTGAAAGGAAAGAGAAATAAAGCAGAGAGCAGTAAAGCGAATTAAAACTATCAATAAGAGGGGTACATGTCGGGAATTCGGTTCACTACGGCAGTTCAATAACTTAGCAGTGAATGACTCAGACGAACTAATGCGAGACGGATATCAGAAGGTCCTTTCGGTCCACTCCCCACCCTAAAATACCACTAACTTAACTTTCGTCCTCATTAGGGTAGTCTACTGTTTATAGCAGGCCTATTTAGTCCAATCTTTCGATCCAGGATTAATTGTAGCCAGATTAATGGGTGACATAGAAGCGTGCACTCAACTAGGTTGAGAATTACAGTTATATTGCTATAGTGACAGGGTCTCTTAGTCAATTCGTCTAATTCATTCACTACGTCGTCATTATTCTACCGCAGATTCCCTAATCCCAACATGAAGGGGTTTAGCTACTCATACTCTTAATAAGACTAACAGCAAACAATTTCCCAGCAGATGACATAGCAAAATAATAATAAAATACAATAACAGAAACTAGGGCAAGAAGGAACGATAACATAAACAAGAATTAAAAGCAACAAGAAGGTTAATTATTATTAAGAGAAGGAAGGAGATTACAATCTAAGCGATTCCGGCGTAAAGAACAACCGAGTCGAGTAAAATAATCCCAAAATGCAAGCAACAAGAAGGAGAAGAAGTAAACGTAGGAAAAAGTAGCAAGAGTTCTAATGTGAATGATAGTAAAAGAGATAGTAAAAAGGAATGACTAATAACCTAGTAAAACATAGGTTAAATAGCCAAAACCCCTAAGTGTTTATGCGGAAATAAAACATGGACTGATTAAGCCCACAATGTCGAAAACCTCTCGATCAAGTAGGCAAAACCACTCGATCGACCAATGTCTCAAAGAAGTCCCTCGATCGACCATCGTGGTACTCGATCGAGGGCTTGGTCGAATCGCGGCTTACTCGATCGAGGAAGGAACCTCTCGATCGAGCCTCAGGGAGCCTAGGAACCACTCGATCGACCACCAAACAGCTCGATCAAGTACTTGTATCTTCAATTCAGCTCACGTCCTCACCCAAGTGTCTCGTAATGCGTGCCACGACGCTTCCAAGTGCAGTACTCTACTCTGGGACAATCCCGTCTCCTCTAAATGCATGCAAAAAGGGCAAAAAGGAACATGGTTCCACTACTTTCGCGATCATTCCTACAAAAAGGACAAAATACACCAAAGTAGCCAATTCGGGGCAAAATACTATAAAAACAGTATAGAAATGCATAGAAATACGTGCTGAAATAGGCTAAAAAGACTATGCATTAGGCACGTATCATTGGCTATGACTGATTACTTCTCCAAATGGATTGAGGCTGACTCTTTTTAGGCAAGTAGAAAAAAAGGAAGTAATATCCTTCATCAGGACAAACATCATTTGCAGATACGAAATCCCATCAGAAATAGTATGTGATAATGGAACTCAATTTGTGGGGAAAAGGACCAAAGCATTTTGCCAAGAATGGAATATCAACCTGGTAACATCGACCCCTGGATATCCAAAAGCTAATGGTCAGGCTGAATCAAGCAATAAGGTAGTCATAAGCTGCCTAAAAAAGAAGCTGAAAAGAAGACTAGGCAGATGGGCTGAAGAACTTCCATTAGTACTATGGGCAGACAGGACAACTCCAAAAACTGCAACAGGCCAAACACCTTACTCCCTGGTGTATGGGTCGTGAAGTCATGTCATTCCCGCAGAAATACAAAGCAACATCAAGGTACAGCCTGAACAATGTTGAAGCAAACAAATACCTAATGCAAGATAACCTGGCCCTAACAGAAGAATTAAGAGATGCTGCCAAAACTAGGATGGCATCATATCAACAAGCAGTCGCCAGGACTTACAATAAAAATGTCAGGATCAGAGTCTTTAAAGAAGGAGACCTTGTCCTACGCAAGGTATTTCCAAATAAAAAAAGAAACATCAGCAGGCAAACTGGCTCCCACATGGGAAGGCACTTACTTAATCAATTCAATTGTTGGACAAGGAGCATACAGGCTCCAAACGCTAGAAGGGGAAATGATCATGAGATCCTGGAATGTAACTCATTTAAAATTATTCCATATGTAAAGATCATATCAGGGTACAATTAGGTATAAATTCAATCACTACTCAACCTGACGTGCTACGTGATGAACTACATGTTTTACATGCCTTGTCTGTAATTTATATCTGTTCAACTAACCTATTCATTTACTTCTTGAATCCTGAACAATTATACATGATAAAAGATTATATGCATAAATATTCAGGATTGAGGGCTACTCTACTATATATTTCTCAAACAAAAATTCTCGCACTTGATCGTGCCCTCGGCGAGTTGGTAACCGCCACCAGATACTGATAAAATGTCGGACCAATCGAGCATGAAATAATTGCCGACCGACTAGGTTTATCGCCACGGATTACAACCTACCGGACGCAAGAAGACAGTGTAAGGGTGTTCTCTCCCAAACACTTAGTCTAAAATGCCCTCTTGACAGGCCGAATACCAAGCCCTCCAGCTAGGCAAGGGACATAAGCCCTCCTGACAGGCCGGTTTTCCCACCCCTTCAACCATTATAGCAAAAACTATACTTGGTTGAATTACTCATGAATAACAAAATAAAACGAAAATGATGTGCAGGTTATTCAAAATAAAATGTTTGACAGGCCCAACAGGATGAAACTCACAAACCAAGCAAAGTCAAAAGCAAAATCAGCCAAAAGAAGGCCACCATGCCTATATTAATAAAAACCCATACCCCCGGGGCAAAGGCGCCAAAATATTCATAAAGGCCAGGGATAGTCTCCCTGACCCAAGACAGGAAAAGAAAATAAAATATTGTTTGTCCAGGGACATCCCCCCTGGATGGGCCAAAATACCAACTGAAAAAATAAATTACTGCTTCTCCTTAGAAACAAGACCGATCAACATCCTGCTCCCTACTCTTAGCCGGATCAAAGATCAACATCCTGCTCCCCTGGAGAGTCGACCTCCTGTTCATTTTCCATATTATGCAGGTCAGGATACTTTGAAGCAACAAAAGCCATCTCAGCTTCAGGGTTCCACTTCGCCCTGGCCTCAACAGGCTCTGACATAGCAGCAACCCTTCCCTTGATATAGAAGTAGAAGGAAGCATCATCTATCTTGAACTCCAAGTCATCCCTCTCTTGGGTGAGCTCCTCATTTCTGTCCAAGGCCTCCTGCAACAGCCACTTGCTCGAAACTGCCTCAGTCTTAGCAGCATCTCTCTCAGCCTGCACCCTCACTAAGTCAGCAGCTTTAGCAGCCAGGCCACCTCGTGCAAAATCCAGCTCAGACTTCAGCCTATCATAATCTGATCTCATCAGATCAATCCTGGCTACCAAAGAAGTAGCCTGATAGGCATTATGGAGACAGGCCGCAGCACCCTGACCAAAAACAGAGAGAAAAGTATAAGTAATATACACCCAATAATAAAAATTGCTCAAACAAAACACACATAAAAATTGTTCCAGCCTACCTCCCTTACAGCAACCAAAGCACCTGCCAGGAGGCTGACTAAATGATCCACCGAAACAACTGCCTGAGTAGCAGTCTCAACAGGATCAAGGGTGAGCTTGACATCTGATTTAGAAGCAGCGTAATCCCTGATCTTCACCCTAGCAGCCTTCATATTGTTCACCCTGCCTCTCACTTCCCTGACCGGGGCAGAAATGTCAACATCTTCAATTTTCCTTTTTTGGGCTGCTGAACTTGTTTCAGCAGGGGCAGCAGGTAAAATAGTGACCTTAGCAGCATCAACTGTTCAGTCAAATCAATAACAGGCTCAGCATCCCCACTTTCCTGGGAACCTTCCTCCTTGATCTTAGCCAGCCTGGCTGAGAGGTCAGCCATACCAAACCTGGCAAGGCGAGTAGGTGACCTGGTGGCTACAACATGAAATACTATATTAGCAATATAAACCGAACATTATCAGGAAGCCAAAGCAAAAAGAAGAGAAAGACTAAGATAGACTTACTGCCTGAGGTAGTGGCACTAACAGCCCCAGAAGGTTTAGTCGGCCTGGCAGAACCGTCAGCCTTCAAGCAGCGAGGAAGGTGACCAACCCCACAACAGAGAGTCCAAGACCTCTCCAAAGGAGGAATAGCAAGGAAAGCAGAAATATTGGGAGTGGGATACTCAGTTTCAGCAACCCAATCATCAACTGCACACATAAGAGGTATGACTTATTATAAATTTCATTTTATTTTTCACTAACAAGTAAAACATGCAGGGCAAAGAGAGAAACCAAAAGACTCACCAGCAACGCAAGCCTCATGATTTAAATACGCCAAGTCAGGACCCACAAAATTGGTCCTGACAAACATGTACCCAGCAGTCCAGCCTTTATCATGGCCGCTGTCCAGGTTGCTCAAAAGAGGAGTAGTAGAAGCCCTGACCTTAAAACTTATACGGCCAGGACTATTTTTTTTTAACGGCATAACAAGCCTTCAAATCGTCAAGAGAAAAAGAAATATTGTGTTTTTGTACAGAGATTCTTAATGGAACACGCAACCTTCCACACCATAGGCATCAACTGATAAGATGGAACACCGAATCTCCTTAATAACCTCAACCATAAGAGGAGAAAAATGAAGCTTACAACCTGCCCTAAAAGCCCAATCATAGATATAGAACCAACCAGGACAAGCCCAGTCGGCCCTGATAGGAGAATTCTCGTGGGATCCGGACTTGAAGATCGCAGGATGATCCCCTTATCCTTCAAAATCTTCTGAAACTCAGGCTTCAAATGATTTGCAACAGACTGATCCTCATTTAAAGCCTTCGTAGGCTTGAATTGAAAATCACCATGGAATATTGAGATCATCTCCAATGGAGAATCACTCGGATTACTGATCGTGGAAGGTGGAGCAGCAGAAGAAGTAGGCAGATTTTCAGAAGAAGTTTCCTCAGGATTCTGAGTAGGAGGGGTTGCAGGAACCGCTGCCCTGGTAGATTTCTTTTTTGCAGCCATTATTTGAAAGATTATGAAGAATTGATCAAAGATTGAAGAAGTTGGGAATTAAGAGAACTGAAGAGAAAGATTATTAAGAGAGAAATAAGAAAAATTGCTTTGGTGAGTTCAACTTAATGAAGCATGCAGGTATTTTTAGTGGAGAGGATTAGGGTTTCAACCGCAAAGGAAGTGGATAATCATTAAGGAAGTTGCAGTAAATATTACACACGTCATAAACTGCAGTAAAATAGCCGTTACAGGAAACTGACTAAGCATAACTTAACCGTTGGGTAATCTTCCTAAAAATAAAGTTATCTCCTCATTTTTTCGTCCTGGCACACTGAAAATAAGGAGATAAGGGGCAATTGTTAGGCTTGGAAATCCGCAGACCTTCCTAATCAGTATCTCATCTAAACCTGACTGCCAGGCTGTCAGGATGTCAGGCTATCAGGGCACACGAAGATAGGCGCCAGGCCATGAAGAGGACAACGGTCAAAATATCAGGACGATATTAGACCATAAACGCATATTATAAAAGGATTATATACGCATCATTGAATGAGAAGATCTCGAAGTAAATGCAGTCAATACCATATCAAGCAGCCGTTCAAGATTGGAGCTTATATAAGGAACACTTTGAAGACATTGGACTCATCTCGTTCTTACACAAGAAGAAGCATACACTTACATACGCAATACATAGAGAAATATAAGCATTGTTATTGTCATTTAATTATTCTCCCAAATTACGTAGTGAAATCCTCTCTTGGCTTGGTGCCCGTGGTTTTTTCCCATTCAAGGGTTTTCCACGTACAAAATTCTTTGTCTCATTATTGTTATTGTTATTATTTTTACAGCTTTACATTTGACCCTGACGACTTGACTAATAGACCATTTAGAGCTAGTTAACCTTGCATAACTCTACCCTGACCTGATTTCGCCTTGCGCAAAATCCACACAAAACAGACTGGTAGGGTAAGTACAAGGCTAAAATAGACTGTCATCAAAAGAGAGACTATTTTAGTGGTCCTAAGGGAGTTAGTATGTCTTATCGTGGGTTTGTTGTCAAACCCAAAGTTAAGTTGATTGCAGCAATGACCTTGAAGTCTTATCTGAGGAAGGGGTGTTTGTTGATCTTATGCCATGTGAGAGACCATAGCATGGTGAGTCCAACAGTTGAGCAGATACCAGTGGTGGGAGAGTTTCCAGATGTCTTTCCAGATGAGATACCGGGTTTACCACCAAAGAGGGAGATAGATTTCAGTGTTGAGTTGAAACCAGGGACGGTACCAATCTCTAAGGCCCCGTACCGCATGGGTCCTAAGGAGTTGGAGGAGCTGAAGAAACAGCTGGATGATTTGATTGAGAGGGGATACATTACACCTAGTGTATAACCGTGGGGAGCACCAGTCTTGTTTGTGAAAAAGAAAGATGGGAGTTTGGGGTTGTATATCGACTAAAGAGAGCTGAACAGGGTTACCGTGAAGAACAGGTATCCTTTACCAAGGATAGATGATTTGTTTGTTCAGTTGACCGGGGCAATAGTCTTTTCTAAGATTGATTTGAGGTCGGGTTACCATCAGGTGAAGATTCAGGATGAGGACATACCGAAGACAGCTTTTTCATCGAGGTATGGTCACTATGAGTATGTTGTGATGTCGTTTGGGTAGTCAAATGCACCTGCAATGTTTATGGATTTGATGAACCGGGTCTTCAGTCAGTTTTTGGATCAGTTTGTTGTGGTCTTTATCGATGATATCTTAGTCTATTCTAAGACTAAGGAGGAGCATGAGGAGTATTTGAGGTAAATGTTGCAGACTTTGTGAGACAATCAGTTGTATGCAAAGTTGTCTAAGTGTGAGTTTTGGTTAGAGGAAATTGCTTTTCTGGGGCAAGTGATTTCAAAGAAGGGGGTAGCTGTGGATCCGGCCAAGATAGAGGCAGTTAATCGGTGGTAAGAACCGATGAATGTGGCAGAGATCAGGAATTTCTTGGGTATGGCAGGGTACTACCATCGGTTTGTGAAAGACATTTACAAGATAGCCAGACCTATAACAGTGTTGATGAGGAAAGAGAACAGGTTTTGTTGGGATGAAAGTTGTGGGACAGCGTTCCAAACATTAAAGGAGCGTTTGACCATAGCTCCAATCTTAGCATTACCTAAAGGGTGTGATAACTTTGAGGTATATACAAATGCCTTAAAGAATGGTTTGGGATATGTGTTGATGTATAACGGGAAAGTGATTGCCTATGCTTCTAGGCAATTGAAACCTTATGTGGAGAACTATCCGACACATGATCTGGAGTTGGGTTCAGTTGTGTTTGCTCTCAAGATTTGGAGGAACTATCTTTATGGGGCGACCTTTAAGGTGTTTTCAGATCACAAGAGTCTCAAGTACATCTTCACTCAAAAGGAGTTGAACATGAGACAGAGGTGGTGGATGGAGTTGAATGGGGATTATGACATGGATATTATATACCATGAAGGGAAGGCTAATGTGGTTGCAGATGCATTGAGCAGGAAGAGTGTGCATTCTCTTTACACAGCTATTTCTTTGTTGAGGTTGAGAGATGAGATGGGGAAGATGGGGATTCATATGATCCAAAAAGGGGATGCTAGAGGAGACTTGATAGTGGAGCCAGATCTTTACGATGATATTCGCAGGAAGCAGGTTTTGGATCCTAAGATTGAGGAGTGGAGAGCAGAAGCAGAGAGAGGGACAGTGTCTCGATTCTAAATTCATACAGATAGTAGTGTGAGATTTGATGGGAGGTGGTGTGTTCCTAGTGATGAGGAGCTGAAAAGGTGATCATGACAGAGGCTCATTGCACACCATATTCGGTACATCCAGGTGGTGACAAATTATATGAAGATTTAAAGAAGACTTTCTCGTGGCCTGGGATGATGAAGGAAACAGCTGAGTTTGTGGCTCGATGTTTGAGATGTCAGAGGGTTAAGGGAGAGCACCGACAACCACAAGGTAAGATTCAGTCTCTTTAGGTACCTGAGTGGAAATGAGAGTCTATCTCTATGTATTTCACAGTGGGTTTGCCGAGGAGTCAGCAGGGTAACAACATGATATGGGTGTTAGTTTGACCGTCTGACCAAGTCAGCTCACTTTGTTCCGATGAAAGATACTTGGACCAAGATACAGTTAGCTTTGGCTTATAGGAAGAATGTGGTTCGTTTGCATGGGGTGCCTAAGGATATAGTGTCCGATAGAGATGCGAGGTTCATATCACGGTTTTGGAAAGAGTTGCAGGAGATGATGGGAACTACTTTGAAGATGAGTAGTGCATTTCATCCAGCGACAGATGGCCAGACAGAAAGGACCATCAAGACTTTAAAGGATATGTTGCGAGCTTATGTTATGGATTTTGGTGGTAGCTGGGAGGAGAGGTTAGATCTGACTGAGTTTTCTTATAATAACAGCTATCACACGAGTATTGGTATGGCACCATTTGAGGCTTTGTATAGGAGGAGTAGGAGTCCGATTTGCTAGGATGATAGAGTTGAGGTAGTGGTTTTAGGACCACTGATGGTACAGGAGATGGTAGAACAGGTTAAGCTCATCAGACAAAAGATGAAAGCAGCCCAGGATCAACAAAAGAGTTATGTAGAGTTACATCATCGCGACATAGAGTTTCAGGTTGGGGACAAGGTTCTTTTGAAAATGTCTCCTATGCGTGGGGTCATAATATTTGGTAAGAAAGGGAAGCTGAGCCAGAAGTTTATCGGACCATATTAGATTTTGGATCATGTGGGTGAGGTTGCTTACAGGTTAGCGTTGCCAGTTGCTTTGGATAGGGTACATAATGTATTTCATGTATCTCAGTTACAGAGGTATGTGAGTGATCCTTCACATGTGTTAGAGGTCCATAACATAGAGCTGGATGAGTCCTTGTCCTACCTTGAGGTGCCAAAACAGATTCTTAATCGCAAGGTTAGGAAAACTATACATGGGGAGACAGTGTTGCTTAAGGTTCTTTGGTCTAACCATGAGGTTGAGGAGGCTACTTGGGAGGCAGAGAAGGCTATGAGAGAGCGGTATCCGTCTCTTTTTGATCAGGTATGTGTGGTTACGGAGACGTAACCATGTTTCTTTTAGGGGGTAGGAGATGATAGCATAAGGTTTTTGTATGTTTTATGTTCGTTTTAGTACAGTTAGTAGTTGTCTTGAATCGGTTTGAGTGCTGTTTTGGATTTGTGTTTTGAGTTTTGTTTTGAGTTGTGGCTATGTTGTTGTGTCGGAGTAGAGATAGTGTGTCTTGTTTTTGTCTATGAGTTGAACTTCGGGGACGAAGTTGTTTTTAAGGAGGGAAGACTGTAATACTACGGTTTTCTATGTCTGTGGGTACTCTATCAAGTGGGACTTACTCTGTCGAGTAAGTAGCTTTTTACGCAAAACAGTAGCTGACCTGATGGGTACTCGATCGAGTAAGTGTGACACTCGATCGGGTAAGGGGCACTCAATCGAGTAAGTCACTTACTCGATCGAGTAAGTGTGTCTTACAGGATTGTTTAGCCGGATTTTGTTAATAACGTGAGATTAATATAAAAGGCTTCCGTCATTATTTCTTAAACACTTTTACCATTCTAAAAATCTTCAAGAGAAGAACAAGAGTTACGTTGATCGTATCTCTCGCGTTGTTAGCAAATCACAAGGCTATGATCATCAGATTGTCTTATTCGTCATATCGTTGTGATCGTCGCATCAAGGGTAAGTTCCTTTTATAATTTTTATAGCATTTTATTGAGTTTGATTAAAAACCTAATTCGGTAATGTTAGGGAGTTTGGGTGTTTTGTGTGGTGTTGGTAGTTTGTTATGAATGCTTGTTATAGGAGGAGGATTCGTAGAGGAGAAGTTTTGATTAGCTGCTTGACGGTCTCGTGTGATTGCTATTCCAGGTAGGGTTTCCCTACTCAGTATTGATTATATGGTTTTGTTGTTGTTGTTGATTGTGTTGTTGTATATCATATTGGAATTGGTTTTAGAATTGGTGATGGTTGGTAGTATAATGTGATTATTGTATATCGTCTGTGGTTTGCGAGGTGCGTCCTCGGCTGAGTGGAGTCACTTGAGGGAGTGGCTTCACGCCCTTGATTCGCCTTCTATGGAACCCGCCACAGAAGGGATGTGCACATTTAGGAACTTAGGTTTATCGCTAGGATAAGATGAGCGGGGCTTAGGTGGGAACGGCTGCGGTCCCCCACTGGCGGTGTGGAATACTTGTTGGGATGAGTATTCTGGCAGGACTACACACTTTAATGTGTAGTCAGATGTGTGGTGATGTGACGGAGTGTGGTTGATTGGATTGGATTGTAATGTTGTTTTATTGCAGCTGTTTGTTTTGTTTAAATGTTTTAAAAATTTTGGTGATCCATTCGGGGATGGTGAGCAATTATTGAGCTACTATGAGTTGAAGCTCATGGGGTAGGTGGGTTGAGTCATCACGATCTGTTTTAGAAGTCTTCCGCTGTGTCGAACATTATTTTATTTTGATTAGTTGGTTTGACAGTTTTGAGAACATTTGTATTGTACTTTATCAGTTTTGGTATTGGTTTATATCACAAAAACTTAATTATTAAAGTACATTTCTTTATGGTCTATTTGATATACATTGCCTCGGGTAACCGAGATGGTAGCATTCTCATGCTTTAAGTGGTCCTGGTAAGGCACTTGGAGTATGGGGGTGTTACACATTTAGTAAAATAGTCGATAGATACTAAAATGTAACAATGACCTCCTGTCCCAGCTGGAGTGATTTTCCTGATGATGTCTATTCCCCAAGCAGAAAATGGCCAAGGAGATGTCATGGTATATAGCATTGAGGGAGGAACATGTTGCACATTCCCGACGTTCTGGAAATTATGGCAATGCCTGACGTATTTGATGCAATCTGACTCCATTGTCATCCAGTAATCCCCTAGACGCGTAATTTTATTTGCCATCATAGGTCCACTTATATGAGGACCGCATTCTCCATCGTGAACTTCTTCCATTACTTTCTGTGCCTGTGAATGATCAAGGCAACGCAAGATGACACCAAGTTGGGTTCTTTTTTATAACTCTCCTTGCATGAGGAGGTATTAAGAGATAAGTAGGCGTATGGCGCGTTGTCCCCTCTTATCCATGTCTGGTGGATATGTACCATTAAGCTTGAAATTTAGAATGGCCTGGAACCAAGGTTCCCCTGGGTTTTCCTCTTCATTTGTAAGAAAGTGTACATAGGCTGGCTCTGACCGTCGTTCGATTCACATAGGCATTTTAACCATGTTGTCGGGCATGTTAATCAAGGATGCGAGTTTTGCAAGAGCGTCCGCAAACTGATTTTATTCGCGAGGCAGGTATAAATAAGTAACCTGATCGAAGAATTGAGCAATCTAATCTATCCTATCCTGATAGGGTGCTAGACTTTTACTTCCTATTTTCCAGGATCCAGTGATGATGAGTCCCCGTGGACTCGAAGGTTCTTGATGCCTAAACTTAATGCCACTTATAGACCAATGAGGCAAGCTTCATACTCTGCTGCATTGTTTGTCACCTCGAAGTTGAGTTTGATAGAAAGTGGTGTATGCTCGCCTTCAGGAGAAATGAGCAACACTCCTATTCCAAATCCTTGCAAATTGGATGCCCCATCAAAGTAAAGATCCCAAGAATCCGTATTGGTTTATAAAATATCCTCATCTGGAAATGACCACATGTATATTGCTTGCGTATCGTTGATAGGATTATCTGCGAAGAATTCAGCCACGGCACGTCCCTTTATGACTTTCAAAGGTACGTATTTGAGATCGAACTCTGAGAGCATTAAGGTCCATCTTGCCAAGCGTCCATTGAGGATGGGTTTCTCGAAGAGGTATTTGACGGGATCCATTTTAGAATACACTTTGACCGAGTGGCTAAGCATGTAATGTCATAGCTTCTTTGTTGCCCACACAAGAGCGAGGTATGTCTTCTTGAGGGGCGTATACTTACTTTCGTACTCCAAGAATTTCTTACTAAGGTAGTAGATATCTCTTTTTTCTTTTCCAACAGTCTGTGCGAGCATAGCTCCCATGGCTGTTTCGGTAACTGTGAGATATAAACCAAGAGGTTGGTCTTGTTGTGGAGGCATTAGCACTGGTGGCTTGGCCAATATCTCCTTTATCCTGTCAAATGTCTTTTGACAGTCATCGTCCCACACAGTATGGTCCATTTTCTTGAGCTTTTTGAAGATAGGTTCGCAGATCATAATGAGTTTCGATATGGATCGACTTATGTACTGCACTTTGCCCAAGAATCCTCTAACCTCTTTTTCTGTTTGGGGTTGTGGCATCTCGATTAAGGCCTTGATCTTGGATGGATCAATTTCTATCCCCCTCTGGCTGACAACGTATCCCAGAAGCTTGTCTGACGTTACTCCGAATGCACATTTCTGAGGATTGAGCCTCATGTTGTATTTGCGCAATCTGAGGAAGAATTTGCGAAGGTTAGCGATGTGCCCTTTTCTATCCTTAGATTTGACGATCATATCGTTCACGTGCACCTCCACCTCTTTATGCAGCAAAGTAGTCGTAATGCATTGGTACGTAGCCCCAGCATTGATTAGCCCGAATGGCATAACAGTATAGCAGTATGTTCCCCACTGAGTGACGAAGGCTTTCTTGTGCATATCTTCTTTGGCTATTTTGATTTGGTTATACCCTGCATACCCGTCCATGAAGGATAACAACGCGTGATCTGCTGTATTATCTACCAATATATCGATGTGTGGTAGAGGGAAGTCGTCTTTAGGACTCGCTTTGTTCAATTCTCTGAAATCAACACAAACCCGGATTCACCCATCCTTTTTGGGTACGGGGACTATATTAGCCACCCAGTCTGAATACTCGGAAATTTTGATGAATCCGGCTTTGAATTGCTTATCGACTTCTTCTTTAATCTTAAGAGCCCACTCTGTCCTCATCCGACGAAGCTTCTGTTTTACAGGTTTGAAACCCGGCTTAATTGGAATGCGATTTTCTGTAATATCCCTGTCGATCCCTGGCATGTCCTTGCAAGACCAAGCAAAGACGTCTTTGAACTCGTATAGGATGTCGATGAAACTGGCCCTTTCAGTTGTGTCTAGGGTCGTCCCTATCCTAAGTTCTTGGGGTTCTAATTCCGTTCCTACGTTGATAGGTTCGGTGTTTTCTATAACTGGTGCCCCTTCCCCCTCTTCTAGTATTTCTTTAATTATATAAGGAGGTAATTCGATCGCGTCTGGGTCAGGATTATTTGGGCTAAAATATGTATAATAAGTGAAGCCCACTTAATAAGTTG
Source organism: Silene latifolia (assembly GCF_048544455.1). Classification (NCBI taxonomy): domain Eukaryota; kingdom Viridiplantae; phylum Streptophyta; class Magnoliopsida; order Caryophyllales; family Caryophyllaceae; genus Silene; species Silene latifolia. Next base: position 305,227,861 of record NC_133538.1, on the reverse strand, counting down.
TTAGGGAAATGGGTCATGAAAGGAAGCATAGTGAAAGAAGAGTCCGCAGATGGAAGAAGGTCAGATGGGCTAGGACGCGTATAAAGAGAGGCGAGGCCCACTAGGAGAGGCGTCCGTGTTTAGGAAAAGGCTCAGGGAGAAGCCATGGAGAAGTTAGGGAGATCAGGGAGAATGGAGGGAGACAACGTGTTATGGAAAGAGTTATTATGGAAGTTATATTCCTTTCCATAATCATGGTAGGATACTAGGATATATCTAGGACTCTTACCCTATAAATAGCGAAGGAAACAATCGAAGAAGGACATTCAAGATCTCACACACAATACATCACGCTAGCAAGATTTATATTACGTATCAATTGTATTCATCCTCCCATTCAAAGCTAGTGCAATATTTGGCAGGGTACCGTCCCTCCCGCAGTTGTTCCCACATTGGGTTTTCCGCGTCACCAAATCTTACGTGTCAATTTACATTCCGTACTTTATTTCCTTATTTAAACATCAAATACAAACGATCAATCAAGCAACCAACGAGTAAGACCGCATTGACCTAATACAGTTAACTTGGTAAAAATCACCAAAACAGTTTGGCGCCCACCGTGGGGCCTTGTGGTCGTCAATCGTTGATAATCTAAGTACACCATGGATAAGCGAGTATAATAAGCCGTGTCCGGGAGTAGTCAACCGTCGTTGCCACCAAACTCTACTCAAAACTCGACATCAACAGTATCAACTCAGGCTCCTGGGCACACCTCAAGAATCATACCCACGGCAAAAACTTCTTTGCCTCCCAAAACCCCTGCTGCCGCAACCCAGGCCAGATCATATAAAGGAACGACAAGCTCAGGCCTCACCCCACCTCCCATTCCAACGCAAATCATGCTCGCCGGCGTAGAGAACCTTTAGAAGGCCATGGAAAACATGAGAGAAGACCAGAGGAAAGCTGAAGCTGAAACAAGGAAAAGAGACAGAGAGCTCTGGGCACAGATAGACATTCTGAAGCAGCAATCTGTCACATCAGCAAGCAAGGTAGGTGAAGGAAGAGCTCCAGTAGTGGATCTAACACAGGGGGTATCAGGTAGCAGGAATCCGCTTCGACAAATACCAGCTGAACTAGTAACAAGGTTGGATCTAGCTACAGTATCATCAGATGAAAGGATAACCCCGCGAGGGTTGGGATACCTCACACCAGATAGCTGGCAGCCAGTCAGCCATGTGGAAGCACGGTCAGGTGGCCTTCCTATGGGTAATCACATAGCAGCCAATCAGATACCTGGCATAGGGTCCACGGGCGGCCCGCAGGAGAACTGGCAGCAAGGAACACTCACGACTACAACCCCACTAGCGGCCACGACACATCTGAGCCCTCAAGAGTTCGGACCAGGAAGCAGTACACTGAATCAGCAGGTAGCCGATAGGCGAGCTCCACACTCAGGAAGCATAACTAACCAGCAATACTTGGAGTTGAGGGAGATGTTAAGCAGGGTCCCGGGATTGCCACCTCCACTTGAGAAGGCGGCACCTGACAGTTATGCCGACTCACCATTTGTGGACGCCATATCCATTACAGCCATGCCAACGGATTCACGAATCCAAACATGCCTCTCTTTGATGGCACGGCAGATCCCTTTGACTATATGAGCCAGTACAAGCAGAAGATGATGACAGTGACAGTTATAGGGCAAGCCAAGGAGGCTTGCATGTGCAAGGGGTTTGGATCCACATTGATGGGGCCAGCACTTCGATGGTTCGTAAGCCTGCCCAATAGGCCGATCTCCACATTTGCTGAATGGGTAAACGCATTTACCCAACAATTTGCAAGCAGCCGAAAGCCACAAAAGCATGCAGGAGACCTATACAGAATCGTCCAGGGAGCAGGAGAAACCATTGGAGAATACAACACCTGATTCTACAATGAAAAAGTGGCAGTTCGGGAGTGTGATGTTTCAACAGCAGTAGAAGCTTTCAGGAGAGGCCTCCACCATGACTCCGACCTGTACAAGCAGCTAATTTTGCACCCTTGTCATAGCTTTGAAGCGGTACAAGAAAAGGCAGCTGCCGCAATCAGATTGGAGGAAGACATTCTAGCCAGAGCCAACCTGCCTAATACACCAAGCGTGTCCAGCACCTCAGCTGTAGAGAAGTCAGCCAGAAAGCACTCTACTAGTAAAAGGGATGAAAGATACAGGCCATATGGAAAGGGAGTTAACAGGATCGAAGAAAATCAGCAACTCCCTACTCTGGCAGAGTACGGATTCACCACGAGCATCGGAGGAATCCTGAAAGCACTCAGGGAGATGGGAGATGGGGTAAGGTGGCCCAAGCCACCAGTAGAAGGACAGACATGGCGAAAAGATAACAAGAAGATGTGTGAATTCCATCGTGATATTGGGCATAACACTGAAGATTGCTACACACTACGAAGGGAGATCAAGCGTCTGTACGAACAAGGTCCTGGTAGATACAGGCAGCTCAGTTAACCTGATCATGCTGAAAACCATAGAAAATATGGGGTCTAGTGAGAAGGATTTGCAGAAGAAGATCATACCGCTGGTAGGATTTAGTGGGGAGACAGCTAACTCACTGGGCGAGATAATCATCCCAACCTATGTGGGAGGGGTCAACAAGCAAATCAGGTACCTGGTCATAGACGGACCCTCCACCTATAATGTTATCATGGGAAGACCGTGGCTGCACCAAATGAAAGCAGTCAACTCAACATATCATCAATGCATCAAATTCCCCACTCCATGGGGGGTAAAAACAATACGAGGAGACCAGGAGGAAGCTAGAGGCTGCTACAATAAAGCGCTAAAGTGCACCGCCAGTCCTCCAGCATAGCAATTATAGAAGCAGCCTGTCCAGGACGAATACATCGACCCCCCCAGCTGAAGAGCTAAATCAGATCAACCTGGACAAGCTGCACCCAGAGAGGACCGTGCTAATTGGAGCTGAGACAGCAACTAATCGAATTTCTACAGGCTAACATGGATTGCTTTGCGTGGTCACATGATGACATGATAGGAATAGACCATGCATCATAACACATAAACTCAGTGTGGACCCAAAATATAAACCCATCCAGCAGAGGCGAAGAAAGTTTGCAGCTGAGAGGAATAAGGTGATTAATCAAGAGGTAGACAGCCTTATGGCAGCAAAGAAGATAAGAGAAGTAAAATATCCAGAGTGGCTATCCAACGTGGTGGTGGTGCCTAAGAAGAATGGAAAATGGAGAGTATGCGTGGACTTCACTGATCTCAATAAGGCACGCCCTAAAGATCCCTTCTCGCTACCTCATATTGATGCAATGGTGGATGCGACAGCTGGACATGAAATGCTGACATTCCTGGCCGCATGGAGTGGCTACAATCAAATCAAAATGGATCCTGCAGATCAAGAAAAGACAGCGTTCATGTCTGAAAGAGGGATATATTGTTACAACGTCATGCCATTCGGTCTAAAGAATGCAGGTTCCACATATCAAAGACTGGTCAATCGCATGTTTAAAGAGCAGATAGGGAGAACTATGGAAGTATATATTGATGATATGGTGGTAAAGTCAGAAAAAGCCACAGATCAAATGCGACACCTGGCAGAGACATTCAACACACTGAGGGAGTACAAAATGAAGCTAAATCCATCCAAATGTACCTTTGGGGTATCCTCTGGTAAATTCTTAGGCTACATTGTAACTTAGAGGGAGATAGAAGCCAGCATCGAGTAGATCAAGGCTGTGTTGCAATTGGACTCACCTGAAAAACCAAAGGACGTTCAGAGACTAGCTGGCAAGGTAGCAGCTTTAAGTAGATTCATCTCAAGGTCCTCGGACAAGTGCAGGCTATTCTACGACGTACTAAGAAAAAGCCAAAAGTTCGAGTGGACTGCAGACCACGAGCAAGCATTCAGGGAGCTGAAACACTACCTCAGCAACCCGCCACTACTGTCAAAGCTAAACCAGGAGAACCGTTGTTCCTCTACCTAGCCGTCACAGAGGTAGGAGTGAGTGCCGTCTTAGTCAGAGAAAAGGAGAAGGAACAGAGGCCAGTCTATTATGTGAGCAAGTCTCTACTGCCAACAGAGACCAGGTACACATCTCTTGAAAAATTAGTACTAGCTCTAGTAGTAACATCTTATAAGTTGCGCCCCTATTTTGAGTCCCACACCATACATGTTGTGACCAACTGCCAGCTGAAGTCCGTCATGAGGAAACCTGAGCTATCAGGCAGAATGTCTAAATGGTCTGTACACCTTAGTGGGTATGATATCCAATATGACCCCAGAACAGCAATCAAATTGCAAGCACTGGTATACTTTGTCTTGGACTTTAGCCCAGCTATTCCAAATCTGGCAGACGAGGAAGTCTTGACCTTAGAAGGGGGCAGGGGGACAGAGGTCTGGCAGATGCACATCGACGGAGCCTCCAACCACAGGGGGGCAGGTGTAGGGTTAATACTACGATCACCAACGGGAGATCTGATAGCACAGGCAGTAAGGTAAGAATTCAAGGCAACTAATAACGAAACAGAATACGAGACTTTGATACTAGGAATGCAGCTAGCTCTGGACTTGGGAGTCAGCAACCTGCGCATATCCAGCGATTCCTTGCTGATAGTCAACCATGTGAACGGTGAGTTCATAGCCAGAGACTCAAAAATGATCGCATATTTATAGGTAGCAAAGGAGTTAAAATAAAAATTCAAAACTTGCAAGCTCAAACAGATTCCCAGAGATCACAATGTAGAAGCAGATGTCTTGGCAACTCTGGGGGCAACATTCAAACCGACAGAACTATCCAGCATTCCCATTGCCTACATGCTGGAGCCTTCTATCCAGAACGCAGACGAAATAGACAGAGGAGAATTGGAGGATCAGCAAAAAAAATTGGGAATTCAAACAGCTATAGAGGCCAGGTGAGATTCCCAGCCAACTGACCAACCGTCTGATCAGCTAGCTACACAGGCAGGTGACTGGGACTGGCGGATACCCTACCTGGACTAGTTACGTCATGACAAGCTGCCAGACGACAAGAAGGAATTAAGAGGCTTCAAAATGAAAGCCTCCAGCTTTATACTAATTGATGATATACTATTCAGGAAATCAGTGGCAGGTCCCTACTTACGATGCTTGGACAAGCAGGAAGCACATACCGTGTTACATGCTCTCCACAGTGGTGAATGTGGAAACCATGTAGGGGGCAGGAGTCTGTCAAACAAAGCTCTTAGACAAAGTTACTACTGGCCCACAATGAGGGCAGATATAGCAAAATATGCCCGCAAGTGTGACGCCTGCCAGCGATCAGCACCAATGATCCACCAGCCAGAAGAGCCTTTGCACCCTATCATTTATCCCTGGCCATTCATGACATGGGGAATGGACATAGTGGGCCCTCTACCTAGAGCCACAGGGAACAGAATATGGATGCTTGCGATGACAGATTACTTCTCCAAATGGATAGAATCATAAGCATTCACAGAAGTAAAAGACAAACAGGTCATCTAACGAAATATCATTTGCATGTTTGTTATCCCATCAGAAATCATATGTGACAATGGCTCACAATTCATCTACAACGATGCTGAGGGATATTATGCCAGATGGAACATCACCCTGAAAAAATCAGCACCCAAGACTCCAAAGTCTAACGAGCAAGCTGAGTCCAGCAACAAAATTATCATGGATAATCTAAGAAGGAGGTTACAGGAGTTAGGAGGAAAGTGGGCAGATGAATTGTCACTAGTGTTATGGTTAGACAGAATGACGCCAAAGATAGCAACAGGCCAAACACCCTTCAGCCTGGTGTTTGGTGCGGAAGGAGTCATTCCGTCAGAGGTTCTAGTTCCCACTAACAGGTATGGATGTATGACAAGGGAACTAAACAACGCTGAGATGGTTAGAAGCCTGGACACGGTAGATGAGCTGCGAGCAAGTGTAAAGATACGTCTAGCTGCATACAAGCAGTTAGTTGCCAGGAGTTACAACAAGAATGTGAAAGTCAGGCTCCTGGAGGTAGGAGACCTGGTTCTCCGTGAAGTGTTTCAGAACATTAAAAATCGAAAGGCATGCAAATTCGCCTACAAATGGGAAGGACCATACCAGGTAGAAGGAGTTGTTAGCCATGGTGCATACAGACTGATAACTATGGACAGTCAAATCATACAACGCCTATGGAACATACTTCACCTGAAGAGATATTGCTTTTAATAATAATTAGATTTTAGCCTACAAAGTAATGTACTATGAAAAGCCAAATTATTTTAAAATAAAAAGAAAAAAATATGGTAGTAGGCATACTACCAATTTCATGTCCTTTTCTGATACCTCAGTTTCTTTCAATTTTCAATTTACTGTTGGAGTGGTGTGGTCTGACAGCTTCCTAGGACCACAATTGCTCTGGTACCCCGTGAGATGGCATCAGGTACTTCGCATCACTCTGATAGACTTTTCTGTTTTCAGGCTTCTCTAAGTGCGTCACTCTGAATCCTAATATCTATGGTACGTTGAAAGTATATCTACCAGGACTGTCAACTGCCAACGCGGGGTGATAAGGCACATGGCACTTCAACATGCCTAACTTACTTTCTCCATCAGGAGCACCCTCACCAGGCGGACTGTGGAACATACGAAAAGGAGCCTGGTTGACAGCTAAAAAACGTTTACCCAGCTACCCCTGATACCATCCCTTGGACATAGCTCGCACTAATCGCAATTAATCAGGGCCCCAGCATGCATGCACACATATATGGAACATAGGGATCTCTGCGCTACAAGAATCCTGCAGCGTCCCATTGGTCCTAGAATGACGATAAACTTGCCTAAATTACACCCCTGTTGGCTCTAAAAAATGATGAATACACCTTGCGTCATGAACAAGGTTAAGTAGTCAAAATTGCGGTATACGCCTAAATCAGTCATCAGACTTACACGGCAGCTAGCTGAGTCTAAATCAGCCTTTTCAGGCTGATACGACTGGTCTAAATCAGCCTTTAAGGTTGACACGGCCACCCCTCCTTACAATGCGGCACATGCCTAAATCAGTCAGCAGACTGACACGGCAGCTAGCTGAGTCTGAGTCGGCCTCCTCAGGATGACATGAGTCGCCTAGATCAGCCAGTAGGCTGACACGGCAATTACCTAAACTAAGAAAATTAAAACCTAACACACAAGATGTAATTCAAACTTGCCAAACTAGGGCAAGGTGCATTCCAAGAAGTTTGGCCAAAAGTATAGCCCCAAAGTTTAAACCGCCACCATGGCGAACCAACCAAAAGGTGTTTAAAAAAAACTTACAAGTCCGCCACCAAAAGGCCATACTACCAAAAAGTTCGCTGATAAAAAGAAAAAACTTCTTAATTTTCGGTCACATTAATGACCTCCACATCTGGCATCTTTTCTGCCTCCTCCTGCTGACCATCTGTTTCAGGTACAGGACCAGCTTGCACACCCTTAGCTGCCATAGCTTCCTGAGCTCCATCAGCAGCATCCTAGGGCAACCCAACATCCTCAGCAGCAGCCTGCTCAGCCAGTGCAGGAGAATTCACTTCTCTGACTTCAGGCATCAGGATGCTCAAGTCAGGTTGCACCGGGTACAGAGTCTCCAACTGCCTCTCTTCTTCTTCAATAGCTTGCAGAGTTGGAGGCTCCCCAAGGGCAGCACGCATTCCGCTGATCTTTCCCCGCCGGGTAGCATAGGCAATAATGTTTGAGGCCAGGGTGATCAGCTCACTGATCCTCTAATTAGAACGCTTCAAGGAGTCAGAGAATATGGTGCAAACCTCCTGGGTGCGAGCCAGCTGATCAGCTCCTTCCTTCAGCTTCTTCTTTGTACCAGCTAGATCCGCCTTTAGCTCAGCCACCCGTCCCCTCAAATCAGCACGCTGCTTCTCTAGATCAGCAATCGACCCAGTCAGCTCCTTGTTTCTGGCGCTAGTAGCACGGCTGGGGGTTTGCACTATGTTGATCATCTTCCTGTTGTAGAGAGCAGATTTGAAGGCCTGGGGGCAAAGAAAGTCGAAATTAGCAGGAATTAAAGATAAGTGACTTAGAACAAGTGGAAGGCGGAGGATACTTACCGTGAAAGCATTATGCACATCGTTCTCAGCCATCTCCTCGGGACCAAACTCCAAGAAAGCATCCACCAGAGAAGGGAAGAGCAATTGGTCAATTTCAGGCCAGTATGGCACCTTATCAACATTTCCAAAGCCCTATGGAAAGTGGGCGATGATGCCAGCACTAGCAGAAGCACGAGGGCTGGTAGGAGGAGTAGGAGGATGACGAGACAGCGGGCTGACCTTTAGAGGTTCAGTCCAAGCAGAACTGGAATGAGTAGGAGGTGACTGGAAAGAGGCGGCAGGGGCGCTCCTCTTGGAAGCAGACGCCACGTCAGGACTCGCAGTGGACCTTTTTATTTTAGCACTCTGGAGGATAGCCTCCAAAGGGTCAACTTTTGAACCTGCGAGCAGTCATCGTTTCAGGTGTCAGGAAGAATTAGACAGCCAACAAGGTTGCACGCAAGTAAAGAAGACTTTAGGCAGCTTACCGGAAGACATGTTGTGGGCTGATTGCAGAGGGTGGAGAAAGAAGCAGGTGAATATCCAGGCAGCAGATCAGGGAACCTCCTCTCACTCAGAGGAATGTAGAACAGTTTGTTGCGAGCAGGGATCGGGGCACCAATGCGAGTTAGGTAGCAGGGACTTGCACGAAAACGGCAAAGTAAGCCAGTAAGCATTGAGATGAACAAGCCAGGCGTCAGGAAAGCTACTTACTTGAAGTAATAATCCATTTCTCGAAGATATAGTCAGCAGGCGGCTGGATAGAAGCCTTCCTCACGTAGAAGAAGTCCTCAAACCATTTCTCGTCCCTGGACTTCGACATATGCTTAAAGGGGGTCTCACCAGAACCCCGGAGCGAGAACTGGCCCCTCCCCAGGGACCTGATATCATACATATGGGCCAAATCGCCCAGAGACATGGAGTTGCCAGAGTTCTGACATGCAGCTAAAGAGTAGAGGAGAACCCTCCAAACGGTGCGTCAGAAATTTGTGCCATAGCAAAGTTGTTGGTAAAGATGAAGTGCTGGATAAGTTTCAGAAAGGGGAAACGGAGTCCGTATCTAAATGGGTATAAATAGAAACAAACCCACCCTGGACGGATAGCATCAGCCTTTTGACCCGGTTCAGGGATGGCTATCTCAACCCCATCACCAAGGCCGAGCATACCCTTGATTAGGGGAATATCGGCGGGAATCAGGGCGGAGTCACAATCGTGGGGGTGAGTAAAAAGATTTCGCGAAGGAAAGACGGGGTCTGGATTCCGGTCAGTTAGGGTAGAGGATGAAGAGGCTTGTCGGGTCTATCCCATAATTGAAAAGAGAAAAGAAAGGAGGAGAGGAAGGAGTACCTGGTGAAGTGACGGTGGTGAGAGTACAAGAGAACCGGCGTGGAAGGCAAAAGGGAGAGATGGGAATAAGAGGAAGAGTTTTTGAGGGAAATAATGAAAGTAAGTAAATGAAGTAAGAAGGGAGTTGAGATTATAAAGGAAGAGAGAGAGAGAGAGAGAGAGAGAGAGAGAGAGAGAGAGAGAGAGAGAGAGAGAGAGAGAGAGAGAGAGAGAGAGAGAGAGAGAGAGAGAGAGAGAGAGAGAGAGGGCGAGAAATGAGGAGGTGGGCGGCGAGTAATGATGAGTGTGCATGGGAGGAAGTGTAAATGACGGCTTAGGGTTTTTAATAATCAACTACGTAAATTCCTTATTCGACACCTCGAAGCGTACCTCGCAAGGAATTGGGGGCAAACTGTTTGGGCTAAAATCTGTATAATAGGTGAAGCCCACTTAATAAGTTGTTAGGGAAATGGGCCATGAAAGGAAGCATAGTGGAAGAAGAGTCCACGGATGGAAGAAGGTCAGATGGTCTAGGACGCGTATAAGGAGAGGCGAGGCCCACTAGGAGAGGCGTCCGTGTTTGGGAAAAGGCTCAGGGAGAAGCCAGGGAGAAGTCAGGGAAAATGGAGGGAGACAACGTGTTATAGAAAGCGTTATTATGGAAGTTATATTCCTTTCCATAACCATGGTAGGATATATCTAGGTCTCTTACCCTATAAATAGCGAAGGAAGCAATCGAAGAAGGACATTCAAGATCTAACACACAATACATCACGCTAGCAAGATTTACATTACGTATCAATTGTATTCATCCTTCCATTCATAGCTAGTGCAATATTTGGCAGGGTACCGTCCCTCTTGCGGTTGTTCCCACATTGGGTTTTCCGCATCACCAAATCTTACGTGTCAATTTACATTCCGTACTTTATTTCCTTATTTAAACATCAAATACAAACGATCAATCAAGCAACCAACGAGTAAGACCGCATTGACCTAATACAGTTAACTTGGTAAAAATCACCTAAACAAGGATCATCCACATTATCATTGTAAACAGAATTGCATTCAGAATAACACAAAGAGTAAGCAGAATCAGATTTATTCATATTAAAGTTTAAAAATAGCTAAAACAAAGAAGCCATCTGCGCAGTGGTCAGTGGTGGTAAAGGGACAGTTGCTGGGACATTCCCCAAGCTACTGTTACTAAGCGATACTATGCTAGGAGAAACAAAAAGGTGGGGAGTGACGATAGGAGGAGACTCTCTAGCGACTTCTCTAGACTTAGATTCCGACTCCGACTCTGATCCTGACTATGACTCGAATTCATCGTCTTCAGGTTCTCCATTGAATATCTCTCCTTCTCCAGTAGTGACCTTAAAGAGTTTTCCTTGATTGTTGGTCCACTTGATCGACTTTCTCCATCCTTTCTGCTGATTTTAGCTGGTGTCAGTGATCAGTGTTATAGGGTTAAAATGGTCATCTTGAAGTATCATGGTAATGATCTCATCCTGTGCTGCCTTGACGAATGGATCCTCTCCAAATAGAAGGGTAACAGCTTGTTCGTCGAGACAAGGTGTTTGACGAGTTTTGACGGTAGTAACCATTTCTGGAGGAAGGAAGTAGCAATTGTGGAAGACTTCGGTTCCAGCTAGTGGATTACCTCTATACCACCAAGGTTCGGGAAATCCATGAAAATATTCACAATCCCCTTCTTGACGAAGTACCCATTTAGTATAGGGAGATAGGGCTGCATTTGGACTCCCTTACTTTTGCGATTCTAAACTTGAATAAGCCTTTCGAGGGTTTTGGACTTTGTGGGCTTGTACCCCAAGCCTAGTGGTATCTTTTGGGAGTTACCTTCCTTAAAAAGTGTAAAGGTACTCTTTCTGATAGGGTTTAGTGGCATTCCTGGGAAATATCCATGGGATTTGAGTATGTGGTTGACCAATAAGTTGGAGCATGGGTTGAAGTACAAGGGAGCCAGCTCGCTCTCTATAAGGTTTATGATTTGAAATCCTCCAAGCTCGTATACTGGATCGGTAACTACTTGGTTGCTTGACATTTTCTCTATTACGGCCTTGATAGGTGACGAAGTGATCGTCACGACCTTGCCATCTAGAGGGATCTTGATCTTTTTGTGTAAGGTGGATGTTACTGCTTTGGAAGCGTGAATCCAGGGCCTACCTAGAAGTAAATTGAAAGGTTAATACCTTTCGCTCGATTGGCCCAGTGGCCACGGTAAGGTTAATTAGCCCCACTACTTTACGTCGCGTTCCGTCGTATGCCCGAACGCCTTGGTTAGTAGAAGCCCAGTCTGATTCTTTCATGCCTAACTTGTATGCTGTCTTTAGTGGTATGAAATTGACTGCGGAGCCATCATCCACCAAAGTCATTGGTACATTTTTCTTCAAGCATGTGACTGTGATGTATAAAGCGAGGTTATGGGTGACGCCAAAGGGAGGCAAGTCCTCATCTGAGAAAGTAACTGGGTTACTTAGCTTGACTGAGTCTTGGAAGACTAGGTTGACGATGTCATTGGGTTTAAAGTCGTGTGCTACGTTCAATTTAGACTTGCAGTTAGGGGTGTTCAGAATAAACTGAACCGCAATAACTGAACTGCAAAACCCAAAAACCGTCCATTTTTTAGGTTCGATTAACCGAACCGTTTCGATAAAGCGGTTCGTTGAACCGAACCGTTAACTTTATTATAGAAAAGGTTCGGTTAAGGTTCGCAATTTTAGATAAACGATTAACCGCGAACCGAACCGTTTCGCAAAAAACTAAGCAAAAAATTAAAATATTATATAAAAAACTGTTCTTTCGTTTAATTTTCTTAGTGTATCCAAATTTAAAATTTTGTAAATTGATTAATCCTAAAGTTTAGCTTATTAACTTTATTGTTGGGTATAATATATAATGAAAATTTAATTAAACTATTAGAAAAAATTAACGAAAACTGAAAAGAAAAAAAGTAATATAGAACGATTATCGGTTAACCGGTAACCGAACCGCTAATAACCGTTTAAAGTGGTTAACCGAACCGTTTATATCCATTTCTAACAGTGCGGTTTAGGTTCAGAGTTTTGCCGAACCGAATTAAATTAGAGGTTCGGTGAACCGAACCGCGAATGAACACCCCTACTTGCAGTAATGTCCGGCGATGAGGAAATAAACTTGCAACTAGTTGCCAGACTGAAAGATCAGCCTTTATCTTTTGAAGTTGCTTCAATAAATGGTCAGCAGATGTATCTTCGCCATCATTTGGTGTGATGACATTGGTGTTAGTAGTTGGACTATTAGCAACTGGACCACTCGTTTGTCCTTGAGTGACATTTTGATATGGACGTCTCGAGCGAGTAAAGTGTTCTACATCTTGATCTTCACTAGCCTGGACTAGAGGATGTTCTTTGAGGTAAACATCTTCATCGTCATCCGCACATATTACATTGATGATACTGAGCTCTCTCAAGCTTATGATTTTGGCCTCTAAGCTGACTATTTGCTCGACTAGATTGTCGGTTACTCCGATCACTTCTTGCATTGTGGATCCTTGAGATAAGATTGGAACCACTGGCATGTCTCCCCTAGGTATAGTGCTTGGATTGCGTAGGGAAGCCACTATAGCTTCTAGCTCTGAAACTTGTCTACTTACACCCTTTGCCCATGCAACAAAATCAGGGATAGTAGGGGAGATGGTGGAATAATTCTCCTCATTTTCTAGTGCATTGACCTCATTTTCAGCTGGAGAAATGAGGTGCGAACAATCCAAGGTGGATTCCTCATCTGTGATCATCAGAATTTTAAGAGGATTCTGAGTATTGCTAGGCTTGCTTGCAGAAGGTATAGGCAAGCGCCTATCTTCAATCATATCCTGGATGGCATGGTTCAATTTGAAACAATTCTCTGTATCATGCCCTTTGCCTTTATGGTACTCGCAGTAGGCATTTTCATCCAAGAACCTAGACTTATTCTCTGGGTCAGGTGTAGGTCTTATGGGTTGGAGTTTGCCTTGTTTCATCAATCTTTTTAGAGCATTGGAGTACGAGTCACCAACGTTCGTGAACTTCCTCTGCGGGTTATTCTTCTTAGTCGACGATTCGACAAGGTTGACCTCGTCGGTCTTGTTAGTGGAGCCATAAGAATGACTCGTTGTGCCTTGATATCCGCGACCTGCCATTTTAGACAAGAGTCCTTTACGGATGTCATCTTCAATTATGGTTCCTAACACAGTTAAATCTTTGAAAGACTTTATGTTTTGGTATCTTAGATGGTTCGCAAAGATTGGCCGTAATTGTCCACGAACTTTCCAACAAGAGTAGCTTCGTTTGGGCGTTCGACGAGTTGCGTGCTAGTCTTTCTCCACCTACTTAGGAAGTCGGTGAAACCTTCCTTCTCATTTTGGGTAAGAACCTCTAGAGTGCGCATATTGACTTGAATTTCAGCATTATCTGCGTACTGTTTGGTGAACTCAATTACAGCATCGTCCCAAGTAGCAAATTTCTTGTGATCCAAGGAGCAGAACCATTGCTTAGGAATAGTATCAAGAGATGAAGGAAAGATCCTTAAGAACATCTCTGGCTTAATGCCTTTGATAAACATATAATCTTTGAATACACGAATATGGTTCAAAGGGTTTTCATTCCCCTTAAACTTCGAGATGTCAGTCATGTTGAAGTTAGTTAGCAGTTGAGCATTTACTGCCTGATATTTGTGACTGTTTTCCCTATAGATGTCAACTCCCTTGAGATACATTACTTGCTCTTCCAAATACTGGAGTCGCTTTTCAACTTCAGTAGGACCTGGTGGAAAATTGACTTCTGGTGGTTCAAAGGGTAGAGGATTATTGTGTATGAGCGCGTTGGGAATAGGACCCTCTGCAGGAGGAAGTCTAGCTTCTACAGTGACAATACGGCCTTCGATAGCGTTTAGGCAAGCATAAGCTTGGTCTTGGCTTGTCTAGAGACGAAGGAGTGCAGCTAGGATTTGATCATTACCATTTGCGGGCTGTTCGGGTTGACCATTAACGCTTCCTTGACTAGTTCCCACCATTTTTTTTACTGAGGATAAGAAATCGACAACGAATAAAAACACGATCGACCATTTTTGCACACTTACTCAACAAAGACTTGACTCATGAAGTGGGTGTGTGCCACTGTGTCAAGTGGGATTTAAAAATGACAAATTTTGAAATGTTTATCCTAGACAACTGTAGTGTAGTTGTCGGAGTGCTGACTCGAAGTGAGTTTTGAAAAGAGTTTCGGCTTATTTTGCGTTATTTTAAGCCATTTTTGAAAATGATTATATTTTGAAATTGATTTTATTTTACAAAATTTCGTCATGGTTTTGTTTACAAATAGTGATCACGTATATGATACAAACATACATATGGGCATTATAACGGTATGCTGAGTGCATTTAAAGGGTTTTGGCTTAGAAAGGTGGGTTGCCATACCAAGCAATCAAACCCTGGTCTGTGGAGAGGTCCGTGCAACCATGAGTATGGTCGGTTCCTTGTCCATTTCCTCGAGTAGTGAAAGCTCTCGATACAAACATGAGTATGTACTGCAGTATGGTTAACGTCAATCGATATCCATTTTTAGGCCCAGATAGGAATTTGGACCGTCCGGACGGGACGATTGGTCGAATGGGTTGGTTTAGGGCCTAGGAAGACCAAATGAAACAACCTAAGAAGGTCAAGTAATGAATATCGACAACTGTCTCGTATAAACTATTCTCTAACCTTGTTCAAGTTTCACCCTTGGTAACACGTAAGTGTATCATCCCCAATGGAGTCGCCAAACTGTGGACATGGGCCACCCACGCCGCACGCACCCGCGCGTTATTTGGTTTTGAGGCGGCGGCACTTCTCCCACGGAACCTTGGTTTGCCAAAGCACGTCATGGACCGTTACCGATTTGTGAGACATTGAAACCGGTGAAAAGGTTGAATAAGCCTGCATTTGTGGAGTCGCCACCAATTTATTGTGGAAAAATTGGAAACCGTTCGAATACCTCGTGCCATGTCAAGACACAAATTAATGACATGAACACTAAGAACTCATTACCCTTAGCATTCTATGTCTAGAATGACTCTCGAGATGCCAAAGGACACGGATGTCCAGAGATAACTGGAGTAAGGGGTGAGGGTACGTATTAGGAAGTTTTTTAATTCGAACACCTAATCCCTCCCACCTCGATAGCGGCCTCTACTAATGATTAGGGAAATTGTTCGTATTTGATATGTCGTCGATGTAATGCATGCAATGCAACAAACATGGATTAATCCTAGCATGTGAAATTAGACTATTTCGGTTAACACGTGTTTTAGCAAATAATTTGGTCGAAGTAAATGTTAGATTCAATACATGTGAATGCCATACAATTAAATCATACATAATAATTATAATAAATGAATTACAATAATTAAAATTACAAAAAATAACAAGATTTATTTTATCTACGTCAAAAGCACGCTCAAAGACGGGATTTCGAAGAAGAAAATAAAAGGAAAATAAAATTAGAAAAATATGAAAATATGTCAGGTTTAGGGGTGATAATACGAATAATAGTTGATTCAAAACCGTAATTAGGAGCTACGTCAAAGCGAGAAAGAGTTTAGAGGCAGAAACCAACCCAGAACAGGCGCAGCATCTGCTGCGTCCTCTGGAATAGGCGCTGCACTTCATGCTTCTGTTCTCGAGCTGGGTTCTGGCTGTGAAGCCAGAATCGCAACACCGTTATCGTTCCTTGGTAGATTTAAGATGAATTATCAATATTAGACTCGATTTGAAGTGTTTTAACCGATTATATGTATCTGGACAAGTCATAAAACGAATTAGAACGAGAAACTACAACGATTTACATGATTAGGATTATACGATGAACTCGTGTCGGAAATACAAAAAGGCGAAACTTGAGGTTAAATTAAGACGAAACTGTACAAATAAGATTCGGAAGAAAACTTATGTATCAAATTAGGATTCCTAAACCTCGACATGAACAAGTCGAAACCCCGAAGAATCGGTTTGAATTAAAACGGCAAAAACCCGCAAGTATTAAATTACTCGGGATTAAGGACGAATTAAAAATTGTAATTAAAAGGGAATTGTTAAAATATGATTTATATACTGAAATAACAAAGAAAATGAAAGAATAAGAAAAGAAAGAAATTTGCAAGAAGTCGAGGAAGAAGAAGAAGAAGAAGAAGAGCAGGAGCAGTAAGCAGCCTCTGGAAGAGGCGCAGCAATGCTGCGATCCTTCCTGAAGGCGGAGTTGCTGCTACGTTTCTTCTCGACGTCTAACCTCTGTTGTTTCGTAAAAAAAACGGTTTTAAAAGGTGGATTTTGAATCGATTTTCGAATGTGCTCTTGATATAGATTTACATTCATTGATATAAAATAAAATGTATAATAATAAAATGGGATTTACACTCTCAGACTTATATGTTTGATGAAACGAGATTGACTAATATTATCGTTTTAGTGATTGCTCGACTCGAATATGCGTGGAAAGTGCCCTCATTAGAGGATTTAGTAGATTGATTAGGTTGATTAAATGTGGAGTTGGTCAAGTTGGTCGGTCTATGCAACGTCACTGGGACTCAGAATGATCTGAGTTTACGTGGTCGATTGATCAAGCATGTGGGCGGCGAACGGCAATAGCTTAGTCTAGAATGCAAAGAGAGAGAAAGAAGGGGCGGAACACTCGTGTGCCAAATATGGAGGCCCGAGGCCTCTATTTATACTAAACATATGAAAGAGTTTTGGAATGACACGGATATGGAAACAAATCTCGAAAATATTCGGGAAAATGCGAAAAGGGGGCTGGAGAAGAGGCGCAGCAATGACTGCAATCCTTGGAAGAGGCGAAGCCTTTGCTGCGTCGTTTCCCAGAAGTTTCCTCCTTTGCAAGAAAGATTTCCGCGTTTTATTATGGAATTTCGGTAGATTTACCCTTTCTTATTCCATGAAACACAATATTACGGTAGATATTTACTTAAAATCATTATATATATAAAAGTGGAATGTAAAACTGCTGAGGTGGCACCACCTCCTTTAAGAATTTAGGCAATGAAGCCCTCATATTCAACCTCACAAAATCAATTCTTTTTGAGCCAATCACGTTTTGCAATATGGCCACATCAGCACAACAACAACAAAAAAAAAAAAAAAAGGGCAATTAAAATCTGGCGTTTAATTACCAAAAAAAAAAAAAATCAAAAGGCCCAATTACATTCAATTCTGACGTTGAATTACCAAAAAAAAAAGTCCAATTAAATCTCACGTTCAATTACCCCAACCCTTTGTCATTCTCTATGCTATCTCACGTTCAATTACCCTAACCCTTTGTCATTCTCTATGCTACTTGAGAATGACAATGAACAATTATAATTACAAATTCCCAAGAGACTCAATAAATTTTCCGGAACACAAGCCTATATTACTTTATAATTGCAAATGAAAATAGCCCATTGTCTTCATACTGTCTTCATCTCGCTAAACGTATACATCGCCATCACTTTCCAACCTGTAAACAAAGTATAGATCAGTTTTCACCACTTTTCAATAATTTCAAGCAAATTTCTTCTATTTCTCAAATGGCAATTGCACCCCTTACTATTAGTCAACTCAAATATGGAGTAAGGCTTACGGAAATGAATGTTAGAGTGGTGCACAAGTGGTCAAGGCCGGAATTCATCAACAAAAACAAGAGTGAAGATAAGAAGAAAATCGAAGCCATTGAACTTTTGTTTGTTGATTCAAAGGTATGTCTAATTTTTTTTTTTCTAAGCAAATATTTCACATCAGATAAATACCCTTTATTATTAACTCCATTTGCAGCCAAATAATTCCCACAAACCCTAATTTATGATCCAATTTACTAATATTTGGCACTTGCAACACACTTGAAATTAGATGAATATATTTATGCAAAAAAAAAAAAAAAAGTTGGCAGAACGATATTTAGTTCAAGTTTAGAAAAGAACGTAACTTTATATGTTAATTCAAAAATAAACAAATACCCAGATTAGAAAGTGGGGAGATCTAATCAAATTAGATGAATATATTTATGCAAAAAAAAAAGTTGGAAAATCAGTTGGCAGAACGATATTTAAAGTTAATTAAACAATTTTATGTGTGATAAATATTTTTTTGGCAGAACGAAGTCATCCAAGCTACTGTTAGGAAACAACTAATTTCCTATTTTAGCTCTAAGCTCTCTGTGGGTGAAGTTTACACCATCCGTAACTTAACCGTAGACAACAACACCGGACTGCTACCCCTCATAGTTATCGTTTGAAGTTTGAGTTTTCAAGTAAAGTTCAAGCCACAACTGATTCATCTATTCCGATGCATGGGTTTCGTTTTGCTGATTTTAAGGATGTCATTGATGGTAAAGTTCCCGGTACCCATTACATAGGTATGACTCTTTCACATATCTAATGTTTCGTCACTGGTTAAATTTTTCTTGCAATTTCTTTTACTTACAATTTTTTTAAATGTTCCACTTTTATGGCTATAGATGTTATTGGAAAAGTTTATGAGATTGGTCCAATCATTGAAACTACACACAAGCATAAGTGTCGTACCATTAAGCTAGAAGACCTTGAGTAAGTGCAAAGCCATTATCAGTTTATCACTTCTTTCGCCTTTTTAATTGGCAAAACAAAATAAGGTACAATTTTGGGTTTGATGCAGGGGAAATCAACTATGTTGCACCTTATGGGAACCACACACGGTTGAACTCCCTGCTGCTCTATCTAAGCTACCTAATCCGGACCAGTCTAAAGTTATTGTCATACAATGTGTGCAGGCTAAAAGATTTGAGGGTACTATTACTTTGTCACCTTATGATGAATTGTTGTTTAATATAAAAAATTAGTTTAAATATAAACTTATAAAATTATATTTTTAGGTGTTTGGCGTGTCCAGACAACTTTTAACGCAACTGTTTTTCATGTCAACCCCGATATACCTCAAGTGAAAGATTTTGAGCCAAGGTATCAATTTGTTTATACTGTTTTTCTTAGTATCATTTTGCACGCCCTATTTAATTATCAATTTTGAACATTCACAATTAAGCGAGAATAAACATAAAAACAAAATTGCACCACTTACCCCTACTTCTTCAATATATGTAGTCTTTCTACTCCGGCACCAAGTAACTCCTTGCAAATTATTGAAATTCCTGACGACGACGTTGACGATGATTACATGTCAAGAGAAAATATAAGGAGTATTAGTGACCTAAAAGAGAATGAAAAGGTGATTATTCTTTGCTAAAAAGCCTTTTGTTTGGCTACGTCAAAACAATTACAAATACTAAAGCAACTAATAATGCAGGCGGGTTATTTCTATACATATGGAAAAATTGTTAACCTTGATTGCACGGCCGGATGGTACTATGATAGTTGTAAGCTATGCTGGTCTAAGTGTATCAAAAGTGACAAAGGAAAATGGGTTTGTACACGTGAACAGTGTGATGGTTACATAAACCGTGTTACGACAAGAATTCCTAGGTAAAATTATTACACTTTATGCATTTTTTCCAATTGTGCCATATAATTTCATTAACCTACTTTCCTACAGGTACCAAGTAAAGTTCGAGGTTACTGACCCGTCGGATGATTGCGTCCACTTTGTGGTTTTTGATACTCAGATCAATCAATTCATCACTCCAACCGCTGCGGAGATGCTTGCAAAAATTGAAGAGGTTTTATAATATCTAAATTTTACCTTTTACAATCAATTTGAAGGAAAATTCCCCTAATACAATCATGGTTAAAAATTACCGCCTTTAATATTCTATTTTATGTGTCATTTTTTTTTGTCATAGCTTGCTGGTGATAAAGAAGATATACCTCGCGAATTGGATGCGTTCATTGACAAGTCATTTCTTTTCAAGGTCTATGTACATGAAAAGTTTAACGTGAGTCAAGGCTCAACTTCATACACGGTCTCCACTTTGTCTGACGACGCAGACCTTGCTAACAAATGGCTTTCAAAGTACACTGAAATGTTCAAGGTCGGTTACAATTTTCTTTGTTTTCATACTTCCCTCTTAATGTGAGAATTAAACATATCTTCTTCTTGAGAATATTGTAACCGACCTTTCCTTTTCCAATTACAGGAGGAGTTTCGTTGTTTTAAATCGAGGACTAAGCCTTTGCTTATAAAGGAAAGTTCGAAGGCCTTAATTGACATCATTGACGCTGAGGTAAATAATCTGGGACAATAACTTTACCCAAATCGTGCCCCAAAAATAGTTTCTTATAGTTTCTTATACTAACAACTTTTAAAACTTTAAAATTTAGGAAGAAGAAAAGTCTCAGACGGACAGCAGCAGAATCACTCCTCTCAAAAGGTCCCGCCCAACCGACGACTATCAGTCTGCCGATGGTGATGCTAGCTCCGCAACAAAGAATAACGTCATTGTTAAGAAAGAAAAGTGATCCATCTCCATTTTAGAATTGAGATTGGCATGAAGTATTTTGGAATGTTTGTCTTTGGAGTAGAAGTTTCTATTTTAATTCCTTAATGCATCGTACATCTTTTAGAATGTAACCTAAACAAGATATTTTTGTTGTTTTTATCTTTGACGATATGTTTTTTTTTATTTCTCAATCTTCAGCTTTTAATTATTTTCTATAAAATGCAACCTACTACAACCTAAATCTGATTTTTCATGTCGGTTTAAACATGTTAGGCGACATAAAAAAACATACGAGCAAAAAATAAAATAAAAATAAAAATAAAAAAAAGGAAAAAAAGGATTTTAGGTTTAATTTAGAATTTAATGGGGAAAATTGTGTTGGGTTGAGTTAACTGAAAATGAAATATGAAAAAGATTAGTTGATTGATGACTTGAAAGCGAGCAGTGTAGATAAAAAAATTATGGCAGCAGGAAAAAAAAAAGGTCAAAAAAAAGGCGAAAAAATTCAATGCAACGTGACATTTGGGAAATTAAAAAAGGATAAGAAAAAATTCCATTCAAGTCATTCAAAAAACGTGTGCTTAATAATTTCATAACCAACCTAATTAATTTAACCCTTTGTCATTCTCAAGGTTACTCTAGAATGAGCCTCTTAGAACCTTCTAAAGCAGCCTCTTAGAATTCTAAAAAATCAACTACCTATACACATAATCTTCAAAAAAAAAAATGGGTTCCATTCAACCGTGTCAAAAAACGTGTGCTTAATAATTTCATAACCAACCTAATTAATTTAACCCTTTGTCATTCTCAAGGTTACTCGAGAATGAGCCTCTTAGAACCTTCTAAAGCAGTCTCTTAGAATTCTAAAAAATCAACTGCCTATACACATAATCTTCAAAAAAAAAAAATGGCTACAGCAGCAGCAAAAAAAAAATTAAAAAAATAAATAAATAAATAAATTCAAAGTGCACTGCAATTATAGCAAAACCTAATTAATCTAACCCTTTGTCATTCTCAATGTTACTCGAGAATGACAATTCACAGGAATGATATATATTTCTTAGCTGTTCCTTAATTCTCTTCCTCAACTTCAACTACCTATACATAAATACTCACACCATTCACTGTGACAGTCTCTGAATAAGAAAAGATAAACAATTCTACTTCTACTTTTCACCGATGTCTGGATCAAGTTCTGAACAACCACCAAGAAAGAGGAGTAGAAGAAAAAACAAAGAGGATGGAAAAGGTTAGTTTTTGTTTTAACTGCAGATTTTTTTTTACAACCACCCTTTACAATGATTTTCCTCTTTCACGCTTCTTTGTAGAAAACTCGGAATTTTCAAGAGCAACTCCTCAAACAATCGTTATACGTTCTTTAAACACCCCAAAATTAGGTATGTTATTTCATCTCAGATAAGAAGAAGGATGCCATTGAACTTCTATTTATTGATTCAAATGTATGTCTATTTTTTTCCTTTTTATCTTTTACTATATATTGCAAATCAGAATTTGATTGTTAAAGGTAATGCAAGACTCAGTAGCAAATAACAAAAATGGAAAACCCAAAAACATAGCAATAGAAATTTTCCAGCAGAAATGAAAAATAGCAAAGAGGAAAAAGAATGGTTGAAACTCACAATCTCGCATTTGATTAAGGCCGCCGTTAGTATGAACAAGTAGATACCCCCTGGAGTCTGCTGGTGCTGCATATATACTTCCCATAACAGAATAACATTAGTATTTCAAAGTTTCAGATAACTAAAATTAAGCAAAGAAAAGATTGATCTCTTAAGAGTATATGAATCATTAGGACTCATACAAGGCACGAAATCAGTCCTAATGATTTGGAGGCATCTTCCATAATGATTTACTGGCACCAACCGTCAATTCTTACCAACCATTCTAATAAAAAATTCAAATAATAGATCGAGCTGTGAGCCACAAATCGCTTACTAAAAGGACATGATTTATGTATGGAAACCCCATGCTCAATTTAACTCATGCAAATTAGATTAATATTAAGCTAAATGCAGTAACAATTTTTGTAATTGTTTTCTACACAAGTTTATTACCATGTTATTAGGTACTCCTACTTTACCTCTACAAGACTTGACAAACCAACAAATGCCAAGACATGCTTCAAGTCAAACAAATAAGGGTAAACAACCACTCTACCAGTCTCAATCTCAATCTCAATTTGGTACGTCTCTCAGTGTACGGTTTTACAAATATAAAACATGCATAAATTAATATTTCTAATACTTCCCATAGCTTTAATTATGTTACTACATATTTTATATTAGTTTTGTTCTATATACGGTTTTTTAGTACTCTTAAATTCTTAAGTTGCTTTTACACTCTCAAATTGTTAAGTCAATAATATCTGAAAGTACCTTTAATTGACAATCTTTTAGGTAATCCATTTTTCCCGCTTAGTGGAATAACAACAAACTGTCATATTCAAAGTTACTCAACTACACAATCAAGGAAGGGTAAAGCAGCTCTTTACCAATCTAATTCAGGTATTTGTATCAATCTTCAGTTAACAGTTTTAACTTTTTTCTACATAAGTTCATTACTATCTTAGTTTGTAACTTATGTATAATTAGCAACATTATTAGGTACTCCAACTCTACCTCTACATGACTTAACAAACACACAATTGCCAAGGCATGCCTCAATTAAACCTGATAAGCGTAAAGCACCACTTTACCAATCTCAACCAAAAAGTGGTAAGTCTCTCAATTTACGGATAATTCAGTTCATATCATGTATCAACCAATATTTTAAATTCTTTCGTAACCTTTAATTATGTTACTCCCAATCTTATTACGCAATTAAAGTGAATGATTTTACGCAATCATATCAATCACATGCAGATAATACTCCACAACTACAGTTGGCTAATTCTATAAACAATTTCTGGAGAGGTAAAGATCTTTGAAAACTCTTTTTATAAAAATTAAGAATTACATATTGTATTTTTCTTTTAGCCTCTATTGTTTACACTTATTCGTCTAATAGATTATCAGTGTCGGAAAAGTGTAAATGACTACTATATGGCACAAAACGCAAGGAAGCAACAAAAGATAAGACTTTCCCAAAAGAGAACTAATGAAAATCCTGTAGTTGGTATGTCACATAACAATGTTTTATCCCAACGTCAACTGTATGCGAAATTAGCGAGACAAAAGAGGAAGCTTATCTTAAGTCAAGAAAGGATGGCTAGGAATTCTTCCATGTTGATGTCTACAACTCCATTGAGCACCATCACATTTGGTAATTATCATCGTTAATTTTTTAATAGGTAGTAAGAAACAAAAAATATTTTACTTATTATGTACTATTTCTGTTTGTTAAGTATGTCAACAATGTTAGTGTCCTCTCATAATCTAACCCTTATTTGGTAATTGTTCAGCTAATTGTGGAGTTCAACTCTCCGGAAATCAGTTTCTACCCAGTAGCAGCACTTCCGTGCAAACTACGAATCATAGGCAAAACATAATCGAAGAAAGGATGGCTAGGAATTCTTCCATGTTGATGTCTACAACTCCATTGAGCACCATCACATTTGGTAATTATCATCGTTAATGTTTTAATAGGTAGTAAGAAACAAAAAATATTTTACTTATTATGTACTATTTGTGTTTGTTAAGTATGTCAACAATGTTAGTGTCCTCTCATAATCTAACCTTTATTTGGTAATTGTTCAGCTAATTGTGGAGTTCAACTCTCCGGAAATCAGTTTCTACCCACTAGCAGCACTTCCGTGCAAACTACGAATCATAGGCAAAACACAATCGAAGAATTGGCAAGGGATCTTTCAACATCCTATGATGTGTTTGAAGCTACCAACCGTAGGTCAAATTCGGATGTTAACATTCCAGGTTAAATTCGTCTTAAATTTCAGTAAGCTGCAATTTTTTTTTACGTGCACTTAGGTTTTTAAATTTGTCATTATATATTTTCTTCATATCTTTTCTTCCGATTGACCTTCTTAATTAATAACAGAAGGGTACCATGATATCGGAGACCCTACTTACACCTGCACAAAATGTGGAGCTCAGATGTGGTATGATGAAAGAGATCGTATGGATACCAAGCCCATAGTCCCCTCCTTTACCATGTGTTGCAAAAATGGAATAGTTGAACTGCCCTTTATTAAAAAACCTCCTAAGTTGTTACATGATCTTCTAATGCGAAAACATCCCAAAAGTAAACATTTCATGGAAAACATACGTTCATACAATAATATGTTTTCCTTTACATCTACGGGTGGTAAAATTGATCATTCAGTCAACCGAGGTAGGGGTCCTTACACATTCAGAATAGGTGGGCAAAATACACATTTAATTGGAAGTTTATTACCTAATCATGACGGACCACCTAAATTCTGTCAACTTTATATCTATGACATGGAAGAGGAGTTGAGGCATAGGAAGAATGCAGGAAGGTGAGCCTTAATTTTTTTTTTTTTTTTAATCCTAATATTGTTTGTTATTTTTTAATTTATTTTTTCAATTGTAATCGCAGTTCTACAAATCCAGGTCAATTTGATGATGGACTAATCGATGATTTAAAAAAAATGGTCGATCGTTACAATGTTTTGGCAAAATCATTTAGAATGGCAAGAGATAGGCTTAACGAAGGTGCCAGTGGTGAGGTAAGGTTGAGGCTCATTAGCGGACGACAAACAGAAGGGAGAACATATAATCTACCCACTGTGTCGGAGGTGGCTGCCCTCATTGTTGGAGATCTTGAGAACACGATTGATAGTCGGGACATTATTCTTGAGGAACGCAGCGGTAGACTACAACGTATATCAGAGCTACATGCTTCTTATTTAGCATTGCAGTACCCTCTTCTTTTCCCACGTGGAGAAGATGGTCATAGGCTTGGTATCCCTCATAATCCACGTTCTTTAAGTAAATCAAGAAATAATCAGAGCTCTCGGGATAAGCTTACATTGAAGGAGTGGTTTGCTTTTCGCATCCAAGACCGATCAGCAGATAGGGAAGCTCCGACAATTTTGATGGGAGGTATAAGATTTGATGCCTAATTTATTATCTTGATAATTACCTTTCTTATGTTTTTTTTTCATAGTCCAAAGTTAATACAAAGCTAACTAAAATAGTTTTTTTTTTTTTGGTTTGAACGTTTTTTTTTAATGGCAGGTAAACTATTTCAACAAATCCTTGCTGACGGTTTGACAATGATAGAATCTCAACGGTTAAAGTATTTCCGTCTTAACCAACCAAAATTACGATCGGAAAATTTCAAGAATCTCGCCAATGCTGCCGCTACAGGTCAAACTAACCCGTCTTCAGCTGGTGTTCGTTACATTGTACCGTCATCTTTTGTAGGTGGTAAAGGTTACATGAGGGAAACATATCAAGATACAATGACCATATGTAGGTGGTGTGGATATCCTGATTTGTTTATTACGTTCACATGCAATCCAAAATGGCCTGAAATAACTAGGTTTGTTCAAAAAAGAAATCTGCTGGCCTGAGGACATACCTGATATACTTACACGACTATTTAAGTTAAAACTCGAAGAGCTAATGAGGGACTTAAAAGAGCGACATCTTTTTGGACGGACAAGGGCAGGTGATGAACTATACATTTTCATTTTATTATTATTTTCCATTTCCAATTTTTTCTCCCAAGTTTTATTATTAACATCGACTATATAATATTACTTTGCTTGAAATTATCAGTTGTCTATACTATTGAGTTCCAAAAACGCGGTCTCCCTCATGCTCATATTTTGCTTTTTTTACACCGAGAGGACAAGTTTCCCGAAGCCGCTGACGTGGACCGCATTATAAGTCTTTGAAATCCCGATCTGCGGAAAGCCCAGCATTATATGAAGCAGTGAAAAATAGTATGATTCACGGTCCATGTGGAGATCTTAACCCAGATTGTCCATGCATGATTGACGGAAAATGTTCGAAAAATTTTCCAAAGAAGTTTAATGAAAGAACAACCATCGACGGTGATGGTTATCCTGTGTATAAGAGACGAGAAAACGGACCGACAATTGAGATAGATGGAAAAACAATTCATAACGGATATGTTGTTCCTTACAATGCAGATTTGTTGTTAAAATATCGGGCTCACATTAATGTTGAATGGTGCAATCAGGCAAGATCAATCAAATACTTATTCAAGTACATTAATAAAGGATATGACCGTGTTACCGTTAGTGCAACTCGCAGCAACAATGGTTTAGTCAAATCCCTTCTTTTCTTATTTAACTCCTATTGTTCCATTCGTTTTTGTTTGAATGTTTTAATAACTTATGTTTTTTTGGAACGTAGGTAGTCAGGACCCAAATCAGATTGATCAAATACAACAGTTTTATGACTGTCGTTACATTTCACCATGTGAAGCTGTGTGGAGGATTTTTGCCTTTGACATTCACTACAGGACACCGCCTGTTTTACGGCTGGATTACCATCTCCCCAATGAGCAAAATGTTATTTTCCATGATGATGACCCAATTGATGAAGTTGTCGAAAGATCTGCCGGATCCAGGACAAAATTCACTGCATGGTTGGAATATAACAAAAACCATTCCGATGGTAGAGATTTGACGTATTGTGAGTTCCCAAATAAATATGTCTGGAATAAAGACACAAAGGCCTGGACTAAAAGAAAAAAGGGATTTACTCTCGGCCGAATGTATCATATGTCTCCAAATGGTGGTGAGAGATTTTATTTGAGAACCCTACTAAACTTTGTTAAAGGACCAAAATCATATGAAGAGATTCGAACTGTAAATGAAATACCTCTCCCAACTTTCAAAGAAGCTTGATATGCTTTAGGCTTACTTGGTGATGATAAAGAGTATATCGATGCCATTAAAGAAGCGAGTGAATGGGGATCTGGATATTACCTTAGGAATCGGTTTGCTACCCTTCTGTTGGCAAACAGCTTAGTCAAGCCAGAATTAGTGTGGGAGGAGACTTGGCCACTATTATCAGATGATATCCTATACCGCAGGAGAAGAGAACTACGTAATTTAGGTACTTTCTTAATTGTTTAAAACTCTTAAACTAATACCTTCGTTATCGTTTTATTTTTTGCCTTTCCTTTTTTACTGAACTTTAAATTTTCCATGTTTGCGTTTCCATAGATCTTCAGCTGTCTGACGAGCAATTGAAAAATTACGCGTTATCTGAGATTGAAGCTTTGTTGCAAAGAAATGGTAGTTCATTGCGTAAATTTGACAACATGCCATTCCCAGATTCTGACATTCATGCGATGAATTCGAATAGGCTATTGGAAGATGAATTATCCTATGACAAGGAAGCTTTGAAGAAGGAACATGAAGTACTCACTTCTTCCATGACTGATGAACAAAAAAGTGTTTATAGAAAAATAATGTGCTCTGTTCAAAGTGGTCAAGGTGGTGTATTTTTTGTTTATGGTTACGGTGGTACCGGTAAAACTTTTCTCTGGAGAACTTTGTGCGCTGCAATAAGGTGTAAAGGTGATATCGTTATCGCTGTTGCTTCAAGTGGCATTGCCGCTATCCTTCTTCCAGGTGGACGAACAGCCCACGCAAGACTTAGCATACCGATAAACGTAGACGAAAACTCCACCTGCCATGGTATAAGACCAGGAACTGATTTGGCAGAGCTATTAATGAGGGCAAAGCTCATCATATGGGACGAGGCACCTATGGTTAATCGTTATTGTATTGAAGCTCTTGATAGAAGTTTGAGAGATATCATGCGATTTTCATCAGAAGGAGATCCTGAGAAACCTTTTGGAGGGAAAGTAGTTGTGTTTGGCGGTGATTTTCGACAGATTTTGCCAGTTGTACCTAAAGGAAGCAGGCAAGATATCGTTGGCGCCGCTATCAGTTCCTCTCCTTTGTGGAGATATTGCAAGGTTAGAAAGTTTTTTTTTTGTATTTTGTGTGTTCTTTTGTATGTTTTAGAAGTCCTTATTTTAAATTTAGTAATGAAATTTAGAACCTTTAATTTTTTCTTCTTTGTTTGTTTTTTTAGGTTCTAAAGCTCACGAAAAATATGAGACTTCAAGTTGGAAGTTCTGAGTCAGACATCAATGAAATCAGACAATTTTCGGAGTGGATTCTCGAGGTTGGAGATGGACTAGCAGGTGGCCCAAATGATGGTGTAGCTAGCTTTCAATTGCCCGAAGATATTCTTCTTCATCCTGGTCCAAATCCAATAGCTACCATTGTGGAGAGCACTTATCCATCTTTAAAAGAACACTTAGGTGACCCTCAATACTTCACGGAAAGGGCTGTCCTTGCTCCTACTCACGATATCGTGGAGTTGGTAAACGAGTTTGTATTGGATCAAATTGATAGGGAAGAGAAAGAATACCTAAGCTCGGATGAAATAAGTAAAGAAGAGACAAACGGTGGTGTTCGGGAACTCTATTCCACTGAGTTTCTAAACACTATTAGATGCTCTGATCTCCCAAATCACAACCTAAAGCTTAAAGTTGGAGCTATAGTCATGCTTCTTAGAAACATTGACCAAGCTAATGGTTTGTGCAATGGCACACGACTAGAGGTAACTCATTTAGGAAAACGAGTTATAGGTGCAACTGTTATTTCTGGAAGTCATATTGGCAGGAAAGTGTATATTCCCCGCATCACCTTGACCCCTTCAGACGCCACTCGATTCCCAATTAAGTTTGAAAGGAGACAATTTCTTTTGGCAGTTTGCTTTGCAATGACTATTAACAAGAGCCAAGGGCAATCTCTATCCCGTGTTGGTCTTTATCTTCCTAGACCAGTCTTTACCCATGGACAGTTGTACGTTGCTCTCTCGCGGGTTACAAGTAAGAAAGGTCTGAAAGTCCTTATTTTAGATGAAGACAAAGGCATGACTTCTACAACAACTAATGTTGTTTACAAGGAGATTTTCGAGAAATTATGAGATTGTGCAGGACTATCCTAATATCATATTTTACTCTATTGTAGATTGTATTTGAATTTCTTCTAATTTCTTAATGTTTGACATTTGTTATCTCTTACTCTTTTCAAAATGGCTATCCTTTTTGAAAATTAAGTTGGTGATGCATGTGAACTCTCTACAAAACTTTTACATTTCATGAGAATAAAGAAAATAAACATTTTTAAATGAATGCAAGAACCTATGTATTTTTAACATTTATAAATTAATGCACTATTTAATTGTCAATTTATAGCATTCACAATTAAGGAATTCTAAACATAAACTTTAAATTTTACGAGGCTAATTTTTAAGAAACTAAACATTTTTAAGTTGATGCAAGATTAAGAATTAAGAAAATTTTGTCCTAGACTTTTAAGTTGATGCAAGATTAAGATTTAAGAAAATTCTAAACATTTGTAATTAACGTATAATTAATACGATGAAAAAAAAACTATCGATTTTTTGACAGATAACAATATAAATTTCAAACAACAAAAGTTTGTGAATTTAGCGAAATAGATGTAAAGGAAACTTATCTTTTATCACATAAGGATGGCTACAAAATTTTCTATGACCACTTCACAATTAAGAACACTCGAAAATTAAGAATACCCTTAATTTTATCAATTAATCTCAAAAATTTAAGACAATTAGATAGTCACGGTCAGTGAATATTAATGTTGGCAATGATACATGTTAAGTATCAAAAATTTAAGACAATCAGATAGACACTCCCTCCATTTTTATTTGAACTGTTTCCGTTTGACGTTCACGGTCAGCGAATATTAATGTTGACAATGATACATGTGAAAGTATCAAATCAAAATTGACATTGCCAGACTCACAAAGTCCTGTTAGAGGCAAGAGTTGTACTTACCACCAACACAGTTAATGTGCTTGAGGAGTTTAGCAGCTCCATCAGGGTGCAAAATTATCATGCGCAAAATGTCAATGACTGCAAATAGAAAATGCATACGATGAACAAAAATATCATCCTCATAACCAGATATTACACAAATGAGAAGAATTTATGCATTTTGATTCAAAAAAGTTCAGCAAAAACCTGGAAAAATCATAGATAATGGCCATGAATTGAGCAATTTGAATAATAAGACAACATCAACATCCGCGAAGCTGCTACTATGATAATGTGAAGTGTCTTTCAGAATCTTCACAACAGACAGCCTTGAAACAACTATAATTTGATCAGCTAAACAGAACAATTGAATATATAACTAATGGCAAAGAGAGGCACATACCATAAGTTCCAGTATAATCTGGCAGTAATAATGAGTAACTGCAACTGATTCTTAGCCCGCCTGTCTATATCAGGATTCAGGTAGGACTCTCTCAAGTTGATTAGCATTACCTATACAATCAGTTTTCACAGATCTGGACTAACCACCATTTTCTTCCCTCATTAAGTGCATCAAATGTTAACATGCAATCATAAAAAACGTATAAATCACAAATTGCCATTATAACAGTAATTAGAAAAAGGAAAAAAAATCGAAAAAATTGACTTAATGATTACCTTTTCATTGCATGTACCCAATCTTCAGTTTTTCGAACCAATCTCCGGAAAAATCTCCTTCATCTTCATTTTTTTGCTACGAATCTACCAATTTTCGCAATTTTGATCTGAAAATTGCTTTTCTGTTAATTGAAATTTGTACTGAAATGTAAATCTGAAAAGAAGGAGGACGAAATGAAGATGGAGATGAAATGGAGATGAAATTTGTACTGAAATGTAAAGTGAAATGACGGTGATGGAGATGAAATGGCTGAAATGGAGATGAAGCTTTGTTGAATGAAATGTGGATGAAATGGCGTTATTTGGTGAGGGAGATATGAGGAGAGAGGTAGAATAAGATAAGGTTTGTTCGTTTTTTTTTTTTTTTTTTTTTAAAGTAAATTTAAATTAACTATACCTACTTTACGCAATAATTTGGTCTACTCGATTTTCAGTCTTTTCATTTTGTGAAAATTTCAGTTTTATTAATTTTACTTACGTCAATAATTTTTCATATCCTAAATATTTCAGTTCTAATTTATATAATTTTCTTACTTAAATCTTCGTTAAACGTTTCATTTTTACTATAGAATTATGGGTATTCCCCCCCTATTCACATTTTCATTTTTTTATATTATTCTTTATTGTCAACAATATTTTAAAATGTCCTTATATATATTTATCGATTTTTATTTATAAAAATTTGTACATTTTCATAAAATTACATGATCGATTATCTAACAATTATAATACAACGTCTCCTTTAAAAAAAAAAGTATACAACCCCGTGAATTTTCACGGGTGTTACACTAGTATTAATTTAAATTAGGAATAAATATCTATAGAATTCTAGAACATTCCGGAATATTCCGACTCGGCATTTAAACGGTTTTTTAGAAAATGAAGCGGTTTTTGACTCGGATTCCAAATGAACTCTAATTACTGTCAAAACGACCGTATCGGTGCGTAGATGATGACCCAGGGGTTGACTCGAGCATTTAAGCTATCACTTGACGATGAAATTATGGACTGTCATAAATCGTTCCGCGTATCAGACATTCGGCCCAATCATCACTGGGTGGTTGGCGGGAGGTGTAGAAATGAGGTATCTACAATAGTACGAATACAAGTATAAACTCCCACCTACCACTATATATACCCCCCACCATATCCATCATGTCCTTATCTACTCAAAATCTCAACAGAATCTCCACCCATCATTTTTAAAGAGAGAAAGAAGGAGAAAGAGAGAAAGAAAAGGAAGAGAATAGAGATCGTCTTTTGTCCCTCTGCCTTGAGATCGTAAGGTAATATCGTCTTAAAATAGTCTATATATTATTTAAACTATACCATTGACCAGCCTTGACCTTGACCCACCTTGGACCATCTTTGACCTCCCTTTTGACCAACGTTGACCGACGGATTGGGGGTTTGACCGTGGTTATACATTGTTGTGTTGTTGTTGTATATGTCGGTTTTGGGTAGGGGTCTTGGTCCCTCACCCACGTCTGACCTGGGGTGATTTGGGTCGTGCGTGGCTGGTGGTTGAGTGGGGTTTATGGTGGTGGTTGTGGGAGGTGGTGTAGGTGGCGGTAAGAGGAGAAAACGAGAGCTAAAAGAAGGGATGTGGATCGGTTGTGCTTTGTTGTTGTTGTCATGAGTCGATGGTGACGGAGGTTAGGCAGGCCGTGAATAGGGTGGTTGTGGTGGCTAGGGTGAGGTGGTACACGGTGGGGTAGGGAGGTCGGTTTTGGGTGAGTAGGATCCCTCATTTCAAAATTTGATCCTATTATTTTGATTGATCACTACGTGGGTGGTTATGAGTCGGGAAACGTGAAGTGCAATGTTGTGTGCTTTCATGTGTGCAATGTTAAGTTGGCAAGTCTTCACATGACGTGGTTTTGTATGTGTTGATACGAGTTTATAGATTTCTTTTCTTGCTTGATATAACCTTTCATTGGCATATGATAATATGTGATAGTTGAAATGATGGAATAGAAATGTTTACTTGAATGAGGTATATATGATATGAGTAAAGGATCATTTCATGTGAAATGAATTTACTTGTATGAGCATTGCGTGTTTAAATATGATGAGTTTTGAAGTTATGATTTGCATAGTTGATAGGATTCTTACATGATGTAATTATTCATTTGGTACATGTTAATATGTGAAAATTGGATGATAAGGAAAATGTGTATAACATGTTTTGAAAGTGGTTACTAAGAGTTGGTGTGTAAGGAGCACTAGCCCCGTCCTTTGGCATATTAATACCGCATATATGTTTGAATTTCACTAGTGCCATAGTAAGGTGTGATCGGTAATAGTTGTTAGTAGAATAGTCGCTAGTATAAGAAAAGTATTTCTTCGTCGAAAATTACAAACCATAGAGAGGCACCAAACCGAGTGCGAGCTAATACTCGACCGAGTACCAGTCACTCGACTGAGTGAACCCTACCACTCGACCGAGTGGACTAATTTCCAGAAACTTGAAAATTTCTGGAAGTGAGTCACTCGAGCGTGTGGAGAGAGCACTCGACCGAGTGGACTCAGCACTCGACCGAGTGCCATTTTCTGGGTTGTGAATTTCGCGAGATTTGCATTATTACCTTATTTATTTCATGTCTTTGTCATTTCACATAACAAAATACCAAAATATCTTTAAATTTTTTTCTTGAAAACTCCATTGTTGATGTTAGTTGCTTGGACTTAAACTTTTTACTCCATTTTATTCTCTTAATTCTTGTTAATTAAACAATGTGAGTGGTTTTCTCATTGCTCTTAATTTGTCCCAATTTGATTTCATTTAAATCCACACGGTTCCATTCAAAGTTTGTCATTTAATTCTATGTTTTGTTTAATTCATGGCAATAATCACCTTTTTCGTCATTTATGATGTCGAATATGAAATTTTCATGTTGAATTTTTCCCAAATTTTTTTTTATGAACTCGAAAATATATGTTCTTAAGTCAATAATTTGATTTTGTATTTATTGCATGGTTAATGGTTTAACAAAGACCAAAGTTTGGTTATTATTGCCAACTTTGTCGTACATTTGGAAATTATTCTTGAAAATTTGGTTCCAAATTTTCGAAACTTTAATGTTTATTCCTAAATTTTGATTTTTCGTGTTTGAAACTTAGTTTAATTAACTAATGAGGTTACTATCCTTGTTAGCAACGACATGTATCATCTTGAATCAAGATTTCATTTGCAAAATGTTACCCAAAATCTTTTGAAATTTCATCTCAAAATGAATAATTTTTATTTTGCTCTCAAATGTGACTTAATTATTTCTTAGTACTTAGTCCTTGTTGATGAATTATTGTGTTGATCCAAATGTTGTTTAATGATGCTAGGCATGGTCTCAAAATTTGAAAATTTTGTTTTAAAGTTTCTAGAATTAATTGAGTAATAATACTTCAACTTCCATTAGTAATGTTATGTATTGTCGTAAGTTTGTAATTCCGCCTTAAAATATTGACCAAATTTTGATTTCTTCCTTTATCTTAAACATGGCTTAATTGTCTCCTAGTGCCCAACCTTTATTAATGGTGATATGTGTGGAAAATTATAGCGTTGATGCTCAAATTTTGGATTTTGTGTACTTAATACTTGGTTTTTATTGTGCCGCAAGCTTACAATTTTGTTAATAATGTGATGTATTGTCCTAAATTGGAGAATTTTATTTAAAAAATTTCTTCAAAGATTTTTATATATGCCCAACATTTGTTACAAAGTTTGATTTCATGCTTCGTCATTGGTTTAACCATGTCAATTGCCTTGGTGTTCAATAACTTGTTGTGTATTGCCTCGAATTAGGATCATCATTTGTATGATTTAGTTCATCTTTTCATGTGTGTCTTGACGGTCATGAACACGAGACATGTATTTTTTAGGGTTAATATGTGCTTAGTCTTTTGATGTGGATTTGAACCGTGTAAGTAGGTAGGTATATGAATCATATTTGTAAATTAGGAATACAAGGGAGTGAGCTTAGCTCACGTAAGGTGTCTTGAATTGAGTAAGATAGGTGTATAAAGTAATTTGTGGATAGTGATGTGTGATCTAGGTTGAATATCTGTTGAGTGTTTGAATTTATGGGTAGTGAATGAGGTTTGAGTTGCATATTAAGGAATATTATTATTGAGCATGACTTGGAAACTTTGGGTTGATAAACAATTGAGGTATATGATGGTGGATTTAGTATTACTAAGTTTGGGTTTTCGCGGTCGCGAGGGTATGAGTATGGCATGCAATGCTTGAGGATTCAATCATATTGTTGAGATAGTTGATCATTCGTGTTATAGAGTGTAACCGTTTAATTTGAGTAGGTGTGTATAAGTGTGAAAGTGGTTGTGTGAGAATCCGACCCTATGAGTGGTAGTATAGATGTTGTTATAAAGGTGCCTCCTATTGGTCAGGTAAAGCGTCCGTACTATACATCGTGATCTTGTTGTAGTGTCCATTAGGGTGATAATGTTGTTATTATTCCTTGAGAATAATGAGTGGTTAAGCTGTGTCAATGAAATAATATGTTATGTCAGTAGTACGTCTCGGATATTTCATCTTAATGGTGTAATAGTGATGGCTATAAGGCCAAGAGTTTGTGTTTAAATTTGGTTATTTGATGGTGTATTAGTCACCATCGGAGTCTATTAGCATTTATGTGATGAAATATGAAAGTTTAGGACCAAGTTGAGAATGAAAACATTCTGCTCAGGTGACACTCGACCGAGTGCACCATGCACTCGACCGAGTGGTCGCCTACTCGGCCGAGTGGCCTCCTACATTCGACCGAGTGGCCTGCTTTGACCCTTGTTTTGTTGGTATCTGACCGAATATTGAGCGCGTACCCAAATTTCGCGGTTTATATTAGTTGACTTGTGCTTAGATGAGCATGTTGACCTTACATGGGTGTTCTTTTGTGAATTGTTTACGTTTGATTATGTGGTGTGGCATTTTGCAAGTAAATGGAAATTGTTGATTCAACATGAGTGGATTGATGACATAAATAATATGATAATCTTGCTTGATGCGTGAATCAACGTGAATTTATTTTGTTGTGTAAAAGTAAGATAAAAAATGCAAATTATGTATTGCATAGTGATCGTTTGCATGATTGTGATTATGGTCTTCCGTATGAGCGGAAGTGTTGATGATGGATGGGAACGAATATGGAAACACATGTGTGATCATGTGGTGGATTTGACACGGTCTATGCGTGGCATGATGTCCAGAATTAGGAATGTTCAACATGGTTGAGTCACATTACGAGTAGTTTTGCATTAATTGATTGTTTCATGGAGTCCACATATTCGTGAATGATGTGCATACATGTTAACGTATGAGATTTGACATGATATAGATACATATTAATAATCGCGTTATAGCCCAAGACACGTATACATATAACCAACATGATTTGGGAGTTGTTTATGAGATTATAGATTGGAACCGTGGGTTTGACCTAGCACTTAACCTTTGGGAGGCTTGTAGTTGGGGGATTAGATCAATGGAACTATAACTACATGAGGTTTGATTACGGATTTGCTATGAGTAAGAGAGAGTGTTGAACCTGGAACATAGTCATTTGTGGAATTTAGTAATGAACGCATGAGAGCACATTATGAGGATTGATAGTTGAACTTCAGGACGAAGTTCTCTTTTAGGGGGAGTGAATGTAAAATTCGAAAATTAAGGAAAGCGAAAGTACAGAATGTGAGAAAGCAATGAGAGTGGAACAAAGAACTTTGATGTGAGAGTGATAATTAGAAAGAGCGTATACGGTTGATAAGCATGTGAGGTGAGAGAGAGTGCATGGGAAGCAGTGATGAGACTTGAGGAAAGGAGAGAGTGGGGCGAACTTCGGGGACGAAGTGCATTCTAGAGGGGAAGACTGTAATAGCCCATATTTTATAATTATATATTTTATATTGTTTATAAGAATTATGTATGAGACGGAATAATAAAATAATAATATTAATATTAATTATAAGATGTTAATTATAATAATGATAATAATACATCATACGAATACAAGTATACACTCCCACCTACCACTATATATACCGCCAGCTTATCCATCCCCACCTTATCCACTCAAAATCTCAACACAATCTCCACCCATCATTTTTAAAGAGAGAAAGAGAGAAAGAAAAGGAAGAGAATAGAGAACGTCTTTTGTCCCTCCGCCTTGAGATCGTAAGGTAATACCGTCTTAAACTAGTCTATATATTATTTAAATTATACCGTTGACCTACCTTGACCTTGACCCACCTTGGACCGTCTTTGACCTCCCATTTGACCACCGTTGACCGACGGATTGGGGGTTTGACCGTGGTTATACATTGTTGTGTTGTTGTATGTGTCGGTTTTGGGTAGGGGTTTTGGCCCCTCACCCGTGGCTTACCTGGGGTGGTTGGGGTCATGGGTGGCTGGTGGTTGAGTGGGGTTTATGGTGGTGGTCGTGGGAGGTGGTGTAGGTGGCGGTAAGAGGAGAAAACGAGAGCTAAAACAGGGGATGTGGGTCGGTTGTGCTGTAGTGTTATTGTTGTTGTTGTTGTTGTTGTTGTCGTGAGTCGGTGGTGACGGAGGTTGGGCAGGCTGTGAATAGGGTGGTTGTGGTGGCTAGGGTGAGGTAGGGTAGGGTGGTAGTATGGACCGAGTCTTGTGACGGGTTTTGGGTAGTTTTAAGACGGGATTTGTTTATTTAGTTTCGTATTTAATTTAATTAGAATTAGTTAGTGATTATCGTATTTTAATTATCTTGTTTAGGAGATGGTTTTGTGAGAAGGTTTTTATGAGACGGATCTTACTTGCGTTGAGTAGCTTTGGAGATTTGCTAAAAAGTAGGTTTATCCTACTCAGTTTCACTATTGTATTTATTTATTAAATGAGTCTTTTGTCATTCATTTGCATTGAGTGAGTCGTATTGCATGTTATTGGTTATGACGACTCGAGGAGTCGGAATATTTGAGGAATTGATATTAGTGACGTGTTTGGCATGTCTGTGGTATATTGTATATTGTGTATTATGATGACTGTATATGTTGGAGGTGGTTGTTGTTGTTATGGAGACGTAAGACGGTTAGGAGACCGTCTTACGCTTGGATCGTCTCTTGGAGCTTCCCACGCCAAGAGGGATGTGCACATTAATGGCTTGAGTTACGGAAGGACTCGTGTGGTTAAGACACGACGTCTTGCAGAGGATCCGGTTGGCTTCCGGACCCGGTACGTCTAGGCGAGTCCCGGTACCTGTTTGTGGTTGTTGGTATGTCTAGGCGTATCCCGGTACCAGTGTGGTTGTCGTATGTCTGGGCGTGTCCCAATACCGTGGTGGTGGATGTTTGATATCGTGTCATTCATATCATAGTCATGTTGCATATTCACACACTTTTGTCGTGTCACACTTTATTTATTGAAACTAATGTTTGTGTGTCTGTGTAATTGTCACCTATTTCCCTGTGTCGATCCATATGATATTTCCGATCATATGGGGAGCAGGTTAAGTACAGGTTTTGCTTGTTGACGTGATCGGGATTTGGGCCGCGCCTTGGACTCGGAGTCGAGTAGTGTAGCATGGATGACATAGTCATAGACGAGTTGTATTTCATTTATTCATTTGTTTATGTTTGTAATAACTAAACTTGTTATTTATTTAATGGAGTTTCTTAATTGTATTTCTGATTTCACTGACTCGGGAAACCGAGACGGTAATATTTCCTAATTACCTTGACCGGGTAAGAAGAGGGTGTTACAGAATCTGGAATATGAACGTTTGCTAAAAGTGGAGAATTAATGAATTTGGGATAGTAAAAATAAAGGGAATGAGATGAGGAAGTAGAAAAGTGGTTTGAGTCTCTTGTACAGTACCATCTATAGAAGATAACAAAAAATAGAAAGAATATAGCAGTTCTTGTTTTGTTGGCCCATTATCATACCTATTTATAGTCAGCACAGTCTAGTTAGAAGTCGAGTGCTTTACTCAAATGGAATAGTTTTGCTTGTATATGCTAGCTAAAGGCATTAGTTGGCTAAGAAAAACACTTGTTTATGACTTGCTGGCACATGTTTATCCTGCATTGCACTTATGTCCCTTTATTTTATTGATGTTTATTTTAAGTTTCTTGTTAGGAAAACACTTGCAGACCCTTACAAGAACAATGCGATATAGTATTGGGATGATATATGGCCCTCATAGAGCTTTAGGTGATGGTGTGGAGATGCATGATGAAGCGGCCATGGCTATGGATGAAGAAATTGAAAGTGAATGAGGTAGCTCAAACAAATCGATGTCTTCCTCGGGGTCTAAGAAGCAAAAACGAGATCGGTTGGCAGATGCAGTTACTAAGTTTACTGAGTGCTTTAGTGACTATGTTCAAAGCAAGCCGAAAGAGATTCTGAAACCTTCACCCGAAGAAGTTCATGAAGTTGTGAAGAATGTTTATGGTATTGGGAGGCACCAAGTCATGAGGGCAGTAAAGAGGTTTCTTAATGGTCTGATCGAGGAGTTTGCGATGCTTAAAAAACTCCCGGATGATGAAAAATTAGATTGACTCCTACTTTGTTTAAATGATCAGTAGCTATGTAGACGAACAATAGTTATGAAGATGCCAAAAATTGTGATTGTTGGTATTTTAACAGTGGTGATCAAAACATTGGTATGTCGGAATGGTATGTCGGAGTCTAATTACAGTGGAAAAAATACTATTTTTAAGCATTGTATTTGAATCTCTCATATTAGTTGTCAACTAGTTTTCTTGCCCGTGCGTTGCACGGATATTAAAATAATGTGTGATAAATTTCACAATAAAATGGAATATAGACATATAGTACATCGTTCATCTCTAAGATTTTATGTATGCCGCATGACCAACAAATAATTCTCGTTAACATAATATTGACATAAGAAAAAAAGAGTGTTTGATTAATAAAATACTTTTTTTAGGAAAATAAAACCAATATGAAGTTTATATATATGATACTTGGATTGATAGTTTTTAGAATTTGTTCATTAATACCTATTTATTTTTCAATTGGTCAAGGAAAACAATAATATCTACCCTGCATAATCAACTCAATTATGCAAAAAATCTCCTTCTTTTGACTAACAACCATAATTTAATCATTGCTGGATCAAATTGTAATTATGTAAAAACATTTAGAGGTAGTTAGAATGTTATATCTCGTGGTAAAACTATCGAAGTACGTTTGAATGTGAAGTTGTGAACCAAATTCCGACGCAATACTACATGGCTAGGGCTGCTTATGAACACCACCCCCCCCCCCCCTCCTCTTCTTTATAGCAATAGTCTTGGCCCCCATCTTCTCATTTGAAACAAAATCATTCACGCAAACCCCTATTTTTCTTCCCTATTCACACATATGATCTAAAACAATCTCATCCCTTGAAAGATCGATCCTTGTCTCCGAAACTTATCTCAAATTTATCCAACTAAGTGAAAAACTAAACCCCTACTTCTAGAAAAATTCACCATCCAATGTAAACTAACCCTTACTCTCGACAATGTTGTTTTTTTAAGAAAATAAAACCAATATGGAGTTTATATATATGATACTTGGGACTGAGAGTTTTTAAAATTTGTTCAATAATACCTGTTTGTTTTTCAATTGGTCAAGGAAAACAATAATCAGTGTTGGGTCAAATGGTAGTTACGTAAAAACATTTACAGGTAGTTAAATGTTAAATCACCCGGTCAAACTATAGACGTACCTTTGAATGTGAACCAAATCTACATGGTTGGGGCTACTTATGACACCTCCCTATAACAATAGTCTTACCCCCCATCTTCTCATTTGAAATAAAATCCTTCACGCAGGCCCCTATTTTTATTCCCTATTCACACACATGATCTAAAACAATCTCATCCCTTGAAAGATCGATCTTTGTCTTCGAAACTTCTCTCAAATTTATCCAACCAAGTGAAAAACTAAACCCCTACTTCTAGAAAAATCCACAATCCAATGGAAACTAACCCTTACTCTCGACAATGTTGTTAGAATTAAGATTTTAATTTAATTTGGATTGATGGGGTCAAGATTAAGTTTATCAATATGATCTTTTGAGGTTTCTTATTATTATTCATGTTACCTTTATGTTTTAATGAAAACGATATTTTGCTGATAAATAACCTTATTTATTATCACTATCCTCGTTAAACTCATTACCCTTCCACGAATGCACTCTCCCTCCACCCCACTAATTTATACGCAAAATAAAACATCAGCCACTGCGATTAGTTTTTACTACTTGAAACAACAAACAATCCACTACCACCATCACTACCTTTCTGCTACGTTTTATATTTAAGAAGTCATAAATCACATTCACCTCCATGAAACACCAATTTAATCCAGATAATATATATGGATCCTCGTCTCCCTTATCGAAGACAATTTATTTCTCCTTCAACAAAGATCAAAAGTTTAAGAAGCAATCTTCCCTCTTATCTCTCTCCCTTTCTCTTCCTAGTCTTTTTCTCATCCCCTCCTATCCCCTACCTCCATTCCAAATAATCAAACAAAGTGTTTGGGTACTATGTTTGTAAACATAATAAGTTTGAATATTAAATACATATACACGAACTTTGCTATTTATTTCATTTTGCATATATAAATCTTAGTACCTCCATCTCATTTTTATTGTCACTTTTTTCTTCAAATTTTATTATCTCATAATTATTATCCCTTTTCTAGATCTAGTAAGGAAAAGTTTAGTCAACCAACTCGTCACAATCAACCTCATTCCCACTCGAAATAACCTTTAGCCCACTGCTTAATCCGTTGGGTTCACACATAAAACGGTCTAAAATGCAAAGCTTTCATCTCTCTCTTGAAAAGTCCATCTAACTAATAGAAAACTATTTGCTACTTTCTGAACTTCATCATTTTTACATCTCGTAAAGATTAAGTTGAAGATGACAAAAAAATGCAGAAACTTAGGTTTTGTTTGATAACGACAGATTGAACATTTTTTTAGCATTTTGAGAGTTTTTACACTATTTAAATAACAAATGTGCTATTTTGAGTGTTGATCATCGACATATTGAAGTAGTAGATTGTGGTGTAATTTCCTATTTTACATTATGACCTTTAATTAGTATATTATAAGAAAATAAAAATTGAGTTTTTTTATCTCTGAGAAAATTAAAGATCAAACTTTATCTTTATTATATTTATAATTAATATTATTCACTTAAAATATATACATTTAAGCAATTTCAAATAAGTTAGCTAAAAGTTATAAATCACAAATTGTACGAAGCAGTATAATCATTTTTTTATTAATATGAAACAAAATGTCATAAACTTCATGAGAATATTAATGCGATAAAGAACTATAGAAAATTTGGCAAGTATGTGACCCCCTTTTAGGTTTTTTTTTTATTTTTTTATTTTTTTTTATTTTTATATTTTTGCCTAAAGGTGGTTAAAGCATCGTATTATGCATGACGAATATGTCTTACCCTTCCCCAATTCATATCTCTCTCTAAACTATAGTGATGATGTGCTCAATTTACACACAAAAGAAATAATATATAGCATTAATAATAATTAGTTTGCTCCATATAATTGAATATTACCGTTTTTACGCATATAAATTTGTCAGAAGAAAAGCTTGAGAGAGACGGTCTTCACTATGTTAGAGAAAGACTGCTCTTACCCTTTTATTTGGTTTTCATGACTTTTTTTTTTTAAAAGTTGATCGTTTCTTGAATTGAATCTTAACCTTATACATATTTCTATAATAAGTGTATCTAATTTACCTTCAAGCCTCATTCGAATCTATTTTATTACTCGTGGTACCATTTTTACTTTAAATTGTAAAACAATCGCACAAGAAAGTTTTTCAAAACATTTACTCATTTGTCATAATATTATATTTCGATTCGCAAATTAGCAGCAACTTTCTTTATCTTTTAATACTCCTTGAAAAATAGATATCAAACTTTGTACTTATCAATAATTTGTGAATATCTTATTTAAATTTTGATTAATATACTTTTATATAATGACAAATGAATGTAAATAATATAATTATAAATTATCAATAAAAGTTGAAGTGTATTGTGAGGGAAGTAACTTTAAAATTAGTAGGAAAAATACATATGACATTTGAAAAATAAACTTCGTGTTATGTATAATTAAATATGACATTAGCAATAACAAAAGACGTAGGGCATATTTCAGCGTTCATTTTACCTTTTTACATGAGTAAATTCCATGTAGTACGTATTATGCATGCACATTTGTCACAATACAGTTCGGCCTAGGGCCTTTTAGCCTTATAATACCTCATCTTTTTTTAATCGGAAGTTGTTATAAAAATTGGATATTATAAATATATCAAAGATTTTTTTTTCCTTCTAATTTAATAAAAAGTGAACAAATACTAATGAATATTTTTTTAATATTAATAAATTGCA
Organism: Silene latifolia; assembly: GCF_048544455.1. Classification (NCBI taxonomy): domain Eukaryota; kingdom Viridiplantae; phylum Streptophyta; class Magnoliopsida; order Caryophyllales; family Caryophyllaceae; genus Silene; species Silene latifolia. The sequence continues at coordinate 305,184,148 of NC_133538.1, read as the reverse complement.
GATAATTAATTTATTTCCTATTTCTAATAATAAAACTGTAAAATAATTAATTAATTCTCATTTCTAATAGGAAAATCATATTCCTAATTATAATAGAAAAAATTTAAATGATTATTATCTCCTAATTCTAATAGTATAATTAGAAAAAAAGCCTTAATAAATTATTAATTTATTTCCTATTTCTAATACGAAAATTGTAAAATAATTAATTAATTCTCATTTCTAATAGGAAAATTATATTCCTAATTATAATAGAAAAATTATAAATAATTAATTATCTCCTAATTCTAATGCTAATAGTATAATTAGAAAAAAAAAGCCTCCTTTAATTATATACTAGATTTAATGCCCGTGCAATGCACGGGCCTAGAAATAATATCGCTTATTTAACATTTCTTTAAGGCTAAAATACACTATATTTAAAAAATACATTCTCGGTGCTAACAATACAAAATAAATTTTCAGCTTAGGCAGATTATATCGTTTACTAAAAAAGACTGTTATCGCCAGTAGTTTTCTCAAATGAAAAATTGAATGAAATACATAAACCATAACTTAAACAATAATTTATTAATGATTTGGGATGTTCTTGCTCAAGAATGAGGACTTGTGCACAAAATAATGAAAATCAAATGGGTAATATAACGTACTCATAATTAATAAATAGGATGCTTATATATACATGAAATATATGTTGGTAATGTCGTACCAGATTTTGTAAATCGTTTAAATAAATGAAAAAGAAATGACCAATAATATGGAAGGATGAGAGTTGTGTGTGGAGAAGGAAACCTGTATTCCATGCATAATTTATGTGAAACACTATCAAAATTCTTATGTACTTTTAACTTGTTATATACGTATTATATATAGAAAGTAGTATTTGCGTACAATTAGACCTGTTAAACGGGTCGGGTGGGTCGGATCTCGGGTCGGTTCGGGTTAGGGTTAGAATACGGGTCAATAAATAATTTTTAACGTCTTTTTTAAACGATTTTTTAATTAAAAAGATATTTTTTTAAAAAGTAAAACATATTTAAAATTAATATTTTAATCATATTCAATGCTTACATTAATTATATTGACATAATTATTAAAATAAAGTTTTTTAATAATTATTTTATTATTAAATATTATAAAAGTTATATAAAATTGACTTTTTAGTTGTGTTTGTAATTTTAAGTAATAAAAACAATAATTTTTTAACTATTTTTTCAAATATAATATATAAATATTAATATTTTAATAAAATTTATGATTGACCTTTGACCCAACGGGTCAACCCGTTCGGATCGGGTCTCAAATCTCAATCCTAAAATAATGGGTGCTTTCGGGTTCCGGGTCAAACGGGTCGCGGGTCGAAAAAAGCGGATTTGTAACCCTAAAACGGGTCGGGTGGATCGGGTTTTCGGGTCGGGTCGAGTTTTGACAGATCTACGTACAATATATTGTTATAGAAGCAGGTTTGCACACAAATACACGACATCATGCTCTTAAATTCAATCATATAAATTACGGATTTGAATTAGCATTGCCTCAATAATTCTGACTACACCCAAATTCTATCTCAAATACTCATAATAAGATAGTTAGATATAGTTTTTTTTACAGATAGGATAAACAAATTAAAATGGAGTGATTCGTAAAATTTGATATCGCTCGGAAACTTAATTTTTAACGCGGACACTCGAAAACTAAAGTGAGAGATAAGGTAAGAAAACAACACTTAAAACATGAATGTTCAATTTTGTTGTAATAATCTAAGGTCGTTGATGCCTCTATTATTGCAAGAGTAGTAAAAAACCATCTCTTTTATCTATCATAAAAGTCCAAGTTCATGCGATGCACATTTCTATCACAATGTGCAATGATTTACCGGGTATATGAAGTGGTACTCCCTTTATTCCGGTCATTTGTTTACCCTATTTAATTTTGATGTGTCTCATTCATTTATTTACCTTTTTATATTAGGAAGAATTTTATGTGTAACTTGATCACATTCATATATTAAAGTCCACTTGTAATCCTCTAACAACAATCGCATGTCTTTGTAATGCGAAAATCGAAGATAAGCAAATTAAATAATCGCGACGGAGGGAGTATTTGTAAAATGTCAAAGTTTATAATCTCAAATTCCTTAACAACCATACGTCTCTTATTGTAAAAAGAAATTTGTAGTTCAACTTTTTCAAAGTATATTAACTACTATTATTAAGTAGAGTATTAATTAACAACGTTTGGTTTTAGTACGCAACACAATACTCGGGATTATATTCCGCTCGGTTTTGATTAATATAAATGTACAATATCAATATGATATACGGGTTCCTTATTTCGTTTACATTGAATTTGTACATTGTGTATGATATATATGTACACAAAATCCTTTCTATGCTTCTCCGTTCATAAAGTATATATCACTAAAGCTCCTTTCCAAGTCACCAAAAGATTAAAAAAGCCTCTTCTTTATTTGATTGCGTTGTCTAATTTCAATCCAACACACAAATATCTTGATAAAAAGGTTTTTTTGGGGAGTTACCACATATATCTCGATTTACTATCTCCTTTGGAAGTTTCAGTGATAAAAGCTCATAGATGTGCTTTAGATGGATAAAAAAGATCAATCCGACACACAATTTGCGTACTTATAATTTCAATGTTATGGCGAGATAAAATTAATAAATAGACTTGTTTTGCTCAAACCCACCAATTCTGCTATTTTACGGGACTACAGTCACATGTGTTGCTCCATAAAATCGTTCTTCGTAAGAAAGAAATGCATCCCAAAAATACACGTAAACAATAGAAAAGAATGTAAGGTTGAACTATGGAGCAATATATGCAACTATTTGCTATGCGTAAGGTAATTTTGACGTACTTAGGGGAGAAATATACTTGAGAACGAATGAGAGATTTAAATAAGAATCAAACATAGAGGGATTAAGCTTTGACATATATATACTCCGTACTCTGAATGTTTTTTTTTGTTGGTGGATGGACATATAGCTTTTATCGTTGTCTTACCTGCAAGTAATTTGATTTATTGAATAAAATCGTCAAAAATAAGAGTATCTAGAAAGCTGATTTACCAATAGATAATGCATCCAATAAATGTGCTCAATATAACAATGAAAAAGGGAGCCTACAGGAGTGCTTACCAAATTCACAATTGCATACAATGACAATGGATTGGAGATGCAACGCATAGTGAATATATATACTATTTTTTAGCGTAATTTCACATGGAATTAAGTTCTACTAAAACTGAAACTTTAGTTATCAGATAAAAAATATTTTGAAAATTTATCACTTATGATAAAAACAGATTTTTATTCTCTTTTAAATTCATCTAGGTAGTTTTAAAAAGTTGGAGACTGTAATATTACTCGAAAAAAGCTTCCTTTATTAATATAGATAGATATATATTGATTGATTGATTGATTTGATATTTTAAGCTTTGAAATCCAAGTGTTTCCCAAACATCATTGGAGAATTGAAATTTGTAATTGATTTCCAAGGGTACTCCAAACAGTTTTATGGAATTGGAAATTAAATTGAATTTCAATAATTCAATATCTTGAATTAGATTCTTACAAATTGAAATAATTTCAAATTCCCAAACACTACCTAATTTAACTGATACGGTCATAAAAGTTGATAATTATGATTTAACGAGAAAGTCATGAAAGCCGATATCACGATCTTCATTCAATGCGGATTTGTACGTACCAAAAAAAAAAAAACCTTTTATAATTGTATTTATACCAAGATTACCAACATAAAAAATGAAAAAGACTAGTTAAAGGCACCGATTATGGAACACATTATTACGAATTGAAGAACACGAGTAGGACTAACTCAACTAGAACGTCTTTGTTTATATTAATTCACACTAGTGTAACACCCATAAAAATTCACGGGATTATTTTCAACTTTTTCAAATAATTTATTTAATAAAATTGTGAAATGAATGTTAAGCAATATATATCATCAGCGCGTCTTGCTTCAGCCGACCGTTTCTCACCTGAAATAAGACGGGCAATATGTTGTTATTTTACAATAAAATGTTGTTACTTCCAAATAACATGTTACCATTATTTTTCACATTTTCTGGGTAAAAAGTGACAACCTCTAGTGATAACATTTTGTGGATTAAATGGTTACATTATCTTAAAAAATGGCAACATTTTGTCGGTCTTATTTCAGACGGAAAAACAGTCTTTCTGAAATAAGAATCTGTGATATATCATTTATCCACTTATTATTTCAACCTATATATTTGGCATGTAGTACGTACTTTGCAATTGGAATGATAATTAATAAATTTTAGTTCTTTGTTCATATACACTTCAGTTTTTGGCTACTATTTTCTCAAATATTCCAACGTTTTAAACCTTTCTTATAAAATTAACTCATAAATCATCGGAGGAAAAATTTCTGACAAAAATGAATCTGAATTATTGCAAAAGACCTCATTTTGAAAAAAAATTTAGACAATTCATTTACAATGTTATGAATGGTAAAAATGTAAAATTAGAAGAATAACGAAAGAGCTCTATTAGTAAATAAGATTTTTCTAACATGTGTCCTTAGGGCACATGTTAATAAGTTAATTACAGAAAGTTTGTTGAGAATAAATCATGAAAGATAGATGTACAAACTCACATGTACCATAATTAGTGAAATATTCTCAACAAACTTTCTTTAATTAACTTATAAACATGTGCCCTATGGGCACATGTTAGAAAATCCGAAATAAATATTACTACGTCGTTGCACAATTTATCTTATATTCTATGTAAATTTACTTTTTCGGTACTTTATTACCTATTTATGTCAAAATGGTATCCAATTGGTCTCAAAATTCCTGAACCCGAGACTCGGAGTGAACATGTCGAATGTATTGAGAGTGAACAAAAATACGTGATATAGTTCTATTACATTGGTTTTGGGTCAAGCTAAAACATAATCTTATACCCGGCTTTTGACCCAGATTGTTTCAACATAAAGTATATAAATTAATTATTTTTTTAGCATTCGAATAAAATAAAAGTTGTTCTGAAATTCGGTCATTATACACGGATCACCAAGACTTTGGAGATATAGTCTCTCACTAAGTAATTGGGAGATCAATCTTTCATAACGGTCATAAACTCAAACAATGGAAGATAAGTGATAAAAATAATCTGGAGTATATTATTACTTGAATATATTAGTGGAAATAAAAGGTAAATAGATATAAAAACAATATTTTTGCTACATAGATCACATCTTTAGACGCTAATTACCCAAAGTATTCTATATGATATATCTTGTAATCCATGTGATCTTATACTCCCTCCCTTCCCATTTTCTCGAAACGGATTATTCAACTAAAGTTTTCATTTCCTTTTTGGATAATTTTTACTCTTATTTTATTCATTCCTCTCTCCTATCACCAAACCCTACACAACTCTTTTACTCATATTTTATTACTTTCCTTTATATTTTGGCCGCACCATTCTTTATTTAACTACTAATAATTCATCTCTCTCTCCTATCCTCATATTAAATGGGAACAATATAGTGACTGGGAGGGAGTATCAAATATTCCCGAAAAATATTGTAGATATTTTAAGAAGCAAAATCTTCAAAAATAACTACCAACAGTCACTACTCACCATGTAGCCGATTTAAGGAGAATACTTTCAGCCGACAATGTTCGCGTCGCGGTCGAGCTAATTGCAAGGGTAAGTCGATGTTATTGGTTAGAAGTTCATGTGTTTTTTGCAGGTTTACCGGAGGTCTAGAGATGGTCTCGCATTCTAAAAGAAAAGCGGAATGTTCTATCCACTTCGACTACTTTTACCATCCCCCGATTAAAAAGCGTCGTCTTTGTGTTCTTGATGAGTCTGTTTGTAAAAGTTATGCTAGTTGTGCTTTTGTTAGTTCAGGGGTCTCTACCGACCCTCGGTTTGTACTATAACAGGTTAGTATGTTTGAACTTTTCTCGTTTATAATAGTACACAGTTGTTAAAAAAAAAAAAAAAAAAAAGTCACTACTCAATAAACTACACTCAAGGCCCCAAAAGGGTCACATTACCTACCATCCATGAGACATGACTACGAAACCCATAAAATTTCAATTGTTGTCAATCAATATATCTATCTATCTATATTAATAAAGGAAGCTTTTTTCGAGCGATTTTAGAGTCTCCAAAATTAGCGAACTACCTAATATATTTTTTTTAATGCAGATATATTTAGAGATAGTTTAATATATACAGCAATACTAATCTAACTGCAATTCCAAACGAACATTTGTTATTGGGTTACGTTGTTATTTGTTATTGATGATTTTTGGTGGGACACTATGACATGAATTCTAATAGAAAACAAATACCGAGCTACATAAGATAAGATAGTATGCAATATAACTAGAGCATTGATAACGTAGTATATATATTTAGGTTTCAATTTACATCTTGCATAATACTCTCTCATAGTTTAAATATATTTTCCTTCGTCTATATTTTTGCTCTTTTTTATTTTCGGTTATTTATGATTTTAGTTATTATATTACTAACATTGGTTAATTTGTATACATTAACGCAGGTAAATTGACATTATTGCTGAAGATCATGTATGAAACTACTTGAAACCTAAAGATGCATATATAAATTTAGATACTTTGTTATCATAATGAATGAAGGTAAGGTAAACGATTAATGTTTTAAATTTAATCCTTTGTAAGATCAAACAATTTACACTTTTCCCTTATTGCTCTTATAGTTACTCCCTCTCTCTATTATATGTTTTTACTTTGTTCTCATTTGTCGAATGTATGTTGTCGAATTGTATATAAATCTATACAATTAATTGATAGAGTGGACATGACCTTAATTCACTTACGATAGAATTTGTTAACCTTGCGGACTAACAAAACTCCCATGAATTCAGGTTGATAAAAGCACCTATTACCTTTTCGCAAAATTCCAACACCATGTTTTCTAATATATGGAAGAAACGTGTTTGTATTTTTTTTTAATGTTAGTTTTATAATAGTCTTAATTGACCCAAATGCATGAAGAGTTTATACGAGGTTAATTTTTATTAGTAGTGGATCTTGGTCCTTGGAGCAAGCAAATAAGAGGCCAGGGGCGAGTTTTATACTATGAATGTTGGGCGTGAAAATTTAATACTCAATTACTGGGCCAAGGGTAGTCGGATGATCCAAACCTCTTAAACAGAAATATAATCTATGGTACAAAAAAATTCGATTTGTTTATGTCGTAATTTTATAGTACTTACGTAGGACAATACCATATGGTTTTGACAATACCATATGGTTTTGATAAAAGTTTTTATACAACCTGACAACCATCATTCATGTAGTAGGTAACATAATTATAGCCCGTATAAATAAGCACTGTTCATTTGAATGCAATATGGTGTTATTACTTATTAAAGCATCGTGTCTATGGAGGGTGAGGTTTGTATTTGTCATTAAGGTTTTTCTTCAAGCTGCTTTTGGTCCAGAACAAGAAAAAGGATAGTTCTCGATTGACCTTTAATATTATATGCGTGTCTTCTCTATACTTATGGTTTGGGGAAATCATTAGTAGATTTTAGTTGTGTTGCGCTGATCATATGCCTATTTCTCTTCTTTGAGTCTGGGATCAATACACCTCCATTTGGCTTTTTGGGTGTGAAAAAAGTCAAATGGGGGGCTTATTAGTTGAACTTATGGGATTAGTACATCTTACTTTGCCTTCTGTTCCTTCCTCTGTAATATTCTGTATCCTTTGTTCTTTTATCAGACATCTTACATGATTTCTCCAGCAGCCTGAACGCCAAAGTCTCCCATAATATACATTTTCACTGACATCATGTCATCATGGCATTGTTGTCTTTTAGGATATCGGAGGTTGTGATATTCAAAAGTAGGAGATCCGTGAAGTTCGCAGTTGAGCTACCCTTGACTCATCATGATTTATACAAGCAAATCGGGATTGATCCTCCTCGAGGTGTTTTGCTCTATGGTCCTCCCGGCACCGGGAAGACGATGCTTGCGAAGGCTGTTGCAAATCACACAACTGTTGCCTTTATAAGAGTTGTTGGATCTGAATTCGTTCAGAAGTACCTAGGTGAGGTATGTTTTCCTCCCTATCTTCTCCGTTTCTACTTGCTACTGTTCTAGAGGGGTCTAGGATAATGTGTGATTGTTTTTCTCTGTCCATTTTTTCCTGGGAATGGAGGTATCAAATTGATAAGGTTTGTCCATTTGCTTTTCTGATGAATCTAATTATCCTTGGGTGCAGGGTCCGCGAATGGTACGTGATGTCTTTCGCCTTGCGAAGGAAAATGCACCAGCGATTATATTCATAGATGAAGTAATACTCTGTTTAACTTCCTATTGTACATATTAACTTCAAGAAAAATAGAATAGAATAATAAAACGTGAACAAATACGACACAAGTCTAACACATTTGGTCTTAAAGACGATGAGAAGAAACCTTAAATCCTTAAATGCATACTAATCATTATAATTAAGCTAGGTATGGGCTTAAAGAAAAGTATGTTACTAATTACCGTAATTATTTGACTGAACGTCCGATAAATAATCATTTTTCCACCATCGTGTTTAACTGTTTTATAGGTAATTGTGACAAGGCAAAATGTCACTTCCATTGACATATGGTAGTATAAAATAAATATTGACAACTTTTGAGAATCTATTATTATCCATAATGAAACATATAATTTGTTTATATTCTTTGGATATAAAGATCGAGTTCAATTGCCCATCTATTGTTTGACAAAAAGTATTGACCAAATTATTTTTAACAAGTCGTTTCAGTTATGTCACTGACTTCAAATAAAGCCACATACTTTTTTTTTTTATAATTGTAAATAAGTCTTTCTCAAAGTTTAATTAAAGAATATATTGTTTTTAATATTGTTAAAGAAAATTACAAAAGACTTTACCGAGCGGCCCGTGCATTGCACGGGCATTAAATCTAGTATATATATAAAAGAGGCTTTTTTCAGGCACTGTGAGAAACTCCAACTTTTCTAAAACACCCAAGTAATTTTATTATTATTAAAGATAATAAATAACTACCAACAGATAAAAATAATATAATTGCTAATGAGTTTGTAAAGCTTTATGTTTCAAGGAATTTGTATTAGATATAAATTCCTATTATTAAATGTTTTTAAATCCTAAAACATACCAAACTCTACAACTCCATATCTATATATATGAACATTCGTCCAACTCCAACCTTAAATCTTGCCTACAATTAACGTTTTTTTGTTGCAATGTCATGTTTTTTATTTTAATTTAATTCTTTATTCTCTAATCTAGATTTTATTTTACAGGTACAATTCAACATTGCGGCGGCTAAAATATCATTCTTCCTCCCATCACTTTCTACAACATGATGCTGCTCCTTGAAGAAGAACCAGAGAACAAGCTGGCGATCTACAAACCAGGACGACCCGTTGCATTTGTTTCACTCCGGAAGAAAGATGGGGTCGCGCAATTAAACTGTTTTACATTGCTAGATCATATAACTTCTTTACCGGCTGTTTTTATGACGATAATGAATGTAAAGTTGTTAAGATTGTCGTGTTTCCGAAAAATGGTGAAATTGTGGAAGACGGTTTTTTTTTCGGTATAGAGATGTTATCGCCTCGAATGTCGAGTTTTGTGATGGAATGTTCACTTATTTGGTTGAGTCTAATTTGAAGTTGTACTTGGTTAATAAAGAGGTTAACACTACTGGTGGGTTCGAGGAAGCGATATATCCTGACCCGGAAACAAAGAAAATGGTGAGGACTCAAGTTTATTGTGAGCCAATGCAGCCAATGTGCCTTGGTGTTTGGGGTTTAAAGGAAGGGGATGGACCGTTTTGGGACCCGACTTGGAGTTTAGATGATCGGGTTTTCTTTGTGAGTATGTGACGTTTTCTATGTCGGCAAAGGAAGTTGGGTTGAAGAGAGGAGATTGTATCTTCTTCAATCAGGAAGGGTTTAGAGGTCATTTGTGTTATGGCGGGTATGGTAGTGATGATGAATGTGACAGTTGTGACCATACTTATAAGTCGTAGCTGCAATTGTTTAGCATAAACTGCGGGATTTTCGTCTTGCCACAGGGGTCAATTACTACCACCCTGATTGCAATATTACTTTAACTTAGCAACTAAACTACAGAGTACATAGCATCGCAGAAGCTAAAACAGTTGCAAAATAACCTTAAACTAAGCAAACTACTCCGAAGAAACTACATAATTTATATCAAACCATTCGATGGTCCCTAGTCAGAAAACGTGCATACACTTTTATCTAAACAGTTGCAGACACTGGTTCATACAGACATATAGAAAGAAGCACACAGAAAGTAAAGATAAATCTCTAACTGATAAACGTCTAACTGTCAAGAATAGAAACCCTCGCTCTCTCCTTCACATATTCACCCATCTCCTTCTCCTCCCTCGTTCTCTTTCCATCTCCATTTCCTTCACTTTCCTTCACTTACTTTCGTTTTATCTTCCTCTCCCTATCTATCTCCGTCTCTCATCTGTTCGCATATTCATCTCTTTCCCCCTATCCGTCTAACTCTTGCAATGGTTAATCCTTGTTTACAATTTAACATAAATTGAAACGGTTCACTATGTCGTGTTTCACGAGTGGGTGACTATAGTACAACGCTCAATAAAAAATGTTCACAATAAGAAAATGTTTCTTTTAATCCAATTGGCCCATACACGAAATAAGCACACGCACATATATTTCAGCACATTAAACAATAAGAGATTGAAGTTTCTGACTTACCAGGTGTGCAATTTGTGGACTCCTCAAAATCCTTCAAAAACACCATTGAAGCCACTGTCACAGAAACATATATAAAACATATTAATACATTATCACAAAGCTTACAACAATGCAACCTTAGTTGTGTTCAATGAGAGATAGTCTAAAGAACCTCTAAACGATAACAAGTTCTAACTGTACCTTGATATGTCGAAAAAATTAAACAGTTTCCATAGCAGAAATAGCGACACTACTGTACTTTTTCTATACACCAAAATATCCAAATTTCGACTGTTACCATCTCATACATCAAAGTACCAAACTAACTGGAACATTGCAGTAGTCAGACGGGATAAATGCATAATTCGTTAATGACAAGTAAAGCATCGATAAAGTTTTAACCTATGGATTGAAAATGGGAGCTTATGGCTGCAGTTTAAAATTCATTTCCCCTAGTAATTGTACATCTCTAGTGCAATTTAGGATATAAGCCCCAACAAGACTTATTAAACAACCCCTTTGTACAATTATTCAACCACCGAAGCATCCGTCCACGTAATAACCATTATACTGAGAAATACAAAACTGGGTCAGGTTAAGTCCTTGATTTTCTTCCTTACCATCCTGCGGTTTTTAAACGCTATTCCTGCACTTTGGGTTTCAGCCTGCTCTGATCTATCAACATATGTCATTCACTATATTTAGCACCGCACATTTCCTATTTCACTTTCTGCTTTCATTATGTCTTTACTCACCTTCTCCTTTTATTCTGCCCCCTACTTTCTCTTTTCATTTCTCCATTCCCCGCATCATCCTTCTCCTCTCTCATCAATTCACCCTTCTCCTCCTTCATCAACGTGCTATTTCTCCATTTCGTTCACTCATCCATTGAGGCTTTCTTATTTCCACAGGTAACTTATTCTTCACCTTTACCTCATAGATCTGAGTCATTCGACCAATATCATATGGATAGACAGTCTCGTAAGGCAAACAAAGAAGTTCCATCATTAAACTATCCATGTATTCTCTCCAAACCTAATCATTTTGGGTGTGCTTGGAACTTTGGATAGCAAAAGTGGAAGGAAAGGGACGGGAGGGGGATGGAAGGGAGGAAAGGGAAGAAAAGGGGAAGTAGACGACTATCTTAACCAAAAACTTAAGCTCATGGTTGCCGTCAAACAAACCGTACAGATTCATAACACTACAACAGCTAAACAACCACATTGTAAGATCAACTGAAGATAGAAACAATGGTAAATAAACAAATGTGACACGACTAGCTTAACCAAAAACTTAAGCGGATGGTTGAAATCAAACCAAATGTACACATTCATAACAACACAACAGCTAAATAACACACTGTAACATAATCTAAAAATACAAACAACGTTAAAAACAACAGAAAATGAACAAATGTGAGACGACTTTCTTAACCAAAAACTTAACCAAAAACTTAAGCCGATGATTGACAACAAACTAATCGTCTTAAAGAGATTGGAGGTAGTAACTTAAGCCGATGATTGACAACAAACTAATCGTCTTAAAGAGATTGGAGGTAGTAATTTACCTATCACCATTATAAGAGGAAGGTCTCTTGAGAGATAAACTGATGATCTTCCTTATAATTATTCTAGTTAGGCTCAATTAAACACCCACTAAAATATTCTTTATCTTCTAATGCCATCTTTGCGAAGCTACTACCCAGATTAATGAATTAACACTGAAGATGCTTTCATCCTTGTCAACTCAATACACATTTTATAGTGACAATTAACAGCTCTTTGTTGTGTTTCGTACTTTTGTAAGAAGATTCAGCAATAGGTTCTTGCCATGGTTAGAAAAAGCTAAAATTCAAACTGGCCTTAAATGTGACAATCTATGAGATTGAAGACTTGAGTCCTACTTAGAATTGGATTTAGAAATAAATGTAGCCACTGAGACTTTAAACTAATGCACAAAAAAGGAGCCTGACTTTCTAGCAATAGATAGAAGAAATTGAAACAAAGAAGAAGATGATGCTCAAAAGTAAAAAAAAAAAAAAGTAGCTACTTGACACGTATCTTGCAAGAATTAGAGAGCGAGAGCCATTCCTTCACAAATTTGACAAAAGACAAACAAGGCTTTATCAGCTAATTGTACCATTCTACCAAACACCGATCCATATTATTTTCCTAGATAATAGCCTCCCAAGTAGGCCAGCACCATATTTTCTTCAATACCGAGGAAACTCATACCGTTTTCAATAACCTTTATCAACTTTGGTCTTCCCCTACCACTCACAATCATATTTGTACCCCATTTATCAAGTCTCTTACCTAAGGAACCTCTGACTCGTCCATTTCCCACTTGGCTAAGCCAATTGAACCGATCCCTACTCATCTTATATTCAATTGATGCAACTCATATCTTCTCCATATTCTCTTTGTTTCCCTTCAGTTCCTTCTTTGTATGGTCACACATCCGCTGCTACATAAGCATCTCTGCCATAACCACCCATCTAAATGTCACTTGCTTCCTGACCCAACACTTTCTAATATATAACAAATTGGGACCACTATTGTACGAATGTACGGTATAACCAAAAATGATCATCAAAGATAAACAAGATCTTAGGCACATTCAGTTAGTTACTCTGGGAACAGTCAGAGTTTAAGAAACACACACACAATCCCGCCTGATATTTAAGTCACGCAGATAAAATTATGCTATATAGAGGCATGGCCAATGACACTTCTGATGTATTTTAAAGGAATGAATATGCCAGAGTTGTATCTTAAAAGAATGAATATGCCAGAGTTGTGTAAAATGACTAAATGAGTTTCCCAAGAGTAATTGGTTGTTCTGCAAGTCCCGATTAACATTTGTTTCATTTAAATTTATAGTTTATACTTCTCCAACCGACCAGAAATATCGTTTTGCCAAGTCCCGATTAACATTTGTCCCATTTAATTAATAGTCATTTAACCATACCAGGCAACCTAAATTTATACTTCCTAGGTGGTGTCAGATCTATATAATCCAGAAATAAAGTAAATTCTTCATTCAGTATGCTAAATTAAACATTTTAAAAATCTCTACATAAATTTATACTTCCTCCAACCGACGAGAAATATCATATTTCCATGTCCCGATTAACATTTGTCCCATTTGTTTAATAGTCGTCTAACCACACCACTATACCAGGCAACCTAGTAGTAGATAACTTATTTCCTTAAGGACTGCTAAAAAGTTTATACTTTTAAGTCCAAATTTTCTTTTCTTCCAAAAAATCAATCTTATTCCAAAAATGGAAATGTTTCAGGCTGAAATTAAAAATCATAGTTCTGTTGACGAGTCGTCCTCCCCATTTTATCACAAGCTCTACTATTTCTTTTAACTCATAACTTACCACCACAATAAACCTTCATTACCATGCAGCCATTATATAAGAAAGACACAAATAGTTGAGCCCCCACACTTGCACATACCTCTAAAACCTCTAATCAATCTCTATTTTGACAAACATCTACTTAAGTCAGATACCTTTGCTCACTTTATCATCATTTCCTCCATATACAAATAGTCGAGGTATGAAGCTCAATCAAGACTTCAGTGTAATTATAATATTTTGAGAAAAAAACAATGCTAAACTAAATGATCATTCTTGTCCTCATATGGGTGGTTTTCCACAACCAACGACCCCAATTCGAAAGAACCCATGAAACAAAACATGAACAAGAAACAATTTGAAAGAAATGAGTCGACTTTGGTTAATTAAACAAGCTAATCACTGTCATCATGGTCGAAGTTCGGAACTTTTTTAAAGTTCTATCCGATTGACTCACTCCATCACAAAAGAAACAACGATCAATCCAATCATGAAATACTATACTACTCACCTCTTCAAAACAATCAAAACCCACAATTCAACAACAACAAAAAAAAGTAACAAAGATCCGGTAAACAAAGAAACTAATAGCATACCAACAGTGGCACAAAAAGGGTAAGAATCTGCAGCCAAGATGATGGTTGAGCAACAACCTTTCCACCTGCGATGGATGAAGCTCATGGGCTTGAGAATTTGATCAAAGTAAAAGGTGTGTCTACGAAAAGCGGAGGATCAAAGTAAAAAGAACAAATCATTGCCGGAGGATCTCATATCATAACATGTAATTGGAGTTACTACGAAGTATGATTTGAAGTAAAATAAAAAGAGTCACAAACCTTGATCTTGGTCTTAAGAGCTCTAATAATACCAAGCTTAACTTCATTATATGAACCAACCGATTGTCTGATCTCTCCATACTATCTCAAACCAATTCCTAAAGTTTGGTTTTTTTACCGAAAGAAGATTAATTAAAACTCTGACGAAGCTAAAAGAACTCAAATACTCCGTAATAACCCAGGAAAAAGTCGACTAAAAACCCAGATCACCAAAATTAAACCAAAAAATAAAAGGAATTGATCATAAAGTGTGTTAGAAAAGAAAAAAAGTTAGGGTTAGGAAATATAAATACATAAGACAAATGAATGACCATGACTAATAAGGAAAGGCGTTCCGTCAATGTCAGTTTGAGAATCAAATAATCAAAGGTGAAGGTATGAAAGAAAAACAATGTATTGAGAGAAGAATGGGGTGAGAGGGATGATCTTGATGGTACGGTGGAGTAAAGAGAAAATGGGATGTTCTGAACTTCTGATGTGATGATTTGATTTAGAGAGTGAGGAATAATGAAGTGTGTTGTCTTTGTATGAAGGCCCAGGCTCAAAAATGCAGCGTTAAACAAGCCCACATATATAGCCCAAACGGAAGGAAAGACCAATGACAAAACGACCTATAGTGCTGCGTTTAACACTGTTCAAATGAACAGTACGCACCCCTTGGAGACATTTAGAATAAAAAATAAAATAAGGTGAGTAGATATATTCTTGTAATCTTTTAGTTGCCTTACTTGTAGGAGATATCTTAGGATAGTTTTGACTACGTCATGTATAAAAGTTATGGTTGTATTCACGTTTAATGATCATCAAATAATATTCTTGCCTTTTAGCCTTTCATAATTCTCTTTTACAATTTATTCACGTTTAACGCTTTTCTTCACGGTGATTTAAGTGAAGAAGTTTACATGAAATTGCCACCGAAATTCGAAGCTAGTGGGTCCGGAAAGGTGTGTCGCCTTTTGAAGTCTCTTTATGGTTTAAAACAAGCCTCGAGGAATTGGTTCGCAAAGTTGACGGATGCGTTAAAAGGTTATGGGTTCACTCAATCAATGGCGGATTATTCGTTGTTTACAATGAATAAAGACGGTATTTTCCTTGCTATTTTAATATACGTTGATGATATGATTGTGGTAAGTGATAATACTCGTGCTTGTGACAATTTAAAATCCTTTCTCGATCAAAAATTTGGCATCAAAGACCTTGGCAAGCTTAAATATTTCTTGGGCATAGAGGTAGCACGTGGGGCATCGGCCTTATTTCTTAGCCAACGGAAGTATGCTATGGAGATTATTAAGGAAGCTAAGATGGAAGGGGCCAAACCCGCCAGCACTCCTTTACCCCGGCCGAAGGGGACATCTTGAAGGATCCTATGGTGTACCGTAGATTAGTAGGCCGCCTTGTTTATCTAACCATCACTAGACCCGATTTGGTTTATGTAGTGCATATCCTGTCCCAATTTGTTCAAAGTCCACGAAAGAAGCACTGGGATGCAACATTAAGAGTAATACGATACATAAAAGGCACTCCGGGAAAAGGGATTGTGATGGGTCGGAATTCGACCTTTCAGTTCCACGGATATTCGGACTCCGACTGGACACGGCGTCCTCTAACTAGAAGGAGTTTGACAAGGTATTTTGTTTCATTAGGCACCACACCAATTTCTTGGAGGGTGAGAAAACAGCCCACGGTAGCCTTGTCTACAACAGAAGCGGAATATAGAGCAATGGCGGCAGTCACACGCGAACTTATTTGGGTCAAATATTTTCTCACTTCACTCGGCATTTTCCACAGGCATCCAATGCAAGTTTTGTGCGATAATAAGTCGGTTTTACACATTGTCCAGTTTTTCATGATCGCACAAAACACATTGAGATAGATTGTCATTTTATTCGGCAACATTTGGTTAGCAAAAATATTGAAACTATTCATGTTCCGATCAAAGAGCAAATCGCGGACCTTTTCACTAAAGCACTAGGTGGTGAAGCGTTCGCCTATTTACATGGTAAGTTGGGCATTTGGTTACCCAATGCTCCAACTTAAGGGGGAGTGTGGATATATATTATACGATATTATAGGGATAATATATTTACCATATGATTCCTCATTCTGTTGTACATATTGTTAGGATATATATTCTTGTAATCTTTTAGTTGCCTTACTTGTAGGAGATATTTTAGGATAGTTTTGACTACCTCATGTATAAAAGCTATGGTTGTATTCACGTTTAATGATCATCAAATAATATTCTTGGCTTTTAGCCTTTCACAATTCTCTTTTATAGTTTATCAAAAGTCGAAAACCCACCCGAACTTTTAGAACCTTGCCACATACGGAGTAGTATCATAAGGTCATTTTATCCAAAATTTGCTGATAATTAATCAACTGAGAACTTCTGGCATCTGAATCCAATCTAGGAGTAGAAGCTATCTGTAGAGGAATCTATGATAATGTTTTGTAGCCCTCCAATTGTCGACGCCAGCATGATAAACACCCCTATGACTATGCATGACTGCACAACACAGATGAACATGAAAAACAAATTAGAATGATGATCGTTTTCATGAATCAAGAAGGATATATTTAGAATAATTACCCAATTGATGAGCCAAGAAATGCTGAATTTGTTAGGCTTCTTGATGATGAGCCATATTACGCTAGGAAGTTGCAAGTTCATCAAACACGATGATTACGAGAAATAAGACACATGTTTAATTGCATTGTTAGAAATGTGATGGATATTAAAAGAAACGGAGACCTTACGAAGTACGAAGTTGGAGCAAAACCAAATCCTCCAAAGAACCCAAGAAGATCTCCGAAGAAAGGGAAGGAAACTCCAATGAACAATGTAAATGCTGCATTTTCATCCAAAGTTAAAAGAGTATTCATTACCCTTTATTAAACATCAGAAGATATGACCCGAGATCTAAATTAGACCGGGCAATATAACATGAAAATGACTCATAACACAAAATGAGCTGAACGGACCTAAGTTTACCTACGTTACAAATGACATAAACCTAAATAAACATGACTCTAAGTGACCCAATCTTACCCAAATGTTCGGCTTGTAACCCCTAACTGTAATGACCAGTACTAACCACCCATCCCGAATGGCTCGACCAAATCTGGCCAGAAGAGTACAATTTACCGAAAATGGCCCAATCAGAAGCGTGACTCATTTGTGAGGTCGACTTACCAATGTAAACAGAACGAGTGATGAGTCGAAGTGCAACTCCCTTGGGAAAATTTGTAACACCCCAAGAGTATGAGAGGAAAATTGCCCACATCGGGAAAATATGGAGCTTGTGATATGTTTATAAGGGATTCCACCCACCACTTAGTAACAAGGCCTTGTGCTTTTGGGCTTAAGTGAGGACAAATAATAGGCCCAAAAGTACACTTCCCATCTTATTGGGGTTGTGTTATGACGGTGGCGGGTCGGGTAGTTATAAATGGTATCAGAGCAACCTTGCGATCGTGTGTGAGCCTATGGTCAGGAGTACCCGGGTCACCCACCTAGCGGGGGAAGATTCTGGGCTTGGCTGCGGTCAAGTTTAACGCACAACGAGGACGTTGTGTTCTTTAAGTAGGGGAGTTTGTAACACCCCAAGAGTATGAGAGGAAAGTTGCCCCACATCGGGAAAATATGGAGCTTGTGATATGTTTATAAGGGATTCCACCCACCACTTAGTAACAAGGCCTTGTGCTTTTGGGCTTAAGTGAGGACAAATAATAGGCCCAAAAGTACACTTCCCATCTTATTGGGGTTGTGTTATGACGGTGGCGGGTCGGGTAGTTATAAATGGTATCAGAGCAACCTTGCGATCGTGTGTGAGCCTATGGTCGGGAGTACCCGGGTCACCCACCTAGCGGGGGAAGATTCTGGGCTTGGCTGCGGTCAAGTTTAACGCACAACGAGGACGTTGTGTTCTTTATGTAGGGGAGTTTGTAACACCCCAAGAGTATGAGAGGAAAGTTGCCCCACATCGGGAAAATATGGAGCTTGTGATATGTTTATAAGGGATTCCACCCACCACTTCGTAATAAGGCCTCGTGCTTTTGGGCTTAAGTGTGGACAAATAATGGGCACAAAAGTACACTTTTCATCTTATTGGGCCAAGGTTGTTTTATGACAGTGGCGGGTCGGGTTGTTATAAAATTCAAGCTCTTAGACATCAATTGTAACACCCACATACACCAATGTGCCTTATCAAGACAACCCTAACGTATCAAGGTGCTACCATCTCGGTTTCCCGAGGTTAAGTATATCAAAGAGACCATCAAAAAACGTTTAATTAAAAGATAACAACTGTTAATCAAAATACAACTGAAAGTTTAACCAAAACTGTTTACAGCAAAACAACCCAAAAAGACTAAAGTATAAACTGTCAGCGGAAGCTAGCTAAGCGATTGGTGATGACTCGACCCCTATCCATGTTGGAGTAAGTGTCCTCAACAATAGTGCGATCACATGTTTAAATCTCATGATAAGAATACGTAAGGGATGATTCAATTATATAGTCAACTGATCAACATTAATCGGTAATGATTGGCTAACTAGAGTTTGACATTACTGTCGTTTGACGGTGGTGATCAGTTGATCCCTAAGGTCACACCTATAGGACAATTCCCTTAATAAATAAGTTGATTAATTGTATATCGATACAAGTTATTCAATTCCTTAAATTTGAACAATACATTTGTGAGTGAGAATATTTGTATCTTATTGTAATTTGATTAAATAAGATTTATTTTAGTAATTAAAAGATTTCATTACTAAAATTCATTATCGTTTGTGAAACAATTAAATTAAGAATGATTGATTAATTATAATTGCAAAATATTGTGAATTATATTTTTATGGCCCATTTTAATAATTGTAATCATGTATTACTAGTTAATTTGTCACAAGTAATCTATTTGTTATAAAATGATATTCAAATGGTTAAATATGCATTAAAAATAGATATGGGCATGGTGTGTGACACATGACCTAACAAATGACATTTGACAAAATTACGAAAATAAAATGGAGTCCATTTTATATAGGGCACCGGTTTTATAGAGGAAAATGGGGTTTATTATGTTTGTTAATTTTGAATGGAAAACATAATCATCACCCTAATTACCCTAGCCTTACACACCTATTATTTAGAGAAGAGAAAAAGAAAAAGAGGAAGCCATGCATTGGCTTTGGGACACCACCCCAACCGGCTCTCCTCTTTATTATGAGAAAAATAATCTCATTTTTCTCTTAATAAATTATTCACATTCTTACATAATTATCTCATCTCTCTAAAATAGTTTTAGAAACTTTGATTAATTGTTCAACAATTTCTAATATCACATAATATTATTACTAGTGTAGTAATAACAAATAGTATTAGAATTATTAAGGATATCTAATATATTAATCTAGTTAATTAGTATATTAGATTTAATGGTTTGTTTTGGGTGCAACAAGAGGAGAATCTCTACACTTGAGATTTTGGAGGATCATCCATAATATTTAAGCTCAAGAACAAATAAGGAAGGTGTCCTTATTTGTGCCCAAAATTTCGAACCATATATAATGTAAGGAACATTATTTTTCTTTTCATCTCTTATTTTAGTTATGCATGCACTAGATCGTAATGAACTTATGATTAAAGTGTTAATTATTTCACCATTAAAAATGTCTAATAATAGGTATATAAACTTAACAATTGGTATCAGAGCATAGGATGTCGCATGCATAATCAATTTATAGTTTTTTCGAGTTATAAGTAACTTAATTAAAACTAATAATTTGTGATTTATTAGATAATGTCACGAAATCATATTGCATATTGTATATTCTGGTCCTAAAATGTATTTGGGTCATTTTGATGATTTATGGTATTTTATTGCTTGTTTTAATGATTTTTAGTGATTTTATTACATTTTAATGGGTAAAATAGGATTTAAAATGCTAAAAATAGTTAGACTTAGTTTCTGATCTTGAAATTTTTATATGACCTCTCATGCATATTTTATTTATTGTATGTAAAATTTCGTATAAATTTGATTTATTTTGCATGATTTATGATTTTTATGAGATAAAAATGGAATAAATGGAGGTAAAATGGTTAAAAATAGTTAAATTTCGGAACAGGCCATGAAATTTTAATATGTTATCACATGCATATTTTACTCAATGACATAAATAGTGACTATTTTAGCATAAATAGCTAAAACGAATTACATGGCATGAGAAAATTATTTTAGGTTGAATTTATATCCCACTTATCAGATCTAAAGTTGAAAATTGATTAGATTAATTTTCATATGCTTTAGATGTTTTATTTGATAAAACCGATAAATCGCAACTACATTTTCTCGAAATAAATTCGAAAATTTTAAACCATAATTTTTGACATTATGAGTGTCAAGGATATACTCCAGAATGTTCAAAAATTTAAAATTTAAAATTTGAAATTATTGTAATTTAATTTGAATTTATTTCATAAAAGTTATGATTTTAGGGTCAAAAATGATCATAAATATTATATCAAGTTGAATTATTGTCAAAAATTGAGTAATGACTAATTTTCGAGTCCTAAGAGAGTTAGGATAATTAACTTGCACTAAAATTAGATTTTAGTATTATTTAGCGATTTTAATAAGTTAAAAATCGTGAATTTTCATAAAACCGGGTTATATGTACGATATAAGTTAAATAGGGCGATTTGGCACATAACTGGGCATGTTAGATACATATTATAATGCTGCATATTTTATTGTTGAATGTCATATTTTATTTATGTAATTTTATCTTAGTATGGCCTTAGTTTTAATCGATATTTCCCGTAATGTAAGGGGATATTGATTCGGATGTAATTTAATGTGATCTCGTATCACTTTTATTTTTACTAGTTTTTCATATTTCAAATGTATAATAGGAATAGCTATGTATTTTATTATTATTTGTAATCCCGGAGTTCCTTCAAGACGGTGCCATTCGGAAAGGCGTTCCGACAAAGACGATGTTCTTGGAAGAAGTGCCACTTGAAGATTCAAGGGACCAAAGGAGTTGGTTTCCGAATTTTTAATAGATTATTTGATTTTCTATTTTAGGAAGGCCATACTAGGAATTTTATTTTGCTCAGCATTTCTTTTAATATGTTGCATGCATTGCCAAATTGCCATAACAACACATGCATATCATATCGAGTCTTCGACCGTGTCAATTATGATTATCGATAATTCGACTTTTAGCTCACTTAAAATTGATAGATAATAAATTGACAAGACCTTTACTTTCAAAAGATTGAGACTTAGCCTTACAAAATAGTAGGAGCGCATGAATCTCAATTTCATAAGGGGTATAATACGATTTTTCGGGGTGCTTCAATTGACGTTGGCTAAGTGGGGTAATAAATAGTTATTACACTTCGAAAATTTGGTTGATCTCAACGAAATTATTTGCGACCGTAGCTGATACGTGCATTTTATATAGTATTTTTAACCTATTTTAGCACGTATTATTGTGTACTTTTGTACTATTTATATTGCATTATGCCCCAAATTGCCTACTTTGGTTCGTTTTGTCCATTTTGTAGAAATGAACGCGAAAGTAGTGGAATCGTACCCTTTTTCGTCCTTTTTGCATGCATTTAGAGGAGACGGGATTTTCCAGAGTGAGATACTGCATTGGGAAGCGTGAAGGCATGGTTTACGAGGCAGTCGGGCGTGGATTTGAGCTCGATCGAGTGGTTTTCATGGCCCCAGTTGACCGATCGAGTGCTTTTCTACTCGATCCAGAAGTGCTGTAAAGAGGGGTTACTCGATCGAGTAACTATTCTACTCGATCGAGTAGATTATCCTGAGTTTTGCTCGATCGAGTGGTTTTATTCCACTCGATCGAGTGGTTTCTGCTGGCGTGGGCTTTAATTAGCCCGTGAATTTATTTTAGCTTATGGACTTAGTTGTTTTTCTATTTAAGCATTACATTACTAGGTTATTAGCATCGAATTTTCCACTATCAAAGTTTATCTATCATTCAAGACTGCGTACTACTTTCTCCTTCACTGTAACTTTACTTTGAGATTTATTTCGCTCGGATTTGATTGTTCTTTACGCCGGATTCACACGATTGTAATCTCTTTCTCCTTTCTTAATAATAAACTTCATTTCATTTGCTTTAATTCTTCGTCTTGCTTTATTTACTTCTTGCCTTAATTTACTTTTTATGCAATTTAATTATAGTTTTAATATGTTGAATGCTGGTTATTTATCTGCTGTTAGTTTTGATAGTATTAATAGCAATATGAGTAGCTCAATCTAATTCATGTTGGGATTAGAGGATATACGGTAGAAATGTGATGATGTAGTAAATAGTTTAGATGAATTGATTGTGAGAATCTGTCACCATAGCAATTTAATTGTATTTTACCGACTTAGTTGAGTGCACGCTTCTGAGTCACCCTTTTAATCTGGCTAAAATTAATCCTGGATCGAAAGATTGGACTTGTAACACCTTGGCCCAAACCGGGTCGGGAGCGGTTACTTATGATAGCTCACCGGGCTGTGTACATGGCCCACAGATCAACACGGGTCCTTTATAGCGCATTTTGTCCTCACTCATGCGCATCCCGGAAACCTTCCCAGGAGGTCACCCATCCTAAGACTACTCCCAGTCAAGCACGCTTAACTTTGGAGTTCTTTCGCATGGATGACCATAAAAGAAAGTGCACTTTGTTGATATGAGTAGTACTTCTTATCCCTTTAAGCACTAGTCATTTAAGCCTATCACTGGACCTCTTCAATTACCGTG
Organism: Silene latifolia; assembly: GCF_048544455.1. Taxonomy (NCBI): domain Eukaryota; kingdom Viridiplantae; phylum Streptophyta; class Magnoliopsida; order Caryophyllales; family Caryophyllaceae; genus Silene; species Silene latifolia. The sequence goes on along the minus strand of NC_133538.1, from coordinate 305,160,356 downwards.
GGGTGTTACAATCACTCCCACTTGAAGAACGCAACGTCCTCGTTGCGCCTGGGAGCATAACCGCTAACCCAGAATCCTCCCCCGCTAGGTGTATGATTACAATAGAGCGTATCACCACTGCCTCCAGGAGCGTATAACAACTGCCTCCGATCACCACACGGTCGCAGGGTTGCTCTGATACCACTTGTAACACCCCGGCCCAAACCGGGTCAGGAGCGGTTACTTATGATAGCTCACCGGGCTGTGTACATGGCCCACAGATCAACACGGGTCCTTTATAGCGCATTTTGTCCTCACTCATGCGCATCCCGGAAACCTTCCCAGGAGGTCACCCATCCTAAGACTACTCCCAGTTAAGCACGCTTAACTTTGGAGTTCTTTCGCATGGATGACCATAAAAGAAAGTGCACTTTGTTGATATGAGTAGTACTTCTTATCCCTTTAAGCACTAGTCATTTAAGCCTATCACTGGACCTCTTCAATTACCGTGGGGTGTTACACTAATCCTCTCCAAATCTCCCCCTATTGTGTGGATCGTTCGTGAGTCTAGTCCACCTTTCCTTGCGTTGATTATGTCGGTAAGCCTCTGATTTCGTAAGTTTCATTAATTTGTTTTTAGGGTTTTGCCCTAAAATGTGATTTGGGGGAAAAGGGTTTTGGCATGTGGTAATTGGAATTATGTGATTATTGTGTGTAGGTGACGATGTCATGAGGAATTGCTATTGATTGCTTGTGTGTGCTTGGATTGCAAAAAGGTAGGGTTTCCCTACTCAGTTCCTATTTAATTGGTTTGAGATTATGTTGTATTGTGTACGTTTGCTTATCTGCTGATCATCGTTAGAGTGATGGTATGGTGTTGGTATGGTGATGGTGATGGTGTTGTGATGATTGTGGTGGAGTCACTTACGGGAGTGGCTTCACACCCTAGTTCGCCCTCCGTGGAACCCGTCATGGGAGGGGATGTGCACATTAAGGGACAGGGATATCGCTCGTTGATGAGCGGGATTTAGGTTAGGATTGGCTGCGGTCCCCCACTAGAGGCGAGGATTACCTGTTGCGGTGGGTAATCTGGCAGGGCTACACACTTCGGTGTGTAGTCGGTTACTGTGTGAGATCGGGAGACTGGAGGTGGAGGATGATCAGCTGGTTACTTATTGTACGTGTCTTACTTTGATTATTCAGTAACTGACCCCGTTGTTGTTTTATAAAATCTGTGGTGATCCATTCGGGGATGGTGAGCAGATTATGACAGGTGATGCAGATGTTTAGCTACGGGACAGTCATGGAGAGTCACCACTTCGAGTCTAGCTTCCGTTTTTACGAGTTTAGCTGTCTTTGATTTCTGTTGTATTGAGATTCCTATACTTTTATTTTGAGTTGGTCTGAGATAATTTAATCGCTAACTCTTTATACGTTAATAAATGTTGTTTGGAATTTGTAACTTTGGTATACTAACCTCGGGAAACCGAGATGGTAACAACCTTTCATGCTAGGGTAGTCCTTGGTAAGGTACCTTGGTATGAGGGGGTGTTACAATAACACATACATTCGGATACCACATCATTATAACTTAGCCTTACACTTACTAGTAGTAGAAACCAACATGATAACACGTACATTTGGAAATCCAACAAAAAAACTTGTAACCTAACATATGGATGATAAACATGTTGTCACGAAGGGAGTGACAAAAATAACAAACACGATTTTCAAAAATTACACATTTGCATATATATACCATTATGCGCCTACTTATAAAATAAATATACCTTGTAGTGGTTGTTACCACTTCCTAAACAAAGTTATACTGATTCACCCAATTAAACCTTAAAGAGCAAAATTTATTTCAGATAATGGTACACATCAATAATAGTTTATAAAAGAGCGAGATCGAGGGAAAAGAGGCGATGGTTTATGATGTAAAATTTACCTGATAATGGCGGCGGCGAGAGGGAGAGGTTGCGATAAAGAGGGTTTGTGTCTAAAAGTTATTAGGAATAATTGAGTTGAAGGGGTTTTAATAAGCGTATATATATAAGAGGGTGAAATATTACAACGGTTCTTCTCATAACCGTTGTCGTTTGTCACACTTTTTACAACGGTTCACGGTACTTGAATAACCGTTGTCTTTTATCATTTACAACGGTTCTTGCCTAACCGTTGTTTTTTGTCACACTTTTTACAACGGTTATTGCATAACTGTTGTCTTTTGTCGCACTTTTTACAACGGTTCTTGCATAACCGTTGTCTTTTATCGCACTTTTAACAACGGTTCTTGCATAACCGTTGTCTTTTGTCATTTACAACGGTTCTTCTAATAATCGTTGTCATTTGTCACACTTTTTACAACGGTTCTTCTAACAACCGTAGTAAAAATGATGAATAAGTTTCGCGCCTAGGTTTCCGCCAAATTTTGACAACGGTACTCTTAATACCGTATTATATGCAATAAATCGTTGTGTTTTGTTCGTTGTTAATGCTCATATTTGGCGTAGTATACACTCTATAGTGTACCAATTAAGTACCAACCTTTTGCCCTTCTATACGGTAAGAGTTGAGACGATGTAGCATTAACAGTTTTAAGTCTATATATCATAGAAAATTTAATTCTTTGTAAATTACCTTATATTAATGCTTTTCCATGCTCACCGAAATTCTTATTAAAGATCATTGCTGTTGAATCATGTCATTACTTACTAAAAAACACAATTCATCCATATAAAGTTATAATAAGTTAAGAAACCAAAAAAAAAAAAATTTGAATGATACTAAATCATACCAGGAAAGGACTATCTAAATTACAATATATGCTTTAATATATGTAAACTAGTTAGGATGTAGTAGTCCCAAATAAACTATCTAAAATAAAGGGTAATAAGAAGTCCTTTATTTTACAACCAATAATTAACGAACTTACCAAACTACCAATTACTCCGTATCATATTGAAATATCGATCAACTTGAGTTCAACCATTGTAATGTTATCCGTGTAATTGTGCATTGCACCTACAAATTAAATTAAAAATAATTCTTAGAATTCTTAGAAAATTAGAAAGCTGAAATTAAAAAAAAATTACAATAAGAGAGAGAACTATCGACAATAGATGAGGAATAAGGATGTATGGTTTGTTAAATTTGGAGACAATATCATAATATTATCATTTAGGATATTTACGATTATTCTATCCTATTTAATATTCTATTCTAATATTCTCTAATAATTTCTGTTGGCTTAGTATTGTTATCTTCATAAAATTCTTATACGTGAACAACTCAAATGCATACATATATTAATAACAAACTTCATCTATTAAATATTCACTTTCTTATACGTGTTTCCAAAAAATTGGACTTTCTATAATCGCTCGTAAAAAGCTTCCTTTAATAATATAAATAGATAGATAGATATTGATTTGGAGTCAATGTATTGCATGACTTTTCACCCGTTACACACTTACACCCTAATAGTTTTGTAAAATGTATTGCGGTAAACGTGCATAACTATCAGAGGTCTCAAATTCCGGCGCATCTAACACCTCCCTGATACAAATTCTTCATTGAATATGGTCACCATAGTTTCTGATATTGTCCCAATAGTAACTTTTATGTAAGGCGATTTTCACTAACATACGGTAATACGTTTATAAACACAATTCAACTCTATTAGTGACAAAAGAAATTATTGATGTGGGATGCCTTTTTCGTGATTCTATTGTTTCTAGGCCTGATGTTCCTGCTGTGGATTCTCATGGTAGGAAGGTGAAGTTTGTCTACAAACGCAAGGTAGGAGTTGGTTTTAACTTTTACAGTCGCACTCGGTTTAAACGATCTAATAGATCGATGTTTTTGGATTTGGCTGTCGATTATGACTTTGTGCCTGTACCATCTGATCTACTGCTGGGATTTATAAATATTCCCCCTTTCCATTCTAATAGTCCTTGGATAACAGATTCTTCTTCATCTGTTCCGAACTCGGGCAAGAAGCGATCTCTTTGTCCTTTGGATTTTATAGTCTTGGAATGCCCTGTGGTCAAGAGACCTCGACTGGAACAAGTCCCTCTAAATTTGCTACATGATTCTCCACTAATGCTTTTTACTTCTCCTTGTTCCAGAGATGAAGATGCCTTCCCTGTTTTAGGTCTGGTGGCGGACCTTAATTCGCCACCTATACTTCAATGAAGCTCTTTTACTGGAATTGTAGGGGGCTACGTATAGCGGATGATCCTACAATTCCTTTCCTTCTTAGATGCGCCCACCAATATCATCCGTCGATTTTGTTTTTGCAAGAAACCATGACTACAGTAGCTTCATCATCCTCTCGAACTTCTCATTTGGGCTTGCCATACTTTTGCGGGGTCGACTCAGTAGGACGTAGTGGCGGCCTCCCTTTGCGGTGGGATGACTCGGTTGTACTAACTACCCTTTGCTTAGATTCTCACTACATCTTATGTAAACTAGCCTTCACTAGGCCACCTTGTAAAAATTATGTAATGTTTGTTATATTTATATATGGAGAAGGAAGGTTTGAGTATCAACAGTCTATGTGGAATCGTATTACATCTTTGATCTCGGGCATCACTCCTTTGCTGTTGATTGGGGATTTTAATCAGGTTGAATTGTTTTCTGACAAGCTTCAGGGTACCAGTTCCATTCGTGGACAACGTGATTTCACCACGTGCAAAATTGCCAATGGCCTTGCGGATCTCCCTTTCTTTGGTCCCCGATTTACTTGGATGAACAGTCAACTTAATACCAACATTATTATGGAACGGCTCGATCGCGCCTATGCCAATCAGGACTTGTTTCATCTCTTTCCTAGTGCCTCTGTTACTCATCTTCCAATTCTTGTTTCCGATCATGCACCCATTATCCTTACGTTGTTTCCAGTTTCAACACTACGCAGACGACCATACCGTATCGATAACTGGTGTTTATCTTTCCCTGAGGTTCAAAAGCTTGTTACCACAGCTTGGGATACCCCTTTCTATGGTTCCTCGATATTTGTGCTGTCGGGTAAGCTGGCCTCTGTTCGCCGCTCCATTCTGCAATAGGTACTTAACCATCGTATTTCTTATGGGATAAACTGGTCTGATATAGAGGTTGATTTAGATTTGACTGCCTCGCAAATTGTGGATGACCAATCAGCTACAACTTTCCTACAGCTTCGTTCCTCTCGCTTGCAACTTTTGCGCACCCAAAGACAATACTGGGTCCAACGTTCCAAGCTCACCTCTGAGGTTTTGGATGGTTTTCCTACCCATTTTCTTTACAACAGGGTGAAACAACGCGCGACAAAGCACCATATTCTTGCTCTTTGCTCTGCTAATGGCAATTGGTTACACTCGTCTGATTCTATTACTTCTGAAATTCTCACTTACTTCAAGAATTTACTACGCCGTGACACTACTCAAGATTCTGCTGCTCCTCTTGGATTTATCCATCCTTTGCTTTCAGGTTTAAACCTGCCCAAACTTGGACCTGTCGAGTGCTCGATGTTACAAGCTCCTTTCTCAGAACAAGATATTCTCCATGCACTCCCGGGTATGGATGGATCGAAATCTCCTGGCCCAGACGGTATTACTCCGATATTTTTCCATATTTTTTTGCCACAAATTGGCCATCTGGTTACTTTGGCTATTTTACGGTTTCTGAACTCCGGCGTAATGTTAAAGGAGTGGAACAACACACTTATAGTTCTTATACCCAAGGTTGATAAACCAGAATTAATTTCGCAGTACCGCCCTATTAGCCTTTGTAATGTTGTATACTGTTTGGCTTCCAAGTGCCTCGCTAACCGTCTGAAATTGGTGATTCCTTCGCTTATCTCTGATTCCCAACAAGCTTTTGTTCCTGACCGACTTATGTCTGATGGTTTCCTTATTGCTCATGAGATTATGCATTATCTCAACAAGGCTAAGAAAGGAACGAATTGTTATTCTGTGCTTAAACTCGATATGCATAAGGCCTTTGATCGTGTTTCTTGGCATTTCCTCATGTCAGTTTTTGAACGTTTCGGGTTTCATACAACTTGGGGCAATCTTATTTGGGAATGTATTTCAACGGTTAATTACAGTGTTATGATTAATGGAGAATCTTCGGCTTCCTTTCATCCTACTTGTGGCCTATGCCAGGGTGACCCACTATCTCCTTATTTGTTTATTATGTGTATGGAGATTTTGTCTTGTCAATTACGGAAAGCTGAGTCTCATCATCAAATTCATGGGGCTCAAGATCTCTCGGTATGCTCCCCCCCTTTCGCATCTTTTTTATGCAGATGATGCTTTCATTTGCTGCAAGGCAACTCCTTCATCTTTTGAGGTTCTCCGGGATATTTTTCGAAGTTTTGAGGCTTCTAGTCAGATGATTAATCTTGATAAGTCCTTCATAAAATTAAGCCCCAATTCGCCAGATGATTTCAAGTCCCATATGACTTCGATTCTTCGAATGAAGGACTCTTCTACCTTTGGTACCTATTTAGGTGTTCCGGTGGATCTCCCTAAACAGAAGACGACTATTTTTCACGGGCTTATTGATAAGCTAACAACCCGTATTTCTTCTTGGTCCTCTCTGCATTTGTCTCAGTCTAGCAAATTGGTAATTATCAATTCTATTCTGCTTGGTTCGATGGCTCATATTCTTGCTGCTGTCCCTCTGCCTCTTGCTATTTCTCGCAAGCTTGATTCCTTAATTGCTGCTTTCTGGTGGAGCAAAGATACATCACGACGCTCCATTCATTGGCTGTCTCAACAGCACTTGCACGCTCTAAGAGACAACGGTGGGCTGGGTATTAAATCGGTGATGATTCTCGGGCAAGTTACTCTCATGAAAAATTTTTGGCGCCTTCATTATAAACCAAATGGACTACTTGCGAAGTATCTTACCCCAAAGTATCGAAAGGATCTTCCTATTCCTGGGCTGAAGTCCAAAGTTACTCAACCTTCTTATGTTTGGAAAGGTGTTTGTCGTGTTGTTGCTTCCTGCGCGCTTGCTTTGGTATGGAAAGTTGGTAATGGCGCTTCCTTTGACCTTTTATCTAGTCCTTGGGTGCAGGGTCAAGCACCGGTTTGGAGGCGGCCTCACCCTCCTTTAGTTCCAACTATCTCTGAGTTGGTACTTGATAATGGTTCCTGGAATCCGCGGATAACTTTTAATCTTTTTGCGCAATTCACAGCTAAAGATATTTTAGCTATGGAACCACCTGTTCTTGATTCGGATGACTTCCTTTACTGGAAATATACTGAAGATGGAAGTTATAATGTCCGGTCTGGGTATGCGTATCTCTTATCTCAAGCTTCGCTTCCTGTACCTTTGCTCCGGTCTTTTCCTTGGAGGATTGTATGGCGGTTTCCTTTTTCAAACAAATTTGCCCTCTTTATCTGAAGGCTTACACATAATATTCTTCCAACTATGACGATCCTTGCTCATCGTGGCTTTCAGCTTGATACTACCTGAGTTCTTTGTCGGCGTTGCCCTGAAACTCCTGACCATTTATTCCGCTCGTGCGATGTTATTTAGCATGTCTGGCGCGGTTCTGTGCTTGGTATACAATCCCTTGCCAACCCAGAGGTCTCTTTCCTCCGTTGGCTAGCTGATCATATATCCTACCTTCATCAGCTTTCTTCGTCTGGGTCTAACTCTCTTCTTTATTTCTTTTGTGTCCTACGCTCGATCTGGCTCACTCGCAACTCGATTGTGTTTGAGCATAGCAATGTTGATCCTACACGGATTCTTCAGTTCGCCGACTCTATGCAAGGGTTACATTTAAGCTTACCTACTTTACGGAATGGTAATTCCTCACCCACAGCAACGCCTACAACGACAAGTGACCATTGCACGCTACCCTTGTCGTCTCTTTCTTATTACCTCTTCGTCTGCAGGAACTCTTTCAAGAGCTGTTACACAGCTTCTTTCTCAGATTCCATCTCGGGACTCACTGAATGTTTCTACGTCCGTGCAACATCTGCTTTCACCGCTTATTCTCAGGCTTTACTCCAGTTTATGATGCGTCCACGCTCGGACCCCTCTGCATCAATCACATTCTGGGTGACTTCAAGAAAAATTATCTTTAGTTCTGGCTTCTCAAGCGCCAGTCCCAATTGTTGCGCGAAATTCTTTACGTGAAATTCGCCTTTTACTTCGTTTGCATTGTAATTGGTCAGTCAGTCTCGCTACTGGCTAACCTACTATGTTTTGTTTGTAATGTTACTTTTCTTATTTAATACATCGGTTTACTATTGTCGAAAAAAAAAATATTAAGAAAAACCGTTTTACAATAAAGTTGTGTAAGATCGACTTATGTAAGTCTTTGGGTTTTCGCAACAAGTAACAGATAAGAATTTGGGTTCAAACTTTTGTGTTACAAGTCATGAATCCCATAAAATTTTGGAAGACAGAAAAATATTTCAGTGCATGCAAAATAGTAAAGCACGAGATTGTTGAATTTATTGTTGGACTGTCTCTTTATATTTAACCGCTTTGTCTGGCTACAAACCCATGGAACAATTTCACGTTATCTTTAAAAGCATATTATCCACGTAAAACTAATTTAAGGGGTATTTTTTTTTTGACAACAATAAACTGATTATATTAAAACAAAGAAGTACAAATACATAACATATTACCCAGTAGCTAAACTAACAGACCAGAAGGGGTAAATGACGAAAAGGTGGCGAATTTCATGAATAGAATTCCGCACACTAATTGGTACTGGCAGTGAACGTGCCAGAACAGCTGATAGTTTACGACATGAAATGTAAAAAGAGGCAGAGGTAAAGGCCGCTGACCGGGCCTTTTGCATTGCGATTAGTAAAGCTCTTGTCGAAGCATGTAGCATATTGTCGGCTATGATAAGGGTAGTATACTCTTCTCCAGTATGAGAATCTGAGATGGACGTACGGTAGCCGTTATTCGGATTAAATCTACGGACCAACACATAGAAACTAACAGATTCAAAGCTGCTGTGGGTAGGCTGTCGGCTTGGTGCAGGAGCTTGAGGTAACGAAAATAAACCGGCTAGAGAGCTCCACGTTTCCGGGAATTTGTTATGGGAAGAAAAGAGATGTTCAAAGAAGTCGGCATATTCGTGAAGGATCCACCGGACACTGTTGGAAAATTATGGAATTTCTGACCGACCAGATTGCTTGCAAGACACAGCCGAAATAAAGAAGAGGATCAAAAGCACTTGATGTATGATGCGAAAAGTAGTACACTAAATCAGCCAACCAGTGAGAAAAAGGTACCGTCACATTTGCGTGGGAAGTGAGACCAAGCATCGATGATTGCCATACATGTTGAGTAATGTTGCAAGAGCGGAATAAGTGGTCTGAATTTTCTTCTGAAGAGCCGCATAAATGGAAAGTGAGACCGAGAGACACTCCGCGTTCCTTAAGATTAGCGGAAGTAGGCATTATATTGTGTGCAAGGCGCCAAAGCAAGAGGGGAAATTTAAGTGAACCAGGTGATTTCCATATGCAAGACCATGGAAAAGAAGACTTCAAGGATGAGGACGAAGTAGTAGATTTAAGCCAAAGGTGCAAATAGCCCGTTTTAACCGAGTAGCTACCATCCTCAGTGTATTTCCAATAAAGGAAATCGTCCGTATCAAGAAGCGGAGGTTCCATTGTGATAATTAATTTAGTCAGAAATGAGCAAAGCGCCGGAAAATAGCTGAAGTGTTCCAATCACCGGAAGGATGTAGCAAATCCAATAAACTAGGATTAGGTTCCGTGTCTGTCCTATTCCGAATAGGAACATTACCTTGCACCCAACGGCTGTTAAACAAGTTTGTCTGTTTTCCGTTTCCACTTTTCTAGCAAATTCCCAAGGAAATCTCATCAACCGCACGACAGATACCGTTCCAAAGGAAAGATGAGTTTGAGACACGAGACTTGGCAGTAGGTATAGGTAAGTCCCGACCATATTTACGAACAAGATACTTAGCAAGCAAACCAGTTGGATGTAGGTGGATTCGCCAGAAGTTTTTAACTAGCATTGCTTGACTCAGAAGAAGAGTGTTTTTAATACCTAAACAGCCATATTCTTTTGGTGCCTGTAGAGTCTCACGCTTCAGCCAATGAATAGAATGCCTTTTCCAATCATGGCGCCACCAAAACGCAGCAATTAGGGAGTCAATTTTCCGACAAATCCCGAGTGGGAATGGAAGAGCCACCATCAGGTGATAGAGCGAAGCAAATAGAACGGCAGAGATGACCAAAAGCTTACTTGATTGAGTAAGATGCAGGGAAGATAGCGATGAAATTCGAGTCGTCAAGTTGTCAATATAAGGATGAAATACTTGAGAGCGGTTTCTTGGTATGTCAATAGGAACACCCAGGTAAGTACCAAAGGTAGAGGAACTCTGCATCTTAAGTATAGAGGTTAAATGTGATTTAAAATCAGACGGAGCATTTGGGCTAAACTTAATAAAAGACTTATTAAGGTTAATCATTTGTCCCAAAGCCGATTCAGTCTTTGAACAAATCCCTTAGGGTTTCAAATGCTTTTGGGGCAGCTTTGCAGCATATAAGTGCATCATCCGCATAGAATAAGTGTGAAACGGTTGGAGCATAACGGGAAATTTTTAAACCTGTGAGCATCCTCATCTTCTCAGCTCGAGCAAGCTGCCGAGATAAAACCTCCATGCAAATAATAAATAAATACGGGGACAACGATCACCTTGTCGTAGACCACATGTCGGAGTTATAACCGAAGAAGGCTCTCCATTAATTAGAATCCGATAAGAAACAGTAGAAATACATTCCCATATAAGACTACGCCAAGCAGTTGGGAATCGCATATGACGCATGACCTCCATAAGGAAATGCCAGGAAACACGATCAAAAGCCTTGTGCATATCCAACTTAAGCACCGCATAACAACTAGAACCTTTTTTAGTCTTGTTGAGGTAATGTATAATTTCATGAGCAATGACTGAGCTGTCTGACATTAATCTCCCCGGCACAAAAGCCTGCTGTGAATCCGAAATAAGTGAAGAAATAACCAATTTGATGCGATTAGCTAAACATTTAGAAGCAAGCCGGTAAACCACGTTGCAGAGGCTGATTGGTCGAAATTGAGAGACCATCTCTGGCTGATCGACTTTTGGAAGGAGAACAACGTGAGTAGAATTCCATTCTTTCAACATGACTCCCGTATTTAGGAAACGCAAAATAGCACTTGTAACTAGAGAACCAATTTGCGGCCAGTATACTTGGAAAAATCTCGGAGTAATACCATCCGGACCAGGTGATTTAGAACCTTCCATATTGCGAAGAGCACGAAGAACATCCATATCTGTGAAAGGGGCAGAGAGAATTGCACAATCCTGAGAAGTAAGGGATGGTAGATCAAGTGGGTTTAGGAATGGATCATAATTATCAACTGGAAAGGCAGGATTATGAGGTGAAGGAGGTCCTAAAAGTGACTTGAAGTACCCAGTTACTTCGTGCAATTGTTCGGAACGTACAGTTTGATATGTATTTGTCGTGAAAGAATTGACGATAGTGTCTGAAGGGCTGTCCAGTTCCGATTCCACAGATGACCAATTGATGCCATGAGAAAGTCTGTGTTGAATAACCCAACAGAGAATAGCATAACGAGCCGAAGCGAGCTTTCTTGAGAGAACATACATTGATGAACCGGTGACCGGAGTATTCCAAGCAAGTGTAACCAAATCCATGACTTCTGGATTGGATAGACACCAGTTGTCCACTCGGTATGGTCGCTTAGAAGGTGTAGCAAACTAAGAAAATCTTAAAATAATCGGAGCATGATCAGAAATGAGTATTGGTAAATGGAGTAAAGAAGCATTCGGGAAAATCTGAAACCAGTCTTGTGTTGCATAAGCTCGATCAAGCCTTTCAAAAATACAATCTGCATTCTTTTGCGAATTTGTCCAAGTGAAGCGTGGCCCAAAGAAAGGAACGTCAATGAGTTCATTTTGAAGTTTCCAAGCAAGGAATTCGTCTTGTCCACGTATCGTAGGTGAGCCACCCAACTTGTCACAATGTAACTCGACTTGGTTAAAGTCGCCTATTATCAGAAAAGGGGAGTGACCAGAAATAACCTCCGAAAAGCGTTCCCAAACAACACAACGGTAGGCTAAGGCAGGTTCCCCATATATAAACATTACAAACATCGATTTTTTTGTACAAGGTGGAGCTTCTATGGAAATCTTACAAAAGACAAAACGCGTGTCAGTACACAAGACACTAATATCTACAGAGTCATCCCAGCACAAAAAAAGGCCTTCACTACGCCCTAATGAGTCAACCTCACAGAAGTTTGGAAAACCAAGATGACTAATCTTCATAGCGGCTATTGAATGACTTAATACGGAGACACGGAGTAACTTTTAGAAAAGAAAATTTAAGGCCACTCGGCTGTTAAGTGTAAATCATTAAAGGATGGACTGTAATTTTTGAGGCTGGATGGTCGAATTTTTATGCAGCTTAATTCTAAAGTTGAAAGAAAAAACTAAATGAACCCATTTATAGTAATACTCGTATCTTTTACCAACAACCTTTGTTATTACAGAGTATTGTTTTTGTCAATTTATGCATTCATTAATAACATTTTCTTTTAATTGATGCTTTCGAAATGAAAAATATTTTAAATGAGGCAATTAGTTTCCAGACTTACCTTTTGTTAATTTTACTTGAAGATATACTTGATCTATGTTCTATCATATAAGTCGCTTTAGATTATTTAACAAGAAATAAGAAAGTACTTGGAACGGAAGGAGTAAAAGTTAACCAGCCTAAGGGTACCACACAAGTTTGACTGTATAATAGCTTAGAATAACATTCCATCAAAGTCACATAAGCATAAGTGCATAACATAATTTGTTTGTTCAAGTATATACCGTTGACATGTGGAAATTGTTCTTGTAAGGTACTTCCTCCATTCAACTCCACTCTACCACTTTGCTTTTTCACGTTTGTCAACACGTAGTTGTATAGCAAAACAGAAATGGTAATAATAAAATTAGGGATGTCACCTTTATTATGAGCACATCTTTTGTAAGACTTGTTATTAGATTTAGGGGCGTCTAACAGAACAATTTTCACATGTTAACGAGACCTCTATTTGTTTTAGGACGTTCCTGATTAGATTACAGAGTATATATGAGCTCCGTAGTGACTAGTTTGATTGAAAACATGAATATGAAAATGGACAGCCAACATAGAAGACAAAAATGCAAAAAACTTTACGTAACGCACCTTTTAACAATTCGGACTACGAGCAATCGATTGATCCAATAAGCTACTCGCATTCGCAATTATTGAAACCCAATTTTCTAATACTAAAAGGATGAACAAGATTTACAGTATGAAGAACTAAAGGTAAATGATTGACATAATTTGTAGAGAGAAGTATTAAAGATTTAGAGAGAAATTGTTATTGTATATTCCGATTCTTAATCATAATGAGTACAAACATTGTGTATTTATACAAGAATATGAGTTATTCCTATTTTTATATAGAATATGAATAACAGAATTTATAACTGACTTTTCTAACTTCTTAACTAACTCTGACGAGTTAGTTATTACTCTAATAGTCCCCCTTAATAAGCTGGACTGTCCTGAAAGATAAGTCCAAGCTTAGAAGAAAGATACTTATGTTGTTCTGCTGCAAGAGGTTTGGTCATGATGTCGGCTAATTGCAATCCAGATCTGATGAATTTGGTGATCAGCAATCCTTGCTCTTGCTTATCTCTGACGAAATGACAATCGATAGATAGATGTTTAGTTCTTTCATGGAAAACCGGATTGTAGATACCCGTATCCGTCGATATTGGAATTTATAGAGAACCCGACAAACACCCGATGATGATAGGACACATGTATTCTTTAGTTGTCATTGTCATTATTTGGAGCTCGTTTTACGATGTAGAATGGGCGTCGTCGATGAAGTATTTTATTAATTTAAATGATATTTAAATTAATGTTTCTTAAGTGAGTTCATTTTATTAATTTAAATGATTTTTAAATTAAAGTCTTTTTAAAATGATTTCAATTTAATTTATTTTATTTTGAATTTATTTTCCCAAGTTTATTTTATTGAAAATAAAATAAATATTTGATTTCAAAAATCATTTTGTGAGTATATTTGGTTTGAAAAATCATTTATTTTAATGTGTTAATTGATTTGAAAAATCGATTTGAAAATCGAGAAAAACTCGTTTCAGCCACGCGTTTTGGAGCGCGATTTTAGCTCGGTTTTTGAGCCCGTTTTCTTTACGAGTTGGCACGAATCTCGAGTACACTAACCAACCTAAGCCTCTACCCATCCAACCCAGTTCGAACCCCCTTAACCACGGCCCAAATCACCCCCAAACAGCCCGCATACACAAAGCAGCCCCCCCTGTTTTGCAGCTCAATCCCGAGTCCAAAACCCGCTCCAAACACCACCAAAACCCGTGCCCATTAACCCTAACCCATACCCTAATATCCTACCCATATTACCTTACCTTAATCACCAAGAAAACCCCCCATACGAACCCTAGAAAGCCCCCCAAAAGCTGCTGGACAGCAGCTATGCTCAGCCGAGCCCGTCTGCCTCTCCTCCCTTTTACCCTACTTTAACTCCTTATAAATACCATCCCTTCACCATACATTCATTCCTCTAAGTTATCCATACATCCTACCTTCACTCACAAGCTTTAAACCTCAGAAACGAACCCTAATTGCCTCTCAAAAACCTTCCACAAAACCGACATCCAAACTGAAACAGTTTGTGTGTCCTCTTCGAAAAACAATTCGTTCCTCCTTCAAACCTCCATCAAAACTCGAGTTTCTTGTTCCTAATTAACCATATAACATCCATCTACACATTAGACAAAGATTTACGAGCCAAATTGCCCTTGAGAGTACACGAAATCCCTCGAAAAACAGTGTTATACACTCTGTTTTTGTGATTTGTTCTGTCTGTCCAGTTCTGTTTGTGCTCGTTTTTAGTGCCCAATAACTCAAAACGAGCAGGGGTTGCTTTAAGATCTCTGTTCTCCTCTCTTTCTAGTTTTCAAAACATCTTTTAAATCGAATTTTCATCGTGAAACGAGGGAGAAATCGCTGTTTGAAAGTTGCTGTCCAGATTCGATAAAAACGCGTGTTTGCTTTGTTTCTTCGTCGACGACGGCCTCTCGAGATAAAATCTACCATCGATTACGACCCAAGACGGTGTCAACGATACATGTAGGTTGAGGGTGCATCAAATCCTCCTCTTTCTCCCTTTTATTTCGTTTTTTTATGTTTGTTTTTTATAGTTTGTTTTTATTCGTTTATCGTTTTTGTTTATCGATTGTTTAATTAACTATGAAACTAGTTTAGTCCGAGTATGAGTTAAAGTACCACCATGAACACCCGCGTTGACTTGAGATGGGAAAGAAACCGCTACATCAGTCGGTCGTACACCCCCGTCTCATTTACATATCCTCGTGTTCAAGGTAGGGCATTAATTAAACGATTTCTGACTTCGTTCTTCGCTTTTGACCCCTCTCTTCTCTCGTGTGATTCGACCCACCTTAGAACCCGTCACATGTTAGTATGACCTCTGATTGTTAACATATAACTCATTTAGATGACATTAGATCAATTTGATAACCTAATTAGACACATTAGGGTACATCGACATAGCTTTAAAAACCGATTAACAATTCTGTAACTTAATTGAATTCATCTTCCCTTTCACTAATTTTCTCGCTAGCATGGAAGTGCGTGCTTAACACCTTTCCATTTGCACTCGTTGACGATTTAGAATTGTACCTAACCTAGTTCGTATTTATTTAATTCAATTTGTAATTAATTAACCTTTAATTTGTTTTATTTATTTCTAATTTTTTAAAAGTCGTTTTAATTATCTTTTATGGTTCAAAATCTGTAAATTTAATTTAATGAATTTTTTCGTAATTTATTTTACTGATTTCGTAATTAAAACATAATTAACTTTGCTTTTCTCCAAAAACCGTGCCTTGCACGGGTCTGTCTGACTTCTGATCCGTGCACTGCACGGGTCTGCCAGTTTTAGTTTCTTTTCTTCTTTTGTTTCTTTAATTGTTTACTAATCCTATTTTAATAAATATGGATTGGTGAATAATTTTAATAAGTTGGGTTCAATTTAATTAATAAGTTGTACCTAATTTATTTCAAGCCTTTGTACTTATTTATTTTAATTTAATTAGTTTAATTCTAATCTAATTTGTTTATTAACTAATAATTCGGCTAACATCTTTAATTAGTCTAACTTAGCTTTAGCTTTTTTTGTTTACATTTGTTTCGTTTATTAAGACTTAATAGTTTAAGTTGTATTTTGTTAGTTTGTATTGTAATCTGAGTCAAAGTAATTACGATAGTTGTTGTAATTAGATTGAGTTGTAATTTATTTCTCGTTGTGTCGGCATGAAATGCCTGGGTTGTAATATGATAGATCCCAATGGCTCCCCCATTCCTCCTAAGCCGTGTTTGCGCATCTTTTATTTCAAATCAACCAACATGCTAAAACAACTTTGACAAAGTTAGTATTCATGCATTAAACGACATAGAAATTGTTGTCACATGTTAGGGTTTTAAAACGATGTTTGCATATCATATATCGTAGTAGCTATGACCTTGTTTGAACTCCGACACTTGACTTAGTAGAGGCCGTTATCGACGGGCGGGGTTAGGTGTCCTTATGGGCTTCCTAACACGTACCCTCACCCCTTACTCAAGATCTATGGTTTGTGGATCCGTCTAAATACCATTGGATTACGAGAGTCATTCAAATCGAGTGATATAGGGTATAAGTCTTTATCTTTAATCACTCGTAGTCGATTGGCTTTATGCTTTTCGATGAAAGGTGTAAAGTTGACTTGAACGGTTCCAAGTTCCCAAAAAACTTGGTGGCGACTCTAATTTGTCTTAATTCGATTCGAAAGAACCTCGAGTCGATTATGCCTAGTGTGGATCCCGCGGACGCAGCCTTCCGAGGGCCTTGTCCACGCTTTGGCGACTCACTGGGGAAAAGAGGACTAGTTACACTTTGTTTCTAGGGTCTTTTCCTCCGAGGTGAAACTTGAAAAGAAAGTGTTGGAAAGTAAAACATTACTCATAGTGCTACGATTCATGCATAAACCCTTAAGGACTTGCCCGGGCTGTCCCAGCGTTTCTTCGTGATGCGTGGGGGGCGACGTCCCACTATGCTAGGAAGCTGCACATTGCTCGCTTCCACTTCACCTCGCGTGGTTCTTGATGGTGGGGACGATCTTCTAGGTACTCTACCTTAAGACACCTTGCTCTATAAGACCGCAAAAGGATGGAGGGCATAGACCTTCTTGTAGAAGACTTGCCGAGACTTAGAAATGTCTAAGAGCATACATCCTTATAACATGAGAATGGCAATGTGCAAATTGTTTTCCCGAGTCTTTTCGAAATTTCCCATGTCCTTTTCAAAACCGAACTTTTGAACAACTTACTTTCAAAATAGCATGGTTTTAAAAACGCGGAATGCTGCCCAAATAGGACTAGAATTTTCGGCCCAAAATGAGCTTTTATAGCCGGCATGCTGCCCATTTCAAATCTCATTTTCGAATCAATCTTTCGTTTTTTTTCAAAACCAATCCAAAATGCCTCTCGAACCTCAACCAAGCATGAAATGCGTCAAGTCGTGTCCAAGTCATAGCCGTGTTAGGCCGGGTGTGTTTCGTTCTAAGAGTCTAGAACATGACCCTGTTGGGTCACCCAAGCTCACCTCTTGGGCTTTGAGTCATGTTGGTCGACCATTTGGTCTAGGATAGTCCACAGACACGTCCAAGCTAGGACCTTTAGGACGTTTCAACCGAACCTAAGGACTATGTTGGTCCAATCATGGGTTTAGTCACACCGAGTCCAGTTTAGAATCGAGCTATGACAGCTTGAGTCATGTCGTCTTGTCGAGTCTAAAATGAATCAAGGTCTAAATCCAACCGTGAGTTGAACCTTTTGGTTAGTCAGTCTCAAGTCGAGTCTTTGCTTGAGTCCAGTTGGTGTCGTGTCCTTAAGTGTGCAGGGGCTCTTACTTTAAATATTGACTTGGTACGGGGTTTTCTTGTAGAAAGGCCGCCAAAAACCCGACGTCAAGCAATGGAAGATGCTATCAACAAGCTCACCGAGGCCGTGAACCTCATGATGACCCGAATGGATGCAATCGAATCTAAGCTGGGTGAAGATTCCCCTCTATCTACCCCACCTCTGACTGATCTAGAGAAACGGTTCAAGTTCATCGAAGACCGCCTGAAACTCTCCCAGGGGAAGAACATCCACTATGAGAATGCTAGGGCCTATGCCCCAGTTCAGGATAAGTTGCCCACGAACATGGTACTCACTGACATCCCAAAGGTTAAGGGCACAGAAGATCCAGTCCACCATGTTAAGGCCTATAAAGGGTACTTAGCACTGAAGGGAGTGCCTGCTGACATGCTCTCTGAAATTTTTGCTCAATCTCTGGATGAACACCCGAAGGCGTGGTTCTATAATCTTGACCTTAAGAACTTCCCTACTTTCGAAGATATCACGGTGGAGTTCTGCAAGCACTATGCTGATAATGTCGAGATTCAAACCAACATAAGAACATTGGAGGTGATGACACAGAAAGACAAAGAAGGCTTTACTCAATTCCTTGCAAGATGGCGCGCTGAAAGCGTGAAATTAGCCAAGAAGCCTGATGAAGTTGAAATGGTAGATAAGTTCGTAAAGAATCTACGACCTATTTACCGCAATGCTCAAAATACCGAATTTTGGCTCTTTCAAAGAATTGATAAGAATCGGGATAAAGGTAGAAGATGATGTCATAAGGGCAGAGGCTGAAAAGCCGAAAGGGTACCAAGGGGCCTCATCGTCTAAGGGCAAGTTCCCAGCAACGACCCATATTGATGAAGCCATCAATCTCTTAGAAGGGCAATCGAAGAAGTCGCAGCGCCAAACACCTAGGGCATTCACCGATATCGGATGCACTTATACATACGCTCTCCAAAGGCTCATAGCCCAAGGAAAGCTGAAACCTATTGGTCCAACTCCGGACCCTCCCGCTGATCAACAAGGTAAATGGTATAAACCAAATGCCTACTGTGCCTTTCATCAAGGGAAAGGCCATGATACTGAAAGGTGCTATCGACTGAAGCACGAAATCCAAGACATGATTGAGAACGGAACGCTCCCAATCCCAGCCATAAAACCCAATAACATCACCAATCCATTTGGCGATCACGCTAACTTTGTTTATGTCGAAGACAATGTCGATTATTCCCATCTTATCCGCCCATGTCACTTGAAAGGGGTGTTTATCGAGAAAATATTTGTGGATTGCTGTGAATTCTTGCCAAACCCGAAGAATGAAATTCAAGTCGGGAGTCTTGCTCTAGAATGTACTCCTCTCGTTAACGAAGTTAATAAAAGACAATTCGGTTCACCAACCTTTATCACTGGCGTAGATCCTCAGAGGACTACCTCGGGATGGAGGCAGACCATCAAAGGGATCAAGGACCAGAGCCGAGCATCTAAGTTGACAACTGAACAAGGGAAAGCTCAAAACTAGATTTGAAAATTATGAGTCGGGATCTGTTTTCTTATCTTAGTCGAGTCGAGTCTAGGACTTTCTTTTCTTGAAGTTGAGTCGTTTGTTCCGCGGTGACCTAGGGTGTGTCCTAGGAATCGTTCTTTTGAGTCTGTTAAGCTTTTTTCATTCCAATAAAAGTTGCAGTTTCGTTTCCAAATATGTCTTGTTTCCAATCCTCAATCATTCCAAAAAATGATAAAATGCACAACACACTCAAAGGCATCCCTGGGGTAGAAATATGTCCCGTTTCAAAATGTAAGGTACACTAGGATCCCGTGTTTGATTTCTTTACCTATTCCATGTCTGGTGGTAGAAAATCTCCATCTGAACCAATGTTTGTGACAAGCTTTTAGATGATTCTATGACAAACCCGGACTAGCTCTTTGTTTCCCCTATCGATGATGGAAGGCAAGCCTTTTCCCCAACAAAATCATCCCATCTCGAAGAGAGAAGATATCAACCCGTTCTAACAAGGAATTGTTAGTTCCTACCCAAATTAGTTGGCGAAGCCCAGTTTTCAAGGTGTATCCATTTATGACTAAGAGAATGAATAGAAGATCATTTTCAAAGAGAGAAAAAGAAAGATGAAAAAGAATGAAAAAAGAGAAAAATTGGAAAAATGAAAAAAAATGAAAAAATGAAAAATGAAAAATGAAAAAAAGATGAAAGAAAAAGAAAAAAAGAAAAAAAGATGTTGAAGAACGCTTTTGGTTGAATGTCGAAGTTACGGAAGCCAGAAGTCAAGTCAAGTACCCATAGTTGAAGTTCAATGGGCGAAGCCCAAAAGTTTAAGTAGTAACCTCTTTACCCTCTAAGTCCGTCCCGAGGCATTTACGAGGGAATAGTTAGGGATTCTGAGAATCAATCAGCTTGTGTTAGTACACCCAAGCCTTTAGGATCCAGACATGGAAATTTGAACCCACATCGATTCCCAACCCATTTGCACTCGTGGTTCATCAAACCCGAGACACCCATTCCAACCACATCAGCAGGCATAGCCCTTGGCCTTAGCACCACAAAACAAACCTTCAGAATAATGGTTAACCGTTCCAAATTGTTATTACCAAGCTCCACATCCCAAAAGATCCAAGCCTTTTACACCTAACCCCAGACACGGGATTTAACGGTACTTTACAGGCTAGAATGGGATATGACATGATACCTTAGGTGAAACCTTCGAGTGTGTACACACAATCAGAATGCCATGTTTATGCACCATGATCGAACTACGTCGGATTTGATTTCGCTCCACGTGAATACGTAGGCAGTCCTTCAGAATAAGGGATTCAATCCACCCATGAACCAAGTTGTCATCTTGTTGGTTTATTACGGGTCTTAACCAAGTCCAAATGAAGCCACCTTTGTTTGAGTTGGTCTTAGTACTCGATGTAGGCTAGGATAAGGATATGGGTTCAGATAAGTAGTCTCAAGTCTCAGAACGAGCTTTATCTAATGGTTTAGGCAAAGATGCTGAGTCACATAGATGTGGGTTTGTGTTGGGAACAGAAAATATGAAAAACCCGCTGAAAAGAAAGAAGGCGTGGAAGGAAAATAGTAAAAGCCCGCTGAAAAGAAAGAAGGCGGTGGCAAGAAATGATGAATACTCGCTGAAAAGAAAGGAGGCGAGGAGAAGAGTGACGGAATGTTCCCAACAAGAGTGATGTGTGATGTCTAAGTGTTCTCATAAAATGAGTCCGTGTTTAGTGTCTGGGCGAAGCCAACGTTGTTGCTCCGTGAGTTTAATCCACCTTGTCAATGTCAAGTGATCTTGATTCCCATGTGCCCTCGGGAGCACGCCCATGCCATACGATATCTCCGTCCCAAGTTCGACGACCTTGTGATTCCCATTTGCCATCTTTTGGCGCCGGAACGGCCAATTTACATTTCTACCCCCAATAAGTCAATAATTGAATTAAAACCCGTGCACACTTGCGGTTTTATTTTCCTTTTTGTTTTATGGTA
Organism: Silene latifolia; assembly: GCF_048544455.1. Lineage (NCBI taxonomy): Eukaryota > Viridiplantae > Streptophyta > Magnoliopsida > Caryophyllales > Caryophyllaceae > Silene > Silene latifolia. The sequence continues at coordinate 305,138,822 of NC_133538.1, read as the reverse complement.
GTGGGCTACGCCCACGTTGTTTACGGGTCATACAGAGTGTCTGAGTCGTATTTCATGCTCACCCATCAAGGTTCGATTTCAAAAAATTTCAAAATTTCAAAATTCCAAAAACTTTTTGCGAATTGTGGATAGATGATCCAAGTAGTGGAATCCTTGTGGGTCGATGATCCAATCCTTCATTCAAAATTCAATTTTTTGAAGGGCCGATGGCCCAACATTCCAAGTGATGTCAATTTCAAACTTCGGGTCGATGGCCCAATTATTCAAGATTTTCAAATTCAATTTTCGGGTTGATGACCCAGTATTTCAAATAATCCAATTTCAAGATCGATGATCCAAATGTGCTTATGTGATGATTATTGCTAGTACGCTTTTGTGTTTCAAATATAGCAGGATATGCTTCAACTGGGGGCTCTAAAGTCTTCGACTTTAGAGCCAATGCAAATCGGGGCTCTGAAGCCGGGTTGGCTTCGAGACCATTATCAAGATGTAAAGGATGACATCCACCAAGAATTCAATTCAATACAAGAGTATGAAATGGAAGAATTCCGTAGCTGAAAGCAAATGATGAAAGCGGCGGCAACCTCCTTGGAAAGTCCCGTCCCATTCGGACAAGTGCCAGCAGATGATAAATTTTGGGCAAATGTCAGCAGATGATGAATTTTGGACAAATGCCAGCAGATGATAAACTTTGGGCATGTGTCAGCAGTGGCCGAACTACGACGCGGGTTTGATTCCGTCAGAAACGGATACATAGGCGCCTAAGGATAAGGCTCAATCCACCATATATGCAATTTATGACACAACAGAAGCAAGAGTCAATCCCCAACGAAGTTTCAGGTATGATCTCTTCTTATGGTCAAGAGCTTATATACGTAAGTCTAATGGACTATAAATGACCATAATCCTCGGTCGAGAGGGACCTGGGGTATACTTTGACTTTCGCCTTGTCCAAGCCTCAGTCAAAGTGGGGGCTCTGTAGATACCCGTATCCGTCGATATTGGAATTTATAGAGAACCCGACAAACACCCGATGATGATAGGACACATGTATTCTTTAGTTGTCATTGTCATTATTTGGAGCTCGTTTTACGATGTAGAATGGGCGTCGTCGATGAAGTATTTTATTAATTTAAATGATATTTAAATTAATGTTTCTTAAGTGATTTCATTTTATTAATTTAAATGATTTTTAAATTGAAGTCTTTTTAAAGTGATTTCAATTTAATTTATTTTATTTTGAATTTATTTTCCCAAGTTTATTTTATTGAAAATAAAATAAATATTTGATTTCAAAAATCATTTTGTGAGTATATTTGGTTTGAAAAATCATTTATTTTAATGTGTTAATTGATTTGAAAAATCGATTTGAAAATCGAGAAAAACTCGTTTCAGCCACGCGTTTTGGAGCGCGATTTTAGCTCGGTTTTTGAGCCCGTTTTCTTTACGAGTTGGCACGAATCTCGAGTACACTAACCAACCTAAGCCTCTACCCATCCAACCTAGTTCGAACCCCCTTAACCACGGCCCAAATCACGTCCCAAATCACCCCCAAACAGCCCGTATACACAAAGCAGCCCCCCCTGTTTTGCAGCTCAATCCCGAGTCCAAAACCCGCTCCAAACACCACCAAAACCCGTGCCCATTAACCCTAACCCTAACCCATACCCTAATATCCTACCCATATTACCTTACCTTAATCACCAAGAAAACCCCCCATACAAACCCTAGAAAGCCCCTCAAAAGCTGCTGGACAAAGAATATGCTCAGCCGAGCCCGTCTGCCTCTCCTCCCTTTTACCCTACTTTAACTCCTTATAAATACCACCCCTTCACCATACATTCATTCCTCTAAGTTCTCCATACATCCTACCTTAACTCACAAGCTTTAAACCTCATAAACGAACCCTAATTGCCTCTCAAAAACCTTCCACAAAACCGACATCCAAACTGAAACAGTTTGTGTGTCCTCTTCGAAAAACAATTCGTTCCTCCTTCAAATCTCCATCAAAACTCGAGTTTCTTGTTCCTAATTAACCATATAACATCCATCTATACATTAGACAAAGATTTACGAGCCAAATTACCCTTGAGAGTACACGAAATCCCTCGAAAAACAGAGTGTTATACACTCTGTTTTCGCGGTTTGTTCCTGTCTGTCCAGTTCTGTTTGTGCTCGTTTTTCGTGCCCAATAACTCAAAACGAGCAGGGGTTGCTTTAAGATCTCTGTTCTCCTCTCTTTCTAGTTTTCAAAACATCTTTTAAATCGAATTTTCATCGTGAAACGAGGGAGAAATCGCTGTTTGAAAGTTGCTGTCCAGATTCGATAAAAACGCGTGTTTGCTTTGTTTCTTCGTCGACGACGGCCTCTCGAGATAAAATCTACCATCGATTACGACCCAAGACGGTGTCAAAGATACATGTAGGTTGAGGGTGCATCAAATCCTCCTCTTTCTCCCTTTTATTTCGTTTTTTTATGTTTGTTTTTTATAGTTTGTTTTTATTCGTTTATCGTTTTTGTTTATCGATTGTTTAATTAACTATGAAACTAGTTTAGTCCGAGTATGAGTTAAAGTACCACCATGAACACCCGCGTTGACTTGAGATGGGAAAGAAACCACTACATCAGTCGGTCGTACACCCCCGTCTCATTTACATATCCTCGTGTTCAAGGTAGGGCATTAATTAAACGATTTCTGACTTCGTTCTTCGCTTTTGACCCCTCTCTTCTCTCGTGTGATTCGACCCACCTTAGGACCCGTCACATGTTAGTATGACCTCTGATTGTTAACATATAACTCATTTAGATGACATTAGATCAATTTGATAACCTAATTAGACACATTAGGGTACATCGACATAGCTTTAAAAACCGATTAACAATTCTGTAACTTAATTGAATTCATCTTCCCTTTCACTAATTTTCTCGCTAGCATGGAAGTGCGTGCTTAACACCTTTCCATTTGCACTCGTTGACGATTTAGAATTGTACCTAACCTAGTTCGTATTTATTTAATTCAATTTGTAATTAATTAACCTTTAATTTGTTTTATTTATTTCTAATTTTTTAAAAGTCGTTTTAATTATCTTTTATGGTTCAAAATCTGTAAATTTAATTTAATGAATTTTTTCGTAATTTATTTTACTGATTTCGTAATTAAAACATAATTAACTTTGCTTTTCTCCAAAAACCGTGCCTTGCACGGGTCTGTCTGACTTCTGATCCGTGCACTGCACGGGTCTGCCAGTTTTAGTTTCTTTTCTTCTTTTGTTTCTTTAATTGTTTACTAATCCTATTTTAATAAATATGGATTGGTGAATAATTTTAATAAGTTGGGTTCAATTTAATTAATAAGTTGTACCTAATTTATTTCAAGCCTTTGTACTTATTTATTTTAATTTAATTAGTTTAATTCTAATCTAATTTGTTTATTAACTAATAATTCGGCTAACATCTTTAATTAGTCTAACTTAGCTTTAGCTTTTTTTGTTTACATTTGTTTCGTTTATTAAGACTTAATAGTTTAAGTTGTATTTTGTTAGTTTGTATTGTAATCTGAGTCAAAGTAATTACGATAGTTGTTGTAATTAGATTGAGTTGTAATTTATTTCTCGTTGTGTCGGCATGAAATGCCTGGGTTGTAATATGATAGATCCCAATGGCTCCCCCATTCCTCCTAAGCCGTGTTTGTGCATCTTTTATTTCAAATCAACCAACATGCTAAAACAACTTTGACAAAGTTAGTATTCATGCATTAAACGACATAGAAATTGTTGTCACATGTTAGGGTTTTAAAACGATGTTTGCATATCATATATCGTAGTAGCTATGACCTTGTTTGAACTCCGACACTTGACTTAGTAGAGGCCGTTATCAACGGGCGGGGTTAGGTGTCCTTATGGGCTTCCTAACACGTACCCTCACCCCTTACTCAAGATCTATGGTTTGTGGATCCGTCTAAATACCATTGGATTACGAGAGTCATTCAAATCGAGTGATATAGGGTACAAGTCTTTATCTTTAATCACTCGTAGTCGATTGGCTTTATGCTTTTCGATGAAAGGTGTAAAGTTGACTTGAACGGTTCCAAGTTCCCAAAAAACTTGGTGGCGACTCTAATTTGTCTTAATTCGATTCGAAAGAACCTCAAGTCGATTATGCCTAGTGTGGATCCCGCGGACGCAGTTCCCGAGGGCCTTGTCCACACGGATTCTCAGAGATATGTAGTGCAACTTTATTGTCGCAAAACAGAGGAATAGGTTTTGGTACAGTAACTCTTAGATCTTGTAGTAAAGCATCTACCCAAACAATCTCAGAAGTAGCATAAGACATACTTCGATACTCAGATTCTGTTGTACTTTTGCTGATGGTGACTTGTTTTTTTGTTTTCCATGAGATTAAGCATTGTCCTAGCTGCACACAATATCCACTAAGAGACTTGCATGAATAAGCACAGGTTCCCCAATCTGCATCACTGAACACAGTTAAATTGAGATCTGTGTCTACCTTGTAAAAAAATCCTGCATTCAATGTACCCTTCAAATATTTTACAACATGCAAAGCCGCTTGGAGATGAGGTTGCCTGGGTTGAGAAACAAAATGACTTAGATGCTGTATGTTGTAGGATATATCTGGCCTTGACATATTGAGATATAGTAACCTGCCAATTAATCTTCGATAAACTTCTGGATTATCCAATATATCCCCTTGATCAACGGATAGTTTCAAGCCTTTTTGCATTGGAAATTTGACTATGTTACAATTCTGCATTTGTAAATCAGCCAATATGTCGCGGATGTACATTCTTTGATTTATCATCAGACCTGAAGCATTCCTTGAAATCTCCAACCCAAGGAAATACCTCATCTCACCTAAGTTCTTGATAGAAAAGGCAGTATCAAGTTGTTCCTTAACAAAGCTTATTTCTTGCTTAGATGTCCCTGTGAGAAGGACATCATCTACATATACCAAAACACAGGTAAAAGCTGCAGTCTTGTCATTGTATTTGGTAAATAAAGAATAGTCATTCTGAGACTGTTTGTAACCCAAGGAATGCAAGAACTTGGTTATTTCCTTGTTCCATTGCCTGGATGCTTGTTTTAATCCATAAACAGATCCAGTTAACTTGCATACTTTGCCTGCTTCAACCTCATAACCCTGTGGGGGCTTCATATAAACCTCCTCATTTATAAAGCTATGAAGAAAGGCATTGTTGATATCTAGTTGATATAATGGCCAATTTTGAGCTGCTGCAACTGCTAGAAAAGCTCGTACTATTGTAAATTTTGCCATGGGTGAGAAAGTATGCTTATAATCTTTATCCTTAACCTGATTAAACCCCTTGGCTACCAATCTTGCTTTAAACCATTCAACATGCCCATCTGGTTTATACTTGATCTTATAAACCCATTTAGAGCCAATAGGTATATGTCCTGATGGTAGAGAAACTATCTCCTATGTGTGATTATTTTCTAATGCTTTCACCTCTACTTCCATAGCTTCAATCCACCTTGGATCTTTCTTAGCTTGGGTATAAGAATATGGTTCATGCTCTTGAAAAACAGCAGCTAATGAACCAACATAAGCAGGATGATAATCTTTAAGAGAACTTAAGACAGTAACTTTCAATTCAGTTGTTGCAGTATAATTGACAGCAGCATTGTTTTGTCTACAGGTGTTCATTCGCGGTTCGGTTCACCGAACCTCTAATTTAATTCGGTTCGCACACGGTTCGGTTCGGCAAAACTCCAAACCTAAACCGCACCATTAGAAACGGTTCGGTTAACCACTTTAAACGGTTATTAGCGGTTCGGTTACCGGTTAACCGATAATCATTTTATATTACTTTTTTTTTCAGTTTTCGTTAATTTTTGGGAATTTGTTTCTAATAGTTTAATTAAATTTTCATTATATATTATACCCAACAATAAAGTTAATAAGCTAAACTTTAGTATTAATCAATTTAAGAAATTTTAAATTTAGATACACTAAGAAAATTAAACGAACGAACAGTTTTTTATATAATAATTTAATTATTTGCTTACTTTTTTGTGAAACGGTTTGGTTCGCGGTTAACCGGTTATCTAAAATCGCGAACCTTAACCGAACCTTTTCCATAATAAAGTTAACGGTTCGGTTCAAAGAATCGCTTTGTCGAAACGGTTCGGTTAATCGAACCTTAAAAATGGACGGTTTTTCGGAGTTGCGGTTCGGTTATTGCAGTTCGGTTTATTCTGAACACCCCTAGTACTTTGATCTAGGTAAACTACATTGATAACCCTTTAACCAGGATGGTATCTGTCTAGCTCTAGCAGACCTCTTAACAATAGGAGTTGATATTGTTTCTTTATTAATATTTGTAACAGGATCTTCATTAATAGTAACACTACTAACCTGTTTTTGCACAGTTTCCGGATCTATAGTACTTGCCTGATTATGATCAGGTTGCTGTAAGTTGCTCCCGTATAGGAACTAGAACAGTAGAAGATGCTGGGTTCACCAGCTCAGTAGTAGTAATATCCAAATTCTCATATGACTTATCTTTATGAAAAGGGAAATTTGCTTCTTGAAATACAACATCCCTACTCACAAATGCTTTATGTAAATTTAAATCATATAACTTGTAACCTTTTTGCCTATCTGGGTAACCAATGAATATACACTTTCTTGCTTTACTTCCAAATTTATCAGAAAAGGTTGGTGGCATAGTTGCAAAGCAGCAACAACTAAAAACTCTCAAGTTGTCATAGGAAGGAGCAGAACCAAAAAGCAATTCAAATGGTGTTTTATTGTTAATAACAGGAGTAGGTATAAGATTAATAAGGTGAGTAGCAGTTAGAAGACAGTCACCCCAGAATTTAATAGGTAAGTTAGCATAAAATTTAAGAGCTCTAGCAGTTTCTAATAAGTGTCGATGCTTTCTTTCTACTCTTCTATTCTGTTGAGGTGTTCCTACAACACTAGTTTGATGTATGATGCCCATGGATTTAAACAATTTATCACAGTAATCTTGTAAGAACTCAGAACCATTGTCTAATCTAACAAATTTAATCTTTCCAAGAAATTGTGTATCAATATAAGCAAGGAAATCTTTAATTAGGTCAACCACTTGATCTTTGTTTTGAAAAAGGATAGTCCAAGTGTTTCAAGAATAATCATCCAATATAGTTAAAAAATATTTAGCCCCTGATATAGCAGGTATCTTGTAAGGTTCCCAAATGTCCATGTGTATCAAGGCAAAACAAGAAGAAGCTCTACTTGTACTAGTAGGAAAAGGTTGTAATACTATGGTTTTCCTAAGTTGGAACTCGGCCGAGTATGACCTACTCGGTTGAGTAAAGTGTGTCGTGTATCCTGTTTGGCTACTACCTAGGAACACTCGGCCGAGTTTGCGGAATACTCGACCGAGTAGAGGGTACTCGGCCGAGTATACTCAATACTCGACCGAGTATCCAGTCTGTCGAGTGTTATTTTCGCGATTTGATTTGGAAATCATTAGGGCATTATATATTACGCTAAACAGTTTTTAATAATGTTTTCCAAAACCTAAAACATTCTACGATGCTCTAATCATCTCTAAATCTCTCCTTTGTGTGTGGGTGATCATAGCAATTGCATTCATTCCTTTGATTCTTAATCGGTGAGTCTTTATCTTCATATTCAAATGGTTCATATTTTAGGGTTTGTCTTTGATTATGAATTGGGGGAAATGGGGTTTTGCATATAGTGATTGTGCATGTGATTGTTGATTATCATTGTAGTAGGTGACGAAGTGGTATTTGTTATGCATATGATTTGATTGCAGCATAGCGGATTGCGAAAAGGTAGGGTTTCCCTACTCAGTTCTTGTTTAATTGATTTGAGATATATCGTTGTACTGTGTATGATTGTGTTTCGCTGATCATCGTTAGAGTGTGGTGTGGTGGTGTGGTGATGATTGTGATGGTGTTGTGATGTTTGTGGTGGATTCACTTGCGGGAGTGGCTTCACGGCCTAGTTCGCCCTCCGTGGAATCCACCACAGGAGGGGATGTGCACATTAAGGGACAGGGTTATCGCTCGTTGATGAGTGGGAATTTGGTGGGGATTGGCTGCGGTCCCGCACTGGCGGCGTGGGCTACCTGTTGCAATGGGTAGTCTGGCAGGACTACACACCTCGGTGTGTAGTCGGTTACTGTGTAAGATCGGGAGACCGGGGACGGAGGATGATCAGCTCGTTGCTTTATGCACTTGTCTTATTTTAATTATTCAGTAACTGACCCCGTTGTTGTTTTATAAAACCTGCGTTGATCCACTCCGGGATGGTGAGCAGATTGTGATAGGTAATGCAGATGTTTAGCTATGGGACAGTCATGGGGAGTCATCACTTCGAGTCTAGCTTCCGCTGTTACGAGTTTAGTTGTCTTTGATTACTGTTGTATTGAGATCTTATACTTTCCTTTTGAGTCGGTTTGGGATAATGTAATCGTTAAACTCTTTATATTTTAATAAATTTGTTTTGGATTGTTGCTTTTGATATACTAACCTCGGGCAATCGAGATGGTAACATCCTTTCATGCTAGGGTAGTCCTTGGTAAGGTACCTTGGTATGAGGGGGTGTTACAAAGTGGTATCAGAGCTGACGATTCCGGCACCTAAAACTAATGAACCCAATGAACTTAGGGAGTCTAAATAAAATGAACCCGGGGAGAGTTGTTTGGAGCTACCGCAAAGACTTGGGAGACGTCCCGAAGTCGCACTAAGGCCCTTACTATCTCTAACCGGTCACATGGGGGAGTCTTGGCAACTGTTGTATGTCAAGTAATTTGTGTGTAGTACTTGTGGCATGAGTGTTGTGCTTGGTTGAATGAAATGACGAAGGAAGTGGAACGTGATAGTTGTTGAAAGATGTATCGAAAATTTGGTGATGTTAAACTTTGAGAATGAAATATGATTGGCATGTTAAGTGTTTATCATGTGGCTTTCAAAAGAGTAGTGGTACATGTGTATATGATCATGATGATGCCTATGTTTGGTTTATTGGTAGTAGCATGTGGTTAAGGTCATGCGTTTACGCATATGAATGTCGTGTTTAATTTTCATGTGGGAATGATAAAGGTTCATCTTTGTACTGGTTTCTTAAAGTATTGGGTCGTTATTGTTTGTTTTATGCATGTTTAACTTGTTTTGTTAAGGAAAAATTGATTTGTATGAAGACCAAATTTGGAAGGGTTGTCTTAAAACTATCAAAAGTCGAGTTCTACAAATGATATTGCTATAATTCCAATTGGAGGTGATATCTTGTCTTCAAAAGATTTCAACGATAGGTCACACACCTGAAATGATCAAGTAACGAGTGAGATATGACTGTTTTACGAAAACTGGACGGTGCTGAGAACTGCGCCGATACTCGACCGAGTAGGTCCTACTCGGCCGAGTATCTTTCATACTCGACCGAGTATTCCATATTCGGCCGAGTAATCTTTCTGTGATAAGTCTGTTCAGCTTCTGGAGTCATTAACTCGGCCGAGTAGTCCCATTACTCGACCGAGTATCCTGTACTCGGCCTAGTATGCCATGTACTCGACCGAGTACCTTAGTGGGCGGCTATTTTGAGTCGGTGGCTATGTTCTTACATTTGTTTTGAGTCGTGGGGTATGTGCACACGTATGTTTTGGGTCTTAAAGCGTTCTTTTATATATGTGACGGTCTTGATACGTAAGTTACCAAATGCTATGATAGGGAGAATGCCGGCTTATGAGGGATATGTGTGGGATAGGAAGGACATGAGTTATATGTGGTTGTGAGGAATAGTGGAAAAAGGGAAAGGAAAGAATGACGAGCTAATCGAGGTAAAGAGCATGTTTTGTGAGATATGGTGAGTGATATAGGCGTGTGTTGAGTAATATAAAAGTAAGTGTTTATGGGCAAGAGTGATATAAGTGTAAAGAAATGTGAGAATGAAAGATTGAGATGAGGGATGTGAATAGTGACAACTTGAGAGGTGTAAGGATTTATAGAGGGATTGAGAAGGAGGGTATATAGTGAACTTAGATGGAGCTATGTCGCGACGTGGATTTGTAGAAAATGACTGAGTTTGAGAATTTGAATTATCAAGAGGCGAGCCTAGTGGATAATTCTTTGGGCAATTAACAGTATGAGGTGAATGGTTGGTTTTCTAGGGATACGAAAGGGAGATATAACTAATTATAGGGGTAACTGTTAGTTGTGGGGACTTGATGGTGACAAGTGCGAGTGAATAATATAATGGGAGAGGATCAGTGTTAAGAAAGAAAGAGAAGATATCGATATGATTAATGAAATTTGAGTGGTGGAGCAACAAGAAGGTAATCGGATTATTAAGGAGTTAGGTAGAAGAAGGAAGAAGATAAATTATTATGTGGTATTATTGGATGGAGGTAAATTGGGAGAACGTTAATCAAAGTTATGGGACATGAAAATAAGGAATCATGGAAAGGCAAGATAACATCATGAGAGGCTGTGAGTAAATAGTTATATAGGAGTTTAGGACGACATGTTAGCCGTGAATTTGAGGTATTAAGGGAGTAAGAAGCTAATAGAGTGATTGCACGATATAAGATTTAGATGGAGAGAAGTGACGATACAATTAAGGATAAAATTGGAAAGAATGTTGAGGTAAATTTTGTTGATGGAGTTAGTGTTCGTTATTGGGACGACAACCAAAGTGAGGAAATGAACTGTTATATTAAGAAATGGTAGTAAGAGAGTGGTCACATGAAGGATGGTGGTGCCGTAGTGTTGTCACTAGTGGTCGAGGATGATGTCTCATAGGGAAGTTAGTCGTTCCAAGAGGATGATTTTGTGGAGACTGATTGGTATGTATGGTCGGGAGGGAGTATAAGATGTGCATATAGGAGGTGTCTTCTAGTAGTTGGGTACTGACGATATGGTTACGTTCGTCGAGTGTTGAAAATTATGCGGGTGAGAGGATATGTTGTGAAGAGTATCTGAGTTAAGTTCGGACGAGAGGTATCCTTTATCAAGTGGTAACTTACGTAATCAGGATTGGCTAGTTACATTCGATTCTGGGTCCATGATATGTATAAATGCTTGTGTGAGGTTCTGACCTCATGAGTCATGGTCTGGATAATATTCAGAAAGCCAGTATCTGTGATCCCGTTTATTATGTTGCGTCGTGATCTAGTAGAGCGGTTTTAAGAAAGTCTTCTGGTCAAGGATGTGGTACTCAGTCAGTGTTATGAGATTGTAAAAGTTGTGATGGCATCGATGTGGTTGTTGTGCCTCGAGTGGCGATCTGGGCACGGTAATTCTTGCTGTGATATGAGTATTTTCGTGTTTTCATAGATTGTTGTTTGTTTACTGCTATTTTCTGTCAGTGCTGGTCGTGGCATATAGACCGTTGTTTTGTTTCCCGATGTTTCTTATCAATGTCGGCTTGGGAGTGAGAATAGAGAATGATATGAAAAAGAGTTGGGTATGGTTCCGTTGTTGTCATGGTATAGTAATATTCTATTAATAGGACATAGTTGTGAGAGGCTGTTAGAGTACTTTTGATCTGGTTTTAGATGAGGCATTGGTGGAAATAGTTATGGCAAGAGAATTGTGGAGCATGTGTGGTATTGAACTGGAACTACATGTGGTTTAACACCTTTTCTTGGGACAGTAAGTATGGAGTTTTGGGACTTGGTATCATGTCAAGTGAAGGGTGAGTTTTGTGGTAATAAAAGAGATGAACTTGAGAAGCTAGTGTGAGTATGTGTAATATTTTGTGGATTGTGAGCTAAGATCGTGGAGATGAGTGTATAAGTATATAGAAGTATGTTGTTTTGCGGTAATGTGGAAGAGATGGAGTGGTGGTTATACTGAGGATTTTATGATATATGTTATGTGAGTACAGAATAATTGGAGGCACGGGAATCGCTAGAGAAATAGAGCCCTGGTTATAGGAATGGTTGTAGGTCTTGAGTTTATAGTGGGTTATCGTTGACATACGGTGGTAATAAGGTTTATGGGAGTTATAGCAAAGGACCTAGTATTAGTGAGTTATGAGGACGTAACATTTATCTTAAGAGGAGTAGAAAGGGAAAAGAGAGTTGATGGTTGTATATGTTATAGTACAATTGGAAGTTTGAGTATTGGTGTAGAGTAAAAGATGGATTCGTGTTGTGGTTGATTTTATTACAGGTAATGATAGTGCTCGTAGTAGTATGATGTTTAGGAGTGTGAGTAAACTTCGATAGTGTTAACGGATTGTGTGATGAGGTTTATGTGTGTGAGTAAACTTTGAGGGCGAAGTTCGTTTTAAGGGTGGCAGAATCTAACATTCTGTTCTGATGGTTGGTCTTGTCTCGTGGATTGTCTTGGTATCGAGTTTGCTAGTGAGCGTATGGAAGTATGACAGAGCTGGCAACACTTATGTTATGGTTATTCGATAGTACTATGGAGGTAGTATTGGGAGACTATGCTGTAGTTGAGACGATATCGTGAGCCATGGAAGGGAGCGTGGTTGGTGGAGTTAGTGTTAGGTGTCCATGTTTTATAGGTTGGGTTGGAACTTCTGGGATGAAGTTCTTTTTAAGGAGGGAAGACTGTAATACTATGGTTTTCCTAAGTTGGTACTCAGCCGAGTATGGTCTACTCGGTCGAGTAAAATGTGTCGTGTATCCTGTTTGGCTACTGCCTAGGAACACTCGGCCGAGTATGCGGAATACTCGACTACTCGGCCGAGTATACTCAATACTCGACCGAGTATCCGGTCTATCGAGTGTTATTTCCGCGGTTTGATTTGGAAATGATTAGGGCATTATATATTACGCTAAACAGTTTCTAATTACGTTTTACAAAACCTAAAACATTCTACGACGCTCTAATCATCTCTAAATCTCTCCTTTGTGTGTGGGTGATCATAGCAATTGCATTCATTCCTTTGATTCTTCATCGGTGAGTCTTTATCTTCATATTCAAATGGTTCATATTTTAGGGTTTGTCTTTGATTATGAATTGGGGGAAATGGGGTTTTGCATATAGTGATTGTGTTCTGTGATTTTTGATTATCATTGTTGTAGGTGAAGATGTGGTATTTGTTATGCATATTGTATGATTGATTGCAGCCTAGCGGATTGCGAAAAGGTAGGGTTTCCCTACTAAGTTCATATTTAATTGATTTGAGATATATCGTTGTACTGTGTATGATTGTGGTTCGTTGATCATCGTTGGAGTGTGGTGTGGTGGTGTGGTGATGGTTGTGATGGTGTTGTGATGTTTGTGGTGGAGTCACTTGCGGGAGTGGCTTCCAGCCCTAGTTCGGCCTCCGTGGAATCCGCCACGGGAGGGGATGTGCACATTAAGGGACAGAGTTATCGCTCGTTGATGAGCGGGATTTTGGTGGGGATTGGCTGCGGTCCCGCACTGGCGGCGTGGGCTACCTATTGCGATGGGTAGTCTGGCAGGGCTACACACCTCGGTGTGTAGTCGGTTACTGTGTGAGATCGGGAGACCGGGGACGGAGGATGATCAGCTGGTTGCTTTATACACTTGTCTTATTTTAATTATTCAGTAACTGACCCCGTTCTTTTATAAAACCTGCGGTGATCCATTCCGGGATGGTGAGCAGATTGTGACAGGTAATGCAGATGTTTAGCTATGGGAGAGTCTAGCTTCCGCTATTACGTGTTTAGCTGTCTTTGATTACTGTTGTATTGAGATCTTATACTTTCCTTTTGAGTCGGTTTGGGATAATGTAATCGTTAAACTTTTTATACTTTAATAAAGTTGTTTTGGATTGTTGCTTTTGATATACTAACCTCAGTAACCGAGATGGTAACAGCCTTTCATGATAAGGTAGTCCTTGGTAAGGTAGTCCTTGGTAAGGTACCTTGGTATGAGGGGGTGTTAGAAAGGTAATCTATTGATGCGTGCATTTTATATAGACATTTTGTACCATATTTGCACACATCTTTATGCATATTTAGTGGTGTTTAGCTACAAATGTCCCCCGAATAGTTGATATGACCATAATTAGAGCACATTTAGTCCCCAAATTAGCCTTGTTCCCATGCTTTTTAGTGCATATTTGGGTCATTTATTGTCTTTAGTTCTTTGTTTTGCATATTCTTTGAGGTTTTGATCCCTTGGTAGGAAAGGAGTGCAAACCTTGCATTTTCATGGCAAAATGAGGCTAAATTGATTGAATTCAATGACCAAGCATCAAGGAGAGACAAGATTAGAAGGCCTTTGTACATACTATACTAGATGGGCAATGATGAGAAAAGATCCTTGCATCCCCGAGGATTCTATGAAGAAAAAGGAAGAAAAGAAGAAGAAACGAGACTGCACAGCAATCTGTGCGTCTTCCCCAGAAGACGCCTGTCTCCACCACCACAATCCGTGCGTCTTCACCCCAAGACACCCGTGCAAAAGACCCAGAAGACGCCCGTCTTCACTCCAAGACGCCCGGGCAGAGACCACCAAATCCGCCCGTCCCGTGCTAAAGACGCCCGGATTCTTAGGCAGACCCATTTCGTCTTCTTCAAGCTTCAAGGAAGGATGCACATATTTTTCTAGAGACCGGAGTCTCCCTAGAGACCGGAGTCTTTCCAAAAAGACCGGCGTTTCCTTAAGTAGGGACTTAATCGTCATTTAAGCCCTTAGTTAACCCTAATTCATCCACCTAATCCCCACTATAAATACCCCATTAGTCTAATTAGAAGAGCATGTTCTTCTTAGCAATCTTTAGTGTAGTTAATATCAATCAAATCTCTCTTTAATCTTGTAATCAACAATTAATCAAGTTTTAATACAAGTTTTATTTCCTTAATCTCTCTCTTGTTCATCCTTTATTTTGGGTAATTGAAGATTATTTGGGTTATTATTGGGAGATTGACAACCTCTCAATCAAGCATCAAGTACTTCTTTTATTCTTTGCTTTATTATTGGAATCATTAGTAGGTATAATTCTCTTAATCCCTCTTTAATTATTGTTAATCACTTTCATTTATTCATCATGTTTCACTTTGTTGGTATGATTGACAACCTTGCTAGCATGTTCAACATGATAATGAGTGAGTAGTTCCTTAGCTAGGGTTAATGGGTAATTAGGGGAAACCAACATGGGGAATGATTCATGCTTAAATTAATATGCTTTCATAGTTTATTTGCTTGCTTGTTGTGATCTCAACTCATGCACATGTTATGTTTGATGAAATGTGAGCCTATGAATCCTTGCATTTTTTACCCATCACCTATCTTTTCAATGAGACTTGTAAGACATAAACCAACTCGAGTCTCATTAGACCATGCATGTTGTTGAGTAGGGAAGACTAAGTCGACTTGTAGGTGTTGTACAATCTAATCGATTCGGCTCCGGGACCCAAACTTTCCTAGGATTGTAAGATATAAACCAACTCGATCCATCACAACAATAATTGCTTGCTTATAATTTGAGAACATGTTCGTATGATCAATTCCCATGAATCCCCTATGATCCCATGACACCCTAGTGCTTTTTATCAATTGTTTACATCTCTTTTAATTCATCTTGCTTGTTTACTTTCATTGCTATTTAGTTTAGTGATCTTCTACATCAAACCTCAATTGTGACACCCCTAAGACACCACTAGTTGCAATAGAAATCTCATCTCAATTCCCGTCCCTTGGGATCCGACCTTTACTTGCCTCTTTACTAATTGTAGAGTTGTTTGTGAAGTTATAAATTGTGTTTTGGTCTAGGTGCTCCTAACGACAAGTAACCAAAAGATTTAGTAAAAATATCCCGACCAATAGTCTACTTTAGTTTTTCTTGTCTTATTTGCAGGAATGAATCAAAGGGAGCATAATCAAGCTTAATGTATGTCCCTATGCATTCATTTAGGATATGAGTTAAGTCGGAGCTTGAAGACTACTATTTTGAGATGCGCAAAGAAGTAAGATAGCTAGGCGAGCAAAGGAAGAACTTCAAATTACTAGTGCCTACTTTGAAGAGTCATATCTCGAGTTATATAACTTATTTTCAGGTGATTCAAATTTGAGATGAAATCTTGTCCTCTTAGCTTTCCAACGCCACCAGAAACGCCATGTTTGCTCAAGTAACAAAGAAATGACAGCCATTTGAAGTTCAGTGCGCGAAGCACGAATTGTGCGCTGGAAAGTACTCGATCGAGTACTATATTGTTCGATCGAGTCCTTTTTCTACTCGATCGAATAGCTTATTTTTGATAGTGTTCGATCGAGTAGGTTTTCTACTCGATCGAGAGGTTTTTGAGAATTTGAGAGGCAGAGAAAGAATAGAAGATGTTTTCTTATTATTCAACGTAATATCAAAGCCTAATATATATACAAAGAGTCCCTCTACACAATCTCCTTAAACCTAGCAACAGAATACTCTAATAACCACATTTACATATATCTAAATATACACCATATAATATTGTTACCATATTTCCTATATACTCGATATTATGTGATACGCCTTTCCATACTCCCCCTCAAGTTGGAGCTCCGGGTAAACCGAGACCCAACTTGCTCTGCGAATAGTCGAATGCTTCTCCTCCTAATGCCTTGGTAAACAAGTCCGCGTCTTGTTCTTTGCTTCGAACATATTTCATCTTTATCGTACCTTCCACGAGATGTTGTCTTACGAAATGACAATCTATCTCTATGTGCTTTGTTCTATCATGGAATACCGGATTCTTTGCTATATGAATGGCCGCTTGGTTAACACAATACAACTCCATAGGTTTCGTATGAAATACCCCAAGTGACGCCAGAAATACTTTAATCCAAATTAACTCACTTGTTGCATTTCTGATAGCACGATATTCGGCTTCCGCCGTCGATTTTGATACCGTAGCTTGTCTCTTAGCTCTCCATGACACCGGTGATGACCCAAGTGCAACATAATATCCACTCAATGAACGCCTGGTCAATGGGCATCGTCCATAATCCGAATCACAGTAGCTTTGCAACTCTAACTTCGAGTTTCCATTCAAAGCAATGCCCTTGTCCGGATTCATTTTCACATATCTTACCACTCTTAGAGCCGAATCCCAATGCTCTTTTCGAGGTTCACTAACAAATCGAGATAATATATGAATCGAGTATACCAAGTCCGGTCTCGTGATAGTTAGATAAACCAATTTCCCGACCAACCTGCGATACTTCATAGCATCTTTCAACAAGTCACTCTTAGCAAGTTCCAATTGATGGTGTTGTAGCATGGGCGTGTATACGGGTTTTTCACCACTCATTCCCGCTTCTTCTATTATTCCCATTGCGTATTTACGTTGATTTAAAAACAGACCACTCGACCCATGAGCTACTTCAATTCCCAAGAAGTATTTCAGTCGACCCAAGTCTTTGATTCCGAACCGTTTATCAAGGTTTGCTTTGAATTTCTCACTTTCCCCATTGTTGTTACTTACAAGTATCATGTCGTCAACGTAAACTAATACCCCAATAAAAACTTTGCCATTGTTGTAAGTAAATAAAGAGTAATCAGCCAAGGATTGAACGAAGCCATACCGTACCAGAAAAGTCGTAAGTTTTGCAAACCAATTGCGAGATGCTTGTTTTAGTCCATAGATTGATTTCAACAATTTGCAAACCCTATTCTCCCCCTTTCGTTCAAACCCTTGGGGAATTCTCATGTATACTTCTTCCTCCAAATCTCCATGCAAGAAGGCATTGTTGACGTCAAGCTGTTCGATGCTCCATTTCTTTGCTAATGCGACGGTTAGTAAACAACGAACACTAGTCATTTTGGCAACCGGTGAGTAAGTCTCATTGTAATCAATTCCCTCGACTTGTGTGAATCCCTGTGCTACTAAACGCGCCTTATACCGCTCTATCATCCCATCCGCTTTGTATTTCACCTTGAAAATCCATTTACAGCCGATAGGCTTCTTTCCATTCTGTAATGACACAACTTTCCAAGTCCAATTGTTTTCTAATGCTTCTATCTCCTTGTTCATGGCTTCTCTCCATTTCGAGTCTCTCGCTGCTTCATGATAGCTACTTGGTTCTTTGACTTCATCAAGCTTTGTTAGAAATGCATTATGGGAATTGGAAAAACAACTTGTGTCAACATAATTAACTAGAGGATAACGAGTACCTGATTTCTTGGAGTTCGATTGGTCGTGGTGAGCATAAACGATGGGTTTTACAATCCTTGTCGACTTGCAAACATAATCCTTTCTCCAAAACGGTTCCTTTCGTTCCCTTGCTCCTCGACCAACTCTTTTATCTTCATTAAGTTGAGTCGTTACAGTCTCACTCGTAGTTGGTGTTTCATTTTGTTCACTGGAAACCTCCTCCTCGTTATTTGCCCGATCTCCTGATGTTCTTTCCTCAACTGTTTGTGGTTCCCTCTCACTCGCATTTTCGGCATCAATTTCCAAATCACTCTCGTAATAATCCAAACATGTGTCTTTGTTGTTATTGTAATTGTTTAAGTCATTGTGATTATTTGAGTTATTTGGTTCGAAATGCGGGAAAACATGCTCGAAAAACAGGACATCACGGGAAACAAACAATCGTTGAGTGCTCAAGTCATACATTTTCCACCCTTTTTTATTATGTGGGTATCCCAAAAATAAACATCGTTTCCCCCGTTCCTCAAATTTGTCCCGAGGTTTATCTTTATTATGGGCATAACACAAGCATCCAAGAACTCTCAAATTTGTCAAATCAGGTGGTTTGTTATACAAGATCTCATACAGGGTTTTATTGTTGAGTAATGGTGTCGGCGTTCGATTTATGAGGTAAGCCGCCGTCAACGCACACTCCCCCCAAAATTCAATGGGCAAATGACCAGCAAATCGTAACGCTCTAGCCTTCTCTAAAATATGACGGTGTTTCTTCTCAACTCTCCCGTTTTATTGTGGGGTGTCCACGTTGCTAGTTCGAAACAGTATCCCATTTTCCTCATAGTAGTATTTCATAGCTCCCGACAAAAGTTCACTACCGTTATCGCTTTGGATGATTTTTACAATTTTGTTGAGCTGGGTCTTAACCATTTGACAAAAAAATTTCATAAATTGGCTTGCCTCTCTCTTGTCTTTCATGAGGTAAATCCACACATCCCGACTATGGTCGTCTACTATGGTAAAAAAATAATGGGCTCGAGATAAACTAGCAATGGGATATTTTCCCCAAATGTAAACATGAATTAATCCAAACAATTCATCACACCGTTTATTATTCAGGCTAAAAGAATTTCGAGTTTTTTTAGCCCTACAACAAGAATCGCAAAGCTGGCTAGAATCCCAATTCAGACTGTAATTAATTAACTTAGAAAAAGAAAGCGATTTACTCCTTGATGGATGTCCAAGTCTCTTGTGCCAAAGTTCTCCGTCCTTTGACAGTGATACCTTCCTGGCCTTCTCGAATTTGCTCGACTTGAACTTGTATACCCCATCATGGTGCTCACCCCGTCCAATCTCCTTCCTCGAAACCTGATCCTGCATTACACAATAGTCCGGGAAAAAGGTTACAACACAATTACTCTCATGAATTAATCACACGAAATCAAATCACATGTTAATGTGGGAACATATAAAACATATTTCAAAACAAAATTGTCGTTCAACACGACTTCTCCATGTTCCCGCGCTTCAATTCGTCTGCCATCTGGTAAGCCTACGTTATATGGTTCTTCAACCCAAACATTTGTCAGACAACTCCGTTTTCCCGTCATGTGATGCGAAGCTCCACTATCAATTAACCATTCCCGTTCAATTTTAGTATGCATACCTGTCAGTTTTTCGCTACCTTCAGGACTGCCACCGAGTAAAATTCGAACCCTTTCGATTTCTTCAGTTGTGAGAGACACATTCTTCTTGGACGAGTCTCCTTCTTTTGACGAATTATTCACTGCATTCGCCTGATGATTGTCATGCTGTCCTCGTCCCTGTGATCTGCCATGACCACGTCCTCTGCCAAATCTTCCTCGTGTCCCTCTTCCTCTTTCTCTTGCTTTCACGGTTTCATATCCATGCTTGTCATAGCAATTTTCCTCCGTGTGATAATACTTTTTGCAGTAATTACAATAAGGTAATTCAGCTTCTTCTTCTCCATCTTCCTTTGCGGAATTTCTTCTGCCCCTTCCCACGCCATAAGATCGAACAGCCATAGCTGCTTCATTATTTTCTTCTTTTACCTTCGTCACATTAGAGTGTCTCTCTTCGCGTAATACCAACGCATATGCTCGAGGTAAAGTAGTGATGGGGTCTTCCATCAACAAATTGTTACGGACGTGTCCGTATAGATTATTGTCAAGTCCCATCAAAAATTGATGGACCTTCTCTTCTTCCCGCTCCTTCGCAATCTCGGCCGCTACTCCACAAGTGCATCTCGTATTCTTGCTATAATTCGCAAGTTCATCCCAAATGGTTTTCAACTTTGTGTAGTATTCAACCACAGGTAGCCTCCCCTGCTTGCACTCCATCAATTCCCCTTTCAGCTGATGCACCCGCGGTGCGTTTCCAGCAGAGTACCTATTCTTTAATTCCTCCCATACTTCTGAGACGGTCTGCTCAAAAGCGATACTCGGGTGTAATTTAACATCAATTACATTCCTCAACCATGCTTTCAACATGGCGTTGCATTGCCTCCAGGCCACGCATTCAACATCTTCGTCATTGTCTTCATCCGGTTTCTTGACCTTTCCCTCAATAAATTTTAGTTTATTTTTAGCATCCAAACCATTTCTGACAGCCGGTGCCCACAAATCGTAGTTATCACCGTCAAAAATGATTTGTGTCAACATGAGACTAGTGCTATCCGATTGGTGAAGGTAAAGCGGAGAAGTCGTCAGAATAATTTTCCTTTTCGAGCCCTTGCCGTCGTCTCCTGACATGGCTCCTTGGTGTTTGAGTATTTTAATTTTTTTGTGATTTGTGTTACCCTAGCTCACGATACCATGAGAATTTGAGAGGCAGAGAAAGAATAGAAGATGTTTTCTTATTATTCAACGTAATATCAAAGCTTAATATATATACAAAGAGTCCCTCTACACAATCTCCTTAAGCCTAGCAACAGAATACTCTAATAACCATATTTACATATATCTAAATATACACCATATAATATTGTTACCATATTTCCTATATACTCGATATTATGTGATACGCCTTTTCATAGTTTTAGCTTGGATTTGTTCGATCGACTAGCTTATATACTCGGTTTATCCCACGTTAGGTTTATTTTATGTTAATAATAACTTCCCTATATAAAGGAAGTCGGGATTAGGTCATAAACACACTTTTTACATCTCATACACTCTTAAACACTGTTTTTCTCTCTTAATTGCTGCTACTTTGTTCTTGCCTCTCTTTTTCCGGATCTTAACTTGTAATTCTCTCTCTTTACTCTCTTTAATTTGCAATAGTTATTATTTCTTCATCTCTTTTTCTTGCTTTATTTATATTTATGCGTAGCTAATTCTCTAATGCTAGGATTAGGGGAGTCATAGTAGTGTAGCAATGATGCGATAGTTGGTTAGTAGATTTATTGTGAGAATTGTTGCATTATCAATTTAATTATAATCGTTTGGTTGAACGCATGCAATTGAACTAGTTAATCTGGTTAAGTTCAATCCTAGATCGGAAGATTGGAATGAATAGACCTGGCCTGTTATGGGCAATAGACTACACTAGTGAGGGCGGAAGTTAAGCTAGTTGTATTTTAGGGCGGATAGCGGACCAGAAGGACCTTTCCGTTACCCTTCTCACATTAGATCGACTGACCTACCTTTAGTTGACTTGTGCATCTATCATGATAACCCGACATCCTGACATTTTTCTCTCTTTTTACTCTCTCTCGACCCTTACTTATAGTAGTTTAGTTAAAATTACTCAAAACCCCCATCTTGTGACCATAGACAGACTGAATTAACAAGTAGATAGTGACCGCCTCCCTGTGGAGATCGACCCTACTTATCACTAGCTTCCGTTAGTATATTTAGGTTTATTTTTGGTACGCAAACGAAAGTATCATCTATGATGCTTTGCTAGAATACATGTGTCACAAACAAAATCTCCTTTTATTACTTTATGAGTTCCAGGAACATTCTTCAATCTATTTACAGAAATGTGACCCAATCTTGCATGAAACAAATTTATATTCTTGGAATTCATACTAGAAACTGATCCTAGTGAACTAGAAATATTATTACTGGACAAAGATTTGCCTTTATTTAGAACTGTCTCTCTGATAGAAAAAACTTTATCTACTGATTGTGTAACTAGATTAACAATCTTATTTTGTAAATCTGCCTGCAATGTTTTCTGAAACCTGTATAAATCCCCAATTCTTCTTCCCTTAGCAATAACAATTCTAGTGGAAAGGTCCTGAAAGATGCAATCACAGGAAGAAAATAAAACAGTCAAGGAAGTATTGTCCAACAGTTTACTGACAGACAAGAGGTTTTGTTTGAAATCAAGAATGAGGAAAACATTCAGCAAAGTTATTTTATCAGTTAGCTTAACATTTCCCATTCTATGAACTTACTTGACAGTTCCATCAGGTAACCCTACTCTTATAGGAGTAGCAAAAACATGCAAATCAGTTAAGAGATTGACATCATATGTCATATGATCTGAGGCACCAGTATCCACTATCCAATCATGCACATACTTTGATTTATGAACAAAAATATGAGAAAAGGGTGATAATATACCTGCAAACTGAGAGGAAGATAGAGTTGGTTGTTGATCAGAAATTCTTTTAAGAACCTGATAAACAACAGAAGTAATTATTCCATCCAGTGCATCAGAATTTATAATTGTCCCAGAAGTAGTGCTAATGTTGTGAGCATTATGCTCAGCAAGTTGTAAATCTGAAGTATCCAATGGAGAGTCTTGAACTATGAAATCAGCAGCATTAGCAGCTCTCCTTGACTGAATAGGCCTGTTAGAAGACATCTTGCCTTTCCCTTTGTTTTTATCAGTTGGAAAGCCCTTGACAGAATAGCAATGGTCAGGATTATGACCTGTTATTTGACAATGTGGACATTTGTTGAGCATGAAACAGTTGGCTCTAGTATGCCCATTATTCTTACAGTGATCACAATACTTTACAGGTCCAGAATCATCAACCCCCACTGATTGAGAGCTAACTTTTATACTGTCTGGCTGTCTGTAACTTGCATATGCATTGGTTTCTGTCAACAGACTGATAGCATTTGTTATCTGCTTCTGTCGCTCTATTTTTTGTAATAATCCCAAAGCTTTGTTGATGGAGGGGAGTAGATCCATAGAAAGAATTTGAGTCCTAATGTTATCATAACCACTATTGAGATTCATCAAGAACTGAATCAGCTTGGCAGTATTTTCCCTTTCCACCATTTTCTTGATGATTGAACAAGAACAAAGATCCAACTTTCCACAAGAACAAATTGGTAATGGATCTTATGAGCATAATCAGTTAGTTAGATTTAACAAATAATTAACTAACTTTCCATGTATCAAGGGAATTAGTTAGAGTTAGTTAGAGGTGGTTATACAAACTGACTTCAGCTACTATATAAGCAAATCAACATCATTGTAATAGATATAATTCAATGAAATAAAATTTCTTTCTCAAATTCTCTCTATTACTTCATTACTGAGAATAGTTTCATATGGTATCATCCGCCATTGTTACGATCTTACGCTTCCGCCATTAACAAACATACACATTTTTTTTACATCTTCCTTTAACCTTTCTTAGTTTACAATGCCAGATTCATCAGAAACACCATCTCTTTATTCTCCGTTCGATGATCCCTTGTTTCTTTCTCCTACTGATCAGCCAAGCCTGGTTTTGTCCTCTTTCTTGTTCGATGGCACCAGCTTCTTACAATGGCAACGTGAAGTTGTTGCTGCTCTGCTATCCAAGAACAAAAGTGGGTTTATTTCTGGAAAATGTTCTCTGCCTGCTGCTAATGGCAGGAAGTATAACCAATGGATTAGGTGTGATCTTTTGGTTAAGCGATGGATTCTCAATTCCATTGTTCCTGGTCTTCGTGAGAATCTGCAGTTTGCTGTTTCTTCTAAATCTCTGTGGGTTGACATTGTTGAGAGGTTTGGACAGCCAAACATCCTTGAAGTTTATGAGCTTAAGAAGGATCTTGGTCGTATCTCTCAAGATAATTCTCCTCTTGTTGAATACTATGGCAAGTTAAAGAATATCTGGGAGAATTTGGATCACCTTGATCCTATTCCATCTTGTACTTGTGGTGCCATGAATCAGTGCTCTTGTCAGATGTTAAAACGTCTGGTTGATAGAGAGACTCAGTCCAAGCTGCTGCAGTTATTGATGGGATTGACATCTGGTTATGAGCATGCTCAGACTAATCTTCTGACCATGGAACCATTACCACCCATCAATAAAGCTTTGGGGTTGTTACAAAAGGTTGAGAGGCAGAAGCATATCAATGATCAAGCTGCTGAAGTTTCTGTTGAGCAAGCTGCTTTTGCTTCCAAGAAGAGATTCAACTCCAAGGCGAATGAAGCTGGTACTGCAAATAAGCGTCCCAAGGAAGATTCTGATTTTGGATATAAGTTTTGTACTCACTGTGAGAAAGCTGGCCATACCATTGAAGAGTGTCACAGATTGAAGACTTGTACCTTCTGTAAGATTAAAGGACATATTCAAGAAAGATGCTACAAGTACAAAGCTTTCTTGAAGAGGAAGGGCAAAGCTGGTGAACATTCATCTTTTCAGGCCAATAATGTTGAACAGTTAACTGAAGATCAGGATTCTGAGTATCAGGATATTTCTCCTCTTGAATGTCTTCCTGTTTCTCAGGTTGCTTAATTGTCTCAGTTTCAGACTGCTATTTCTCCTCATGTCAATCCAGATTTTGTTCAGGGTATTATTCAGTCTGTTACCAAATCTGTATTGCAGCAAGTGTTTCAGGATATTTCTGATGTTCCTTCATCTAGTTCTTCTGATTTGAAAGCTACCATTAATTTTGTTGGTATGCCTCTTTCTTCTCGTGTGTTTACTGCTAGTCTTACTGGTTTTAATGACCATGATTGGATAGTAGATACAGGAGCATCTGATCACATCACGTCTAACATTAAATTGATGAATAATGTGAAAATTCTTGCTAAACCTGTCTATGTGGGATTACCTGATGGCACTGTCAAAATTGTGCATAAAATTGGTGATGTTTGTTTGACTGATCGTATCACCTTGCATAGTGTTTTGCTCATACCTGATTTTCAACAAAATCTCTTGTCTGTGGCTAAATTGATAACTGCTGCTAATCTGTCTGTTTGTTTCTTGAAAACCAAATGTGTCTTTCAGGACCATACAAGTAAAGCAGTTGCAGAGGCAAAGAGAGTTGGCAATCTCTATAGATTTAGACCATGTTTCATTCCTCTTGTTCAGAAACATGTTTCATTTTGTCCAAATAAGGATAGTTATTCATACTGTCAAATAAATGCTACTAGTATACCAGATTTAGCTCTTGTACATTCTCGTTTTGGTCATAGTTCTTTAGAGAAGCTTCAACATGTAATTGGACTAAATTTGAAAGGAATAAAACAATTTCATTGTGAGACTTGTGTTTTTGGTAAGCATCATGTGTTGCCTTTTCTTAGGAGCTTGTCATATGCTAAGAGAATTTTTGATTTAGTTCATGTTGATGTTTGGGGGCCATATAAGGTCCCATCTTTGTCTGGTGCTAGATCTTTTCTTACTGTGCTGGATGATCATTCACGTAATACATGGACTTTTTTGATTCAAAACAAAACACAAGTACCTAGTTTTATTAAGGGCTTTGTTGCTTATGTTGAGAATCAGTTTTCTACTTCAATTAAAACCATTAGATCAGATAATGGTTCAGAATTTTTTCAAGTTCAATGTAAAGATTTTTTTAGAGACAAGGGTATAGTGCATCAAAGAAGTATTGTAGGCAGGCCTCAACAAAATGGCCGTGTGGAGAGGAAGCATAGACATTTGCTAGAGGTTGCTAGGGCACTCAAGATTCTGTCTAAAGCACCTATAAGGTTTTGGGGTGAATGTGTCCTCACTGCCACATATTTGATCAATAAGATGCCTGTCAAGTTATTAGGATGGAAAACTCCATATGAATTACTTTTTAATGAGTTACCATCCTATGATGAGCTAAGGATTTTTGGTACTCTTTGTTATGCAACTCAACCTCCTACATCAACTGATAAGTTCTAATCAGGGCCAGGAAATGTCTTTTCCTTGGGTATCCTTGTCATCAGAAGGGGTATAAATTGTATGACATGGATAAGCATGTCATTTTCACTAGTAGAGATGTTCTTTTTCAAGAGGATATCTTTCCATATCATACTGTCACAACAAAGAATGTACAGTCAGGACCATTATCATCTACTGAGGATGATTTTTTGGTCTTACAAGATGAGCATCTTATGTTTGGTGTTCCAAATCCTGTGGATAGTCCTACAGGGGGTGATTTAGATGTCACTGGCACTCAGACATCTGATATACTTCAGGGTGCTGGGTCTGCTGCTGATAATGCAACTCCTACTGATCAATCTTTAGTGGAAAATAACCCAACTGATCAGCAGGTTAGGAAGTCAGACAGACCAAGAAGACCTTCTGTTCTTCTTTCAGATTATGTGTTAACAAAGACCAAGCGAGGCCATAGTGCTCTCCATGTAAAGACTCTCAATGATTTGACTACTTATGATAAAGATTTTATCATATCCTTATGCAATGTGATAGAGGAGCATGAACCTAGCACGTATACTCAAGCTAGTACAGATGCCAGTTGGGTTAATGCAATGAATCAGGAGCTCAAGGCTCTTGAAGATAACAATACTTGGGAACTCACTACACTGCCAGCTGATAAGAAGGCTATTGGCAGTAAGTGGGTGTTCAAAATAAAGCACAAAGCTGATGGCACAGTGGAGAGGTTCAAGGCTAGATTAGTAGCCAAGGGGTATAATCAGGTGAAAGATAAAGACTACAAGTTTACATTCTCTCCTGTTGCAAAATTTGCCACTTAGGGCTCTTCTTCTTTGCATTGTGATTAGGCATTGGAATTTATATCAATTAGATATAAACAATGCTTTTCTTCATGGGTTTCTAGATGAGGAAGTCTACATGAAGCCTCCACTAGGGTATTCTGATGCAAAGAAGGGGCAAGTGTGCAGGTTAAAAAGATCATTGTATGGTTTAAAGCAGGCCTCTAGGCAATGGAACTTGGAATTAACTAAGCACTTACTCAGTCTGGGTTTCATTCAATTATGGCATGATTACTCTTTGTTCACTAAGGTTAATCAAACCACTAAGAAGATATTAGTTGCTCTGATCTATGTGGATGATATGATCTTAAGTGGTAATGATGAGATTGGTATTCAAAGTCTAAAAGATTCATTACACCAGAAATTCACCATCAAAGATTTAGGGCTTATGAGATATTTTCTGGGCTTAGAAGTGGCAAGAAATGCCAATGGTATAGTAGTCAACCAGAGGAAATATACTTTGGACATTATTAAGGATGCAGGGTTTGAGGACTGTAAACCTGCTAATTTTCCAATGCAAAAAGGTTTAAAACTTACTACTGATGCTGGTGAGGTTATGCAGGAACCTGAGAAGTTCAGAAGGTTGATAGGCAGGCTCTTGTATCTCAATATGACAAGGCCTGACATCTTCTATAGTGTGCCACATCTCATTCAATTTCTGAGTCAACCTAGGGAGACACATTATCAAGCAGCACAGCATGTTATCAGATACCTCAAGGGTACAATAAATACTGGTTTGTTTTACCCTGCAACATCAGAGTTGACCCTGCAATCTTATTCTGATGCAGACTGGGCCACATGCAATTTCAGTAGCAGGTCCTTAAGTGGTTTTTGTGTCTTCTTAGGGAAGTCTTTAATAAGTTAGAAGACGAAAAAACAAAAAAC
This sequence comes from Silene latifolia, assembly GCF_048544455.1. Taxonomy (NCBI): domain Eukaryota; kingdom Viridiplantae; phylum Streptophyta; class Magnoliopsida; order Caryophyllales; family Caryophyllaceae; genus Silene; species Silene latifolia. The sequence goes on along the minus strand of NC_133538.1, from coordinate 305,110,953 downwards.
AGTTAGCAAAAGCTCTGCTGAGGCTGAGTATAGGAGTATGTCCTATACGACTTAAACTTGTCTGTTAGTGAATTTATTAGCGACTGCAGTGCACATACCACCGCAAGATCTTGCTACATTGTGATAACACAAAGAAATGAGCATATAGCTCAGAACCCTGTGTTTCACGAGAGAACTAAACACTTGAATGTGGATTGCCATTATGTACGTGATAAGCAACAAGAGGGATTTCTGCAGACGAAGCATGTCAGGAGTGCCTTGCAACTAGCTGACATAATGACCAAGGCTCTAGGTGCAAATGAGCATAGATTTCTCTCGTCCAAGCTAGGACTTCAACTTCCTCCTTTAGCAGATTCAGTTGGTCCAGCTTGAGGGGGGATATGAGCATAATCAGTTAGTTAGATTTAACAAATAATTAACTAACTTTCCATGTATCAAGGGAATTAGTTAGAGTTAGTTAGAGGTGGTTATACAAACTGACTTCAGCTACTATATAAGCAAATCAACATCATTGTAATAGATATAATTCAATGAAATAAAATTTCTTTCTCAAATTCTCTCTATTACTTCATTACTGAGAATAGTTTCATAGATCTAAACCATCTAAAGTTTCCCAACAGCTTTTGAGTTTACCATAATACTCAACTAATGATAAATTGTCTTGTACAATTGCACCTAATTCCTTGGTCAATTGATACACCTCAATAGAATTCACCTGACCAAATCTTTCTTGTAACTCTGACCAAATTTCCTTTGAGGACTGAACATACTTAAAACTTTCTTTCAGATCTTTGCTCAAAGAATTAGTAATCCATTTTAATGTCATCAAATCACTTCTTGTCCATTGATTAACACGTTTATCAGTGGGAGGTGGTTTGGGACAAGAACCATCAACAAACCCCCGTTTATTCTTAGCAGCTAAGGACATAAGGACTTCCCTCTTCCACCCCAAGAAATCGTGTCCATCAAATGGCAAGGTAGACAAAGTAGAACTGGGTTGGTCAGAGGTTGACAGAAACAATGGGTCTTCATAATAATCAAAGTTTGAAGCAGATGATGAACTAGTATTCTCAGGCATATTTGATGAATTCAACAAGAAGATGAACTGAAGTAATTGAAGAACAAACTAAAGAAAAAACGTAGAACAATGAATTCAGAGTTTGAAACGCGCGGAATTTGTGAAGTATTATACCTCTATGTCTTGAAGATTACAGCAAGAGATAGAGATCAAAACCCCAGGATGATTACCATGATTATCACTGATACCATATTGAAACCCAATTTTCTAATACTAAAGGATGAACAAGATTTACAGTATGAAGAACTAAAGGTAAATGATTGAGAGAATTTGTAGAGAGAAGTATTGAAGATTTAGAGAGAGAAATTTTTATTGTATATTCTGATTCTTAATCATAATGAGTACAAACATTGTGTATTTATACAAGAATATGAGTTATTCCTATTTTTATACTGAATATGAATAACAGAATTTATAACCGACTTTTCTAACTTCTTAACTAACTCGGACGAGTTAGTTATTACTCCAATAGCAATCGCTTTTCCCTTTGAAATTGCCTTACTTTCATTTTCATTACTATTAACAATGTTACTCCTTGTACTATCTTGGTTCATTTTAGATGAACACATGTTTATGATCTTTTCCTCCACCTCTCTATCTCTACTTTGGCTCATCAACTTTTCAACTTGAGCCTTAGGCAGCCTCATCTTAACCCTCATCTCCGCGGAGGTGGTTAAACCACCTTCCGTGCCATTATGGGGCCCTACCTCAACTTCTATCCTTGTGGCATGCCCCATAATAGACAAGTCTGACACAGACCGCTTTGAAATCAATAAGTTTTCAAGGCAGTCTTTGACGGACATTTGGATAGCTGACCTGACCCTTCTGGGGACGCGGTGTTGGTGATCTGTGAAACTTTGGAAGTTCCACTAGGAAGTAAAGTTTCTTACACTCGAGATTTGAGTAGGGTTATAGTGGTTTTGCCCGTATCCCGTAGTGCCTCACGGCCTCGGAATCCAACATCACGTAACCGGGATAGTCCTTTACGACATCCTCGACTTCGGTGTCTTGAACTTCATTGTTTCTCCATTTATTTTCATGACTTTGGTAGTATTCATACCTCCTAGGAGTTACCCATGTTGTAACTTAAGTCCAAAAATAAGATTAGATAGTAAAACTATGAAAAATAAGAGAGGTGTGAAATGTATTTGATGGTAGATGAGAGTGGGTAGAATGCGTTTACAAGGGAGCACATGCACCACTTAAATTAATACAAATTTTTATTTAAATGGGTATATCCGTTTTAAGTTTAAGATGAGTCAAGTAATACGGAGTATGAATCAAACAAAAGCAAAAAGCATATGACAAAACAATAAATTTGACTTATATTTATAAATGAGATGATACTTGACCCGTTTTATTTTTAAGACGGATGCATTTATCTTAAGGGTGACAATGTTTAATTAAAACGTGAGTAAGGATGGTTGAATAATAAGGGTTGGTGTTACATAGAGACGTGTTTTTAAGGATGGGTATGTGAAAGAGTGTTGAGGTCAAAATTTGAATACTAATGGTTTGAAAAATCAGTAAAGTGTTTGAAAAGCGTTCCTAAATAGAATCATTATCCTATTTATTAAAGAACAACCACAAAGTTTATGTATCGCTTCTGTAGTTGAAAGTCAATAAGTCAAAAGTAGAATTTTCTTTCCTGAAAAATCGGGCCACGGTCTATAATGGAATTAATTACACATTTGATACCTGCGAGAAGCAACATGATGCTAAACTTTACAAAAATTTACAATTCACAATTACCTCAATACAAGTATATAATTTATTAAAAACATTATTTACAATTTTTTATAATTGACAAATTATTAGTTATGAGTCGATTATATAATTTTCAAAAAATACATTCCATTGCATATATAGCATACTACAACAGTCTTATACTTTTTATATTGGGATTTAACAAAATTTGCACGAGTTTTGTATACCGGATTTAACAAAATTTGCATGGGTTTCGTATATTTTTTTTACAGTAAAACATTCATAAAGTATAAATAATAATAATAACTTATTATTAGTAGTAATTAATTTTTGAAAATAAATATAGCTAATAATTAACCAATATAACCAAGTGAGTACATGTTATTTACATCCAAAAATCATAATTAAAATTTAAATAACCTTTAGTCAAAAAGAAAATTTATAAAATGATCATATAAACAAAAAAAATGATTTCTTTTACAAAAGAAATGCATGTAAATTATACAGCTCAATTGTTAATCACACCAAAAAAAAAAAATAGATTTGACATTATCAAAACGAAATCATTATAAGTACACAAGTAAATAAGAAGGATTCAGTCTAATATGAAAATACCTAATTAAGATCGGTCTACTTAATACCGTCTTAACTTAAGACACTTTATAGCTTTTTTATTTCCAACTTTACTTTAGTAGGATGAAAGAATTGTTTTAAATTAAAATGGTCTTTATACGAATTGGTATATTAAGATATCTCATATTGTCATTCGTTCTACATCTCATAAATTTGTTCCTCTTATGAGAATACTCTCATAAATAATATAAATTGTGAACAAAAGATAGGAGTAGAGGGAGTACCAAATCTTAACTTGAAACAAAAATTATCATATTATCACTTTTTTTTTTAAATATTAATCTTATAATATGTATTTTTTTATTTATATACACATATACAGATTTAGCCAATTTATCTTGTTTGTGAGTTAGGTCACATATCATAAACGAATATTAACCCCAAATTAGCAGTAAGTAGACTATATATCTGATGTATTACATTAGATGGTATAGTTTTTGTGTTTAAGATAAAATTTTCGAGTTTTATTTTAAAAATTATGAGTTTTATTATAAAGCTTTTGAATTCATACACTTAAACATTAAGCTCGAAAAATTACAACATAGCTCAAAAACATTACATATAAACTCAGAAAAAGTTTAAGGTAAAAAAGACTAAAATGTAACTTATAAACTTTATAAAATTTAGAAAAAATACACAAAAATTCAATTATATATTAAGTATGATGTAGTACATCCGATATATAATCCTTTTTCCCCCAAATTTGGGGGTTATTTTGTTTCGGGCCTTTTAAATCGCAAGTCAAGAATTAGCGGGTCAATTAAACACGTCCTCCCGAATTTTTCATCTTCACCTGATTGTATTGTGCTATGTACCTATTATTAACTTAGAGTAGGTCTCCTGAGAGACGATCTGCCAATAAATTTTTGAGAGACCGGTTACAAATTGATAAAAAAATGGTACAAAACGCAATAAAACGAGTAGAGATACTAATAAAATAATTACAATATATAATAAAAATGATTGAAACTTGCACGGGTCAATTCTTATTTTGTTCCGTCTACCAAGTAACAATTTGCACTAAATGAAAATTGGGTCAGAATTTACATTTTAAGATATGTACGGATCAAAACTTTCATTTGGTCCTGTGCACGGGTGTAATTAAATGGAAAAACGGGTTAACAATTTGTAATTTCAATTCACTAATTGTATGATAATTTTCGTCTGAATAATTTAGTTTTATCTATGTAAGTCAACTTTTTTTGAGGCCGCCTGGGCAACAAGGCTGAGTAGAAACTCAAATTTAGCTTACAAGACTCAAGAGGGCGTATTTTATTATGATAATTATCCGACCAATTAACACTAATATATTATTTCTACTAGTTGCACGTGAAATTTTTAATTCAAATCAAAAATATTCTTTATAACTCAATTGTCTATATAGTTAAATAAAAAATAGGGAGATTTGATTACTTTACTTTAAAACTTATTCAATGTTTACAACTTTTATAATTTCTTCTCAAACAATATACCTGTGCAATTTGCACGAGTTTAAAACTAGTATATATTAAAGAAGAGCCTTAAACTGCTGACGTGGCAGCATAAGAATCCAGGATTTTCAACTTAAAGGTCTCTCATTAGTTGAGCAAAATTGTCTACTTTCTTTCTTCTTTTTTTTTTGATAAGGTAAGGAAACTAGATTGATAAAATTCAACCTATAACACCCTTTCGGATGAGAAAGGTGCAAGAAAATCCAATGATTTTCAACACACAGGAATCAAACATAATAAAAGTACACTGAAAAGGAACCTCTCAAACAAGAAGAAGTCACCCAAAGCCCTAACAAAGAATAAAAGAATGATAAACTAAAAACACATAAGAAATGGTAACAATTTCTCACCTAAAAACTGGTCATACTAGGGGATGTGCCCAGGATGATGCACCAAAATGCAAAAGACATGAGAACAGACCAAAGCAACACATTGACACCGAAAACTCACGGACCACAAAACAAACTCGGAAAGAGCTGAGAAAGAAACGAGCTCACGACAGATAAGTAGCACAGCTAAACCCCCAAAAAGCCTGATGTTACGGGATCAAAGACAGAGATAGTTCCCCAAAAACAAAGGGGATTCCAAGGTGAAGAAGGGGACTAGTTCCGACAGGAAAGAGGGAACAAGGTGATGTGCTTAAAATATGCAAATAATTCTAATGGGAAATAAAGAGACCCCAAACTATAATGAAGAAACTTCAGATTTAGAAGAAATGTTTTTCAGATTTCAGAAGAAATCAAAAAAAAAAAAAAAAAATTAAAATTTTCAACCACATTTCTATCATCAACAAATGAAATATGCTCTTAAATTCTTGAATTAATCCCTTTTTAAGCAAGACATATGACTATGATAAACCCTCCTAGGCTAAGATGGAGAGTAAATCAAACTCTAGTAATTTATAATAAGAAATAATTCAAGAAAGAAAACTGAAAATATTCAATAAAAAGGACTAAACAAAGATTACCAATCATCACAACTAGACCTGTCAAACGGGTCGGGCGGGTCGGATCATACGGGTCGGGTCAGATACGGGTCGGGTTAGGGTCAGAATACGGGTCAAGAAATAATTTTTAATATCTTTTTTAAACGATTTTTTTAATTTAAAAAATATTTTTTAGAAAAGTAAAATATATTTACAATTATTATTTTAATCATATTCATCATATACAATAATTATATTGATATAATTATTAAAATAAAGTTTTTTTAATAATTATTTTATTATTAAATATTATAAAAGTTATATAAAATTGACTTTTTAGTTGAATTTTTAATTTTAAGTAATAAAAAAATAATATTTTAACTATATTTTCAAACATAATATATAAATATCAATATTTTTAATAAAATTCATGATTTTCCCTTGACCTAACTGTAGACACCGAAATTTCATATTTTTGGTATCTATTTATTTTATAATATCTTTTGTATTTTAGAGATAATTATCAGAAAATAATGTGATAATATCTTAGAATATTCTAGAATATGTCGTCTTGCCCTCCAAGCTACTAGACTATAAATACAGCTCTTGTGTTTAGGGTTTAAGGGGAGAGCATAGATGGATTAAGTCTCAAACGACCCCGTCTTCCTACTACCAAATTGTAGGTAGGATGGAATAAGTCACAAAAAGACCCCATCTTTTCTCCATGAGACCTGCCGGATGAATACACTTCTTGAATTGATGTCTCTCGGACCTGTAAAAGATCTCCTCATATTCTTTATATTTACTTCTATTTGTCCTTTTTGCAGGGCTGCAATGGTGTACCTGAAGGAATTTCGCAAGGGGAGCGATATATATCTTTCTGTAGTTGACCGCAAGGATCAAGATGCTGCATCTGGAACTTACTTTCTCACAAGCAAATCGCTTCGTATGCTGGAAGGTGGAGCAGCCAGTCTAACAAGGGATTCTTTGCTAAATGAAATGTCCATGAAGCTTGACACTCGAGAACCAGACGCTTGCTCACGCTACCTTTTAAAAAATAACCTTAAAGTGAAGCCTGGTACAAATTATACTTATGAGTTACTTGGGCGCAGAATCATTTCAGGAAAAGTTAGATGGGGATCCTTCAACCTGGAAATTTACGGGGAATCGATCTACATGCCGAAGTATTGGGAGTGGACTGAAGATGTACTTGGTCGCTTTAGTGACATCCTTTCGACTGCTTCTATCTGTCAAGCGATCTATGCTTCCTTATATTCTTATGATAAGGACTTACATATCATGCGTGCCTTCTTCGTAGTATGGTGTCCTGGTACTAATACCTTTCATACTTTAGAAGGCGGATTTTCTATCTCCCTGTGGGATCTAAAGAAACTTGGAGGTCTCCCTGTTGTGGGAGAGATTTATGATGAAACGGTGCCTCAACTTAGCATCCTAAAGTCAACGACTGAAGAAAAGAATTTGACTGTCCCTGCTAGGTGCACTTTCTTGTTTACTGTGTTTCACTACCTTGTGAAGGAATCAAAGGACAAGGGTGAAGTTTCTGCTCAGCAATGGATTGACTTTTGGTGCAAAAGACAGGTTGTATATCCTCCTCCTGTCAAAACGCAAAGGACCACCAAAAATCCTCCAGCTTCAACCCAGAATCCAAGTGGTGAGATTGAACCCCGAACATCTGATGAATGGACAGAGAAAGAATACTCCTTATTTGAAAAGCTTGGTTGCAATGATTCCCGACGGCCAAAGATTTATTTAGCCGCGCATTTATCATGCTGGCTTTGCATATTTGTTTTGCCGGAAGATAGCGACAGATTAATTAGATCAGCTACCTTCGAGATTGCAAGTATGATGGCAGAAGGTCGAATTTTTAGTTTGGCGATTCCTGTATTAGCTAGCATTTACAAAGGTTTGAATGGGTTAGCCACGTCTATGAACCCCGGATACTCCAGGTCATTCTTCCCGGCACATTACTTATACGGGTGGATTGCAAATTACTTTGACACTTATCATGCGATAAATCCATCACCGACAGGTCCCCATATGACTAAGTATTCAGGTCCCGTTGGAGCGAGGAATGCAAAGCCTGAAGAAGCTCGAAAACTCATGCATGAGGGAAGAAAATTTGATGCAAAGTGTTTTATGTTAAATAAACACAAAGTAGATGTCTTGTTAGACAATGGTGACCTTGATGCCCTGGGGCTCGACTATCTTGCATCCCTTTATTCCTCCTATTTGTGTTTGCGTCTGAGTAATGGGCTTCACCTTGAACCTTATAATGCCCATCGGTTTAGTAGACAATTTGACTTTTGTCAAGACATTCCCGGCGTATTGAGTCGTGGTTCAAACAAACCTGACGTCACATGCTTCGTGGCACTGAAATATTGGCAAGTGTTTTTGTTTACAGGTAGCATGTCTCGCGTTTACCTTCCCAGTCCTTCATTCAGATGGGATGAGAATGTCACCTCTGGTTTTAATAAATGGTGGAAGGAACTCTACCCGAAGGATCTAAGAAAGAATGTTGACATTCTTGTGCATAGTACCGGAAGTGACCACAAGACTAAGAAGTGTGATCATCATGGGGATACTAGAAATCAGCCTCGAGAGCAAGAAGTGCCCCTGAAATCCAAAGTTTTTTTTTTTGGGAAAATGTAAGTTCTCATTAAATCAAATCAATAGTCCCATACAAGCCAATTTTCGAGTCTTTCATGCATCAGACTCCATTACAACGGATATACTCCACCCATTCTAGTATTGAAGCATTTTTACTACGAATATTACATTGTGCTAAACGACTTTGAACATCATTCTTTACCCGAGCTGCAACAACCTGAGGTCTAAAGACATAACCATCAATTCTGCTGCAATTCCTGCTATGCCATATATGGTACATCAGACTAGCAAGAATCATAGCAGCAACTTTCTATTTACAAGAAGATGCTTGCCTCCAACCAATCCACCAACTGATGAGGTGCTGCATGGGGAAAATTATGCAACACCATTCAGAAACCAGGCCACTACATTTCCTACTGAATGGGCAGTCAAGGAACAGATGATTCAGATTCTCCTCCTGCAACCCACATAAGAAGCATTTGTTTTCAGAAATGATCTGCATCCTGACCAGCCTGTCTTGAGTCAGAAGCTTCTGATGAGCAATCAGCCAGATGATAAAAGATTGTCTAGGGATAATCCACTTATTCAGCATCCAGGGGTACCATGACACCAAATTCCCATCAGGTTTAAGCCATTGGTACCCTGCTTTAATTGTATAATGCTCCAAACCAGCAAGAGATAAGAAGAAAGGTTTCATAAGATGCTTGACTTGGCAAATTTTCCGCCAAGTCCAGCTGCTGCCACTGCCAGGTGCATAGTCCATCTAGTTACAATTTTTAATGTAAATAGCATGAACCCACCGCACCCACAAATGATCAGCTTTTTGGGCAACCCACCAGACATATTTCCCTACAGCTGCAACATTCCAAAAGTGGAGATGTTTAAACCCTAAACCTCCCTGTTTGATGGGTTTGCAAGCATTCTCCCAGGAAACAAGGGCATGGTTTTCTTTTGAATCATTGCCATGCCACAGGTAAGATCTACAAATTGCTTCAATTTTTGAAATCACAGTCTTAGGAAGGATAAAGATCCTGGCCTAATAACTATGGAGAGTGCACATCACAGACTGAATCAGGACAGTCCTCCCAGCATAAGATAGTTTTCTAGAACCAAGCCCCCGAATTCTATCCACAACATTGTCCACAAGTCTATTACAGTCCATAACTGATAAACGTTTAGGTGAGACAGTGACCCCAAGGTAAGTGAAGGGAACATGTCCTCTTTTCATCCCACTAATAAGCTCCAAATCCCTGAGAACCTGATTGTCAATACCATTGCAGTACAGGCTAGACTTACCAGTATTCATCACTAGCCCAGTAGCCCTAGAGAAAAGAGCAAAAGCTTTTATCATCAAGCTCACAGAATCCCTGTTAGCTTTGCAGAAAAGAATAAGATCATCTGCAAAGCATAAATGAGATAACTTGATCCTCTGGCACAACGGATGGAAATTAAATCTCGTATGCTTTTGCACCATCATAAGCACCCTACTCAAATACTCAAGGCACACTGTGAACATGAGGGGGGAGACAGGATCCCCCTGCCTGAGACCCCTTCTACCTCTGAAAAACCCAAAGGACTCCCCATTCAGAGATATAGAGTAAGAGGGGGTAGTGATGCATTGCATCACCAAGCTGCAAATCTTCTCAGGAAACCCCAAGGCTTCCAACATATGACCCACAAATTCCCATTCAACAGAGTCATAGGCTTTTTGCAGGTCAATCTTCATCATGGCTCTAGGAGAACAACTCTTTCTCTTGTAAAGTTTTATCAAATCTTGACAAATTAATATATTACCAACAATATCCCTCCCTTTGATGAAAGCTCCCTGGGAAGGGCTAATAATGTCAGGCAAAACAAGACTAATTCTATTGCAAAGAACCTTGGAAATGCATTTATACACTGTATTACAACAAGCAATTGGTCTAAATTGCTGGACAGTTTCAGGAGCATTCACTTTAGGCACCAAGGTAATTGTAGTGGCATTTCACTGCTTAAGAAGTTTCCCATAGCAAAAGAAGTTCTTAACAGCTTCAATAATATTCCCTCCAACCAATTCCCAATTATCCTTGAAAAATTGGCTACTATACCCATCAGGGCCAGGAGCTTTGTTTCCTGGAATAGAGAACATAGCAGCTCTAATTTCCTCACCAGTTACAGGAGCAAGCAAAGCCTCACAATGCTCAACACTAAGACATTTTCCATGCTGTACAATTTTCCTATTAATAGGACTCACAGTTTTTGAGGTTCCCAGCAGAGAAATGTAGTAGTTTTCAAAAGCTTGTTGGACTGTCTCAGAGGTAGAACATAACTGTCCAGTCATATCCTTCACTTGGAACACCCTATTCTTAGCCCTTCTACTCTTAATACTAGCATGAAAGAAAGCTGTATTATCATCTCCCAACTTCAACCACTCCATCTTTGCTTTTTGTCTCAGGAATTGTTCCCTAGACTGTCTAAGTTCCCCCAATTCCTTTGCACAATCCTTTTCAGCCTGACAAATCTCAGGGTTCAGAGGATCCAGGACAAGCATTTCCTGGAGTTTACCCAGAGATATCTCAGCAACATGTGTGAGATTCTCAATGTCCCCAAACTGTTCACGATTAAGCTTTTTTAAACCACACTTCAGAGCCTTCAACTTCTTCACCACACAAAACACCTAAAATCCAAAGTTGTTATCCCTAAAGCGAAAGGCCATATTGAGGACAACCACCACAAAGATTCAGATTCCGAGATTGACCCTAAACATGATCGTCGTGGCAAGAGAAAAGTGTATGTCTTGGATGCAGATGATGCTAGACTAGACACCCAGATTTTTGAGGGGGTGTCGAGTGCATCAAGAATGCCTTTGCAGACACTGGTCAGCTTCTCTTCTTTTGTGATTATCGTTGTTTATTTATTTATTTCCCTACTTGATCATCATTTTTTTTAGGAAGGTCAATGTGCCTTGGAGATAGTCTCCCTTGCTCCGGAATATCGTCTTCCGCATCGTCCACCAAAGATGAAGCCTGGAAAAGGGAAAGGGGCTTATGATTCTTAATAAATCAATAATCGTAGAAGACTCTTCTGGTCCAACATCTCAGGGGAGCCAAACTGACAGTTCGTTTGCCAATGGTAGTCAGACTGTCGTGGATAGTCCAGCCTCAACTCATGTGTCTCCTCCTTGCAAACCTGACGATCGAAGGCAGACGTTTAACCTTCTAACAATACCATTAAGCCTACCACACTCCCTACGTGCTCCAAAGCCTCATTTCGTCCACCTCCTTCACTTAAGGGGATTTTTGACAGAGCACTAGACGCGATCCGCTTGCAGGTCTTGGGAGAATTAAAAAATGCAAGTTTCTCTAATGTAGGGGAAGAGGCAATGAAGGCTAACGTGTGTTATGAGGGCATTCGTCAACTCAAAGGTGATTGTTCTTCATTACAGGCGTGAGTGAATTCTTATGTGGGTGCGGTCCATGCTTACCTTGCACTCGAGAAGCAGGAGCAAAGTGTCATCACCCTGCATTGCTAGAGGACAAAAGGCTGGAGTTGCATCAAAAGATTGAGGATACCAAATCTCTTCATGATAAGGCGCAAGAAAAGAATAGAGAGCAAGCTGTGGAACTTTCTGTTACTCGGGAAAAAATAAACGATCTTGAAGCTAGACTCAAGCAAGCACGAGAGAAGGAAAAGACATTGCGAAGCAATTTAGAAGCTGGAGATATATCTTTAATCTCATTGCAAGATAATCTTCAGAAGTTTGAGAGAGAATTAACCGAGTTTGACGATATCCCTGTTTTGAGTCCTGAAGAGGAAGCCTTACTTCAAGAGCGAAGAGTTGAATTGGAAGATATGCGGGCTTCTCTGGATGTTGATCGATAAGCACTTAGATTTTTTTTTTTAGATTATCTAGATTTCATCCTTGTTTCATCCATCTTTTTTTTTAACCTAATGGACTAAATGCTTCTAAAATACTTTTTTGTCTTAATCGTTTATGTATAATATCATCCTTTCAGCGTGTTATATTCCATCATATTTATTTATACAAACAAATACTCATAGTACTATTTATTTAGCCGTTCACAGTTTAAACTCTTGCGGGCCAGGAGTAATTATTTTTATTTAAATTTTTTGGTGTGGCTGCACTTGAACAAAGTGTTTGCTCAAACTGCCTACGTATTTGCAAAGCTACCAGGGGTGAAAACTTGCAAGATCAAGCCAACGTAGTTCAAGAGATGGATTTTTTTGTTTGGAAGTTTGGCTGCACTTGAGCTACATGTTCAGCCAAGCTGCCTACGTACCTGTGAAGCACAAAGTGTATTTCACAAAATCAAGCCGACGTAGTTCATAAAAGATGGATTTTTTTTTGGAGATTTTTTTTTTTATGCAGTTTAACCTCTTGCGTAGGAGCTTTGACATGCAGTTTACGCTCTTGCTTAGGAGCCTTGACATGCAGTTTACGCTCTTGCTTAGGAGCCTTCACTGTTGGGGCTTAAGAATAGTAACGTTTCAGAAATTTCCCATTGATTGGGCCTATACGAACGCCATCTTCATCCACAATTTTGTAAGCACCATTCATGTAGACTTCCTATACCACGTATGGACCATCCCACTTAGAGGTGAATTTACCAACTGGCTTGTGAGAGGTGATGATTGGTCTTCGTACCGCAAGGATAAGGTCTCCTACTTGGAAAGAACGAGGGCGCACCTTTTTGTTGAATGCGCGTGACAACCTTGCTTGATAGCACTGGAGTTTTTGTTGAGCTTCTAATCTTTTTTCATCGAGAGCCTTTAACTCTGCTAAACGCAATTTGTCATTTTTATCTTCTGTGAGCCCTTCCTAAATGGCAATGCGCAAGGAAGGGATCTGCAATTCTAATGGCAACACGACCTATACTCCATACACCAATGCATACGGGGTTGCCTGAGTAGGTGTTTTGTATGTGGTACGATACGCCCACAATGCCTCACCAATCCTTTCATGCCAATCTCGCTTTGACTTTGCTACTACTTTCTTCAGTAAGTTGCAAAGGGTCTTGTTGAAGGCTTCAGACAAACCATTTGCAGGAGCATTGTACATGGATGACTTGTATTGTTTGAACTTGAATTTTTCTCCCAGACTTGTCATCACATGATTGAAGAATTGTTTTCTATTGTCAGTTGTGATACGCTGAGGTACACCATATCTGTAGACGATTTGGGTTCGAATAAAGTCCACAACATTTTCTTTCTTCACTTCTCGTAGTGTAATGGCTTTTGCCCATTTTGAGAAGTAGTTAGTGGCAGCGAGGATATACTCGTGTCCATTTGAGGCCTTTGGAGTAAGAGGTCCCACAACATCAAGTCCCCAAGCTTCAAAGGGCGATGAAGAAACAGTAGGATGCAACGGCTCCGGCGGTTGGTGTATGAAGTTTGCGTAGAACTGACAGGGTTCACATTTTTTCGCAAAGTCCATACAATCTTGTACCATGGTTGGCCATTAATACCCCATTCTCTTTACGCGATCATGAAGTTTAGGCCCAAATTGATGAGCGCCACAAATTCCAGAGTGAGCTTCATGCATTGCTTCAACAGCTTTGTCCTTGCTTAGACACCTCAACCATTGGCCTGAGAAATAACGTCTGTAGAGCGTCCCTTTATAGTGAATAAACTTTGGAGCACGTCGACGTATCTCAACCTTGTGTCTGGGATCATCAGATAATTTTTGGTGGTCCAAGAAATCAAGGATAGGCTGACGCCAATCATCTTCATCAGCTGTGTAGACGCATATCATGTTGGTTGTGTCTACATTTTCTTCCCCTTCAAGCAAAGATACTGCCCAACGGTTGCAGACTGGGACTTGCATAGACTCTTCTGCCCCCAGTGCCAAAGTGGCTGCAAGATTAGCAAGCGCGTCAGCCAACTTATTGGCACTCCTTGGTACATGACCAATTCAACATGGATGTCGTCAAGTTGATTCAGCAGTTGTAATGCCTGTTGATGGTAGGGAATTAAGTCTTCCTTTTTCACTTCATATTCACCAAGGACTTGGTTGACCACCAGCTTTGAGTCTCCATATATGTCCATATCCCTGACACCTATTTTGATCGCCATTTGAAGACCGAATATGAGAGCTTGGTATTCTGCCATATTATTTGTGCACAACTGAGTGAGTGTAAAGGCATATGGCATAAGATGATTTTGTGGAGTTACGAATACAACTCCAGCTCCATCTTGCCTTGCAGCACCGTCAAAGTACATTTGCCATGGAGGTAGGACGTCCACATAGAAAATTTCTTCTCCTGGGAGGTCATCTGAAATTTCCCACTCTGCTGGCACTGGATGATCAGCAAAGAAGTCGGCGATAGCTTGACCTTTGATAGCCTTTTGAGGCACGAACACCAAGTCATACTGCTTAAGTAACATTACCCATTTCGCAAGTTTTCCAGACAAGTCTGGTCTTGAGAGTATGTACTTGATTGGATCAGCTTTTGAGACCACGTGTATGGTATGCGCCTGCATGTAGTGCCTCAACTTCTGGATGGCGAACACCAAAGAAAGACATATCTTCTCTATGGGCGAGTAATTCAACTCAGCTCCAACCAAGGTACAACTCAAGTAGTAGAGTGTGATACTGTCGTTTAGTATCAAAATTTAAATTTATAATACCGAACTAAACTAACAGAAGCTAGTGGTAGTACGGGTCGAACCACAGAGAGACAAGGTTAATTATGTTTGCTAATTTTTAATCTATTGAGGTAAAAATTTAAAAAGGGGGTTTTGATTTGGTTTGAAACTAAGTAGCAAGTTAAATAAAATGCTGTAAAAAGATGAAAACAATGATAGAGAAATAGCTAGGACGATCGGTTCACTACAGTTTTGACGGTATAGATCCAAAGTAGGTCTGATATGAGTGCGGTATTCAGGTAAATGACGAGTCCTCTCGGTCCCACTCACAACAGAAACACCCTTTCTGGTCCGAATTCCCTCCCTGGATCACACTAACTAACTTTCGTTCTGGTCAGTGTAACTAAGTCTGCAACTTCTATCTCCTTTTGGTCTCAAGAAATTCCTATTGCCTTTCGGTCTCAAGGGTAGACTTATTATCATAGTTTTAGGTCTATTCTATTCCAATCTTACGATCTAGGTCTAGAATTCCCAAATCAATTAATAATTCTCCTCTTGGTCTCCTTATTAATTGTAGCAATTAAACAACTATGATAAAGGAATTACCGACCTAAACAATCCTACAACATCCTAAGCCGTCTACACTATAGATCTCCTCACATCCTAGCGAAGGAAATCTAGCTACTCATATTAGAAATAACAACAACAATAAATTTGACTAATAAAATAGAAGAATTCATAATTAAAACGACGAAATAAGCGATTAACATAAAACGATAAATTGGCTTTCGGGAGACTATTCTAGCAATTCCTATACTACGAATAAAATAAGTAATGAAACTGAACAGAAGAATACCGAAGAGGAATTGCAGAGAAAGATCTAAAACCGAAAGCGGGGAGAACTTTATTGATCACGAAACAATCTTTAGAACCCTAATTAACGAATGATAAAAACTAGATTAAGAACTGATAAATTGAATGTAAAACTTCATGATTATTCTGAAAACCTAAGTTACGTTATATAGGAATATACGTAACACTTATTTCCGAAACCTAAATACTATGGGCTTCTTAATTCTCGATCTTTTATTTTGCGTCAGACCCGTTGTTCAGTCGATCGACCATAAACATCAGTCGATCGACCAACTTGCACTGTACAGGAGCTTCTGATTCTCACGCTCTGGTCGATCGACCATAGGCATCAGTCGGTCGACCGAAGGTGCTGTACAGTAGTGCATTCTGACGAATTCTGCAGCGCGCACCGATCTTAAAACAGCTGCCATTTCTTCGTTACTTGGTCAAATCAGGAGTTCTACGTGGCGTTGGAAAGCTAAGAGGATAAGCTTTCACCTCCAAGTGGAATCAGTCGATTATCTGCTCTAGAACTCGAGATATAGCCATTTGAAGCAGGCTGCAGTAATGTGAAGCGATTCTTTGCTTGATAACTTCTTGTAACTTGTACGCACCCATGCTTATACTATCTCCAGGGCCTTGAAATGTGCATCAAGATCATTCCTCAAGCTTTATCTTCATGTCAAATGCTATGCTAGACACTTTGGGACGGATTTGGCTCATTATCTACTCAATTCCGCAATAATCTGCAATATACATAAAAAGGCGGAAGTCGACGAAAAGGGGCAAATAGTAGAACAAACTATTAATAATAGACATAAAATGCGTGGAAATAAAGATGTAAAACGTCATATTATAGACACACATCAAACTTCTCCAAACCAAACCTTTGCTTGTCCCCAAGCAAACTGATGCAACTAATATGAACTAAAATAGAAAGGAGCAAACATGGACAAACTGAAAACCGTCTACTCAAACCAATTTAATGCAACAGAATCAACTACTAACAGCGCAATGTCAAGCAAACGAATTTATACATATTTCAAAAAGATGTTGAACCTTCGACCTTGCAAGACTTTCAAAATCGGACTCTCACGGGTCGCTCAATCACACAATACAGCATAAGGTGAGTAAATTATGTAAGGATAGAAAGAAGCAAATTTGTAATGACGCTCACCTAACTACGACCTATAAGATGCCTGCACTATAACATAAAAGTGATCTCTACAACCGTACATATGCATTCCAACCAAACAAATGACCATGACACATGCCGAGGTATATATGGGATATGTGAGGTAACGGGTAAGAAGGGGCTAAAACGATTTGGATACGTGGAGTTAATAGGCCGAGCTAGCAACAACGGGATCCAAATAATACGCACTTTCCAACTTCAAACTCAATGTGAACGATACAAAACAGTGCCAAATTGATGCACAAAACTCACAATCTCCAACAAACTTCAACTCCCCAAAAGATATAATAACAACATGGGAGTAAAAATCGCCATATAATGAAATTCCAATTCATGCGATTTTCAATTCTGCAGAACCTGGTCGACCGACCAAAGGGTGAGGTCGATCGACTGAATATCGAACTGGTTTTCATTTTTTCGTAATCTGTTTTTTTTTTCTTTTCCTTTTTCAATTCTTTTCTTTCTTTCTTCCCTTTCAACATTTCACCACTAATCTCACATAGAGCAATATAACCAAAATGCAATAAAAACATTCCCAAAACCACAAGTACTAGCTCGGATAAGGTAGGCTAATTTCAGTATGTAGCTAATGGGACAAGAAGGCAATTTTGGCTATGTGGGGCTTATGGTTAAAATGAGAAAAAGAGACCTCTCTCACATGTGTCAACAAACCACAAACCGAATGCATACAGGCACTAAGCAGATCAAATTCATGTTTATGCAAATTAATGAAACATGTCTCATAAGGAGTAACTACTCACATCCTACATGAAATCGGTCATGAATGTCACCGATTTATAACGCTCTAATTCCTTAGAAAGATTTTGTAGTTTGCCAAAATTTTCAAGTCAAGCCTACTAGTTCAACAGATTTTGAAACGAAATTCGAGATATTGCAACAGACTTTTGCTAAAAGAGGTGATAAAGTGCAAGGCTTAAGCAAATAACAGTTTCAGCAATGAAATACTCCAATCAGACTCAACCTAAAATGCAAAAGAAACGTGAATTTTTTTGAATTTTATGACATTTTTGAATTTTTATGAATTTTTGAATATATAAGAAATAAATAAAGTGCAAACATAAATGAATAAACGTGAATGCAAAACAAATGCAAATGCAGACTCAAGTGTTCATTACCCTCCCCAAACCAATTCGGACAATGTCCTCATTGGACCAACTACTACCTAACATCAAACAACAGCAGCAGCATAAAAGAGGGTGGTAAAAACGCAAACTAACTAAAGGAGATAAAATAAAATGGAGTAGGAAACTCACAAGATATAACCTCCCCAAACCAAACATGAAACGGGGGAGATAAAAGCAATCGTGATACAGCAGGGATCACGAGCATACATCGTCGCGGCAACAGCAGGGGCCACAACAGAATAGAAGCACTAGCAGTGAATCGCGTCAATCTAACTCTGCAACAACTTGAGTTCTTATAAATAATCAAACAATAAAGCAAACCTCCCCAAACCAATTCCCGACAAAAGGGAATTGCAATAAATCAATTAGAAATAGGGAGAAAGAACTCAAATAAATTACCCAACAAAATATAATTAAACCAAATTAAAAGCAACGGAATTCGATTAAAACTTAAAAAATATTTGGGTAGACAAATTGGTAATTTTAATTGCAGAAATTTGTAAAACTCAGGTAAAGGACGTAGCATGTAAAAATTAAAAACAAAGGAAATAAGGAGGAGAAATAAACGAGAGAGAAAAGGAGAAAAACTCCTCTATCTCGAATTGCACAGCGGCAAGAACTCGATCAAGAATCAGCAGGGCTCGATCGTGGCAACCTCCATGGAACGATTTCCTATCTTCTATCAACTCCATATTACCTGAAAATTTCACAAATATGCAAAATACAAAAATACCAATACCAAAACTTGTCCAAAGTCAACTCAAATAAACTACACTAAAGCTAAAACTAATCGTCCTAATAAAAGCAATAAATAGTTCAACAAAAATCGAAATTATAAAATAAATACAAGCCGAATAGCACTACGGCTCGATAACAAGATACCCCAAAGTAGGGCACTTGACTAAAAGAGGTCCTTTCAGCAGTATGGACCGCTACTCTAGGCTTCCAGACAACTGGCCTAATTGGAGGAAGGGTATTCGGTGTCGCATAAGCGATGACACGCTTCTTCACTTTGCCCGGCCTATCTTTCCCAGCAGCTTGCTCGAATTCCGTTTCACTAGTATCACCAGGATCTCCTATGCCCTCTCTGCCATGACCTGCAGCAACAGAGATAAAAGCATGGTCCTCCAATTTGCTCCCAAGCTGGGGTGGAGGTGTCAATACAGCATAATATAACTCAATAATGGCACTAGGAGGATCCGTAATAGGATCTATAGAGGATATGGCTTCACAAGGCTTGACTTGCATCGGTGCCTTATGAACGCCGGTCTGGTAAAGGGTCAAATTTTCATCCCCTACCTGCACAGTCATGGTCCTACCCCCGAAATCTATCACTGCACCAACAGTGCATAAGAATGGTCGTCCTAAAATAATAGGAGTGTGCCGGTCTTCGGGAATATCCAAAACCAAAAAGTCAACGGGAATAAAGAATTTCCCGATCTGCACAGGTATGTCCTCTAGAATACCTATTGGTCGTGATTGGGTACGGTCGCCATCTGCACGGTAATATCGATGTCTGAAATTTAGTGAAGCCAAGTCTCCCAGCAAGAGACAACGGCATAACACTGACACTAGCCCCTGTATCACATAGGGCGTTATCAACTATATGGGTCTCAATATAGCAAGATATAGAAAAACTACCCGGGTCAAATCGTTTATGAGGTAGCTTATTTCGAAGATGGGTAGTGCCCGTTGCAGTGAAAGCTACTATATGAAGATCCTCTATATGTCATTTACGGGATAAAATATCTTTCATAAATTTCATATAGGAAGGTACCTGGGTAATTAAATCAATGAAAGGAACGGTTACCTCAAGACCCTTGACGACCTCCAAAAACTTGTCGAACTGACGCTCCAACTTTGCATTCTCTAAACGCTCCGGATACGGGACCGCAACACTGGCCGTAGGATCAGTAACCTTCGGCTTCTGTAGGTTTAAAACTTCCGTCAAATCATCAATAAGTGTGGAATCATGCAAATCAGTTGACGGAATTTCGTTCTGCACTGAAGACCCAATCGATCGACCATTGGTCTCGGTCGATCGACCAAGTTGGCTGGGCGTGAACAGTTCCTGATCAGAAACTGTTTCTTCAGGAACCTCAGTCGATCGACTGAGAGTGTTGGTCAATCGACTGCTTATGCTGGGCGTGAATAGTTTCTGATCAGAAACGTTTCCATCTGACATCCCAGTCGATCGACTGCTGTTGTTGGTCGATCGACTGGTGGTACTGGAAAATAAGCTCGTTTTTTCACCAGAAATTAAACTAGCATCTTCATCATTTCCCGAGTCTCCTCTTGGCTTGTCGGGACCTTCATAAGAGAGGCCACTTCTGAGATTAATGGCATTAATCGTTTCAATTGGCCTTCCACATTTGCTCGAAGAATTGGCGACTTGCTTTGCCTCTATATTCTCCAACTGCTTCACAAAATTCTTTGAGGACTCAATCCCGGCTGCTTCTATATTCGCCACTTGAACCAAAAGAGTTTGGACCATTTCTCTCAACTCCGCGGTCTCATCTGGATTATGGACAGGAATTTCGACTCTTTTCTTGGAAGCTTCAGTGCCCTTGAGCTTCTCGAGATGGGCAGCAATAGAAGTAATGAGTGTCACAACGGCGCTCATTTCATCACTTTGCTTTCGTGACTTTCCACGTGAACTCCCAAACTCGGCTCTATGGACTGCCATCTCCTCAATAATGTTCCAACCCTTATCATAAGCTACATTATTTCGAAATCTACCATTTGCAGCCGAATCAAGGATGACTCTGTAGTCATCATACAAAGAATTATAAAATTGGTCGCAAAGGTACCACTCCTCAAAACTGTGGTGAGGAACAGATCGAACCAGCTTCTTAAAATGGGCCCATGCTTCATGAAATTCCTCATCGGGTCCTTGCTGGAAATTTGAAATTTGAGCTCTCAAAGCATTGGTTTTCGCGCAGCGAAATATCTTTGTTTGCGTAAAAGCCAATGCCAGAGATGTCCAGTCTGTAACTCTAGCTACTACCTTATCAAGGTAGCGATACCACTGACGCGTAGAATCTTTCAAAGAGTAAAGAAACATCTTCTCCTTAACTTCATCTTGTGTCACTCCAGTCGGTACGGGTATGGAACAGCAATAATCCGTAAATAACTCCATATGCCTCCAAGGATCCTCATCTGGTAGACCAGCAAACTGATTTCGCTCCACCAATTCGATATAGAAAGGACGAATTTCAAAGGGGGGAGTAAATCCTTTTGGAAGGTCGTGTACTGTCGGCTGAAGATTATCAGATATAGTAGGCATGATTGCAATAAAACTAAGAGTACTCAAGCCTTCCTCTCAAGATCTTACTTCTAACTCTGCAAAAGCAAAACTAGAAGCAAAAGTAAGCAACGGTCTCAAGGAACCAAAGTTCCTTGAGACAAGAAAAATAAATTAAAAATAAAGCAACAAAATTATACCGTCTCCCCGGCAACGGCGCCAAAATTTGATACTGTCGTTTAGTATCAAAATTTAAATTTATAATACCGAACTAAACTAACAGAAGCTAGTGGTAGTACGGGTCGAACCACAGAGAGACAAGGTTAATTATGTTTGCTAATTTTTAATCTATTGAGGTAAAAATTTAAAAAGGGGGTTTTGATTTGGTTTGAAACTAAGTAGCAAGTGAAATAAAATGTTGTAAAAAGATGAAAACAATAATAGAGAAATAGCTAGGACGATCGGTTCACTACAGTTTCGATGGCATAGATCCAAAGTAGGTCTGATATGAGTGCGGTATTCAGGTAAATGACGAGTCCTCTCGTCCACTGTCAACAGGAAACACCCTTTCGGTCTGAATTCCCTCCCTGGATCACACTAACTAACTTTCGTTCTGGTCAGTGTAACTAAGTCTGCAACTTCTATCTCCTTTTGGTCTCAAGAAATTCCTATTGCCTTTCGGTCTCAAGGGTAGACTTATTATCATAGTTTTAGGTCTATTCTATTCCAATCTTATGATCTAGGTCTAGAATTCCCAAATCAATTAACAATTCTCCTCTTGGTCTCCTTATTAATTGTAGCAATTAAACAACTATGATAAAGGAATTACCGACCTAAACAATCCTACAACATCCTAAGCCGTCTACACTATAGATCTCCTCACATCTTAGCGAAGGAAATCTAGCCACTCATATTAGAAATAATAACAACAATAAATTTGACTAATAAAACAGGAGAATTCATAATTAAAACGACAAAATAAGCGATTAACATAAAACGATAAATTGGCTTTCGGGAGACTATTCTAGCAATTCCTATACTACGAATGAAATAAGTAATGAAACTGAACAGAAGAATACCGAAGAGGAATTGCAGAGAAAGATCTAAAATCGAAAGCGGGGAGAACTTTATTGATCACGAAACAATCTTTAGAACCCTAATTAACGAATGATAAAAACTAAATTAAGAACTGATAAATTGAATGTAAAACTTCATGATTATTCTGAAAACCTAAGTTACGTTATATAGGAACATACGTAACACTTATTTCCGAAACCTAAATACTATGGGCTTCTTAATTCTCGATCTTTTATTTTGCGTCAGACCCATTGTTCAGTCGATCGACCATAAGCATCAATCAATCGACCAACTTGCGCTGTACAGGAGCTTCTGATTCTCGCGCTCTGGTCTATCGACCATAGGCATCAGTCGATCGACCGAAGGTGCTGTACAGTAGTGCATTCTGACGAATTCTGCAGCACGCACAGATCTTAAAACAGCTGCCATTTCTTCGTTACTTAGTTAAATCAGGCGTTCTACGTGGCGTTGGAAAGCTAAGAGGATAAGCTTTCACCTTCAGGTATAATCAGTTGATTATCTGCTCTAGAACTCGAGATATAGCCATTTGAAGCAGGCTGCAGTAATGTGAAGCGATTCTTTGCCTGATAACTTCTTGTAACTTGTACGCACCCATGCTTATACTATCTCCAGGGCCTTGAAATGTGCATTAAGATCATATTTCAAGCTTTACCTTCATGTCAAATGCTATGATAGACACTTTGGAACGGATTTGGCTCATTATCTACTCAATTCTGCAATAATCTGCAATATTACATAAAAAGGCGGAAGTCGGCGAAAAGGGGCAAATAGTAGAACAAACTATTAATAATAGACATAAAATGCGTGGAAATAAAGATGTAAAACGTCATATTATAGACACGCATCAGAGTGCTCTCTCCTTGCGGTCTTCAATTTCTTGAGCACACATTGCCCCTAGTGAGCGTTTTTGTGCTGCAATGTAGAGAACAAGTGGCTTTCCTGGAATTGGTGCCCCCAGCACTGGTGCGCTGGCCAAGTACTTTTTGATGCTATCAAAAGCATATTTGCATTTTTCATCCCATTGGAATGGTGCATCCATTTTCATGAGATGGCTGAATGGTTGGCAACGTCCTGCTAGGTTAGATATGAACCTTCGAATGTATGCCAAACGTCCCTGCAATCCGCGCAACTCTTTCAACGTCTTTGGTTCCGGCATTTCGTTGATCGCTTTGATTTTTGTTTGGTCAATTTCAATGCCTCTGTGTCTGACCACAAACCCTTAGAACTTCCCAGATGTGACACCAAATGCACAATTGAGTGGATTCATCTTGAGTTGACATTTTCTAAGTCTCTCAAAGACGGTTCGAAGGTCTTTGATATGGTCTTCTCTTTTCTTTGATTTAACAACCACGTCATCAACATAACACTCTAGTATTTTATGCAGCATGTCATCAAAGATCTTTTGCATTGCGCGTTGGTACGTAGCGCCAGCATTCTTCAATCCAAACGGCATGACTGTGTAGCAGAAGATCCCTTTTGGGGTTCGAAAACCTGTTGCTTCTTGATCTTCAGGTGCCATATGTATTTGATTGTAACCAGCAGTACAATCCATGAATGAGAGGGCTTCATGACCAGTGGTTGCGTCAATTATCAACTCTGTAACTGGCAAAGGGAAGTCATCCTTCGAGCATGCATCATTTAGGTCTCTGAAGTCGACACATATGCGCAGTTCTCCATTCTTCTTTCTGACTGGGACAATGTTTGCTATCCAGGTAGAATATTTGACTTCTCGAATAAAACCTGCTTCAATGAGTTTATTGACTTCCTTTTCAATTTCAGGTACAAGCTCCGGCCTGAAACGACGTTGAGGTTGCTTTTTGGGACTGGTGCCTTTCTTGATTACTAGACGATGAACTGCAATTTTTGGGCTGAGTCCAGGCATCTCTTTATAGCTCCAAGCGAAGACATCCTTGTACTCGACCAACAACTTGTAGTAGTTCTCTTGTTCTTCTTTAGTCAGTAGAGCACTAATATAAATGGGGCGAGGATCTTCCGTAGTTCCCAAGTTGAGCTCCTTGAGTTCATCCACAGTGGATTGCCCCCCGTCTTCAAGTGTTTTCGGGGCCTCATCGGCCTCAACTTCTTCATTATCGTCAGGTACCTCTTCTACTGTGATGTGATATGACGACGTTGTAATTTCTAAGTCACTTGACTTCCTTGCATCACAGGGACGTGAAGATGAAGGCAAAAGCTCTTCGGTATTCTTTTGCTGACCAGTAAGAACTAGTACGCGCCTCTTTGCTTTGAGTGGCTCATGATGGATGATATCCACTACTTGCATACGCTTCATGCGAGATGGTATTGCGCTTCTCAAGTCATCGCTTACTCTTACTTCTTCTTCATTTTGTGTTGCAGAAGTTGAGAGAGGACGACCCTCACCACTATTCCTCTTGAGAGCCCCTAGTCGACTAAAGACTGTTTTTTGATGGACCGCCCAAGCGTTCATGTATTGCGCCCTTCTTGTTTATGCGCAACGAAGGTGTTGACACTTTGACCTTACTTTCTCCTTGATTGCCAAGCCTAGAAAAGACAGAAATGTGTTTGGTTGAAGCACTTGATCTCCCTAACCTTGTAAATATAGAAGGACGACACTTCTCTGCAGGTGGACTTATTCGATCGAAGACTGAAGATGGATGCATCTTTAACTCTCCTTCTTCCTTTTCTTCGACCTCTTCTACTGTGATGTTCTGAGAAGGCGCAGTAGCCCCTTTTCTACGAGCACCAATCTTCACAGACGCAGGAGACTCATATCCGAGCCCGACCCTGGTCACCATGAAGCTCCCATCTTGCTTGAATACTTCATGTTGTGCTTTGTTAAGACCGTACGGCTCAACTTCTATAACTTTGCCGAGAGGAGTCGGATTTGTAAAGTCATATCCAGCCTTCGCCAGTAGCTTGTAAGCATTGGAATCAAATATCCCCTTGTTTTCTTCACTTGATGACTGACTGGATGAGCAAACGAAACCAGTTGGAGGAGGTCTCACAATCTTTGTTTGAGATGAACTTGGCAGAGGTGTAACGACTTTTGCCACCCATTCCTGCTTGATCACCTGGCTTGACTTTTTATCCTTAGGCTCTGTCTATGGTGTTAGACACTCTAAAAAAGGACTCTATCCATCTTTGCGGCGAGACTTTGGGATGTAGCGTAGTACTGGTGGTGTAGTTTTCTGTGGCGTCTCTTGCTTCTTGGGTGATGCAACAGGAGTAGCTGTTTTGCTGACCTTGTCTACATCTTTCTTAACATCATTTTCTTTAGCAGGACTTGCAGCTCCATCTTCTTTGATGATGTTCTTTTCCCGCTTACCTCATTTTCCTGTTGAAGAGATGGTGGTTGGCATGAACTCACTAGAAGTACCATTCTCTTCAAAGAATTTTGCATCAGCGAAGAAAGAGTCGACCTTAGAGAAGGGTTTGGCGTCTCCGTCTATTTTCCTTTCGCCACCACGATAATATTTCAAACATTGATGGAGGGTTGAAGCGACAACTCCGTTCTCGTGCTTCCAAGGTCGTCCCAGCAATAGTTTGAACGATGTCTTACCATCCATGACATGGAACAATGTGTCGAAAGAAAGATCACCCATGGTAAGGTTCACACGGATCATGCCAACCGCGCGCTCCCCATTCAAGTTGAAACCATGAATCATTGTTCGACTACTGGAGAGTTCATCCAACGTGATCCCTAATTCGTTCATGGTAGCTTTTGGCATGAGATTGAACTCCATTTATTAAAATGCGCTTGACCTTTTGCCGCCGGATGTATCCAGACACATAAAGTGGCCTGTTGTGAGGCTTGGATCCAAGAAGTAAATCCTCATCTGAAAAACTCAAGGCTGCATTACAGGAGACACATCCAAATGATTGCTCAGGAGGCTCAATTTTGTCTTTCATCTTGCCCGCATACAACTCAGGCTTCTCAAGTCCTTGAATTATCAGCTTACGCTTCTCTTTAGGTAGATGAAAGATTTGTTTCCATTCCATGTTTGTAGGAAGGGCGTCAAGAGCAGCCACTATTTCGTTCTCCTTTTCAGAATGCGACTGTTGTGGCAATACTGCATCATCTTGGCCTCCTTCCTCTATCTTCTTTTTATCATCACCACCTTCCGTAGATGAGATGGTGCACATGGTAACCTTGTTTAAGAAGTCTTGTGGAAAGAATTCTTTTAAGGTGACGGGACTCGGTGGTTCTTGCTCAAGTATATCGATAGGCAAGACATGTGGTTTGACCACTGTTTTAGACATTCTCTTTCCCTTCGTCTTGCGAGGTTTCATCTTCTTTGATTGTTTTCTTCGACGGTGAATAGGTTGCGCTGTCTGCCTTATTTGTTTCTTTGACTTCTTGCGCGTAACCAAAGTCCAACCCTCATCGTCATCTTCATGCTTCTTTTCCTCGTTCTTATCCTGAGGAGGTAGTCTTTCTTCCAATGACATTGGAGGTAGTGACGACAATGACCCTTGGATCCGTAATGCCACAGGCTCAAAACTCCCGAACTGCAACATATACACACATTGTCCTTGTCGTATAATTGGCTCGTCAGGTAGCTCCAAGACTACAGTAGTTTGATTTGTGGTTACTGTGTCATCCAATTCAAGAATGATCTTCCCTTCCTTGGAGAGTTGCATGATCTTCTCCTTGAGTGTTATACACTTTTCAATAGGGTGACTCACTAGCCTGTGATAACAACAGTAGTTGGGATCGTTTGTCTTGTTTGCTTGCTCAGGGCGCTTCGACTCTGGCAATTGTATAACCTTCTTTTCTAAGAGGTCATCGAGCATTCCAGACAAGTCAGAATCTGGAAATGGTTATTTCTTAGCCTGCAACTCTTTCAACGTAGGATTGTCTCTTTGGTAGTTGTAAGAGAATGACTCTTTCTTCTTTTGATATTTAGGCTTTGACGATATTTTCACAGGCGCACTGCTGGTTTCGACAACCATTGTCTCCTTTTTGGAGCCCTTGTCAGTTTTCTTGAACTCCTTCTTTTCACTTGGCGCCTTGGAGGCAGTTGGTCGAGCAGTACCGTGTTCTTTAATTGTGATCTCCATATCATGGGCGCGCGAGTAGCCAGGTCTTTGAAGCTCTTCGGCATGATCCCTTTCAGGATGTAAAGAATGTCCCATTTCATCCCGTTGACGCACATTTCAACTGTTGACGCTTCACTTAAGCGATCCTTGCAATCCAGACTCAGCACACGCCACCTGTTGATGTACTCGACGACAGGCTCATCTTGCCATTGAGTTGTCTTTGTCAATTCGCTCATGCTGACGACACGTCTGGTGCTGTAGAATCTGTTGAGGAATTCATCTTCCATGTGACCCCAGCTATCAATTGACTCAGAGTCCAGATCCGTATACCACGAAACGCGATCCCTTTGAGAGAACGAACGAACGCTTCACCAAACGATCACCTTCTCGTTCCAAATTGTTGCATGTCTCGACGAAGTGGGCGATGTGTTGCTTTGGGTTCCCCTTCCCGTCGAACTGTTGAAATTTTGGAGGCTGATAGCCAGATGGCATGCGCAGACTGTCAATCCTCTTAGCTTAAGGCTTGATGTAGCGTCCACTGCTTGTCGAGCTATCATCTAAATGACACTTGATCGTCTTGGCTATTAACTCCTGCAGCTTCTCTTCAGTGAAGGTGCTGATCTCATTGTTTGGCTTTTCCCTGTCCTCGCCAACTTCCCTATCACTATCAGCATCCTTGTCGGTGTCACCATGGTCGCTGTCGGCCTTCTTGTGACGGAGTGCCACCACCTCTTTTTGGAGCTCATCAATTTTTTTGTTCTTTTCTTCATTCTCCTTCATCATCTTTTCAAGAAGTTCATTCATTTTCTGCATTCGATCCTCAAGAGTATCGCCACTTATCACCATGACTGAAGCGACGCTAGGAGTTGATGTTTCTTTCTTCTTTGGCGACGCCTTGGATTTGCAAGGGGAAGGCTTTTGTCAACCTTAACACTTCTAACCTCCTCTCGTGGAGGAGAAGAGGCAGCCAGGAGTGTTGTAGCGGTAGCAGCTATGGAGGCGACAGAGAACTTGCGCGGCCTAGTTGGGACGTGTGCAGAGCTTAGACTGGCAGCAACAACATTGACAGCAGCCTTCTTCGCCATTCCTCTTGTGGAGATGCCAACCGACTGCGTAGCAGGGGAGGTAGCAGCAATGGGGGTACCCTGCAGGATATCTGAGTAGGTCTTCTTTGATACACTGGAAGAGATGCTTTGCTTAGTAGACATCTTCTTGTTTTGGTAGACTTGAATAAAACAGCAGTAGAGATGAGAGGTAGAGATTTTCACGTCGGGTTCACCAAAATTTGTAACAGCAAATTTTGTATTGCGATAACTGAAATACAAAACAAGGAAATAATTAAATTTTATTAATAAATATCAAAAGTACGTGTACAACCTCTAATGTATCCTCTGATTCTAATATGCCGTAAGGGGTACGTGTACGGGGTACACGTGAGGGGTGCGCGTGTAGACAACTTTAGTTGCTCTACGCGCGATGTAAATTTGATTTCTTGAGAGGGTCGCGATGACTTGAATCTCACTTGAAGGTTTGAACTTGTGATTGAATCTTCGACGTAGGCAGCACGATTTGATGTGCTTGTTGACTGCTTGCAATGATTTTGACAGAGAGGATTTTTAGGAGTTTTGTACCTTGTTCTCTCTAGCTCCTTTAAAATTATGAATTTTTCAACCCTTTGAATGAATGAGAAGAGCTCTATTTATAGAGTTTCAATTCCCCTTGTTGTGTAGGGTTAGATCCGTATAAAACCCTCTCTTTATAGGATTATAACGCAAAATTCATATGTATTTTATGGTCATAAAACGAAAAACAAGATGAAAGCGATAAAGATGTAGAAATAACCTTCGGTCCTAGTGCAAAAGGCAATGAGAGATTAAAGTAAATCTCCTCCTAAACGATGCACCCAAGATAGTCCGAGTAATGCCCTTGTGCTAGATCAATTCCTCTAATTGCCTTAGCAATATTGAGAGGATAGTTTTTGTGAATTGTGTTGGATGTGAGATCCGAATTTTGGGAGGCACAATTCCCAAAACCCTAATTCTTTTTGTCAAATGAATATTAGGTTAGACTAAGGAGAAAACTCTCCTTTTGTCTATGTTATACTCGGCCAAACCGAGTGAGAGGAGCCCATATGGGCTTTTCTTATTCTCTTCACTTAAACTCGTGGTCCGGTCCATAACTCGCTAAGTGTATACGACGCGGGTTAATTATAAATCGCTATCGGTTATCGGAAATTAAGGCATCAACTAATATCACGGGTTAGTTGAATTATTAATACATGTCCGACAAAACAGTATTGTATAATTATATTCAATACACATTTAATTAAATATAAAACGCTTATATTTAATTTTACGAATTAACTGGTTAATTCGCCTTTAGCCCATGATATTTAATCCGTATTAAATATAATATCTCAACATCACATTTTTGACTAATTATTAGTCAAATAACTCAGACTAACTGGTTAGTCAAATTTGGCATCTATATGACTGTATTTTCATACCGTCACATCACTCAAGACGTATCCTATAGGTGTGACTTTTAGGGACCAGTTGATCACCGCCATCTGTATGACAATAACGTCAAACTTATCTAGCAAGCCAACCGTTATTGATAAACGTGGATCAACTGATTATAATACAAAGTATACCCTTTGATCCTTTTAGAGGTTTATAAGTCCTTGCACTAACTGTTAAGGACACCAACCCCAACAAGCTCCCACTTGTCCGTACAAGTGTATGTGCAATGACGTTATCCGCACTAACTGGAGGACACTACCTCCAACATGTTGGACTTTGGTGGTCACAGGCCCATTTGTGGGTTTATTAGTGAACTTGGCCCAAGTTTGCTTCTTTTCGGGTTTAGTGATCCGAATAACTTCTTTGGTAATCTGAATCGACCCACGTTTTATTTAATCGGGACAAAATAATTAAATTAAGTTAAAATTTGGTATTAACTCAAAATAATTAATTTATTTTATTTATTCGGCACTTTAATAAATTTTCCGTGCCTACAAATTGCCCCCTCAGGACCTTGTCACGTGCGCCTTTTTTGGTGTCTTGACGTGGCGAGGTCTCGATACATTTTGCTTTGACTTGGAAGTCGATGATGGACACCATAACTTGTCACGAAGGCGGCTCCACTTGACTTGATTTGACTTGGAAATTGATAATGAATACCCTAACTTATCGCAAGAATGATCCATCTTTTTTTGTCACCCAGTCGTTATCCAACTTGGCGGGTGAATTTGTATTTGACTTGAAAGTCAAGGGCACCTCAACTTGTCGTTGAGACAATTCATTTTTCTTGTAACGTCACCCTATCATTATTTTATTTGGCGAGCGACTTTTTTTTTTCTTTTGACTTGGAAGTCGAGTAGCGTACCGAACTTGTCGTAAGGGTAGTAGCTTGCGGAAATTTTTTTGACGTCACCCTGTCATTTTTTTTTAGACTTGGCGGATAACGCAAATTTTTTTTACTTGTCTGACTTGAAAGTCATCAGGTATCCATACTAACTTATCGTAAGGACGACCTGTTTTTTTTAACGCCTCCTTTATTATGTAACTCGATGAGTGGCATATTAGACCAACGCCTTTTTAGTCAGATGAAATTTCCATAACATCTCACTTTTCAATAAGAGCAGAAGTCGACTGATATTATGATACCAAAACTAAACCCAATAACTTAATATTTAGGAAAGTGGTATCATACTAAATTTCTTAAACTTACCCAGGGTTTAAAAAGACCCAAGACCTATATATACTCAACTGCCTTGACTCTCATGCTATACGCAACATCTCCGAATTTCTGACCTCATTGCGCTTGATTCTTCGCCCAAATACCCAAAAGGTACGAGCATCTTCTCCTTTCTCGTTTTATTATCGTCTTCAAATGATGCTAATGAATATTGAACAACTTATCCATGTTTCACGATAACATGAGAGGCAAAATATAGCGTTGTATTTGCATGAATATGCATCATGTATATTTTATCTCATATAGAACAGTAGGCTGACTTCTTTCCTTGAACCTTCTTGCACGAGTTTTAGCAACTTGACCCCTCTTTTTTTGGTACCTCTGCCTTACTCTTTTCATAATAACAGTCGACTCAGACCGACGCACGAATACCGGTCTTCTCCCCTGCGCATATGTTGAGTAAAGTTGGTAACTCCTAATTATTTCTTACTGAGTGGTCTATGGTCCTTTCTTGATCTCTGACTTTGGCTTTGGAACAAAGGGACATAGAGGAACTAATTTCTCACTTCATTGTCCTTTCTTCATTGCGTCAGTGTGGTGATAACATCCTTGAACCCCATTATATGCGCTTGACAAATGCTGTGGAAATTTTTAAAGGAGCTTGACTAATGACGATGCCCTCCGTTTTTGTTTGTTTACACAGCCCAGTTACTCCGTCGTCGAAGTTGTGCGGAACAGCCAGAAAATTGAACCATCAGGTATTATCTCACTTCATCGCTGCTTGACTGACCAAACAATTAACCAAATCAGACCGTGACTTGACCTAAATCTCAGAGACTCGAAAGAGTGTTCAAATTCGGGTTGATTTTCGGCACAAGTTCTTCACCTCCGACATACATACTTTGCCAACCTGGACTTGTAAAACTCACCCTTCAAACTTATTTTAACCTACAAATTAAAATTTGCTATTTCATCTGGCCAATTTGTCGTATGAAAGGAGGTTTGATGCATATCAAATTTGTCGTTAAATAAAGTTTTTTTTTTTGTTATGAATTTGACTCATTGACGCATCATATATTGTTGCAATGCAGGATGATTTTGTTTTTGCACTACTACAAAACTAGTTATGGACATCAGTCGATGGACATCAGATTATCTGGAAAACCGATGTACATAACATACACATCGGTTGTTTGCAAAAACCTGATGTGCATATAATTATATGTACATCGGTTGCGTTAAAAAACACATGTCCATTATTTCTGATTTTAAAGGACATGTGATATTTAATAAAACTCATGTTTATATAAAAGTCATGGACATGGAACATTGCATTTAACCGATGTGCATCTAAAGTGAAAATTATAGGCGGCAAAATGTGCCTCACCGCCATCACTTATAATTTCGAGTACATACATTTTTCCTCAAATCCTCTTCCTCACTCTGAATCCCAAACCCTAACCCCCAAAACCCCGTACTCACTCTCCCTCCCTCCGGCTACAAACCCCGTACTCCCTCCTCGTCCTTGACATACTTTCTTGCCTTGCTCTTCTCTGTTGTCTCCATCACCATCCACTAGTAGAAAATATACATCTGGCGGGTATAATTGGCTATGGTTATTGTTAATAACCGTAGCCTTTTATAAATGGCTACGGTTCTTGATAAATAACTGTAGCCATAAGTCCAAATTCAAGGAAAAGACTACGGTTTCATAATAGAACTGAAGCCTAATGTAGAGAAAAGACTACGGTTATACTGAAACCGAAGCCTAAGTGTGACATTAAAAAAAAAAAAAAAAAAGTAAAAAATCTCTAAAGCAATATAACTCCAGCCAATCATCCCCAAATGTGCCCAAGCCAGTAAACCCTAACCACTCCATTTTTAAGCGGACTACCCATCTCCCTCAGGCTTCAACACCCCGATTCATCACCTCAACGACCATCAATGGCTCACCGGAAACCTCGCCTCGACAACCATCAATCTTCTTACTCATGTCGACCAAGATGCAATTCGCGAGCGCAAAAGCAAGGAAAAGGTTTCAATTGTTTTCGATTTTGTGGTAATTATGTCGTCGATCTATTTTGCATTATTATAATCGTGTCTATGATGGTTTTAATGATCAAAATGTTGCGATGTAGTTCGTATAAATGTATAATGTTCAATTTATGATAATTTGTGTTTGAGGTTGCAAACAGTTTGAGTTAATTTTGAGTAATGATGATTTAACTGGCTTTATTGTTCACATGATGATGATATTGTCAATTATATTAGGATTGTGATAGATTATTGACTGCTTTATTGATTTGTGATGCATTAATGTAACCGATTTAGGTGAATATGTAACTGTAAGCATATAAGCAGCCTTGGAATTGTGAAACTTTTTCCCTTTTGTGTATTATGGCTTTAAGTTAGTTGAAGTGAAGATTAGTCTTATTGGACAAAAAATCAATCTTTTGTGCGGTATTGGCGAAATGTATTGTGATTTAATGACAGCATTGCTCATAAACTAGGCAATGTACATAGCCTGTTAGAATGTTGAACATGGCCACTAATGAATGTTGCTTTTATGATTGATCTTAATAAAAAGTATTAGAGGAAAAGTCACATGCTTACTAATGAATTTTGCTTTCAGTTAGCTAATAAAAAATTAAGCTTGTGAAAAGAGGCTAAGTTCCAGTTATTTAAAGGTCTGAACTACTTTGAATGAAATGGAATAGTGGTTTTCTGCTACTGGTGTGGAAAAGTTCACACTAGATCTTCATTTTGTTTATAAATTGTTAAAATTTTGCATCTTTTCTGTTGTTTTATGCTGTTGAAGAAGCATTCTTATTTTATTTCCTTGTGTTGTTTCATAAATTGTTAAAATTTTGCATCTTGATAACTTTACTTTTTTTTTTTATGTCTTGTACTCCCTTGCTTTCCATTTAGCATTGTCGAAATTGACATTTGATATACTACTATGAGTATCCCATGGTGTTCATGCGACTCTAGTTCTTTGGCCCAAGTTAATTTTCATGGCATGAATACTATCCTTGAGTAGGTAGACAATAACTCAGGTTCATTGGCTTTGATGACATGTAGGATGAAGCTTGAGTTGCTGGAGGAAGTGGAATTTTGTTGAGAAGCACTAACGGTGGTAAGTCATGGACACGTGACACTCCACTAAATTGAGCTTGAAAAAAATTAAGGGGAGGATTACTCCTAGAGTCCTAGGTAGATTAAAATCCATTCACAATAAGAATGATTTGGAATGACAGTGGCATATTTAATTCCTCCTGTTTTTACTGCTGCTAGAGCTGATTTTTGGGAAAATGCATCTGTTTATGAACCTTCAGGAAAAACCCTTGTCGGTATGGCAGAAGTTGAAGCGGCCATACAGGCAATATTCCAAGCTCCTCACATTCAGGTGAGTGTATTGCTAGAAGTTGTGATACTTAAAATACAGTAATGTATGTGTCTCATTAGTTATATAGGATCTTCTATGTTGATATTTTGTGTTCTCGTTAACTTTGTTGTGTTGAATCAGATTCTCTTAGTAATATGCCCAATGGGAGATGAGCAAATGTGAGGCTGCCAAGTAGTCTTGTCTCTTCGGCCT
Source organism: Silene latifolia (assembly GCF_048544455.1). NCBI lineage: Eukaryota > Viridiplantae > Streptophyta > Magnoliopsida > Caryophyllales > Caryophyllaceae > Silene > Silene latifolia. The sequence continues at coordinate 305,076,057 of NC_133538.1, read as the reverse complement.
TTTTTTTAAACAATTAGTCAGTTTACATATCGGTTTATATTTTTGTATAGGTTAGTCGTCTAAGTAAATTTGACACATTATGTAGATGAAAATTTTTTGTAATTGGCTTTGGATAACCGATTGATTGTATACGGATATTTTTTGTTGATTATGGAATCATTTTGCATTGTCATCATGTGTACGGCTAATATGAGCAACAACGTAATATTTTTTTTTTATAAAAAATAATAATTATAGACATCGGATTTTTGCAAAAAACTGATGTTCATTGATCAAATAGACATCGGTTTTCCTAAAAATCCGATGTCCATTGATCAAATAGACATCGGTTTTCCTAAAAATCCGATGTGCAAATTTTAATGGACATCGGTTTAAAATTCGATGTCCATTAATCCACAACGGACATGACCAAACTCTACATCGGTTGTGTATACGATGTCCATATACCAAAAAGTCCGATGTCCATCACAAGTTTTGTAGTAGTGTTGTTTCATTGATTTCTTATCTTTTGCAGGTTTCGAAATCTGAGTTGGTTTATTTGTACCTTCCTTGACCATTACTTTAGACAATGATGATCCGACTATGCATATAAAGGCTAGAATATGAAATGTTCTTCATCTTAACCTCCTTTATTTTCCATTGTAGCTGGATATTTCCGAAGGATCTTAATTCAACATTGACTCGCTTGGGTTACACCGTCCCATTTAAACTAGGTGTCTTTTCCATCTGTATACTGATGCGTGTCTTTTATATAAGGTTTTTACCTCATTTTTACACGCATTTCTGCACTTTTTATGTAGCATCTAGCTACAAATGCCCCGAATATCCTACTTTGGTTCGTTTTATGTAATTTGCAGGAATTGACCAAAGAGGAGCTAAACTGAGCCTTAATCCGTTCCATTTGCATGCATTTATGGAGGATGAGGAGCTGGAGCTTGGAAATCTAATATTTGGAAGACGCGTGAGCTGGTTTCGGAAGGCGTTTCAAAGTCTAGCGTGCTTATATAGCTCGATCGAGTAGTTTTCTACTCGATCGAATGCTTTATATACTCAAGATTGATCGATCGAGCTGTTTAAGGAGTCAATCGAGGAGATTCTGCATGAAGTGCTCGATCGAGTGGTTTATTTCCACTCGATCGAGTGGTTTGGTGTTGGTTTGCTCGATCGAGTAGTTTATTTCTACTCGATCGAGTGGTTTTTCCTGCCTTAGTTAATTTCCGCCTAATCATTTTATGGGCTTTTGTAATTAGTCCATAGATTAGGTTTTAGGATGGATTTTTCGTATAAGACAGAAAGCGGGGGACTACGTGAGAGGGATCTCTTCCTTCGTTCGTTCACTTCACTGTATACCTTGTTACTGTTCTTGGATTTTACTCTTCCTTTACACTTTGCTACTCGGATTTGGATTTTGCGATTGGTATTATCATTCTGTTTTTATTCTTAATCTTATTTATTGCTTTAATTCTTTCCCTCTTTTAATTGTTATCATAATTGTTTTAATTGAATCCTTATTAGTTTTATCATCATGTCAAGTTTTAATTATCTATTTGTTGTTATTGTTAATTCAATGGTAATGAGTAGCTAATTCCCTCAAGCTAAGACTATAGGGGATCCATAATCATGAGGGAATAGTAATCGATTTATTGGGTTAATGCTAGTATAGTCTTTGTTGGTTAAATGCTGCAATTAACTGTATCCGTCTAATTGAGTCGACGCGATTAGATCTTTAATTCTTAGTGATCCTTGACCTGGACCGAAAGGTTGGAAAAGGCGAGACTAGTAGCGAACAATAGGGTATTGTAGTGAGGGCGAAAGTTAAGCTATTTACGCTCTAGGGTGAATTAAGGACCGAAAGGCGACGTTCGCTACTCCTTAGACCGTATTTGCATTGACCTGAGACCTAGATTACTTGACTAAATGATTATGGTGAACCATCTGTCTTAGCTGTTTCTCTTTATCTGTTTGATTCCTTCCTTTTAATTTCCTCTTCCTTACTCCTATTAGTTTAGATTATCACATTTAAAACCCCCTCATTTGGTTACCTTGACGAACTTAGATTAAGCTGACAATTTCCTACCTCTCTGTGGATTCGACCCGACTTCCCTAGCTATTTTAGTTAGAGACAGTTGGTATTTTTGACAGGTACGCGACAGACGTGTCAAATTTTGGCGCCGTTGCCGGGGAGGTGGTGCAATTTTGTTGCCTTAATTAAGTTGTGTCTCGTCTCTAGGAATTTATTCCTTGAGGCCGATCTCATTTCTACAAAGTTTTGATTAGTTTTGCAGATTGTTCGTTGCTTTGTAAGTCTTTTTGCCAGGATGCCTACGATTACTGAGCATATAGAGCCATGTGGTAGATGTGGCGAGGAAGGGCATGGTCCTATCGAATGCATGGCAAATGTAGAGCGTGCCCTTGCTTATCGGAATTATAAGCAAGGAGTTCCTTTTTCTCAGTTGTATGAAGAAATAAAGAATGTCTTTACCCCTTCTACGCCGGTACCGCAGCCGGTCTCTCCTTCTGCAAGTGAAGAAATTGCCGAATTAAAATCTATTATGATGAGTATATCACGACAATCTGAAACGGTCATATCGGAATTGAAAGAACAAGTCGCGTAGTTAACACTTGCGAAAGACCAAACCAAGCTTCTTCCAATATGCGATCCAGTCAGTGCAATGAATTCTCAAAATGACCTTACGCATGAAGAAGACGAGGTTTTGATAGCTGAAGATACCCAGAAGGACGATCTAGATGAATTCTTAATCGAAATACTTGCAGCGTGTAATCAAGATACTCGATCGAGTGATTTCTCTACTCGATCGAGTGAATCAATTCATCCTATCACTCGATCGAGTGAAATTACTGGTCGATCGAGTGGTGCACAATTTGTTGTTGGTCGATCAAGTGATATTATTACTCGATCGAATGAGTTTGCTGCAGAAATCACTCGATCGAGTGACAAAACTGGTCGATCGAGTGAAACAGAAGAAGAGAATGATCGATCGAGTGATATAAGTACTCGATCGAGTACTTTATGTGGCGGAGATCCTATTTTGCTATCTAATGCCGCTACCGTGTAATCTTCCCCTGCTGTGGAGACGTCACGCATTGATAAAGGCAAGAGAAAAGTTGCGGGTCCACTCGTTGCTACCAGGGTACCCTTTCCAGGCCGTCTGAAGGACGCAAAGATCGAGCGACAGTAGGGTAAGTTTGTGGACGTTGTGAAGAACCTCCAGGTAACTGTCCCTTTTTCCGAACTTGTTACTCAGGTACCCACTTACGCTAAGTTTATGAAAGATATTGTGACGCGTAAGAGAAATTTGAGTGAATTTGAGACGATTTCATTTATGGAAGAGTCTAGTAATTTACTTTTAAATAAGAGTCCGCCTAAAATGAAAGACCCGGGCAGCTTTTCTATTACCTGTATTATAGGCAACATGGTTATGAAGGAAAAGTAGATCTATATACTTACATATTCATATATGTTATAATTTAATTTGTCATAAAATTAATGATTGATCTTATGCATGCAAACATTAAAACAAAATAAGGAAGAAACATTGTTCTTACATTGTGATTTTCGGTTTAATGGGCACAAGAGAGATCACCTTTCTCTCTTGTTCTTGAGCTTTCCCTTTTGGATGAACTAAGACCCAAGTGTAGGATCTCTCCCAAGGATTTATACCCAAAGCTTTCTCTTAATTAAAATTAATATTATAGATACTAGTACAATATTAATCTTGTAGAAAAATGACCCAAAACAATTTGGTTTTTAATCTCCCAAAAACCGGTTGGGAGAGAATAGGAGAGGAAGTATTTTCTCTTTCTAAAATCTTAATTTTTGATAAGTTAGAATGAATGAATAATGCACACTCATGCATGTAGTGTATATCAAAAAATATAAGACAAAAACCCTTTGCCTTTTCTTTGGTAAAACCGGGTAGGAGGGAAGAGGAGGGAAGAAAGGAGACCCAATGCATGCTCTTGTTTGCCTTCACAATGCAAACTAGGGTTGCATGGCTAGGCTATTAGTGAATGATTATGTTTTCCACTAATTTAAACAACACAATTTTAGCCAAAACCTCCCCTTAATTTCGGTACATACATAAAATGGAATCCATTTTATTTTTGTCAATTTTGTCTTATGTCACATGTCATATGTTACATAAATTAGTTATGTATTTTTAACATATTAAAAATCAACGTATTAATAAAAATACGTCATATACAAAAATTGACTTAGTAATTCATAATTACTTGTACCAAAATATTTTACCAATTTACAAATCACAATAAATTGTATTTATAATAATTCATTCAATTTTAATTGTTTCTTTAAACAATAATTTCATCTGAGTAATGATACAATTCAAATACTCAGACCGTATCTCATTTTAATCAATTTCAATGTGATACGTAAATTTTACTTCCAAAATCGTCCGTCAAATTTCAAGTAATTTAATTAACTCGTAACGTTATACGATTAATTAAATGATCAATTAAGAGTGTTGCCCTATAGGTATGACCTAGAGGATCAACTGATCACCACCGTCGCACGACAGTAATGTCAAACTCTAGTCAGCCAATCATTACCGATATATGTTTATCAGTTGACAGTAAAATATTACTTCCCAATTATATTCTTTATAATGAGACTTAAACATGTGATCATCATGATCAACATGGATCGCATTATTGCTCGAGGACACATATTCCAACAATCTCCCACTTATCCTCGACAAGTGTGCGTCACCAATTCTCTTGTCCTATTACTATCTCCCACTCAATGCAAGGTCTCTTTCAGTCGTACTTGCAAGTGATCATATCGAGAGTGGTTTCCTCGATCTGGAGAATAACTGATTGACCGGATTTATCTATCATAGATACCTTCAGAGCGTGGCCACGCATTTCCAGTTCATTACTCGTCGAGTGGCCCTGAGATATTGTTATAACCCTGACTATGGATGGACAATTCCTATCGCACTCATTCCCTTCGACTAGCCACAGCCATCATAACCCAAAATATGTCCATTTGACCCCATTTACGAAGGTCGTAGTAACACAAATCAAAGTTAATCTGAAACTGTGCCATCTTAGGCGAATAGTCTTTAGTCAAAAGAATCGACTCATTCGAATACTATAGTAGCTCTCGCCACGACCAGGCTATATAAATTTGCTAGAACTCTATAAGCGGTCATTAGGCCCGACAAAATGTTCCTAACAGTCTGCCTATGTGATCGACCAGTCATCTCACATGACTCTATGGCACTTGAACTTGCCATCAATCGCATCACACTCTAGTCACTTCGAGACGTCACCTCATGTAAGTAACTATGGGCAAATATAATGTTAATCCATGTTCACTTTAACGGGGTTCAATTGTCTCCACAACCCGTTTGGATATAACAATGTACAAGGTGAGTTAATAATAACTCAAACGACAAATGTCCACATCACACTCGGGTAGTCAATACCATATTACAACTTTGTGATGCAAATTGTAAGTGTAAACACTTATTGATTGCAATAGAAGTTTAACATGCCATGTGTCCATGTGTTCAAACTTCTTATAATCGCATTTTCCTTTACATTCATGTTCTCTCTCATAGCATGAATCTTACCAAGTACACATCAAGGTTCCCGACCTCGATTTTGGTTCTTTATCTTGAAAGAACTTCCTTATCGATTATCACATAACGAACGAATTTGTGGTGAATGATATAACTTGTACTAATCAAGTACTCCATCCACACACAATGCACTAGGTATATGTTTTGCAGAATCTTGCAACAATTTGACAAGATGATTAGCCTAGCACTTCTCACAAGTCCTAGCATAGTTAGGAAAGATTAGTTTTGAGTAACTTCTTATTCAACTAAGTATCTTTCCAAAACTTCTTATTTCTCTTTCTAGGCTTGAAAGATTTAGGATTCTCATAAATCCTTACATGTGCTCGGATTTTCATTAATATGCGCAACCTCTTGACACATATAAGAGCATTCTGACAAACACTGAAATCGCTCATCGGATTCTACTTGAGAATTCATGACGTTTCTATTGTGGCTTACCAATGAATCATCATGCTCTTATGCATATGATTCACCATTGGACATGTGCATGATCATTCTAATGGCGGAAACATTAGTCACTTATAATCATGTCATCAACTATATTTAGGTTCAAGGAACGACCATGACTGCTAATGGCAATTCCATTTCATTTAGATGAATAACCTATGTTTCTGTTGATCCGATGTGTATCTCCCAATACTTATCCAACATCCCTTGATGTAATTGGATTCATCATAGTCCATTTTCATCCGCATTGAAAACTCAAAACTTCCTCTATGAAGGAAGGTGTTAGCTCATCATTCTTTAATGAGTGGTGAGTTGTAAACATTCAAAGGATGATAGCTCCCACTAAATTCCATGTCTTCACATGATAATTTCCTAACTCCCACTCAATTCCACATATTTCGAAATTGACTTCTCAATCGAAAATTTTCAAGAATTGAAATATAAATTGCATTGCCAAGTTATTAAGATAAAACCATATATGTTCCCATCATATCCCTTCAAAATACCTATTTCGAAGAGGTCTCATTTTAACCTTACGGAAAGAGATTTTAAATCTCTAACACACTCATGTCATAATGATGTGTGGCAATGTCATTTATTAAATATAAGTAATATCTAATACACATCCTTCAAAATATCCCTTTTAGAAGGATGTTTAACCAATCCATTTTCATAATGAGGTTAAGTAATGACATCTGCGTGGTTTAAAACTTTGGCTATTGGAGATATCGGTATATCAATCCTGCAACTTCTAGTGATAAATATCGCTTATTACTAGGATGTTACATTGATTCATTTAGGCTCTTAAGTAAATCTCAAGGTTGAAACTATTGGTCAAAATTTATCATAAACTTAGTCAAAAACTTGTTAAGACTTTACATTAGTCATTTTGTTCCAAAACTTTCTTTTGGTCTCCTCGTGTAGTTATCATAAGAATATGTTCTTTCGATTACTTCACTTGGTCTCTTTTGTCATATAGAACTTACTTGAAACCATATATCTTATCTATTTGGTATACTATGTAAATAGATATACCTTCATTCAAATCATTCTTTCTTGCGTAGATCTTCATTTACACAATAGATCTACTTTTTATCTTGTCTCGTGTGTTGTGTCCTCATTTTTCTCCCACTCTATCTTTAGAATAAATACACTATAGATTCAAAGATAGCATATGAGACACAAATAATGATTTGAAGTATATGGAGAACTATCTCATAGATTGACTAATAGTTATAGATTTCGTAATTGTACTTGGTGATTGACAATCCTTTAAGAGAGTTCATAGACTCAAAATCGCTTTATAAATGATCATACACAAGCCTTAATCATGTGTACATATAATGAAACCCGTCATTATATTTGTCTATTAGATCACTTTAAGTTATATGTTTCTAAGAACAAGCATTTAAACATGAATTTTAGAACAAAAGGATAAAATGATAAAACGGGTGACTTGGGTTGCAAACCAAGTTACCATTATCCAAAATACAACCCATTATCCAAAATACCTTTCCATGTCGAACACGGAAACTTAAGGTTCTAAAATCCAAAATATAATTTAAAATAAGACAATGAAAAGCAAAGCTCCATGAAAGCTATCCCTAGCTTCTTGATGGTTTCTCATGCTTGCTTTTCCTTTCCCTTGTCTTTGCTTGGTGGAGGCCTTATTTACAATAAAAAGGGAGATACATTATCACAACTTTGCATCATAATACCATAGTTGAATTAGAAACATAAAAGAAGGATAGTCATTTACCTACTGGAGTAATCTTTCCAGCCTTAATATCACCAAGGTATTTGGAACAATTTCTTTTCCAATATCCCATACCATTACAATAATGGCATTTATCAAGAGGACCCTTCTTGATTTTTGAAGTGCTAGCTTCACAAGTCTTAGTTTTGGTGAATGTGGGAGTTTGCTTCTTACCCTTCCTCCCATTCTTCTTGAACTTCCCCTTACTCTTAGTGCTTATGTTAAGCACATCTTTTGGAGGATTCACATTTAACCCCATGTCCCTCTCGGCTTGCACAAGTAACTTGTGCAATTCTTCAAGAGACACATCCTTGTCTTGCATCTTAAAATTCACCCGGAATTGAACATACGCTTTGACTTTGGACAAGGAGTGTAGAATCCTATCTACAATGAGTTCTTTGGGGATTTCAACCTTTTGAATTTTCAAGGTCTCGACAAGCTCCATGAGTTTGAGCACATGAGGGCTAACCTTTTGGCCCTCTTTGAAGTCGAGATCAAAGAATGCCGCGGCCGCCTCATATTGGACGATCCGCGGAGTTTGCGAAAACATTGTCACAAGCTTGGAGTAAATCTCATTAGCATTGCCCATTTTAAAGGCTCTCTTTAAAGGTCCGCCTCCATCGCAAATATCAAGACATTTTTCATTGCGGCGGACTCCTTTTGGTAAGCCTCATATGCTTCCCTAGTGGCGGCGGTCGACCTAGTAGTAGGTTCGGGTGGAGATGCCTCGGTAAGGTAACGAAACTTGTCGTCACCTTGGGCGGCTAGTTTGAGTTGGGCATCCCAATCGGAGAAATTTGACCCATTCTTTTCAAGTTTACATCGATCCATGAAGGAACGGAGCCATGATGAACTAGCGAGAGGCGTTGCAATAGGAGTTGGTGTTGTCATTTGTTATGAGGAAAAAGTGGTCTACAAAACAAAGGAGTAAAACAAATGTCGTTTTAATAATAATACTCGTAAAAATTTTAATTTAAACAAGTTTTGTGCATTTTTTCTAGTGACCTCTACCCAACTAGATAAATGATTCCAAGACCCAAATTCATATCGACTTAGGCACGGTAGGGCCGATTCATCCTTTATCAATATAACTCGGTGGATTAACGTTTAATCGATTCTACTTTTAGAACTCTTGGTCGATAAAATTACTCTAATAATTATCTATAGCCCAAAACACATCCGACAAGGGCACGGTATGGCCGATGAAACCCTTATCGAAAAACTTTTGTTGAGTTCAATCCAAATTTCGAATAAATGTGTCCATGATCCAAATCCACATCAACTCGGGCACGGTAGGGCCGATTCATCCCTTATCAACATGAATTCGGTGGATAGACATTTATCACCCACTTCCCCTACGTAACAAGTTTTGTACCCCGGTAGGGTCGAGTGCACTCCCTTGCGAAATAGGTTTTCATGGTTTCTACTATTTGGTAAGGCTATGTCTCAATTAATTGTTTTAGCGAGAGGTCATGTCAATTTATTATCTATCACGTTTTAAGTGAACTAAAGCGGTGAACTACGATAATTCTAATTGACACGGTCGATTAAACTCGATGAAAGAAGATGCATGTTTTTGTTATGGCGATTTAGCGATGCATGTGACATATAAATAAAATGCAAGCATAAAATAAATAAATCCTAGTATGGCCTTTCCTAAAATAGAAAAACTATTTAACTATTACATATTCGGAAACCAACTCCATTGGTCCCTTGAACTTCGGTTGTGGCACGCATCTCGAGGTAACATCGTCTTTATGTATCGCCATCTTGAAGAAATCCGTCTTTGGGAACTCCGAGATAAATTAAATTACATAATTTCCTATTATACATTTGTAACTAAAATAAATAAAATAAATCTATTAAATTACAAAACGGTGATACGAGATCACAATAAAATTACAACAGAATCGATATTCCCATACATTTCGGGAAATACCAATTAAAATTAAGGCCATACTAAGTAAAATTACATAATTCAAAATTACTAAATAAAATTATGACAATCATAAAGGAAAAATGCAGCATTATAATATGTATGAACATGCCCAATTTTATGCTAAATCGCCTTTAATTAGCCAATATCGTATATTACTCGGTTTTTACGGATTTGCGTGATTTCAACATTTTATAATCACAAAAATTGCATAAATTCATATTTATGCATAAGTTAATTACCCTAACCACTTAGGACTCAAAATTTAGTCTTCACTAATAATTTGACCATAATTAACTCATATTTCTAAATTTGTTCATTAATGGACTAAAAATTTCAAAAATAAGCTATAAACTTCAAATAAATCACAAAATTTCAAATAAATTCAAAATTTGAAATTTAAACTCATGAACATTCTGGAAAAATACCATGACACTCATAATGTTCAAAAAACTTAGGTTAAAAATTTCGAAATTTATCCGGAAAAACAATGTTGCGGTTTATCGGTTTTAACCAAAATAATCATAAAAACATGTTTTATTAATTTTTTTTTCATTAATTAAGTCACTATTCATGCCATTTTTCTTCAAAAATCCATAAATCATGCAAAAAGACTTCACTATAGCCCATTATTTTACACACGTCTTGTAAAATTGCATGTGACAACATACTAAAATTTTATGAACAGATTCGAAATTTATCTCATATTAACCTATTTTTCACCTAAATCCGAATTTAATAATGAAAAATCCATTTTTCGAGCATAACAAGTCCAAAAATTATGAAAATTTACAGGTTATCTCAAAATAATATATGTGACAACATATCCAAAAATCACTGGAAAATTCGAAGTATAGCTAATTTTAGACCGAAAATGACATTTTTACTCATAAAATCATATTTAAATGCCATTATTGTATAATATGAACAATAAAAATACGTAAATTAACCAAAATATCCTAAAATATTTTAGGACCAGAAATTTTAACATGCATGAATTAATTTCATGATATATCATAATAACACAAATTTTACAAGTTTTATATGTTAATCTTTATAACTCGGAAAAACTTTTAACCGATTTGCATGCAAACAACCTTGACTCATGATACCGATTGAAGGAAAAGTAGATCTATATACTTACACATTCATATATGTTATAATTTAATTTGTCATAAAATTAATGATTGATCTTATGCATGCAAACATTAAAACAAAATAAGGAAGAAACATTGTTCTTACATTGTGATTTTCGGTTTAATGGGCACAAGAGAGATCACCTTTCTCTCTTGTTCTTGAGCTTTCCCTTTTGGATGAACTAAGACCCAAGTGTAGGATCTCTCCCAAGGATTTATACCCAAAGCTTTCTCTTAATTAAAATTAATATTATAGATACTAGTACAATATTAATCTTGTAGAAAAATGACCCAAAACAATTTGGTTTTTTTTAATCTCCCAAAAACCGGTTGGGAGAGAATAGGAGAGGAAGTATTTTCTCTTTCTAAAATCTTAATTTTTGATAAGTTAGAATGAATGAATAATGCACACTCATGCATGTAGTGTATATCAAAAAATATAAGACAAAAACCCTTTGCCTTTTCTTTGGTAAAACCGGGTAGGAGGGAAGAGGAGGGAAGAAAGGAGACCCAATGCATGCTCTTGTTTGCCTTCACAATGCAAATTAGGGTTGCATGGCTAGGCTATTAGTGAATGATTATGTTTTCCACTAATTTAAACAACACAATTTTAGCCAAAACCTCCCTTTAATTTCGGTACATACATAAAATGGAATCCATTTTATTTTTGTCAATTTTGTCTTATGTCACATGTCATATGTTACATAAATTAGTTATGTATTTTTAACATATTAAAAATCAACGTATTAATAAAAATACGTCATATACAAAAATCGACTTAGTAATTCATAATTACTTGTACCAAAATATTTTACCAATTTACAAATCACAATAAATTGTATTTATAATAATTCATTCAATTTTAATTGTTTCTTTAAACAATAATTTCATCCGAGTAATGATACAATTCAAATACTCGCATCGTATCTCATTTTAATCAATTTCAATGTGATACGTAAATTTTACTTCCAAAATCGTCCGTCAATTTTCAAGTAATTTAATTAACTCGTAACGTTATACGATTAATTAAACGATCAATTAAGAGTGTTGCCCTATAGGTATGACCTAGGGGATCAACTGATCACCACCGTCGCACGACAAGCAATGTCAAACTCTAGTCACCAATCATTACCGATATATGTTGATCGGTTGACAGTAAAATATTACTTCCCAATTGTATTCTTTATAATGAGACTTAAACATGTGATCATCATGATCAACAGTCGTGATCGCATTATTGTCGGAGGACACATATTCCAACAGGTTATTGATAAGGCCCTTTGCGACTTAGGTGCCAGTGTCAGTGTCATGCCCCTTCCTGTCTGCAAGAAACTGAACATGAGTCATTTTAAAGTGACTAACATTACCCTACAGATGGCTGATAGATCTGTTAGGAAGCCCTTAGGTGTCTCAGAGGACGTGCCTGTGAAAATAGGCAAGCTCTTTATCCCAGTAGATTTCATTGTTTTAGATATAGCTGAGGACACCCGGACCCAAATTATCCTTGGAAGACCATTCCTTTGTACAGCTGGGGCTGTTATTGATATTAGAAATGGGCGTTTGACTCTTGCAGTAGGGGATGACGCTATCACTTTCAGTCTGCCTAGTACTTTGGCTCACCCAATGATAGAGGATACTTGCTATTCGGTTGATATTATTGACGAGTCTATCTATGATTTCTAGTCGGGTTCTTTTATGAAGGACCCACTAGAAGCTCTTATACTTTTTGATGAGTGTGCAGATAGCCCAGACGACAATGACGTTGCGTTGAATTTGCTTGTTGATGATTTAGATGAGCCTGAACTTACTGAAGCTGAGGGAGAGCAAGTGGAACAAATGATTAGCACTCTTTGCTCCATTGAGGTAAAGGTACCGGAACGTAAGCCTCTCCCTTCTCATCTTAAATATGTTTTCTTAGACGATACAGAGCAATATCCAGTCATTGTCAGTGCCAAGCTTAATGATGATCAGCTGACCTCTTTGTTAGCCGTACTTAAGAAAAACAGGAAAGCAATGGGCTATTCACTGGACGATATCAAGGGGATTAGTCCCGATATTTGTATGCACAGGATATAGAGCTGGAGGAAGATCACAAACCTTGCGAGGACAGTCAGGTCAGCTGAAACCGAAGATGCAGGATGTTGTGATGGTTGAGGTAATGAAGTCACTGCTGGATGCGGTATTATTTATTCTGTTTAATTCTAGATGGGTGAGTCCAACGATGTGGTCCCGAAGAAATGAGGGACAACTGTTGTTAAGAATGAGAAGAATGAATTAATACCTACTCAAGTAGTGACTGGTTGGCGGATGTGCATAGATTATAGACAGCTCAATGCCGCCACCAAGAAAGATCACTTTCTCCTTCCTTTTATTGATCAAATGGTAGAAAGGTTAGCTTCTCATAAGTTTTTCTGCTATTTAGACGGGTACTCAGGGTTCTTTCCGATCCCTATCCACCCAGACGATCAGGCTAAGACTACATTTACTTGTCCTCAAGGCATTTTTGCTTATCGCAGGATGCCTTTTGGTTTGTGTAATGCCCCTGCCACCTTTCAAAGGTGTATGATGGGGATATTTTCAGAGTATATTGAGTCTATCATGGAAGTTTTTATGGACGATTTCAGTGTGTATGGAAGTGAATTTTCTAACTGTCTGTCTAACCTTGAGAAAGTGTTGCAGCGCTGCATTGAGGTTAATCTTGTGCTAAACTGGGAGAAGTGCCACATTATGGTCAACGAGGGAGTTGTTCTAGGGCACTTAGTTTCTGATAGGGGGATAGAGGTTGATAAAGCAAAGGTGGAAGTGATTCAGCAATTACCACCCCCTGTTAATGTTAAGGGGGTGAGGAGTTTCCTTGGTCACGCTGGCTTTTATCGCCGGTTCATCAAGGATTTCTCAAAAATTGCTAAACCACTTACACAGTTGCTACTTAAGGATGCCCCTTTTGTGTTTACTGACGATTGTCTTTCTGCTTTTAACAGGTTAAAGCAGGCTTTAGTCTCTGCGCCGATCATACAACCCCCCGATTGGGACTTGCCGTTTGAGATTATGTGTGATGCGAGTGACTACGCACTAGGAGCGGTGCTAGGCCAAAGGAAAGACAAGGCTTGCTATCTACTATGCGAGCCGAACTCTGGATGAGGCTCAAGTGAAGTACACTACCACTGAGAAAGAACTGCTAGCTGTAGTTTATGCCTTAGAGAAGTTTCGTACTTATTTAGTTGGGTCAGAAGTCACTGTTTTTACTGACCATGCAGCTTTGAGGCATCTCCTTGCTAAGAAGAAGGCTAAACCACGGCTACTGAGATGGATACTCCTCCTTCAGGAGTTTGATTTGCAGATTAAGGATAAGAAAGGAGCTGAGAACGTTGTAGTTGATCACTTGTCGCGACTGATGTGACAAGAAGGGGAAGATTCTCTACCTATTGATGATTCTTTTCCTGACGATACTTTAATTGCTGTTATATCGTCTATTGTTAACCAAGAACCTTGGTATGCAGATATAGCTAACTTCGTTGTCGGTGGCAAGTCGCCGCCGACCTTTCTCATCGCCAGAGAAGCGTTTTACGTATAACGCTAAGCGATTTCGGATGATCCCTACTTGTTTAAGGAATGTGCAGACGGTCTCTACAGACGGTGTATTCCGCAGTGGGAGACCAAAATAGTCCCGGAAGACTGTCACTCCTCTTCATATGGTGGTCACCACGGTCCATCGCGCACCGTGGCTAAGGTACTTCAGTCTGGTTTTTACTGGCCTTCTTTGTTTGATGATGCTAGGTCTTTTGTTTCAGCCTGTGATGCTTGCCAACGATCAGGGAACATTTCAAAGAGACATGAGATGCCACAGAACGGCATCTTAGAGGTTGAGGTTTTCGGTGTCTCGGGCATTGATTTCCAAGGACCGTTCCCATCTAGTAAAGGTAACACTTATATCTTAGTGGCTGTAGACTATGTGTCGAAATGGGTTGAGGCAATTGCCTCACCTCATTGTGATGCTAAGACCGTGATAAAGATGTTTAAAAAGATCATATTCCCCCGATTTAGTGTCCCTAGGGTCGTCATTAGTGATGGGGGAATGCATTTTAAGGAAAAGAAATTCACTTCTATTCTGTCTAAAGTTGGTGTCCAACACCGGCGAGGTTTGGGGTATCATCCCCAAACTAGTGGTCAGGTTGAGGTCTCTAACCGCGAGTTGAAAGAGATCTTGTCTAAAGTAGTTTCTAAATCACGGAAAGACTGGAGTCTTAAGCTAGATGACACATTATGGGCTTATAGAACTGCCTTTAAGACACCAATTGGTGCATCACCTTATAGGCTAGTTTATGGGAAATCATGTCACTTACCTGTTGAATTGGAATGTAAGGCTTGGTGGGCGATTCGTGAGCTTAATTATGATCCTAAGTTGTGTGGTAAGAATCGTCTTTTGCAGCTAGATGAGTTAGAAGAGTTTAGGCTTAATGCCTATGATAGCTCGCGCATTTACAAAGAAAAGACGAAGAGATGGCATGACAAGAGAATCCTACCTCGTGAGTTTCATGTTGGGCAAAAGGTGCTGCTGTTTAATGCCCGATTGAGATTATTCCCTGGCAAGTCAAGTCCGGTGGAGTGGTCCTTATACGGTGACAAATTGTTTGTTGCAAATTTGGATCCGTGGAGCTCGAAGATTCCGAGGGTCATAGATTCAAGGTGAATGGCCAATATGTGAAGCATTACCACCAGGCGAATGAAGCAGACAATCGCGTTGAAGTCTTGCGTTTCGACGAGCTTGACGCGCCAGTTAATTGATGCCAGAAAGGTCGTGCGGGACCTCTTAAACCAGCTCTCTCAGGGAGGCAGCCCGGACTGTTTTATTGTACTTTTGTTGAACATTTTATTTTTCTTTCGCTTTACGTTGAACTTTAGATGCTGTTTTACGAACTCCTTATGCCTTTCTAGCTTTGGAATGCGTGTTTTGCAGGACACAGTACTCGATCGAGTGGTTTCATGCTCGATCGAGCACTTTTTGGGGAAGTTTTCACTCGATCGAGTGATAATTGTCCTCGATCGACGAAAGTCAAATTCACGCTTACTCGATCGAGCCCTTCCAATTACCCGTTCACTCGATCGAGCCCTTCCAATTACCCGTTCACTCGATCGAGCTGTTCCAAGTGCTCGATCGAGCGGTTATGCTTCCCAGCTGCTGTTTTTACGTCTATGGAGCTACTGCTTGACTTTCTTTGACCTCCCATGTTCATGGTCGGTTTGGGGAGGTCCCTCTTTATGACGTTTTGTAAGTTTTCCGACTCCATTTATCCCTTTCTCTTCAGTTTTCATTTCTTCCCCTATTTTTGGTACAATGAGGGCATTGTACGATTTGGTTTGCGGAGGTATGCATCCATATCTGTGTCTGCATGTTTTCTTGCATTTTTGCTTTCACGTTTATTAATTTCCGCATGCATTGTTGCTTAAATTAATTCGAAAAAAAATCATAAAAATTCAAAAAAAAATCACGTTTAAATTGAGTCGGAACGTTTGAACACTGACGCTACATTGAATCTTTACTCGAGCCTTGCATATTCTTGACATTTAGTTGACATGATTATGTGCATAATCTACGAGTTTTTGTTTCTCTCTTATCTGAACGAATAGACTTGATTCATTATGTCGGCAAGCTACATTACATTCTGAGGTTAGAGCTTTTTAAACCGGTGACATTCATGATAAGTTTCATTTAGGATGTGAGTAGTACTCTCTTTAAGGCATGTAACATCAATTTGCATAAGCATGAGTCTAGTCTTCTTAATACCTGTATGCATTTGGTCTGTGGATGGTGACACATGTTAGGAGAGGCAGTTCCCTTTATTTCATTCTACCCATGAGCCCCACATAGCCAAATTGCCTTTCTGTCCTATTAACTACTTTCTATAATACTTCCTACCCTAGCTGAGCTAGTGACGAGTAGTTCTTGAAATGTTTTATTGTAATATGGTTATTTTATCTGATTTCAGAAGATGGTGGAAGAATTGAAGGGAAAGGAAAGAAAAAAAAAGAATGTTGAATTGTTGAAAAAAAAAATGAAGGGAAAGAAAAGAAAAAAAGAGAATGAAAAAGCGAAAAGAAAAAGAAAAGAAGAAAAAGAAAGAAAAATCATATATGAAAAAAAAAATGAGAATTGGATAATGATTTTCACTCCCATGTTCTATCTGTACTTTATGGGGAGTTGACGAGTTTTTGGGTTTCATGAGTTTAGTGCATAGTTTTTGCACCGTTTCATCTTGTTATATTGAGTACGAAGTTGGGATGCAGTTTAATTTTGGATCCGTTGTTGCTAGCCTGGCTATTAACTCCACATATCCAAATTCATCTTAACCCCTTCTTACCCATTACCTCACTTACCCAAATGTAAGTCCTCGGCATGTGTCTTGGTCATTAGTATGGTTGGAATGCATATGTACGGTTGTAGAGACTTTATTCATGTTAACTGCATGCATGTTCTTATAGGTCGAGTTAGGTGAGTGTCTCTACTTCTTTCTATCTTTCACATATATACTTACCTTATGCCTAATTTTGAGTGACGAGAGGTCCGTGAGAGTCCGATATCTTTTGAATCTTGCAAGGTCGACGGTTCAGTAAGTTTGAAACATTGATTTAACTCGTTTGCACTTTTCTTTTGCCCTTTTGTCATTTTGTCGCATTAAATTGGTTCTAGTGGATGATTTGTAGCTGATGCGTCGGTCCCGTTCCATTGTTTATTCTTAGTTGCATTCATATTTTCTTGGGGACAAGCAAAGGTTTGGTTTGGGGAGATTTGATGCGTGTCTTTTATATAAGGTTTTTACCTCATTTTTACACGCATTTCTGCACTTTTTATGTAGCATCTAGCTACAAATGCCCCGAATATCCTACTTTGGTTCGTTTTATGTCATTTGCAGGAATTGACCAAAGAGGAGCTAAACTGAGCCTTAATCCGTTCCATTTGCATGCATTTATGGAGGATGAGGAGCTGGAGCTTGGAAATCTAATATTTGGAAGACGCGTGAGCTGGTTTCGGAAGGCGTTTCAAAGTCTAGCGTGCATATATAGCTCGATCGAGTAGTTTTCTACTCGATCGAATGCTTTATATACTCAAGATTGATCGATCGAGCTGTTTAAGGAGTCAATCGAGGAGATTCTGCATGAAGTGCTCGATCGAGTGGTTTATTTCCACTCGATCAAGTGGTTTGGTGTTGGTTTGCTCGATCGAGTAGTTTATTTCTACTCGATCGAGTGGTTTTTCCTGCCTTAGTTAATTTCCGCCTAATCATTTTATGGGCTTTTGTAATTAGTCCATAGATTAGGTTTTAGGATGGATTTTTCGTATAAGACAGAGCAGGGGGACTACGTGAGAGGGATCTCTTCCTTCGTTCGTTCACTTCACTGTATACCTTGCTACTGTTCTTGGATTTTACTCTTCCTTTACACTTTGCTACTCGGATTTGGATTTTGCGATTGGTATTATCATTCTATTTTTATTCTTAATCTTATTTATTGCTTTAATTCTTTCCCTCTTTTAATTGTTATCATAATTGTTTTAATTGAATCCTTATTAGTTTTATCATCATGTCAAGTTTTAATTATCTATTTGTTGTTATTGTTAATTCAATGGTAATGAGTAGCTAATTCCCTCAAGCTAAGACTATAGGGGATCCATAATCATGAGGGAATAGTAATCGATTTATTGGGTTAATGCTAGTATAGTCTTTGTTGGTTAAATGCTACAATTAACTGTATCCGTCTAATTGAGTCGACGCAATTAGATCTTTAATTCTTAGTGATCCTTGACCTGGACCGAAAGGTTGGAAAAGGCGAGACTAGTAGCGAACAATAGGGTATTGTAGTGAGGGCGAAAGTTAAGCTATTTACGCTCTAGGGTGAATTAAGGACAGAAAGGTGACGTTCGCTACTCCTTATACCGTATTTGCATTGACCTGAGACCTAGATTACTTGACTAAATGATTATGGTGAACCGTCTGTCTTAGCTGTTTCTCTTTATCTGCTTGATTCCTTCCTTTTAATTTCCTCTTCCTTACTCCTATTAGTTTAGATTATCACATTTAAAAACCCCCCATTTGGTTACCTTGACGAACTTAGATTAAGCTGACAATTTCCTACCTCTCTGTGGATTCGACCCGACTTCCCTAGCTATTTTAGTTAGAGCCAGTTGGTATTTTTGACAGGTACGCGACAGACGTGTCATATACTGCGCTTTTTTTTCTTTTTTTTATTGCTTGACAGCATCTGCAGGGCTTACATTTCCATCTTTTCGGCCAATTCCAATTTCAATTTATCAGTATTTTCTTCACGCACTGCCAATCTTATTTATCCACCGCGGAAGATTTATTACTTCAGACAATATTTCAGCCTCCAGTCGAGTTGTCAGGGTGAACTCATTTTGGGTCATCGCGACAGAGTGAAGACTTATTACCTGTTAGGGTGAACCCATTTTGGGTCATCGCGACAGGTTGTGTCAGGGTGAACCCATTCGGGTCATCGCGACACAGTTTTGAAGACTTATTGCTTGTTAGGGTGAACCCATTTTTGGGTCATCGTGACAGGTTGTGTCAAGGTGAACCAATTCGGGTCATCGCGACACAGTTTTGAAGACTTATTGCTTGTTAGGGTGAACCCATTTTTGGGTCATCGCGACAGGTTGTGTCAGGGTGAACCCATTCGGGTCATCGCGACACAGTTTTGAAGACCTATTACTTGTTAGGGTGAACCCATTTTGGGTCATCGCGGCGGGGTGAAGACTTATTACTTGTCAGGTTGAACCCATCTGCACAAATTGGCACGCTCGGTGGCACGATTTTCGCTCTTCATCTCCATTCTCAAGGATCAAATTCAGTAGCAGATTCGAGACCAAGTTGCAACCGACATCAAAGTCTCTACAACCAGTCTCGAGGGGGCATTTGTAGACACCGAAATTTTATATTTTTGGTATCTATTTTTTTATAATATCTTTTGTATTTTAGAGATAATTATCAGAAAATAATGTGATAATATCTTAGAATATTCTAGAATATGCCGTCTTGCCCTCCAAGCTACTAGATTATAAATACAGCTCTTGTGTTTAGGGTTTAAGGGGAGAGCATAGATGGATTAAGTCTCAAACGACCCCGTCTTCCTACTACCAAATTGTAGGTAGAATGGAATAAGTCATAAAAAGACCCCATCTTTTCTCCCTACGAGATTAAGTCGATAAGACCCTCGTAAAAACTATCAAACCCTAGCCTTAGAGATGGAATCAAGAGAGTTACGGAAATTGTAACCCTTAATCTTTCAATAATAAAACTCTTGTTTTCCGTATTATTTTATTTTTGTGCCTCTCTTTATTTATTATTGCAGGTTCAATTTTTATGGTTTACACTAACAGGTCGACCCGTTCGGGTCGAGTCTCGACCCTAAAATAACAGGTCATTTTAGGTTCGGGTCAAACGGGTCACGGGTCGAAAAAACCGGGCTTGTAACCCTAAAAAATGGGTCGGGCGGGTCGGGTTTCGGGTCGGGTCGAGTTTTGACAGGTCTAATCACAACCATCAAACATGTGGAAAGAAAAGGGAAGACGATGGTTATGAAGATAGGGAAAAAAAGAGGACACGTGAAGGGTTGTGAGTAGACCTGTGAAAATTCGACCCGACCTGAAAACCCGACCCGCCCCGACCCGTTTTTTTAGGGTTACAAACCCGGTTTTTTTGACACGCGACCCGTTTGACCCGAACCCAAAATGACCCGTTATTTTAGGGTCGAGACCCGACCCGAACGGGTCGACCCGTTGGGTCAAAGGTAAATCAAGAATTTTATTAAAATATTAATATTTATATATTATATTTGAAAAAATAGTTAAAAAAGTATTTTTTTTTTATTACTGAAAATTACAAAAACAACTAAAAAATTAATTTTATATAACTTTTATAATATTTAGTAATAAAATAATTATTAAAAAAAATTTATTTTAATAATTATGTCAATATAATTAATGTAAACGTTGAATATGATTAAATAATTAATTTTAAATATGATTTACATTTAAAAAAATATTTTTTAAATTAAAAAACTCATTTAAAAAAGACGTTAGAAATTATTTCTTGACCCGTATTCTGACCCTAACCCGACCCGTGACCCGTATAACCCGACCCGTATCTGACCCGACCCGTATTCGACCCAACCCGTATTCTGACCCGACCCGCCCGACCCGTTTGACAGGTCTAGCTGTGAGGAGATGGAAAATAAATTTCTATCTCTCTTTTTCTAAGAATTTGAGAGTGTCTCTCTCAAGATTCTCTCTTTAAGAATTGTTTTCAATTTCTTCTGTTTTGTCCACTTTCTTATCAGTTAATGTATTATACAACCGGTTGTATATACAACTTATTCAATGTTGTGGAACTTTGTTACAAAGTTGTCGAGCTCTATTAACAAATTATCGAGTTATGATACAAAGTTGTTGAGCTTAACAGAATAATTATTAAGCTCAATAACTTCGTAAAATAGCTCAATAACTTGTAAAATAACTCAACAACTTTGTGTGAGAGCTCGATAATTTTGACGCGGTTCTACATAGCTATTATACAACTAGTTGTAGGATAGTATTTGTGCTTTCTTATAGAGTCTGACAATGCATTAGAAAAATAAGGGGTATTCATCATTAATGCAATACCTTTACCGCAATAACCATGCCTCATTACGTATTTCAATGGACTACAAATATAATACACTACGTAATACGTGCTCCGTCAAGAAGTCTCCAGCCAACCACGGACCACCACAACCCCGACGAATTGAAATGCACCACACACTACCCATCCAACATCACCACCAACCACACTCTAGGCCGGCCCAGGCTGCTCCGTCCACCACCACCTCATTACCACTCACAAACCCATCACCGTCGACCAGATCTACCACCAAAATGTCGACGACCACCACGAGCCTTCCTTTTCCGACTATCCACAACCACATATGTCTTATTTCACCAATGGTTACTCAATCAATTTTCCCAATTTTCAATCAATTTGACCTAAACCCTATTTACAACCCAGAAAGCAACAAATTATATGTGAGCTGACGATAAAAGCAAAAAAGACGAAGGAGCTGAACCTACAGAGGATCCTCGATCGAGTCAGCCCCGACTCGATCGAGGAACCAGCGTGCTCGATCGAGTCACCTCTCGACTCGATCGAGGCATCTCTTCGACAGATGGCGGTGTTTCAAAAGTTGTTTCTAAGGTCAAGCCAGCCGAGCCCATAACTATTGCACTACCTTTTCCTCATCGACAACAAAAATCCAAGCTGGATAAGCAGTTCGGTAAGTTTATGGAGGTCGTGAAGAATCTATAGGTAAGTGTCCCTTTCACTAAATTAATTACTCAAGTGCCGACTTATGCAAAATTCATGAAGGAGATTTTGACAAGGAAGAGATCCTTTGACGCGGTGGAAACTATTGCTTACACTCAGAAGTGTAGTGCCATGTTGCCAATCAACTCACCACCTAAATTAAAGGATCCAGGAAGTTTTTCTATCCCTTGTCATATTGGTCACCTTGCTATTAGTAAGGCTCTTTGCGATTTAGGAGCTTTTTATTCAAACCTGTTAACCTGTTTTCTTCAAACCTGTTAACCTGTTTTCCTTAAACCTGTTAACCTGTTAAAATCTTGATTTTGTTAACCTTTTAAATTTTTGAACCTATGAACTTTGTTTTTCGAATCCTGCGGACCTGTCAAAATATTTATTTTGTTAACCTGTAAGAGATTTTTGAACTTGTCTTACGGTTGAAGCCATTGTAAGTAATTCAACCATGTATGGTTTTTGCCATAGTGGTTGAAGGGGTGGGAAAACCGGCCTGACAGGAGGGCTTATGTCCCCTGCCTCACTGGAGGGCTTGGTACTCGATCTGACAAGAGGGCTTTTTAGACTGATGGTCGGGAGAGAACACCCTTGCACCGTCTTACTGCGTCCAGTTGGTTGTAAATATGTGCAGTAAACCTAGTCAAGTTAGGCAATTATTTCATGCCTGATTGGTCCTGACATTTACTGTATCCGGTGATGGTTACCAACTCGTTAGGCACAATTAAGTGCAAAGTTTTGTTTCAGAAATTGATATATAGTAGAGTGGCCCTCAATCCTGAATATTATGCAAATAAACATTTATTATGTATAATTGTTCAGGACTCAAAATTAAGAAAAATTGGGTTAGTTAAATATATAGACATGGATTGCACATAAGACATGTGAAGCACGAAATTTTTCAGATAGCACGTCAGGTTGAAACACTGATAGCAAAGATACAGTTTTTACCTGATTCAGGGCTGATATAGATTCTTATACATGAAATAATTTCAAATTTGTTATATTCCAAGATCTTGAGATGATTTCTCCTTCTAATGTTTGGAGCATGTAAGATTCTTCAATCTGTTGGGGTCAGGCTGATATTTGCTCCAAAGATATTCAAATCATATCTACATGGATTTCAGCAGGGATGGCTTCTTCACAATCATAAACCAATGAATAAGGAGTTTGGCCAGGCTATTTTTTTTTTGACGACCACCTTTTTATTTAGTTTAGCTTGACCATTTGCTTTAGGGTAGTCATGCCCCACTTCACAAATGGCTAGGGTGTAGAGATCGGATGTAATAACTTAGACAGTTGATGAATAGTCGGAGCATGCTTATGGCAGGCTTCACATTTCATGCTGTAGTCCAGGCAATCAGCCCTCAGGGTTGGCTAATAATAACCAGTCTTGAAAACTTTGCTTTGCTTCATGTGGTACGAGACATTTCGCGTATGATTTATCCTGAAATCTTTAGGTTTTAAACACCAAGGTCTAGACATATCTTGAGTCCTGCTATGAGGGTTTCATATTCAGCCTCATCATTGGTGGCTTTCAATTCACAGCTTACAGCCTGAGCTATCTTGTCTCCCTGTGGCGATTTAAGCACTAATCCTAACCCTGTCCCCCTGGCATTGGATGCCCCATCTATGAACAGAGTCCATTCTTGGTCTGGGGTTTTATTTTCTAATTGGTTAACATTTTTTTTTTCAGGTTAGGTTCTAGGTTAGGGCTAAAATCAGCCACAAAGTCTGCTAAGGCCTGTGATTTGATCGCTATCCTGGGTTCAAAGGTGATATCATATGTACTAAGCTGGACTGACCAATTGGCCACCCTGCCTGACAGTTCAGGCTTTCGCAGGACAACTTTTATGGGTAGGTTAGTCTTAACTAATATAGGGTGAGACTCAAAATAAGGGCGCAACTTGGTTTACGATATAATTAAAGCTAAAACATATTTTTCATGTAAATCATACCTCATTTCAGCATCTAGTAGACTTTTACTTACATCGTAGACATGATGTTGCTGACCTTCCTGTACTTTAACTAGGCGCTGGCAATATTGTCAATGAGAGAGAGAGAGAGAGATAAACCGGCATGGGGTTTTCCTTTGCCTGGTTTGGCCAGTAAAAATGGAGACGATGATAAATATAGCTTCTAATCCTTGAATAATGTTGCCTCGTTTTCAGGAGTTTTTTTTACTTCCTCGTAGATGTTTATATTTCTTTCAGGGGCGGATTTTTGTTGTTTCTGTCGTACAGACTTCAAAAATGTGTCAATATTGAGCTTATAGGTGATAACATCAGCATATACTCGAATTGTATCAAAATGAGATCAAGCAAAGCCATATATATATATATATATATATATATATATATATATATATATATATATATATATATATATATATAAATTGCATCAAGTGAGTCTAGGTATCTTAGGTGAGTCTAGCATTTTAATCTCATCCATTAGATCTACTCTAATCAACGGTGAGATTAAATCTCAGAAATTATAACAAACCTATAAAAGCTAAGAATTCAAGCCTCCCCTCATAATTCAATTTCACTTTCTCTCTCTCCGTCTCTTTCCTCACTTTCTCTATCTCTCTCTCTCTAAGTCAAAATAATCCTCTGAATCAAGCAAACAAACCCTAGGTTACTGTATTTTATTCGCTTTTATCAATTCATTCACAAATCAATCAAATTCGTCTGTTTTCCGTGGTTCTCGTTGCTGAATGGATGCAGATTCTACCGACATTAACAAGCAAACAGGGTAATTTCCTAATCCTTTCGTTTTCGGTTTTCCTTTTCGCGATTTCATCTGGATTCTATGTCGCTGATCATTCGCTATTGTAATTTCATTATTCCGTTGCTTTTCAGTTTTTTAGGTTAATCGATTTTATGTTTGCTTCAATTTTAATGAAATCCGTTCACTTCTACTTCAATTTTACGGTGTCCTTTCCTTTGATTATTCTCGTATTTGCTTTTCTCTTAAATATTAGGTGAAATATCCTTGTATTTGTTATTTTTCCTATCGAATTTTCATATTTGCGTTCTCCTCTGCTTCTGCTTACAATTGCAGTTGCTTTATCGTCACATTCCGTCAATTTTGATTATATTTGTCTTTATTCTGTTGCTTTTCAGTTTTTTAGGTTAATCGATTTTATGTTTGCTTCAGTTTTAATGAAATCCGTTCACTTCTACTTCAATTTACGGTCTCCTTTCCTTTGATTATACTCGTAGTTGCTTTCGTCTTAAATATTTGGTCAAATATCCTTGTATTTGTTGATTTCCTCGTTCAAATTCGGTCAAATTTCATTATATTTGACCTCTTTTCATGTCTTGTATATTCCTGTTCCCCAATGTCGTATATTCCCTGTTCTGCTGTCAATGCTTACGTGCTCGACTTTGTTACAATATCAATGTTATCGTAACACAATCACATATATTCATTTTCCATTGCACATATAACATATCTTTGTATCACTACGACGTCCTCTTGTTCTCGCATTACTTCAATGTACTTGATTTCTTGTTCTAAATTGTAGTCCAAATTCTTCGCATATTCCTGTTCTCCCGTCCATCCTTATGTCACTACATTGTCATAGTACTAGTATTAATGTAACAATGTTACTCTTTGTAATACCACCGTTGTATTTCAGGTCACTAATACTCGTATTTTCCTTTTTGTATTACGAGACTCAAATCTGTCACTCAACCCCATTCTACGGCAATTGTCCAAGAGCAACCCAATCCTCAACCAAATAATCAACTTGTTCTGTCTCACACGCCTAATGGAAGTGAGCGCTGGATGCGTGTGGTTGAGCACAAGTTTAGACCTACCATTGGTGCAGTTTTCGCCTCCCTTGAGGCTGGAATCAAGTTCTACGAGGTTTATGCTCGGGCATGTGGATTTACCCCTCGGAAGCACGATGACGAAAACACTACGAGGTGGTGTTGCACACCAAAAATTCGTAATCGCAACCGTCAAGGGTTCGGGAATATAAACCGAAACAAATCACATAACCAAGGATGATGAGAATATGGGTGATGGTTCGTCCACGCTAGTACAATTACACGGCGAGTTAAAATCACAAGAATTGGATGCCGAGCGTACGTCAGATTTGCCCTTCTACATGGCCTTGATGGCCCAGCTATGATTGACGAGTTTTCTGAAGTCCACAATCATCGTCTCACCTCTGTCAGTTACAGAGATCTCGATAAGATTTCACGATCCCTTGATATGTTCCAGAAGACGCTTATATTGGACAACTTCAAGTTGAATATTGGCGCTGGATTGACCTTTAGACAGGTTAAGGAACTTGTCAATGGGTATGAAAATATCGGTGCTACATTGATAGATTTTAAGAACTTTCAAAGAGATATCAAGTGCTACATTGGGTTAAGAGATGCTGACCTTTTCATCGATCGACTCGAGAAACTCAAAGCGACCCAACCCCAGTTCTACTTTGCCTATGATGTTGATCCGCAAAACCGTCTAACAAAGTTCTTTTGGGCTGATGCTACATGTATTAGAAACTACTCATTCTTTGGGGATGCTGTGAGCTTCGACCCTACTTACGGAACCAACAAGTATGATATGGTTTTTAAACCATTCACAGGTGTTAATCACCACAGAAAGTCGGTGTTGTTTACCGGTTGTCTCCTGTTACACGAGAATGACATCTCCTTCCAATGGACCTTTCAAAGATTTCTTGATCGCCATGGGACAAAAAGAGCGCGATTCATGATCACGGATCAATGCCTTGCCATAAAGAAGGTAATAGTGTGACAATGTTACTGTAACAGACTTACTTAAATTTATTGTTCCACAACTTTCTGACTCCAACTACCACTGTTCCATCTCTTCCTCTTTTACAAGGTTATTCAATAACAATAATACTGTAACTAAATTACTAACATATAATTTACTCACTTGCTCTTTCCCTATCATCTTTGTCAATATCACGTTCGACTTGTTGTTTCATTATGACCGCATACAACAGGCTTTCCCTTCATTTTCAAGATAGCTAGGCATCGTTATTGTATGTGGCATATTACACAAAAGATCACGGACAAAGTTGGTTCAGCACTCTGCAGAGACACGAACTTCCTTGCTCGCTTCAACGCTGTTGTTTGGGACCCTGATATGGAGCCGTCGGAGTTCGAAGAGAAGTGGTAGAAGGTCATTTCAGATTTCACTGGAAGATAACGATTGGTGACTACAATGTTCGACGACGGACACCATTGGATTCTGCCTACCATCGTGACCTTGCCTTGGGCTGCATATTAAGAACAACACAGCGATCAGAAAGTACAAATTCGTTTTTCAAGCGCTATGAGAATCACTTTGGTACACTGGTCGAATTTTGGATGAGGTAAACAACCCTTTTCCATTCCTTACAGTACCCGGGAACAGTGTATGTTACAGTACCATTGTTTCATTGTTACATAAATAATTTGTTGCCGAATCCTTATTGCATTAAAACCAGGTTCCAAACTGCTATGGACCAGCAGCAATATACACGAAGGTGCGATGATTATAATAGCGACCACTCATTCCCTGAGCTTAAGACAGAATTACCTATAGAAAAGCATGGCCCTATTATATACACACATACTGTGTTCAAGGTGTTTCAAGAAGAAGTAATGGCTGCCGGTTCATGTGGTGTTGATGACTTTGAGAAGGAGGAGCATGTGTGCATAATTCATGTAATCGATGCTGAGATAGACAGAATTTTCAAGGTGAGGTTCGACCTTAGAAGCACAGATGCAGTATGCGAGTGTAAACTGTTCGAAAGAATTGGATTACTCTGCAGGCATATTGTGTGGGTGTACACGGGCAAAGGAATTGGGCGAATACCAAGCAAGTACATTGTAGATTGTTGGCTAAATAACACACACGCAACGAACAGGTTTGATTCGAATACATTAATACGAGGATGCTTTTGACTTGTTACGATGTTGTTTCTGATAACATTGTAACCATAATTTCTTATAGTAACATTGTCACCATGATAAACGAGAACCTCTTGTTTTACTTCCAGGCTTGATTCGAATGGGAATGTCATTGAGGATTCATATATGGCTACGTCTGATAACAGTCATTTGTGCAATGTATGGTCAGAGCTCCGTCAGATAGTTGGTGTTCTCAAAACTTTGCCTGCTGAACACACGGAAGAGTTAGCATCCCTATTAGTTGAGTTCCGGCAGAAGTTATGTATTGAACCGCTTACAAAAGACCAAGAGATGGAGATTCTGTTGGGCTGCAGCTCGTCGTCTGAAGTCACTATCCACCCTCCGGAACAAGCACGCAACAAGGGCAGCGGAAAAAGATTGAAGTCAGCTAAACAACATGCCATTGAAAAAGCAACCAAGCCAAAGAGGCTATGTGCATACTGCAAAGAAAGAGTTACCCACGACAGAGAACATGCCCTCTTCGCATAGTGATGAAGTCACTTTGAAAGCGACTAAAAAGAAAAAGTTTGATCTTTGTTATGATATTACGAAAGAACATTGTGACCTTATCAATAATTAGTAGGATTTTGTGTTCTTTGTGAGAATAATATGTCACAAAAAATAAAAAGTAGAATTGTGTGTTCTTTGTGACAATAACATGTCACAATAAAAAGTCATTCGATTTTCCTACATCATAGTTAACATTTTATACAAAGACTTACAACATTTTATACAAAATAAATACTGTTTTAGGACCATTTTCCGTCCCGTTTTAGGAGCATATTTCCTAAGTTTTACAAGATATGATGTTATACGATTTGTTTTGTAAATATGCCCTTTGTTTAAGGATTTCGCGGAGCCGCCTAATCCAACCCTAAACCCTTTTCCGTCCCGTTTTAGGAGCGTTTTTCCCCAAATTTAAATCCCGTCCACGACAGGGTATCACCCGTCCTTCCCTAGGGTTTAGTTTTGGTTTTACTGTAAAAGTGTTGTACTACGAACAACCTTTGTTTAAGGACAAGGGTTTAGGGTTGGATTAGGCGGCTCCGCGAAGCGGTGCCGCCTAATCCAACCCTAAACCCTTTTCCGTCCCGTTTTAGGAGCGTTTTTCCCCATATTTAAATCCTGTCGTACGTTTTAGGAGTGTTTTTCCCCAAATTTAAATCCCGTCCACGACAGGGTATCACCCGTCCTTCCCTAGGGTTTAGTTTTGGTTTTACTGTAACAGTGTTGTACTACGAACAACCTTTGTTTAAGGAAAAGGGTTTAGGGTTGGATTAGGCGGCTCCGCGAACCTAAACCCTTTTTCGTCCCATTTTAGGAGCGTATTTTGACAATTTTAAACATAGTTACATAATCGTTGTTCAATTTAATATACCACAATTCTAATAGTAAATTGGACAATTAACCGAATTAAGATGTCATTCATTAAAAACAAGTGTTACAAACACTGATTAAAAACGAAATACTTCTAAACAAGAATGATAGTTAACTTAAATATAAGTCATCACATAAGCATAAAATCGTATGTGATTAAGGAAATATTAAATCTTTTACTCCGTTCTTAGTCGTTTGTTCACGGAGGAGAATGAACACGCTTTAAGCCCTCTAGCAACTCCTTTTTCGTAATATTCTGTAACCTTCCATCTCTTCAATAGCTTTGACAACAAGAGGCCACTTCATGTTAATCGAAGGGTTGACTTTAGCATATGACTCCCTAAGAGTCAGAACACCAAGGAGAAACGACGGTCTAAATCGGTTTGATGTATTTCTTCACCTTATTTTCTTCTAGCAGTTTCCCAATACACTTGTTTTCCGCCATCAGAAACTTGAGATGAGCTTCAGCATTGTTCAAGTCTTTTTCAAGCACTTGTACTCATTCTAGCATTTCTATTACCTTACTATCAGATGATATAACCTGCTCAAGTAATGAATCTCTATGCCTTGTCATTTCTTCCAGTTTAAACTTGGTGTCTTCCCGTTTCCTTTGAATTCGTTCCATTTTTCTCTTGCTGAAACAAAAAACAAAAAAAAAAAAAATATTATAACAGAAAAATAAACTGTTTTCCCTAAATTAGAGAAAACAAAATCTATTTATAAACAAACATAAACTGTTTTCCCTAAATTAGAGCAAGGTAGTCATATAATAAATGAAATTTTAGCAACAGTTGTAATATTAAACCATCCATAATCTTTATAGATATTTAATATTACAAAAGATTAAAAAAAATTAGAAATGAAAAACCTTTGAATTTGTCTTGCCTTATTTTTTTGTTTAGAAAATGAAGTGTAAATGTTGAATGAAATGAGATTATTTATAGATAATTGAAAAAAACAAAACAGTTTTTTTTAAAAAAATAAAAAAAATAACTGCCTTGAAAAATGTCACTTTGAAGAAGTGAAAAACTGTTTTAGAAAGATAACTGATGCAGATTGTAGAATTCAAAGCGTCAAAAACGTGTGTTACAGTAACATAATTGTGTTTTTTTAAAATGAGATTATTTATAGATAATTGAGAAAAACAAAACAGTTATTTTTTTAAAAAAAAAAAAATTAACTGCTTTAAAAACCACTTTTATTAACTGCTTTGAAAACTGTTTTTAAAAGATGATTGATCTTAACCACGTACTTGTTCCCCATAATTAAGTCCAGTTATAAATGCTGCACAGAGTGGAGAATTCAAAGCGTCAAAATCTTTTATTATAATTTTCATTTATTACTATCACAAGAAAGTTACAAAGAAACATTATTTTCATTTTGTCTCGACTTTTTTGTTAAAAAAAAAAACACTAACATTTTAAAAACTGTTTTCAAAATTAAATGCTTTAAAAAACAGTTAATTTTTGAATTCGAAAAGACAAAATAAGACATGAAATTTATCGAACCCATGTTTCGTTTTCCCTATGAAGTGCAGTTATAACAGCTGCAAGAGTGAAGAATTCAAAACGTCAAATTATGTTTTCTTTTCTCACTTTTGCAACTGTCACACTGTTACAGTAACATTGTTAATGAATTCTACATATAATAAGTTACTGTTACAGTAACAAACTTATTAGTAATATATTCCAAAATATTCCAAAATATGTTCCACTGTCTATGACAACCACTATTACGTTGTTAAAGTAACATTGTTTTAGAGTACATCACTTGATTTTCACTTTAAAACGAAGTACAGGCATTTCAGTGTTGAGTGGCTTCGGTTAATTCTCAATCGGTGGTTGTTTGTCTGACAATTCATGTTCCGTTGCCTTCCCTTTGAGCATTCTAGCAGCTTCCCTTCTTGCAGCTATATCAAGCCAGATTGTTTTCTTTGATTTTTTGAAGATTTCAACAGCGTCCAACAATTCAGCCCGTATTTTGTTGATGTCAGCCATGAGCAAACATGCAGCAATTTGGGAAGCACATGCCCGCCGATAAAATGTGTTGTTGAGCAAAGAAGACTTGTTTGAATATCCCAAAAAATTGGAGACGGTACATCATAGTGATACAGGTGACTCTTCAAATACGGAAGCCCGTTTACGCCATTTAAGCTTCACATTTACCACAGGATAGATGAGCATTTCAGTTACCCTCACGTCGCCCTTTGTGTCCAGGTAGTCACTCATGCAACCAGGCTGTCGAAATGCAACATTAATTTCTTTTTACTATCAATTAAGAAATCTGTATAATCAACAATGTTACAATATAGGTGTAACAATAACACTGAAACAACATAAAAATGTTTGAAAGATAGGTATTATCTTTGTAACACTGAAACTGAAACTGTAAACATACAATTTGACAACTCAGGGGACTTACTGCTGCCGTTGCGATGTCGTAAGTGAATGAAGACTCCCAGTTAGCATACGATTGACTGTCGATCACACTAATCTCTTTGTTGAGGAAATTAATACACACACTGAAGTAGTGATAGCCAGCCAAACAAGGTACAAAAATAAGTTCGGCATCAAGTCTGTAATTTGCCTTGCTCGCGTTGATGAAATTATCCCAAATTTCAAACAACTCGTTCTTTATATCAAACTGTTCACTATCCTCTTGCATCACAGCCAGTAGAGCATGCTGTAGTTTTTAAAAAAAATAAAAAAAAAATGTAAGGGTTAGATTTCCCTTGTAAAAGAATCATATGTTATTAAACAGAAGCAGACATTTAACACCGATGCAACTTACCATGTGACCTAGTCCTAAGTAAAGTATGGTTGGCCTGCTTTGCCCTTGTGCCTCTTTTCTTTGTTCTCGATATAATTCAAGAGTAGAGACCAACATTCAAACACCATCCAATTTGTGTGACTCCTAGGACGTAGTGAGAGTATATCAGCTCTTGTCAACCTCCTGTTGTCTCCAAACGCAGCCAGGATCTCACTGTTATAGAACCATAAGAGTCAGATTACTCAAGAGTTTTCGTAGAAACAGTGTAACATAAACAGTGTTTTAAAAACATTTTTACGAAACGATTAAACAAGAACACTTTTACAAGAATAACAAGTATTTTACCCTTTACGAAGTCGATATCATCCATAAACGCATAATCAAGAATGTGCCTTCTCGGATTAGTTGTCTTTGGACAATGAGTTTACGATTTGCTCTCATAAATTCAGAGACTAGGAATATTTCACCGTCAATTTCACCGTGACCTAGAGAACATCCCATAGCATCATCAATATGAAATTTAAATATTATCTCCTCATCTTCACCAATTGCTATAGGAGAACTCTTGTAAGCAACCGACTTCACCCTCGGCTTTTTGGGCTCTTCCTCCTTTTGTTTTTCCTGTGGCTTCTTTGTTTTTTCCTCTTCCTTTTTTTCCTTCTTCTCTTCCAGCCTTCTTTTTTTGTGACTTTTTCTTCACTTGTTCCTTTCATTCCTGAATTTTGATATCCTACCTTGCACCTCTTTTCGTACTTGATTCAAGTCGCTAAGAACAAGTATTGCACATATTTCAGCACGGTACAACATTCTTTTCCGTTCATCCCCCAGCTCACAGTCAAAAACATTCCCTGTGTAGAAAGCCATGTGCATCATCATGAAAACTCCACAATCCACATTTTTTTGCAATGCTCCGCCATTTAAATTTCACATTCTGCAGTGGGAAACTTTCCACTTTGGAGCCTTTTGCAATTTGCATGTCTGACAACATTTTCCCCATGATATTTGCACTCACAAAAAAGTAATACATTCTTTGTATCTATGTTCTTGTAACAATGATTTCCAAATTTTTAATGGAAATTTAAAAGTATAACATTATTCTTTTTTGTAAGTAGAGGAACTTACCGCACTTCTTGCCATTTTTGCTTTTCGGGATCTGGCATATAAGGGTTTGTTGTCTAGGTAGTCAACGGTTTGCGACATGAAATTTATGCAAGCACAGAAAAAGTGGTCCTCCAGAATGAGTGGAATGAATATCTGCAATTAAGCAGATATATATCATTGTTAAACAGAACTTCTATACACTTTACTTATATAAGAATAAAAAAAATTAACAGTAATGTGGTTTACCATATCACAATTGAAATTCAGTGGACTCGGGTTGTATTTGATCCAATGTCTGAAGGACAGCAAAACTTCACCTTCTAAATCTCTGTTATGAACGGGTTTTCCAAGAGCCATAGTTGCTAATGCGTCCTACAAAAATAAATATAAATACAAAGTCAATAAACATTATAGAAACACAAAATCAATAAGTATAAAAATTTATTTATTACAGTAACATACAGATTGACCCAAGCCCATGAAGATCCTCAATGGTGTATCACTTTCTACCTTTCTGGAGATGAGGTCATTGAGGAACATTGACCAACATTCAGTCACCATTAAATAAATAAGCTCGCCAGGAGCCAATGAAATTAAATCTTCCCTTGGAATGAAGTGATACTTCCCATACGAGACAAGCCTTTCCCTGTTGGACAATGAGATGTAATAATCAGAACACCTTTTAATAGAGTAACAGTTTAACAGTAACAACTATTCAGTTGAAACAGTAATCACTTGCAAAGTAAAACGTTTTGTTTATCACAGTTCAAGAGTAAATAAAGTACTCACGTAGCTGAGAGGTTCTCGTCATCGTCGATAAAACAATAGTCAATTGTTTCTTTCTTAACTTCAAGAATAGGCGCCATTATCTCCTTGTGTTTTATCATAGTCTTGGACACAAGTGTTAGACCCGGAGCTGGTAGGCCACATTCGATTGTGCAGCCGTAGCGAGGATCCATCACGCGCATCCAGTCTTCAGTTGTTTCGACATGTAACAAATAGTGGTCGCCATATCTTCGTCCTAATCGGCATACGAGATCTCATCACTTTGCAATCATCGACAATATCAACTTCATCATCGTCGTCATCTTCTCGCTACCTGATCGCCTTTGAGTAGTTATTGGTTCTTAAATGCCAATGTCTCATCACCAAATTTCACCGGATTTTTCTCCTTCCTCGCCTTTTTCATCTTTCCCATCGGCGTCTTCATTACCAGTTGCTTCATCCTCCTTACTGTTATCTTCGTTTTTATCGCCAACACTGTCTTCATCTTTATCATCATCGTTCTCTTCATCTGGTTTTTCATTGCCATCATCCTCTTCTTCATCTTTATCGTCATCTTCCTTTTCATTTCCCTCACTGGTTGGTTGGTCATCATCCTAGCCTGATGCATCATCATCGGCCTCTTCCTTGTTATCTGTGGCACAAGTAATTGAATTGAATATAAATTACTAATGTTTTTTGGACCAACAATGCCTCATAGTTATACTAACGATTATCAGAAAATTTGCTACTTCAATTACCTTGAAAGATCCTTCTTGGTTTTGCCTCGATCGTTGGGTTCTCTTGACTTGGCCCGATGCATCATCTTGGCCTCTTCCTTGTCATCTGTGTATTAGATAATTGAATATATATATATATATATATATATATATATATATATATATATATATATATCACTCAAACTTAATAAAACTACGACACAAGAATAAATAATATCGTTAATAGTGTTATATAGTAATCGTGTTAACAATGTTACATCAGCTAATACAACGAGTGCAAATAGATTTCTCTATTACCTTCGGGAGATCCTTCTTCAGCTGCCTCATTGGCATCAACTTCCGCCTCTTACTCGTCATCTGTGTCACAGGTAATTGGATTCAATATATATTAACAATTTTTCTTTGAACCAAAAAAGGCATAATAGATACACTGTAAATTTCTGTTAAAATTACGTCACATTAACATTATTACAGTTACATCCTCTGAAACAACGAGTTTAAATAGATTCCTCAATTACCTTCAGGAGATGCCTCTTCACCTGCCTCACTAGTTGGGTTATCTTGGTGGCTCGATGCATCACCTTCGGCCTCTTCCTTGTCATCTGTGTAGCAGATAATGAATATATATTACTAAATTGTTTGTTAAAAAAGCACCCAAAGAATGAAAGCCTATAACAAAGATTACACTATTACCTTCACCGGATCCATCTTCTGGCTCGCTAGTTGTTTTGTCACCCTGCCCTGATGCATCATATTCATCAGCATCATAGTTTTCATCTAAAAGGAAAGTAATTGAATATTAGTAATTATTTGTAAAATGAAAACTCTATAACAGCGATGATGTAACAGTGTTAGTGCAAGTGATTAGATTATTGTAGTAGTGTTACTATATTACCTTCATCAGATGCATCTTTATCATCCTCGCCACTCCCCTCTTTGTCGTCTTCATTTTCTTCGTCTTTATCATCTTCCTCCTCTTCATCTGCATCATCGTCTTCATCTGCATCATCCTATTCCTCTTCATCTGCATCAGAAGTAAGTAATTGAATATTATATTACTAACTATTAATGTATATAATATATTACAGTAACAGTGTTATTGTAAAACTATAACTAAAAGTAATAATAGTAACACTGTTACTTGATCTATTACCTTCACCAAATTGGCTTTCAACATCCTCTACATCCTCCTCTTTGTCCTCTTTGTCTTCTTCCTCTTCATCCTCCTTTTCCTTTTCATCTTGTTCATCGTCATCCTCCTCATCGGCACTTTCTTCATCGTTATGTATGTCCGTGCCACCCTCTTGAAGCCTCTTGTTTTTAAGACGACTCTCAACATCGCCGCCATTGTCATCCCCGTCCTCATCATCATCCTCCCCATCATCAGTCCCGTCATCATCGTTGCCATCATCAGTCCCGTCCTCATCATCACTTTCCACTCCACCCTCCATCTCATCTTGCCTTCCCTCACCACCCGCCTCCTCATCTTCCTTGCCCTCGTCATGAACCTCCTCATCCTCTTCATCATCTTTTTCATGATGTTGCTCACTTAAACTGCTCAATACCTCCTTTACCAGGGATTCTGACTTAACTGTCCTAGAACTTTTCTCTGTTGGAAATGGTTCCAACTTCCTACTGACTTTGGACCTTGTGGAGTAATATCCGTATAAGACCCTTTAAATTTAGGACTATAACGTAAATTTAACATGTGAAATATGGTCATAAACGAAATACAATGAAAAACGATTAAGCACAAGAATTAACATTCGGTCCTAGTGCAATTCGGCAATGAGAGATCAAAGTAGACCTCCTCCTAATTGTTGCACCCAAGATCGTCTAAGAATATGCCCTTGTGCTAGAAATGCGTTCTCTAATTGCCTTGCAATATTGAGAGAACTTGATGTGAGTTTTTCGAGATGTGAGATCTAGGTTTCAGAGAGAAATGATCTCCAAAACCCTAGTTTCTTTGCAAATGAAATGACTAGGTTACAA
This sequence comes from Silene latifolia, assembly GCF_048544455.1. Taxonomy (NCBI): domain Eukaryota; kingdom Viridiplantae; phylum Streptophyta; class Magnoliopsida; order Caryophyllales; family Caryophyllaceae; genus Silene; species Silene latifolia. The sequence goes on along the minus strand of NC_133538.1, from coordinate 305,039,118 downwards.
AGGAGAGGGAACCTCTTCTTTTGTTAGCCTCGGTCCGCGGGTCACTAGAGGAGGGAGTGGGCTTTCCACTTTCTCCTCATTTAACTCGTGATCCGACTCGTCTCGCTAAAATGTATATGACGCGGTTTTTATTATAAACTGTCATCGGTTATCGGTTATTAATACATCGACTAATAACACGGATTAGTTGAAATATTAATACATGTCCGACAAAGACAATATTGTATAATTAATTCAATATACATTAATCAAATATAAATCGTTTATATTTAATTTACGAATTAACTGTTTAATTCGCCTTAGCCCATTTTATTTAATCCGTATAAAATATCTCAACATCACATTTTGACTAATTACTAGTCAAATAACTCGGACTAACTGGTTAGTCAAAATTGGCATCAACATGACTGTATTTTCATCTTTTATCACGTCTCTCAAACGTATCCTATAGGTGTGACTTTTAGGGACCAGTTGATCACCGCCATCTGTATGACAATAACGTCAAACTTATCTAGCAAGCCAACCGTTATTGATAAACGTGGATCAACTGATAATAATACCAAAAGTATGCCCTTTGATCCTTTTAGAGATTTATAAGTCCTTGCACTAACTGTTAAGGACACCAGCCCCAACAAGCTCCCACTTGTCCGTACAAGTGTATGTGCAATGACGCGTTATCCGCACTAACGGAGGACACACAGCTCAACAAACTCCCACTTGTCCGTACAAGTGTATGTGCGATAACCGATTCTCATATTCATTTAAAATTTCTCCCACTCAATGTAAAACAATTTGCAGATCCGGATCCGCAAAGGTCGTATTTTACAATCGATCTGTATCATGAGTGGTTTCCCCGACTAGAGAGTAACTTAACTGATAAAACGAATCCGTATCCGAGCATGGCCATGCATTTCGATTCTGACTCCTCGAGTGGCCCTGAGAAATATCGAGTACCTGATAAAGGCTGAATATTTCCTTCAACTCGAACTCCTTCCGATCTAAGCGCAGCATGAAATGACCCAGAAAAAATCTACTTGGCCCCCTGTTACGGATGACCGTGAGAAAGAAACCAAAGTCACCCAAAATCTGCCTTAGTCTCAAGAGACAGTCGATAGTCAAAAGAATCGACTCTTAAGATCACCATGGAGGTCCTATCCACGACCGGGCACCGAATGTTATAAAACATTTAGGACTCCACGTCGATGTCACAATTGTGTCCTACGAGAAATCCGTATAACTCGCCTCTGTGATTGGTCAGTCAACCGTTTGACTTATGGCTCGTTGAACCCACCATCAACCAACGTCACAAAATAATTACCTTGAGTTATCAGCTCACGTGGGCAATTAAGGACCAAAAATATAATGTTTGTTCAGTTCACTTTGTGGTGTTCAAAAATTGTCGTACAATTCCACATGAAAAACAAAATATATATAAATATCAAAACGATGATGTTGTATAGAGTACAAAAAGAATGAATCTAATCCATAAAAGAGTACTATAACTCAGGAACATGTTTAATTCCCATGGAAAGAACGTGCCCTTCATGCTTATCTTGTCGTAATGGTTTAGTGAGAGGATCTGCTATGTTATCATCTGTAGCAATCTTTTCTATCACTACTTCCTTTTGCTCCACGTAATCTCGGATTAGATGAGCTTTCCGTTGTACATGTCTAGACTTGTTGCTAGACTTTGGCTCCTTAGCTTGGAAGATGGCCCCACTATTGTCGCAATAGATGGTGATCGGGTCATTCGAACTAGGCACTACAGATAGTCCATGTAAGAATTGACACATCCATATCGCTTCCTTGTAGCTTCAGATGCGGCATAGTACTCGGACTCAGTCGTAGAATCTGCTGTAACAGTTTGTTTGGAACTCTTCCAGCTGACTGCAGCGCCATTAAGAGTAAAAACGAATCCGGTCGAGATTTCGAGTCATCTCGATCCGTTTGGAAGCTAGCATCTGCGTAACCGGTTGCGCATAGCTTTTGAGGGCATCCATAAGTCAATGCCCAATCTTTAGTCCTCCGTAGGTACTTAAGAATGTTCTTGACAGCCCCAATGTGATTCACCGGATCTTTGTTGGAATCGACTTGTCATACTCAATGCATATGCCACGTCCGGACGTGTGCATATCATGGCATACATGATTGATCCTATAGCCGAAGCATAAGGAATCCGTGTCATGCGCTCTTTCTCTTCTTGTCTCTGGTGCACGAGACTTGCTCAAATGCACCCCCAGAGCCATAGAAAGAAACCCCTTTTTGGAGTTAGTCATCTTGAATCTCTCTAGGACTTTGTCTATGTAAGACTCCTGACCGAGAGATAACATCCGACGTGATCTATCTCGATAGATACGGATGCCAAAAATTCTTTGTGCCTCACCCAGATCTTTCATCTGGAAATGGTTCTTCAACCATACTTTCACCGAAGTTAAGAGAGGTATGTCATTCCCAATCGGGAGTATGTCGTCAACATACAATATTAGAAAGACAATCTTGCTCCCACTCGACTTGATATAGAGACATGGTTCCTCGACTGATCGAATGAATCCATTTTCTTTTATCACTTGGTCGAAGCGATGATTCCAACTCCGAGATGCTTGCTTAAGTCCATAAATGGAACGCTTAAGCTTGCACACTTTCTTAGGATTTTCTGGATCAGTGAAACCTTCGGGTTGTACCATGTACGACTCTTCCTCCAAAAAGCCGTTTAAGAAGGCGGTTTTCACATCCATTTGCCAAATTTCATAGTCATGAAAAGCAGCGATCGCTAAGATAATCCGAATGGAACGCAGCATGACTACGGGTGCAAAGATCTCATCATAGTGCAAACCTGGCACTTGGGTGAAACCTTTAGCAACTAGTCGTGCTTTATAGATATCTTGTTGACCTTCCACAGAATGCTTTATCTTGTAAAGCCATTTGCATTGAAGGGGACGAACCTTAGCAGGTAAGTCAACAAGATCCCACACGTTGTTCTCATACATGGAGTCCATCTCGGATTGCATGGCCTCAAGCCATAGCTTTGAGTCAGAACTAGTCATGGCACCTTTATAGGTTGCGGGTTCACTACTCGTTAAGAGTAGAATGTCATCTATGTCATGTTCCTCGACCATACCAATGTATCTGTCCGGAGGAATAGAGACTCTTCCCGACCTCCTAGGTTCCTCAGGAATATTAACCGCAGCCGGGATTGAAGGAACTGGTTCCTCCAATGGTTGCTCGGTAGTTGGTTCTGAAATCTCCGACAGTTCGAAGGTTCTATCACTCTTTGCATTCTCGAGAAATTCCTTCTCTAAGAATGTCGCACTAGCCGCAACAAAAACACGTTGTTCGGTTGGCGAATAGAAGTAATGACCAAGTGTTCCTTTAGGATAGCCTATAAAGTATGTCTTGACCGATCGCGGGCCGAGCTTATCCTCGTGTCTCCACTTGACATAAGCCTCGCAGCCCCAAACCCGTATAAAGGACAAGTTAGGGACCGTTCCCTTCCATAGTTCATATGGAGTCTTGTCAACAGCTTTAGACGGACTTCGATTAAGTATTAGAGCAGCTGACAGAAGAGCATAACCCCATAATGAATCAGGTAATACCGTGTGACTCATCATGGATCGAACCATATCAAGAAGTGTTCGATTTCTCCGTTCGGACACACCATTCAACTGAGGTGTTCCAGGTGGAGTTAACTGTAAGGCAATCCCACAGTCCTTAAGGTGTTGATCAAACTCGTGAGAAAGATACTCGCCACCACGATCTGAACGCGTGTTTTAATCTTTCTACCTAGTAGGTTACTACCTGCTTCGGTATTCTTTGAATTTCTCAAAGGATTCACTTTTGTGCTTCATTAAGTAGACATAGCCATATCTACTTAAATCGTCCGTGAAAGTGATGAAATACCTATAGCCTTCTCGTGCGGTGATTGACATAGGCCCACACACATCCGTATGTATGAGTCCTAATAGGTCGCGGCGCGCATTCCAACACCTTTGAAGGAAATACGAGTCATCTTACCGATGAGACATGATTCACACGTGCCAAATGATTGAAAATCAAAGGCCGAGATAGCTCCATTTTTGATGAGCTGTTTTACGTGTTTCTCATTAATGTGTCCCATACGGCAGTGCCATAGATACGTTTGATCTTTGTCACCAACCTTTAACTTTTTATTCATTACGTGTAATATTTCGGTGGTCTGATCTAAAACATAAATTCCATTCATGGAGACTGCCTTGCCATAAATCATATCGTGTAATGAGAAAATGCAAGTATTATTCTCTATTACAAATGAAAATCCAAGTTTATCAAGTGCGAAACCGAAATAATGTTTTTAGAAAGACTGGGTATATAATAGCATTATATAAAAATAACTCAAATCCGCTAGGAAGCTGGATCACATATGTTCCCCTCGAGACGCGACCACTCGTGCTCCATTCCCGACACGCAGGTCCACCTCACCCTTTACGAGGGGTTCGATGTTTCGGAGCCCCTGCACATGATTACACAGATGAGAACCACAACCAGTATCTAGTACCCAAGTTCCGTAACTTGCGTGGTTAATCTCAATCATATGAATAAAAGTAGAAGGAGAAGACATACCAACAGGTTTAACGCGACCTGCTTTTATGTCCTCATGATAAACAGGACATGTACGCCTCCAATGCCCAGTCTTGTGGCAATGATGGCATTCCATGTTTTCATTCTTGCTCTTTGTCGCGCTGATGAGGTGCTCGACTCACCAGGCCCACTCTTGCCTCGAACCGACTTCTTAAACTTCGCCTTACCTACCGCTAGGTCTGCTTTAGCTTTGCCCTTACCCTTGCCCTTGTTTGACACAACGAGAACATCCTGTTTCATGCTCCCACCGAACTTCATGTCCTTCTCGGTGCATGCGAGAAGGAGTGCGTTCATGGGGACTTTTCTTCAAATCATTCATATAGTAATTCGCTCTAAAGAGCGCAAAACCATCGTGGAGTGAATGAAGCATGCGGTCAATCACAATGTTCTCGCCGATTTTACAATCAAGCGTCTCCAGCTTCTCGACATTCTCAATCATGCCGAGAATGTGTGGGCTAACTTGGTTGGCCCTTCGGAGTCTCGCATCAAAGAAGCGAGTGGTATGCTCATAGGTCACGATTCTCGGTGCTTTCGAGAATTCCTTAGTGAGCGTGGTGAAAATCTTGTTTGCACCATGGGCTATGAAGCGTTTCTGCAAATTGGGTTCCATTGCAAAAATGAGTACGTTTTTAATCGCACCCGCTTCCATACAGAAATCGTTAAACTTGGCGATCTCATTAGCTCTAGCCGTGGGACCTGGGTTTGGCGGGATGGGCTCAATTAGATATTTGAGCTTTCCGTCGCCAGCGGCGGCATTCCGTAATGCCGCCTCCCGGTCATGCGAAGTTTGATCCATCATTCTTGATCGAGTAGACTGATTCATCTGATTCATGAAGATCCGAAGCCAGGACTCACGGTCCAATGTGGCACTTGGCATTGGGTCGTTAGTAGGACCAGCCATTTCGTTATAGCAGTTTAAAAATTCGTGTTCTACACTGAAAAAGAAAGAAAAAACAAAAACGAAATAAGCAACTCATCGAGGTGATTTAAGTCTATTTAAAATGTATTTTAACGTGTAGACTCAAGCACTTGCATAATTGATCTTCCTCAAGAATGATACAAGTGATCCCAAGACTCAATTTCCGTAAATTGATAAGCCAACTGTTTAGCTAATTCTTCCGTAAGAACTCTTGGTCGATAGATTTCTGTAAATCCTATCTATAGTCCACCATGATCACAGGATCGTACGAGTGACCATAATGTTGAGATAAAATAGGTCAATCGGTTCCAACTTACCCGACGTAGAAGGGGTCATATTATGCCTACCGACGAAGAAGGGACTCATTGGAGTTTGACCTATAAAGACCGTTCTCAATTTTGTTTATACGAGGAAGATCCCATCAACTTAATTTTAATTCATTTTAAGTGAACAAATAACTAGCGTCTGCGTGAATGAATTAATTTAGGTGATGGCTTAGCATAGATCGTGTGACATGAGAATGTCAAAGAAAACTAACTCGTGACCTCTATATGTGTCAGTTTTCATGCAATAATTAGGTGGTTTGGTTTTAGGCGGAATATGATGCAAATTATCGTTACGAAAAATCAATAAAAGAATGCAATACGTAAATAAAATTCCTAGTGTGGCCTATCCTAGTAAAAAAAAACATAATACAACTTTGGAATCCACCGTTGGACCCGAAAAGCTTGTCTTGATGTTCCATCTTTGACCTTGCGGCGGAGTGAGCATCCGATCTCCATCTTTGGTCTTCTCAAAAATTACAATTTAAAATTTACAAATATAAACCTATTTACATTCTAAATACGAAAACTGTAATTACAAGTGAAAAATCCAAAATCGGAGATACGAGATCTCAAAATACAACCAAAACCGTGTTCCATCATTACGGTAACACGTTCTACTAAGGCCACACTAAGTTACAACCGTTTGTAAAAATGAATAAATACGTAATAAAAGCATTCAAAAGCATTCAAAATTAACGATAAATAAAATGCATCAACTAAAACAAATTTATTCGTGACATAATTCCGTAATTATGTTAAATTTATCCAAACCACCTTTTAACGATTAAAATTTATGTGATAAAACTGCTTCTATCAGTTTAATTTTAATCTATTACAATCCGTTACTTTAAATACGCTTTAAAATAACTCAATGGTACGTGTGTGAACCATTTCACAATCATAGCGAGTGTACAATATCCGTATAAAGTACATATTAAGGCCAAAAGAAAATTTAAAACAAAAAGAATAAATTTTCAAAGCTGCCAGAATAAAAATCCCTCGATCCAGAGACATGAGTGCTCGATCGAGGAACAAAAGGGCTCGATCGACTGAACTGCTAGTCGATCGAGAGGTATGCTAATCAGAAAGTACTCGATCGACAGTACTGGAGGTCGATCGAGGGCCTTTATCAGCAAATCTGCTCGATCGAGTACGAGGACTTCTCGATCGAGCAGTGGGGTTTTAAACAGAGGTCGATCGAGTACTGCAATTACTCGATCGAGCAAAAACAACAAGGAAGGGCTCTCGATCGAGTAGAAACATGCTCGATTGAGGGCAAAAACATTCTGAAAACATGAAACCCTCGTGAAAACAGTTTTGACGAAACAAAAACATCTCAATTTTGATCAAAACCGCATCAAAATAATTTTACAATCTGACAAAACTTGACATATTGCTATAATCTCCGTATAAAATAACAATATGTAAAAGAACAAATCGAAAATAAGATAAATCAACCGTGTAAAAACATGTCACGGTTTCAACAAAAAAAAAAAGCAATGTGTATACATGGTACGGTTTTCGAGACAAAACAATCGTTTCAAAATCATTTTATGAAAAATCACAATGAAAATTTACGTGGCCTCGCTCTGATACCACTTGTGGGGTAATATCCGTATAAGACCCTTTAAATTTAGGACTATAACGTAAATTTAACATGTGAAATATGGTCATAAACGAAATACAATGAAAAACGATTAAGCACAAGAATTAACCTTCGGTCCTAGTGCAATTCGGCAATGAGAGATCAAAGTAGACCTCCTCCTAATTGTTGCACCCAAGATCGTCTAAGAATATGCCCTTGTGCTAGAAATGCGTTCTCTAATTGCCTTGCAATATTGAGAGAACTTGATGTGAGTTTTTCGAGATGTGAGATCTAGGTTTCAGAGAGAAATGATCTCCAAAACCCTAGTTTCTTTGCAAATGAAATGACTAGGTTACAAAGGAGAGGGAACCTCTCCTTTTGTTAGCCTCGGTCCGCGGGTCACTAGAGGAGGGAGTGGGCTTTCCACTTTCTCCTCATTTAACTCGTGATCCAACTCGTCTCGCTAAAATGTATATGACGCGGTTTTTATTATAAATCTCATCATCGGTTATCGGTTATTAATACATCGACTAATAACACGGATTAGTTGAAATATTAATACATGTCCGACAAAGACAATATTGTATAATTAATTCAATATACATTAATCAAATATAAATCGTTTATATTTAATTTACGAATTAACTGTTTAATTCGCCTTAGCCCATTTTATTTAATCCGTATAAAATATCTCAACATCACATTTTGACTAATTACTAGTCAAATAACTCGGACTAACTGGTTAGTCAAAATTAGCATCAACATGACTGTATTTTCATCTTTGTCACGTCTCTCAAACGTATCCTATAGGTGTGACTTTTAGGGACCAGTTGATCACCGCCATCTGTATGACAATAACGTCAAACTTATCTAGCAAGCCAACCGTTATTGATAAACGTGGATCAACTGATAATAATACCAAAAGTATGCCCTTTGATCCTTTTAGAGATTTATAAGCCCTTGCACTAACTGTTAAGGACACCAGCCCCAACAGACCTTGTATATACCGGGAAGTCATTCGCCCTCCTCTTCAACGATTCAGCCTTTTGCACAACATCTTCGGCATATTTAAGGCATTCAGGCTTTATTGGTGATTTATGTTTCTGCTTCGATTCGAAAACCTTCAGTCGCTGAGCAAATCTCACGTGAACAAGGTTGGAATCCCTTCTATACATCAGCAACATCAGGTCGGTCTCCTAAGTCAATAAACCAGACAGAAAGAAACGAATTAGATAGCAGATTAGGGAGTTGTAACAATTGCACACAATTAAATTTATAAAAATAACTCACATTAACAGCTTTTTCCTTCAACTCGGCATCTGTTTCAATGCCAGGAAGCTTCTCTATCAAGATGTACTCCCTTCCCTCACTATTCTTAAGAAAAACTACCTCGTCATCCTCACCCTCATCAGATTATGCCCATCCTATTTACAGAAACATATTAGTAATTAGTAATTAATATTAATAATTAACAATATAGTAAGGTAACAGTAATGTTATTACAGTAAAGCCATTACAGTAACGATATTACAGTGACCATATTATAGTGACGATATTACACCGACGATTATGCCACATTACCTTCGATTGGGGATCCTTGCCAAGACAAATAGGATAGACGTTTCGACATCTCATCAGCTCCTAGACAGCCAATCTTTCCTTCGTCTTTGACTCTTTTTGAAAGACTTTCATCTGTCCAATGTTATATCAGAGGTAAGTCAGTTGGTTGTACCTCGCCATGGAACTCAAACCGGTGAATGTAGGCCAACAGTAGCACCACAATATACCCACAAAGACACTTATCCGTTCTTGTCTTCAACCCCTTGACACCCTCAACTACCTTCTAAAAGACATACTTAGACCAATTAAAACCTTTTATTTTTTCAACATTGTCCACAGCCTTCAATAGCCTGAAATAAACAGATAAATTTGGAGTCGGCGCTAAAAAAGTGGAGAGCGCATAAAGAACGAACACCTGCTTGAACTCATCACCGCAGGCGCCCTTGTTATTCTTAAACCAACTAGTCACCAAATCTAGCTTGATGTTCTGTGATGTAGAGATGTTGAACTTCCTTCTCCATTTGTTTTTATCTCAGTGTCCTCGGCTGGGATCATGCGACCGATCGCGGTCAAGCTACATTATTACCCTTCACCGGTAGTAAAAATAGGTCATGAACATCATACTGTGACAGCACAAACTCCTCTATTTCAGTAACATGAACCTTGAAACTGTCGTAATCAAAAGCCTCAACAAGCAAGTCTGTTAGCCCGGAAGGGACTACTGATATATTCATGTTCAATAGTCCTCCAAAACCAATTTCTTTAATGGCTTTCTTTTTCTTTACGGAAAACTTGCTCATAACATCGACCAACGACTGGGCCCTGCACTTAGTTGGGTATTTATCCGGCCTGTAATAAGGAAGTGTAAATTAGCACCACTGCTTAAACAGTGTGACACCATTTTATGCCAACAAACCAGCAGTAAGAAAGCAACAAAACAAGGATACAGTAAAGGTGTTACTGTAACACTGAAACTTTAAACAACTCAACACGACGAACAAATAAATCAGTAGAAAGGAGAACGGTAACACACATTAATTGCTCATTTATTACAAATTATTAACCCTAATTTTGAAGCGAAAAACTAGAACGCAGAAAATCAATTACTCACTTCGAGCAAAACAGTTAGGCTAAATTTATTACGAATCAGTATAATCGACACAAACAACAACAATAACAACAAGAACAGCAACAACCTAATTTTTTAATGGGAAATTAATTTCCTTCTACGATCAATTAATAAATAAGTATAATCGACAATGTTACAACATACATTATAGTAGCATCAAACTTGACATAAAAATGTTACGAGTATAGGTGTTATTCTTTGTAACACCAAATCGAAATCGAAACTTTAAACATACAAGTTTTGGCCACTAGAAAGACACATACTTTTTTAAGACTTCTTCTTTTTCAGCCTTCACCACCGTCTTGGCTGGTCTCTTTTCTGTTTAAGCCCTCTTCGACGTTTTGGAGCTGACGCTCGAGTCATCCGAAACCTCATAATCTCTATCACTTTCTTCTTCAGATGACATGGGCTTATCTCTAGGTCTCTTTTTGTTACTCGTCTTTGGTTTCTTTGTTTACGCCACCTTTTTTGGCACTGCGTTTGTCGGTTTCTTTTTTACAGACACCTTCACGCTCTCTTTCTTGCTTACTACCTTTTCTGGTATTGGCTCTTTTGCCGCTTAAACTTTCTTTTTTGCTACAAACTTCCCCGCCGTCTTTTGTTTGGGCACCTTCTTTGCCACCTCTTCTGTCACCAACTCTGCAGATTTGGTCATTGCTGCCTTCGGGGTCTGACCCTTTGTTACAATAACTTTTTTGGGCACCTCTTCTTTTGGCTCCTTTGCAACCGATTTTGATTACTTAGTCGCTGCCTTTGACGTTGGCACGATTCTTGCCCTTTTGAGGAGGTGCACTTGTTTGCTTCTCAATGGGCATCGATTGCTCCTTCGACAACACTAGCACATCATGCGACGGCACCTGCTTGCCTTCTTCCTCGGCACATTGGTTTCTTTTTTACTTTGGATCGGAACCTTCGCGACTTTGCTCCTTAGGTATCTTCTTCTTTGGTGGCTTAAGCACCTTTTCGTAGGCACCTTACTTTCCTTCATGACACCTTTTTTGAAGGAGCGGTGTTGCACAGCGTAGACTCTCATTAGGCACCTTCGTCGCCTTTTTAGTCAGTAAGTTTGTGACTTTTCGGTTTGCATCTTCTTAGTCGGCTTTGGCACGTTCTCTGTCGGTACCTTTTTGCTCTGTGTCTTCTCTGATGCGGCCACTTTAGCCTTCTTAGTGGGAGCTGATTTCTCAGGTACCTCTTCTTTCCTGACATTGTTATTTTCAAAAATTAAAATCAGAAGTTTACAATAACAATATAACAGACAACTATTAAATTGAAAAGGAATGATGGTAGTCAAGTCGTTGAAGAAATGACAAATGGAATACGAATAATGGCGGTCGAATAATTTTTTAAAGATCAATTGATTAACATTTCTTTTATGTAACAATGAGACAATATATCATAAACCCTAATAGTAGTGACTTGCGGTCGAGCAAAGATTTTTAGACACATACTCGGATGCATGAGATGCTTCACTTCCTTCTGTCTTTGTTGGTTTTGATGGCTTCTATGTCGGTACCTTTTTTGATAGGTGTCTTTTACGATCTTTGCTACTTTTGCCTTCTTCGTCGCATGGTGATTTCTCGGGCACCTCCGCTTTCACGACATTGTTTTTCTAAAAATCAAAATCGAATAAGATTAAAAGTAAATCAATTACGACTACTACAACGATAGGTAATGATCTTGCTCTTTAAAAGGATAGGGGATAGTATACGTTATTCTTTATCGACGTTTACTGATAACATTGTTAATGAATATCTGTTGAGAAATATTATAAACTTCAGGAAAAGGGACATTTCATGCAAATCACTAACAACTAAACACAACGAAGAGTCATAGGGACATACTGATCTGCATGAGAGCTTCAACGTTTTTCGGTCTTTGGCATTTTGGAAGGCTTCGTGTCGGCGCTTTTTGCTCATTGTCTTTTCTCAAGCTTCCACTTTAGCCTTCTTCTTGATGGCATATTTCTCATTACTAAATGCGCTTTCGACATTATTTATCAAAAAGCCAAAACAGAATAACATTAAAAATAAAACAATTACAGCTAATAAACTGAAGTAGAATTATGGTGGACGAGTCTGACAAAGAATGTGGAATGGAACAAGAATGATAGTATCCTCAGAGAATGAGACAGTGTTACAGTATTGTCAAACAATTGTTTTGATATAAAACAACAAGAACAACTTTATTCTGAAAACAATTCTTTGCTCTTGAAAAGGATAGGGGATACACTTTTACTATGATAGTGTTATAGTAACATTGTTAATGTAGATCTGTTGAGAAATATTATTAATTTCAGGAAAAGGGACATTTCATGCAAATCAGCTCAACACGACGAAGAGTTATAGGGACATACTTGATCGACATGAGATGCTTGACGTTTTTTCTGTGGCGACGGTTTGGAAGGCTTCGTGTCGACGCTTTTTGCTCATTTGTCTTTTCCGATGCTTCCACTTTAGCCTTCTTACTTGACAGATTTTTCAGGTACTACTTCTGCTTTCCTGAGATTGTTTATCAAAAAACCAAAACAGAATAACATTAAAACTAAAACAATTACAGCTATTAAACTGAAGAATATTAATGGTGGACGAGTCTGAGAAAGAATGTGGAATGTAATAAGAATGATAGTATCCTCACAGAATGAGACAGTGTTACAATATTGTCAAACAATTGTTTTGATATAAAACTACAGTAACAATCTGTTATTCTGAAAGCAATTCTTTGCTCTTTAAAACGATAGGGGATACACTTTTACTATGACGCTTTTACAAAGAATATTGTTTCTTGTAGATTTGTTCGAGAATATTATTAATTTCAGGAAAATGAACATTCCCTGCAAATCACAAATAAATCAACACGACGAACAAATAAATCAATCGAAAGCAGAACGGTAACACACATTAATTGCTCATTTATTACAAATCATTAACCCTAATTTTGAAGCGAAAAACTAGAACGCAGAAAATCAATTACTCACTTCGAGCAAAAACAGTTAGCCTAAATCAATTACAACAAAAGAAACATTAACAACAAGAATCGTAATAACCTAATTTTTTTTTACTGAAAACTCAATTTCTTTCTTCGATCAATTAATAAACGCTTCAAATCACTATAATCGAGACTAACAACAACAACAATAACAACAACAACAGTAATAACCTAATTTTTTACTGAAAACTCAATTTCTTTCTTCGATCAATTAATAAACGCTTCAAATCACTATAATCGAGACTAACAACAACAACAATAACAACAACAACAACAACAATAACCTAATTTTTCGCGGAAAAATCAATTTCCTGCTTTGAGCAAAATAGAAACCCTAAATCGATGATTATTTGAAGAAAAAAGAGTATAATCAACACTAAAAACAACAACAATAACAACAATAATAGCAACAGCAACAACATGCAGTGGCGAAATAAGTTTAAAAACAATATAATTAAATAGAGCGATTTTATACCTCTTCGTCATCTTCGAAACGATTGTTCTGAGTAAATATAATAATGATCTTCACTTGATTAGTGCGATTTTGCTTGATGTAATAAAATTTCCGGAAAAAATTTATGGTTTAGTGAATTAACTGCCAGAGAGAAAGAGATAGAAGCGGTTTTTAGAGGGAGAGAGGGGCGTTTTAGAGAGAGAAAAGGAAGTGAAATTTTATGAGGAATAATGAATGTGTCGTTCTTTTTATATCAGCGCGCCTACTATTTTTTTTTTTAAATTAAAACACGTGTCATAATCAGGACGGTTGGATCAAAAGATCCAACGGTTCTTATTGATATGCTAGACACATCTAAGAAGATAGACTAATGGGATGCCCACTCTATATATATATATATATATATATTTAGAAACTTACTAATTCAGGCCTGACAGAACCAGGGGAGTGAGATCTTATTAGGACATGCGTGTCAGGGTACTCATACCTGATCTATTTCCATGCCGGATGATGCTACACATGTGCCCCTAACTGGGTACTGTAATTGCTAGGTGAGAAACTTACCTGACTCAGAAGGCTTTAAGTTTCAAAATAACAATCCAGGGCTGATTTTTGTTGAGGTCAGAATCCGGCCTGTCAGTTTTGGATGCCCCTGACTGGTTTTGGTAATTGGAATTCCAGTATTGCTTTAATCCATTTAGGACTGATTGCTATGTCTCCTTTGGTCACCATGTAACTCATAAACTTACCACATGTCTCATAAGGTTGCACTTGGTAGGACCGAAATATCTTACAATGATATCACAAGTAGCTCATAAATGATATACATGAATTTTAAATCACACCCATGTTAACTAGCAGGCCAGGATAGATTATGTCTCCAAACGTACATGTTGTGTAATGTATGTAACATGTTAATATTAAAAATTCTATTGATCAAAGGTTCTAAAATCATGCTAGACATGCTTGATATATAATAAAGAAAAGTTAATGAGTAATCATGTAAGGATTCATAAGAGTTGTATGATAATAGATCTAAGCATATCAGGACAGGCTAGTCATGACAGGTTAATTCATTCTTCAAAAAGTCAACCAGGTCAGGCTTGGTCGATTTATTTTTCCTTGATCAGCCAAGTCAGGTTAGGCTTAACTGACCCTGGCATATCAGGACTGTCCAAAAACTATCATATGTAATATGGTCATTACTAAAAATATTTAATTCATATCTACCTTGGAATATGTACTTATGATGAGATATTTATTTAAAAGTTATGTAAAGGATACAACTTACCTGTGCAGGAATATTACTTAATACCTTTAATGATTTATTTTTGTGTTATTTGGTTTCATACTGTCGATCAGCATTCCTTGTTTGGTCTGTCCTGATTGGATCAAGGCGGTCAGGCTTGATTAAGCGAGAAACTTTATTTTTGAGAGCTCTTCCTTCATTGATGTTGTTCACCTTTTTTTTTCCTCGATCTCATTCCACTAAGAATGTACCACGTTAAGTGATATAAATCTCCTTGTGTCTAATCTCAGGCTTGGTACAACCGTTCAGGGTTGAACTGAATGGCCAGGCTTGTAATAACGTTGAGGCCTGCCCTGACACTGTCCAGAACTGACTTTGAAGCCTGTCACGATCAGGACTGGATTGCCCTGCCAAGCTTGAATGTTTGAAGTTCAAGGTTTCATTTCCTAAAAACATCAAATTATTAGAATTAAGAAAATTCACCATAGAATAAAAGTCAAAAACACCGAAATTTTAAGATATATTGTTATCATTTTGTAAAACTTGTATTAGATCTAGGAAAAACTTATCTTTAAATTTTTTATGACAAATATGTCCTTGAAATCCGCATTCTCTTAGTCAACGCTGAAAGTTGTTATACTTATGATCGTTGGAAGGAATTTTGACTTGATTTGGTAATTTTTCTTTTGGATCTAGCAATTCTTCATTGGAAATGGGAGTTATGGAAACTCTTGTATCAATCTTTCCCAAGGTTCTCAAACTTGTGAGAAGAGAGAATCTTGTGAACATTCTTGTAGGATTAATAAACTAGTTGCCCCACAGACGGCGCCAATTGTTTGGTCCATATTTTGCATAGGGCTGGAAATATGACCGGGGTAGAATAGTATGGGGGTTAACTAGTATTATCCTATTTCAAATTATCGTAATAATACCTAGGCAGGATTGATTATAATAAAAGTAGTGCAAATAAAGTAAATAATATGACAAAGGAATTTGCACGTGGAAAACCCTCGAATGGGAAAAAACCACGGGCACCAAGCCAGGAGAGGATTTCACTATGATTTAAGAGGATTATAATATCATGAGCACAAAGTATAATATTTTCTCTAAGTATTATAATAGTCTTGCTTGTAATGGGATAAGTTGTGTTGTGTATGTTAGAGTATGTCTTGTCTTGCCAAATGATCTTCAAACGCTCCTTATATAGCCAAGCTGAATGGCTGCCAAATATTTGTACTTAATGCTGAATATTCCTCCTTTATTGCTGTCTTTATTGCTGTCTTTATTGCGCATTAATGCCTATTAATGCTCCTTCTTTATGACCAAATCTTCCTCTTAATGACCATATTTATGTTGTAGAAATCTTATATATAATTATCCATGACTTGGTCAAATGTTGTCATTAAGAGGAAGATTTGGTCATAAAGAAGGAGTATTAATAGGCATTAATGCGCAATAAAGACAACAATCAAGACAGCAATTAAGGAGGAATATTCATCATTAAGGAAAATATTTGGCAGCCATTCAGCTTGGCTACATAAGGAGCATTTGAAGATCATTTGGCAAGACAAGACATACTCTAACATACACAACACAACTTATCCCATTGCAAGCAAGACTATTATAATACTTAGAGAAAATATTATACTTTGTGCTCGTGATATTATAATCTTCTTAAATCATAGTGAAATCCTCTCCTGCCTTGGTGCCCGTGGTTTTTTCCCATTTTAAGGGTTTTCCACGTACAAGAATTCCTTGTCTTACTATTATTTTGCTTATCTTGTCTTACTTCACTAGTTTCGTACCTTACCCTGCATATTCGTGGATAAAGTATGAGCTAGTTAACCCTTCCTAGACATACCCTGACCAGATTTTGCCTTGCGCAAAATCCATACAAAACACTACGGTTTTCTATGTCTATGGGTACTCTATCGAGTGGGACTTACTCTGTTGAGTAAGTACTTTTTTACGTAAAACAGTAGCTGACCTGATGGGTACTCGATCGAGTAAGTGTGACACTCAATCGAGTAAGGGGCACTCGATCGAGTAAGTGACTTACTCGATCGAGTAAGTTTGTCTTACGGGATTGTTTAGCCGGGTTTTGTTAATAATGCAAGATTAATATAAAAAGGATTCCGTCACTTTGCTTAATCACCTTTAACATTCTAAAACCTTTCAAGAGAAGAACAAGAGTTACGTTTATTGCATCTATCGCATTATTAGCAAATCCCAAGGCTAGGATCGTCGGATTGTCTCGTTGTTTACGCCGTTATGATCGCTGTGTCGAGGGTAAGCTTCTAATATAATTTTCATATTGTTTTGATAAGTTTGGTTAAACCCTAATTGGGTAGTTTTAGGGGCTTTGGGTGTATTATGGTGAGTAGATGGTAATTATATGATTATGTGCTATAGGAGGAGGATTCGTAGAGGAAAAGTTCTGATTAGTTGCTGTGACGATCTCGTGTGATTGCTATTCTAGGTAGGGTTTCCCTACTCAGTATTGATTACATGGTGTTGTTGATGATTAATTGTTGTTGTTGTATAACATATTGGAATTGGATTTCAAATTGGTGATTGTTGATAGTATAATGTGATTATTGTATATTGTCTGTGATTTGCGAGGTGCGTCCTTGGCTGAGTGGAGTCACTTGCGGGAGTGGATTTACGCCCTTGATTCGCCTTCTGTGGAACCCGCCACAGAAGGGATGTGCACATTTAGGAATTTGGGTTATCGCTCGGATGAGATGAGCGGGGCTTAGGTGGGAACGGCTGCGGTCCCCCACTGGCGGTTCGGAATACTTGTTGCGATGAGTATTCTGGCAGGACTACACACTTTAGTGTGTAGTCAGGTGTGTGGTGGTGTGATGGAGTTTGGTTGATTGGATTGGATTGTGGTATTGTTTTATTGCGGCAGTGTTATTTTGTGTAATCAGTACTGACCCCGTTTAATTTCTTTAAAAACTGTGGTTATCCATTCGGGGATGGTGAGTAGTTATTGAGCAGGTATGAGTTGATGCGCATGGGATAGCTAGGTTGAGTCATCACGAGCTGTTTTAGAAGTCTTACGATGTGTCGAACATTCTTTTATATTGATTAGTTGGTTTGACAGTTTTGAGAACATTTGTATTGTACTTTATCAGTTTTGGGATTTGAACTTGTATCGCTTTAAACTTAATTATTAAAGTATGTTCATTTATGGTCTATTTGATATTCATTGCCTCGGGTAACTGAGATGTTAGCATTCATATACCTTAACTGGTCCTGGTAAGGCACTTGGAGTATGGGGGTGTTACAAAAACACCCTAGAGGGCCGAGTGAACCCTTTTTTTGGGACGGAATTTAAACTAGGGGCCTGGTATCCTAAAACGGAATGGGAAAGGGTTTAGGGTTGGATTAGTAGGACCGATACTGCGGATCTGCCTAATCCAACCCTAAACCCTTTCCCTAGCTTCTCATTCAAACAGCCACAAAATAAAAAGACATCTTAGAGGGGCCAAGTGAACCCTGTTTTGGGGACGGGACTTAAACTAAGGGGCTGGTTATACTAAAACGGGAAGGGAAAGGGTTTAGGGTTGGATTAGGCGGACCGCTACCGCGAATCCGCCTAAGCCAACCATAAATCCTTTCCCTTGCTTCTCAT
The DNA here is from genome assembly GCF_048544455.1 of Silene latifolia. Classification (NCBI taxonomy): domain Eukaryota; kingdom Viridiplantae; phylum Streptophyta; class Magnoliopsida; order Caryophyllales; family Caryophyllaceae; genus Silene; species Silene latifolia. The sequence continues at coordinate 305,020,654 of NC_133538.1, read as the reverse complement.
TCAAACAGACACAAGACTAAAAGACACTATAGAGGGGCCGAGTGAACTCTTTTTTGGGGACGGAATTTAAACTAGGGGTCAAGTATCCTAAAATGGGACGGGAAAGGGTTTGGGTTGGATTAGGCAGACCGCTACCGCGGATCCGCCAAATCCAACCCTAAACCCTTTCCCTTACTTCTTATTCAAACAGACATAAGACCAAAAGACATTGTAGAGGGGCCGAGTGAACCCCTTTTTGGGGACGTGATTTAAACTAGGGGCCAGGTATCCTAAAACGAACGGGAAAGGGTTTGGGGTTGGATTAGGTGGATCCGCGGTCCTTTGCTTCTCATTCAAACAGACACAAAACCAAAAGACACCCTAGAGGGGCTAAGTGAACCTTTTTTTGGGGACGGGATTTAAACTAGGGGCCGTGTATCCTAAAACGGGACGGAAAAGTGTTTAGGGTTGGATTAGGTGGACCGCTACCGCGAATCCGCCTAATCCAACCCTAAACCCTTTCCCTTGCTTCTCATTCAAATAGACATAAGACCCAAATACACCCTAGAAGGGCCGAGTGAACCCTTTTTTAGGAACGCGATTTAAACTAGGGGCCGGGTATCCTAAAACGGGACGGGAAAGAGTTTAGGGTTGGATTAGGCGGACCGCTGTAGCGGTCCGCTAATCCAACCCTAAACCCTTTCCCTTGCTTCTCATTCAAACAGCCACAAAATCAAAAGACATCTTAGATTGGCCGAGTGAACCCTTTTTTGTGGACAGGATTTAAACTAGGGGCCAGGTATCCTAAAACGCGACGGGAAAGGGTTTGGGGTTGGATTAGGCGGATCCGCGGTCCCTTGCTTCCCATTCAAACAGACAGGAGACAAAAAGAGACCCTAGAGTGGCCGAGTGAACCCTTTTTTGGGGACGGGATTTAAAATAGGGGCCAGGTATCCTAAAACGGGACGGGAAAGGGTTTGGGGTTGGATTAGGCAGACCGCTACCTCGAATCCGCCTAAGCCACTCGTAAACCCTTTCCTTTCCTTCTCATTCAAACAGGCACAAGGCCAAAAGAAACCCTAGAGGGGACGAGTGAACCTTTTTTTGGGGACGGGATTTAATCTAGGGGCCCGGTATCCTAAAACGGAATGGGAAAGGGTTTAGGGTTGGATTAGAAGGACCGCTACCGCGGATCCGCCTAATCCAACCCTAAACCCTTTCCTATGCTTCTCATTCAAACAGCCACAATATAAAAAGACATTTTAGAGGGGTCGAGCGAACCCTGTTTGGGGGACGGGATTTAAACTAATGGGCCGGGTATCCTAAAACGGGATGGGAAAGGGTTTAGAATTGGATTAGGCGGACCGCTACCGCGAATCCACCTAAGCTAACCGTAAATCCTTTCCCACGATTCTCATTCAAACAGACACAAGACCAAAAGAAACCTTAGAGGGGCCGAGTGAACCCCTTTTTGGGGACGAGATTTCAATTAGAGGCCAGGTATCCTAAAACGGGACGGGAAAGGGTTTGGGGTTGGATTAGGTAGACCGCTACCACGAATCCGCCTAAGCCACTCGTAAACCCGTTCCCTTGCTTGTCATTCAAATAGACATAAGACCAAAAGACACCCTAAAAGGGCCAAGTGAACCCTTTTCTGGGGACCGAATTTAAACTAGGGGCCTGGTATCCTAAGACGGAACGGGATAAGGTTTAGGGTTGGATTAGGAGGACCGCTACGGCAGATCCGCCTAATCCAACCCTAAACCTTTTCCTTTTCTTCTCATTCAAAAAGCCACAAAATCAAAAGACATCTTAGAGGGGCCGAGTATCCTAAAACGGGACGAGAAAGAATTTAGGGTTGGATTAGGTGGATCCGCGGTCCATTGATTCTCATTAAAATAGACACAAGACAAAAAGACACCCTAGAGGGGCCGAGTGGACCCTTTTTTAGGGACGGGATTTAAACTAGGGGCCGTGTATCCTAAAACGGGACGGAAAAGGGTTTAGGGTTGGATTAAGTGAACCGCTACCGCGGATCCTCCTAATCCAACCCTAAACCCTTTCCTTTGCTTCTCATTCAAACAGACACAAGACCAAAAGACACCCTAGAGGGGCCGAGTGAACCCTTTTTTAGGGACGGGATTTAAACTAGGGGCCTGGTATCCTAAAACGGAACGGGAAAGGGTTTAGGGTTTGATTACGAGGACCGCTAACGCGGATCCGCCTAATCAAATCCTAAACCCTTTCCTTTACTTCTTTTTCAAACAGCCACAAACTTAAAAAACATCTTAGAGGGGCCGAGTGAACCCTGTTTGGGGAACGGGATTTAAACTAAGGGGCCGGGTATCCTAAAACGGGATGAGAAAGGGTTTAGGGTTGGATTAGGCGGACCGCTACCACGAATCCGCCTAAGCAAACCGTAAACCCTTTCCTTTACGTCTCATTCAAACAGACACAAGACCAAAAGACACCATAGAGGGGCCGAGTGAACCTTTTTTGGGGACGGGATTTAAACTAGGGGCAAGGTATCCTAAAACGAGACGGGAAAGGGTTTCGGGTTCGATTAACAAAACCGCTACCATGGATCCGCCTAATCCAACCCTATAACCTTTCCCTTGCTTCTCATTCAAACAGACACAAAACCAAAAGACAACCTAGAGGGGCCGAGTGAACCCTTTTTTGGGGACGGTACTTAAACTAGGGGCCAGGTATCCTAAAACGGGACGGGAAAGGGATTGGGGTTGGATTAGGCGGATCCGCGTTCCCTTGCTTCTCATTCAAACAGACACAAGACAAAAAGACACCCTAGAGGGGCCGAGTGAACCAATTTTTGGGGATGTAGTTTAAGCTAGGGGCCGTGTATCCTAAAACTAGACGGGAAAGGGTTTAGGGTTGGATTAGGCGGACCGCCACGAATCTGCCTAATCCAACCCTAAACCCTTTCCCTTGCTTCTCATTCAAACAGACATAAGACCAAAAGACACCCTACAGGGGTCGAGTGAACCCTTTTTTAGGGACGGGATTTAAACTAGGGGCTGGGTATCCTAAAACGGGACGGGAAAGGGTTTAGGGTTGGATTAGGCGGACCGCTGTAGCGATCCGCCTAATACAACCCTAAACCTTTTCCCTTGCTTCTCATTCAAACAGCTACAAGACCAAAACACACTCGAGAAGGGCCGAGTGAACCCTGTTTGGGAGACGGGATTCAAAACTAAGGGGTCGGGTATCCTAAAACGGGACGGGAAAGGGTTTAGTGTTGGATTAAGCGGACCTCCACCACGAATCCGCCTAAGCCAACTGTAAACCCTTTCCCTTGCTTCTCATTCAAATAGACACAAGACCAAAAGACACCCTAGAGGGGCCGAGTGAACCCTTTTTTGGGGACGGGATTTAAACTAAGGACCAGATATCCTAAAACGGGACGGGAAAGTGTTTGGGGTTTGATTAGGCAGACCGCTACCTCGAATCCGCCTTAGCCACTCCTAAACCCTTTCCCTTGCTACTCATTCAAACAGACACAAGACCAAAAGACACCCTAGAAGGGACGAGTGAACCTTTTTTCGGGGACGGGATTTAAACTAGGGGCCTGGTATCCTAAAACGGAACGGGAAAGGGTTTGGGTTGGATTACGAGGACCGCTAACGCGGATCCGCCTAATCAAATCCTAAACCCTTTCCTTTACTTCTTTTTCAAACAGCCACAAACTTAAAAGACATCTTAGAAAGGCCGAGTGAACCCTATTTGAGGGACGAGATTTAAACTAAGGGGCCGGGTATCCTAAAACGGGATGGGAAAGGGTTTAGGGTTGGATTAGGCGGACCGCTACCACGAATCCGCCTAAGCCAACCATAAACCCATTCCCTTACGTCTCATTCAAACAGACACAAGACCAAAAGACACCATAGAGGGGCCGACTGAACCTTTTTCGGGGACGAGATTTAAACTAGGGGCCAGGTATCCTAAAACGGGACGGGAAAGGGTTTCGGGTTTGATTAACAAGACCGCTACCGTGGATCCGCCTAATCCAACCCTATAACCTTTCCCTTGCTTCTCATTCAAACCGACACAAAACCAAAAGACAACCTAGAGGGGTCGAGTGAACCCTTTTTTGGGGACGGTATTTAAACTAGGGGCCAGGTATCCTAAAACGGGACAGGAAAGGGTTTGGGGTTGGATTAGGCGGATCCGCGTTCCCTTGCTTCTCATTCAAACGGACACAAGACAAAAAGACACCCTAGAGGGGCCGAATGAACCAATTTTTGGGGATGTAATTTAAGCTAGGGGCCGTGTATCCTAAAAGTAGACGGGAAAGGGTTTAGGGTTGGATTAGGCGGACCGCCGCGAATCTGCCTAATCCAACCCTAAATCCTTTCCCTTGCTTCTCATTCAAACAGATATAAGACCAAAAGACACCCTACAGGGGTCGAGTGAACCCTTTTTTAGGGACGGGATTTAAACTAGGGGCCGGGTATCCTAAAACGGGACGGGAAAGGGTTTAGGGTTAGATTAGGCGGACCGCTGTAGCGATCCGCCTAATCCAACCCTAAACCTTTTCCCTTGCTTCTCATTCAAACAGCTACAAGACCAAAACACACTCTAGAAGGGCCGAGTGAACCCTTTTTTGGAGACAGGATTTAAACTTGGGGCCGAGTATCCTAAAACGGGACGGGAAAGAGTTTAGGGTTGGATTTGGCGGATCGCTAACGCGGATCCGCCTAATCCAACCCTAAACCCTAAACCCTAAACCCTTTCCCTTGCTTCTCCTTCAAATAGCCACAAAATCAAAGGACATCTTAGAGGGGCCGAGTTAACCCTGTTTGGGGGACGAAATTTAAACTAATGGGTCAGGTATCCAAAAATGGGACGAGAAAGGGTTTGAGGTTGGATTAGGCGGACCGCTACCGCGAATCCACCAAAGCCAACCGTTAATCCTTTACCTTTTTTCTCATTCAAATAGACACAAGACCAAAAGACACCCTAGAGGGGCCGAGTGAACCCTTTTTTGGGCACGGGATTTAAACTAGGGGCCAGGTATCCTAAAACGGGACGGGAAAGAATTTGGGGTTAGATAAGGCAGACCGCTACCGCGGATCCGCCTAATCCAACCCTATACCCTTTCCCTTGCTTCTCATTCAAACAGTCACAAGACCAAAACACACCTTAGATGGGCCAAGTGAACCCTTGTTTGGGGACAGGATTTAAACTACGGCCCGGGTATCCTAAAACGGTACGGGAAAGGGTTTAAGGTTGGATTAGGCGAATCGCTAACTCGAATCCGTCTAATCCAACCCTAAACCCTTTCCCTTGCTTCTCATTCAAACAGACACAAGACCGAAAAACACCCTAGAGGAGCCGACTGATACCTTTTTTGGGGACGGGATTTAAACTAGGGGCCTGGTATCCTAAAACGGAATGGGAAAGGGTTTAAGGTTGGATTAGAAGGATCCGCGGTAGAGGTCCTCCTAATCCAACCCTAAACCCTTTCCCTTGCTTCTCATTCAAATAGACATAAGACCAAAAGACACCCTAGAGGGGCCGAGTGAACCCTTTTTTAGGGACGGGATTTAAACTAGGCGATGGGTATCCTAAAACGGGATGGGAAAGGGTTTAGGGTTGGATTAGGCGGACCGCTATAGCAGTCCACCTAATACAACCCTAAACCGTTTCCCTTGCTTCTAATTCAAACATAAACAAGACCAAAAGAGACCTTAGAGGGGCCGAGTGTACCATTTTTTAGGGACTGGATTTAAACTAGGGGTCGGGTATCCCAAAACGGGATGGAAAAGGGTTTAGGGTTGGATTAAGCGGACCGCTACCACAGATCCGCCTAATCCAACCCTAAACCCTTTCCCTTGCTTCTCATTCAAATAGCCACAAAATTAAAAGTCATCTTAGAGGGGCCGAGTGAACCCTGTTTGGGGGATGGGATTAAAACTAAGGGGCCGGGTATCCAAAAACGGGACGAGAAAGGGTTTAGGGTTGGATTAGGCGGACCGCTACCGCGAATCTGCCTAAGCCAACCGTAAATCCTTTTCCTTGGTTCTCATTCAAATAGACACAAGAACGAAAGACACCCTAGAGGGGCCGGGTGAATTCTTTTTTTGGCACGGGATTTAAACTAGGGGTTAGGTATCCTAAAACGGGACGGGAAAGGATTTGGGGTTAGATTAGGCAAACCGTGGCGGATCCGCGGTAGCTGTCTGCCTAATCGAACCCCAAACCCTTTCCCTTGCTTCTCATTCAAACGGACACAAGACCAAAAGATACCCTAGAGGGGTCGAGTGAACCCTTTTTTGGGGACGGGATTTAAACTAGGGGCGTGGTATCCTAAAACGGAATGGGAAAGGGTTTAGGGTTAGATTAGGAGGATCCGCGGTAGCGGTCCTCCTAATCCAACCCTAAACCCTTTCCCTTGCTTCTCATTTAAACATACATAAGACCAAAAGACACCTTAGAGGGGCCGAGTGAACCCTTTTTTGGGTACGGGATTTAAACTAGGGCCAGGTATCCTAAAATGGGACGAGAAAAAATTTGGGGTTAGATTAGGTAGACCGCTACCGCGGATCTGCCTAATCCAACCCTATAACCTTTCCCTTGCTTCTCATTCAAACAGACACATGACCAAAACACACCTTAGATGGGACGAGTGAACCCTTGTTTGGGGACGGGATTTAAAGTACGGCCCGGGTATCCTAAAACGGTACGGGAAAGGGTTTAAGGTTGGATTAGGCGAATCGCTAACTCGAATCCGCCTAATCCAACCCTAAAACCTTTCCCTTGATTCCAATTCAAACAGACACAAGACCGAAAAACACCCTAGAGGGGCCGAGTGAACCCTTTTTTGGGGACGGGATTTAAACTAGGGGCCCGGTATCCTAAAACGGAATGGGAAATGGTTTAGTGTTAGATTAGGAGGATCCGCGGTAGCGGTCCTCCTAATCCAACCCTAAACCCTTTCCCTTGTTTCTCATTCAAACAGACATAAGAACAAAAGACACCCTAGAGGGGCCAAGTGAACCCTTTTTTAGGGACGGGATTTAAACTAGGGGATGGGTATCCTAAAACGGGACGGGAAAGGGTTTAGGGTTGGATTAGGCGGACCGCTATAGCAGTCCACCTAATCCAACCCTAAATCCTTTCCCTTACTTCTTATTCAAACATAAACAAGACCAAAAGACACCTTAGAGGGGCCGAGTGAACCCTTTTTTAGGGACGGGATTTAAACTAGGGGTCGGGTATCCTAAAACGGGATGGAAAAGGGTTTAGGGTTGGATTAAGCGGACCGCTACCACAGATCCGCCTAATCTAACCCTAAACCCTTTCCCTTGCTTTTCATTCAAACAGACACAAAACCAAAAGACACGCTAGAGAGGCCGAGTGAACCCTTTTTTGGGGACGGGATTTAAACTAGGGGCCAGGTATCATAAAACTGGACGGGAAAAGGTTTGCGGTTGGATTAGAAGGATCCGTGGTCTCTTGCTTCTCATTCAAACAGACACAATACCAAAAGACACCCTAGAGTGGCCGAGTGAACCCTTTTTTGGGGACGGAATTTAAGCTAGGGGTCGTGTATTCTAAAACGGGACGGGAAAGGGTTTAAGGTTAGATTAGGCGGACCGCTACCGCGAATCTGCCTAATCCAACCCTAAACCCTTTCCCTTGCTTCTCATTTAAACAGACATAAGACCAAAAGACACCCTAGAGGGGCCGAGTGAACCCTTTTTTAGGGACGGGATTTAAACTAGGAGCCGGGTATCCTAAAACGGGATGGGATAGGGTTTAGGATTGGATTAGGCAGACCGCTGTAGCGATCCGCCTAATCCAACCCAAAACCTTTTCACTTGCTTCTCATTCAAACAACTACAAGACCAAAACATACCCTAGAGGGGCTGAGTGAACCCTTTTTTGGGGATGGGATTTAAACTAGGGGCCGAGTATCCTAAAACGGGACGGAAAAGTGTTTAGGGTTGGATTTTGCAGACCGCTACCGCGGATCCGCCTAATCCAACCCTAAACCCTTTCCCTTGCCTCTCATTCAAATAGCCACAAAATTAAAAGATATCTTAGAGGGGCCGAGTGAACCCTGTTTGGGGGATGGGATTAAAACTAAGGGGCCGGGTATCCAAAAACGGGACGGGAAAGGGTATAGGGTTGGATTAGGCGGACCGCTACCGCGAATCCGCCTAAGCCAACCGTAAATCCTTTTCCTTGGTTCTCATTCAAATAGACACAAGAACGAAAGACACCCTAGAGGGGCCGGGTGAATTCTTTTTTGGGCACGGGATTTAAACTAGAGGCCAGGTATCCTAAAACGGGGCGGGAAAGGGTTTGAGGTTAGATTAGGCAGACCGTGGCGGATCCGCGATAGCGGTCTGCCTAATCTAACCCCAAACCCTTTCCCTTGCTTCTCATTCAAATGGACACAAGACCAAAAGACACCCTAGAGAGGCTGAGTGAACCCTTTTTTGGGGACGGGATTTAAACTAGGGGTCGGGTATCCTAAAACGGTACGGGAAAGGGTTTAGGGTTGGATTAGGTGGATCGCTACCTCGAATCCGCCTAATCCAACCCTAAACCCTTTCCCTTGCTTCTCATTCAAACAGACATAAGACCAAAAGACAACCTAGAGGAGTCGAGTGAACCCTTTTTTAGGGACGGGATTTAAACTAGGGAATGGGTATCCTAAAACGGCGGGAGAAAGGTTTTAGGGTTGGATTAGGCAGACCGCGATAATAGTCCACCTAATCCAACCCTAAACCCTTTCCCTTGCTTCTCATTCAAACAGACACAAGACCAAAAGACACCTTAGAGGGGCCGAGTGAACCCTTTTTTGGGGACGGGATTTAAATTAGGGGTCGGGTATCCTAAAACAGGACGGAAAAGGGTTTAGGGTTCGATTAAGCAGACCGCTACCACGGATCCTTCTAATCCAACCCTAAACCCTTTCTCTTGCTTCTCATTGAAACATACAAAAGACCAAAAGACACCCTAGAGGGTTCACATGTTGGGCGTGATAGCGGCTAGTAGTGAAGTCAACTTTCATTAAGGGATCAAATGGCAAATGCATAGACTGTTTCTTTGTTGTTACATATTTCTCGACAAAAATTGCTTAAGGTACCTAAGGTAGAAACCATCCAATGACCTCTAAGCATCACAAATTAAACTCTAGAAGTAAGAAAAGCAGAAATAAAAACTCTTAAGGAAAAAATTACAACAATTCCGTCCTTTCAAAATATCACATTTTACTCTAACAAGTTTGACACCCACCCGTTGCACTAATTTTCCATAGGTGTCGATGCATATGTAAGTGACCAATCAAATGACATGTACCAAAGGTAGAAACCACACAATGACCTCCAAGCATCACAAAGTAAGCTGTAGAATTCAGACAAGCATAAATTGAAACTTAGAAGCAAAATATTAGAAGCATTCAGTACAAGTATTCCATCCACGTTTCAAGATATCACTTTCTAATTGTACAATATTTTCATCTAGGTGCACAGTAGAAGCAATAGGGTTAACAAAAGCATAGAAGTTCATGTTTCATAAAATCACATTCCAGAGAAGTAGAAATAAAAACTGATAACAAAACAACTCCAAGAATTCAGTCCAAGTTTGACAATGTCAAATTTTTATTTCACAAATTAACTTCCAAGTGTCACAATATTAGATCTAGGATTCACAAATGCAGGGAAAACAAAAATGTTTAATGAAAATATGACTAGCATTAAGTCCAAGGTTGAAAATAGTTTTGCAAGAAGGTACTAAAAATAACTGGCGACAAGGGAAGAGAAAGATGAAACAAGAGAAAAACTCAGTGATTAATGTGATTTATTAATGTAAGTAAGGGGAAGGACCTTACAAAGAAATGGAGAAATCGACTTCAATTGATTTTATGCATTCATACTTTGCTCGATTATGATCAAGAACGATTAAAACCTCCATTAAAACAAATTAATAAGTAATGAAAATACAGTGACAATAGCAAAAACGAGATGAGTCGGAGAAGAAAAAATGAAAAGTATCGATGAATTGAAATGAAAACTATTGAATCAACTGAAATCGGACATAACTAACAGTGAACAATAACAATGAAACTTCAATTACGAGCATAATCGAGCAGAAACGAAACGCATAGAAATCAATCGAAGTCAAGTGAAGGAAAATAGAAAAGCAGGAAAAAACTGAGTAATTAAACTAATTAAATAAGTTTATAACTAAAAATTTAATTAAATAAGCAACAAAATCAAAATCTAGTAAAGAAACGGAAAGGAACATATGAAGAAGAGGAGAAATCGACTTCAATAGATTTCATGTGTCCCTACTGTGCTCGATTATGCTCAGAAAACGATCAAAACCTGCATAAGAACAGCGATAATTTAAAGAATTAAATAAGTCGATTCAAAATTAGGGTGAAAAATAAGGAATGATAATGGAGGTCGAAAATCTAAGCAAATTGAAATGAAAATTAGGTGATCGAAATTACCTAACTTTTGGATGATAACGGAGGTCAGAAAGCTCAGTGGTAATGGCGGAACGGAAGCTCAGCGATAAAATGGCGTCAAAATCTGAGTGAATGGCAAAGACGGAGCGCACTGTCTTAGACGAGCTGAAGAGAGAGAGAGTGAACGGAGTAAATGTTTGAGGTGAGGGAAATTTGGAGTTTGTTGGGAGTTATATAAGGGGACACATGTCAACATCTGAGGCACTTGTAGTTGTTTAATCCAATGATTTAGGATGGGTACAGCTGTCTCACCCTAAAAAGGGTGCCTCACATGATTCGGTTTATATATATATATATATATATATATATATATATATATATATATATATATATATATATATATATATATATATATATATATATATATATATATATATATAGGCAAGTTCAAATGAGTCCACCTAAAAAAATAAGTCCTTAAGTCCATTTCTAAGCCATTAGATCTTATAAATTTAATGGTTGAGATTGAAAGGTAAAACACATCCACCAACTAGAAATTAATGACCCGTTAACTTTTCTCTCTCATAATTTTATTTCCCAATTAACCAATTAATTATATTCTCTTTTTCATCAACTTGTTATTTCTATTTCAAACCTTCAAACAATTGCTTATAATCAGAATTATTCAAACCCACGTAAATTAAAAATGCTTTTGAAAAAAGCTCCATGAATCTTCATCCGGACTTCTATTAAGGTGAAACAAAAGTCGAGATCGTCGTAAAGGTAATATTTTTGTATACTATTGAGTTCCCAAAATTTTAAGTACTATTAATTACTTGAACTTACACCCTCTTATTTAAAGTTACACACTTTAAAGATTATAGTTACACAATACTAATTTAAAATTATATACTTTAAACATTAAAGTTGCACAATTTTTGTTTAAAGTTACCCTCTTTAAATATTAAAGTTACACAATACTGATTTAAAGTTACACTCTTTAAACAATAAAGTTACACAATATTAATTTAAAGTTACACAATTTAATAATTTAAAGTTACATTCTTTAAACATTAAAGTTACACAATACTAATTTAAAGTTACAATCTTTAAACATTAAAGTTACACAATACTCATTTAGAGTTTCACAATTTAAATATTAAAGTTACACCATATTTATTTGAAGTTGCAACATATCTGATTAAAGTTACACCCAATTTACGTCACATTTAATTAAAATTAATTAATTAATTTACTTAAAGTTACACCATATCTACTTAAAGTTACACTATTTCTAATTAAAGCTACACCATATATGATTAAAGTTACACTATTTCTGATTAAAGTTGACATCATATATGATTAAAGTTACATATATGATTGAAGTTACACCATTTCTAATTAAAGGTATATACTCCCTCTCATCCACTCCAAAGGTAACATGGTCTCTCACAAAAAATAGGTCCATATTACCTTTGGAGTGAATGAGATGAAGTATAGGATTAAAGTTTCACTATTTTTTATTAAAGTTACATCATATATGATTAAAGTTACATTATTTCTAATTATATACTCAAAATTAAAGTTACACACTCTGAAAGTTAAAGTCACACGCCGTACATTTAAAGTTATGCATTCTAAAAATTAAAGTTACACAATTTACATTTGTAATTATACACTTAAAAAAATTAAAATCCCAACTCATCCCCAGCTACATTTGCTCCCGTCACTGGATCGACGACTTTCCCTGCGCACCGTCATGGTAGCCCTTGTGGCTGCGATTCTCTGGCGACAATCCTCGTTCTCACCCGCTGCATCTCTCTAGCCACGATCCTTGTTCGCAAATAAGAATCTAACAAATTCAATCGACAATAAGAAAACACATTAGCATAATATGGTTACAAAACTACAAGACACCATTACCATTCGTACATTTTGATGCAAGATTCAATTTGGATTACCATTGTACACCTTGACAACTGAATTTGCCTATTTATGAAAACAATTTTACACCTTTGCACCACTTACCATTACTTGCCTATGTAAGACAATCTAATTAATTTAATTTTAGTTTGCTAGTCTCAAATTACCAACTTTAAGTTATTATTCAATTTGATTCACAATCGTACACTTTATTAATGTCGGATAACAAAACTACAATAATAATCGTACACCTTGACGTCTGAATGTCTACCAGATTCAAGACATAACACATTACCTCTCAAAAATATATAATCATAAATCATTCAAAGAAATAAGTGATGAGAATTTATGTACCGTCGTTGAACAACGTGTGAAATGGCGAGGCTGACAGCAGACCTGGGTGACCGATGTATAAATTACAGGTTTGAATGAGAGTATGCGGGGTGAGGATGATTTTTTAGGTGAGTGATGTGAGACTTAGTGAGAGACGGAGAGTAGTGTTTGGTAGGGTTGAAAGAGAGTGAGAATATGATAGTGAATTGGAAAAATAAATACCGACATTGGGAATGACTAGAAGATTGGGAATTGAGGGAGATTTTTTTTTTTTTTGGTGACGAGGAGGTTGGATCCTCCCCGGATACAGGACCCCACCCTGCTAGGCGCCTGTACCATGTGAGTTCTTTCCCGCGGGGATTATTCCCTCTCCGGGCGTCAGGTTCCCAGGAAAGTGTTCATCTAGGGAATCGAACCCAGGACCTCGCAATTCCTCCTTAGGAGGCTTTGAGGTTACCCTGGAATTCCACTAGACTCACACATCTTGGGTAAATTGAGGGAGATTTAGTGTAGGTGGGTGTGTGGTTTTTTTTTTTTGTTTGAATCTTAGCCATCCATTATATAAAATCTAATGACTTAAAATAGGATTTATGGACATAAGATATTAAGCTGGACTTAGTTGAACTTAATTCTATATATATATATATATATATATTGGGACGGGTTCAGGTACGAACTGCCTTAACGTACGAACCGTACGAACTAGCTTTTTTTTTTTTTTTTTTTTTCAGATACACTTTATTTCTTTACTACATACACTTCTTATTAGATACATTTTATTACATATGTAAATACAAATTTTTCAACACTAAAATTATAGATGCACTTTTACACTTTTTTAAACTAATTTTTTTACCGATACATTTTATATTTTTTTATGGATACACATGACATTAAAGCCAGATACACATTTTAATATTTCTGGATACACAAGTTTATACTTCCAGATACGCATCATATTAATACCAGATACACATGGTTATACTGCCGGATACACATGTATCTCGTATTAATACCATGTGTATCTAGGGTGGTATTTTGTGTATCCACCCTTCTACCATACTACCACAGCCCACCACCACCTACCGCCATCAGCACTGCCCCACCACCGCCGCCGTCACCGTGACCACCATTACCATGCGTATCCGGTTGTAATATCGTCCGTATCAGAAATGGTATATTGTGTATCCACCAAACAACGCCGACGACATCCTCTACCACCTGGACCACCACCAGTCGTCGCCATCATCAACCATAACCAACACCGGTAACATCACCATTCAACCCAGAAACTGCCGACCATCCAAGACGAACACCACTGCCCACCTCCAGTCCACCACCACCACCACCATCGACAAACACCACCATTTTTGTCTAATCTCACACCATAAAACCATCATATCTCGGACGAACACGCTTCAGCAACTAGCATAAATCGACAACCACACACTCTCACCACCGATCTCCCAATCACATGATTCCCCTCGCCTCGCTACCCTTTCCTCACTCCGTCAGGCTACCATAGCCGAGCACCAACGCCAGCTTCTCATTATTATATCCAAATTTCAGGTCTAAATTCTAGATCAACACGAATTGAAGCGAAATCTCAAAAAACCAATTGCGCCAGCAGCATTATCGGCTAAATTTGAGCTGGAATCTGGCCGTTGTTGACTTCACCATGAAAATATGGCCGTTGTTGACTTCACCATGAAAAATTGTCTTTTGCATTAACCAGGTTTTTGAACTTGAATAATGGCAAATCCTGAAAATCATTGCTACTACTTGTTACACCAGTAAGGTTTTGACATTGTTCCTGTATAACTGTTTTTGTAGCTCTCTTTCCTGCCAAATGTAAAGGAAAAATTAGAGTGGTTGATTGGTTGATTCACCAATCTATTAATTTCCATTTCTTGATTGGTTGATTTACCAATCTATTAATTTCAGATCTCAATCGTCCTCTAGCCAACACTTTCCGCATCTTCTTCGTATCCTTTGGACGACCATCCCACCAATCACCCTAGTTCTCTTCCAGATCCCTAGTCGGCCTCACCAATCTCAACAACGTTCGACGACCATCTCACCAAGATTGGTTATTTTTGTAAATGTAATCAAATCACAGATCTATGAAAAATGAAGACGGGTTTCAAAAAACTAAATGCACAAGTGACATTGTTGGACGATTCTGGGTCAAATTATGTATATTGTAGCCAAAATGGCTCTGAAAAAGGAAGAAGGATTTTAGCCATTGATGGTGGTACGGCCAGCAGGCCGGTGGCGGCATCGAGGTTGGTAGGAGATTGAAAGTTGTAAAACGAGGAGTAGTTTTTGTCGGCGGTGATGGAGTTGCAGTGGTCTCCGGCGAGGGTCAAGACTGAGCTCCGACGACGTGTTTATGGTGAATAAGGGTGGGGTATGTCGGGGTTTTGGGATTTGGTTTTGAGTTTGAAGAGAGAAAAACATGGGAATTAAAACAAGCGCGTGTGTTTGAGTAACTGCTTTGGTTTTTAAGTCGGTTAAATACGATTCGAACTTAATTTAGTTCGTGACAGATCCCGATTATATATATATATATATATATATATATATATATATATATATATATATATATATATATATATATATATATAGAGAGAGAGAGAGAGAGGTTCAGATGAGTCCCTAATTTTGGTTGAGTCCCTAAGTCCTATTTTTAGCAAATCATTTTCTGAGTGTAACTTTACTTCTTTATGAGCGTAACTTTAGTCATTTATTGATTTATGAGTGAAATTTTTAGCTTTTAACGTCATTGTGTGTATGAAAATTTGAGTTTATAAATTTGAATTTATGTAATTTTAACAAAAATATATGTAACTTTATTGTTTTACAAGTATAACTTTAGTCGTTTTAGGTGTAACTTTAGTCGTTTTTAAGTGTAACTTTAGTCGTATGGTGGTTTCTATGCATAAATTTGAATTTATATACTTTTACGAGTATAACTTTACCCCTTTCAAATGTAACTTTAGTCGTTGTAATCGTAACTTTAGTCTTATAGTAGGTTGTATGTAAAAGTTTGAATTAATATTCATTGCTATTGTAACTTTAGTCTTTTTATGTGTAACTTTTGTCCTTCAAGAATGTATCTTTCTCTCTCTAGCTTTCTCTCTCTAGCTTTCATATACACTAATTAATCCCACTTTCTCTCTCTAGCTTTAATTATACATTCACTAATTCATTATCATACACTTAACAAAAAAAATGTCTTCTTATGCTTCAAAGTTTATACAAATTCTACGATTGTAATTCTAATAAAAAAAAGTGTAACTTTAACCAAAAAAAGCGGTTTTGACGTATTTTATTTTGTTTTTTTTTTGTAATTTTGAGACGATTTTACGACATTTTAATATTTTTATAGTGTAACTTTAACAGAAAAAAGTGTAACTTTAAACTACGAAGCGGTTTTGAAAGATATTATTTTGAAATTTGTAATTTTAAAGAAAGTTTACGACAATTTTTGCATTTTTACGAGTTTAACTTTAGTCTTTTTCGAGTGATTTTGACGAATAATATTTTGAATTTTTGTAATTTTATCATAACTTATTGTAATTTTAGTCTTTTACGAGTGTAATTTTATCAACAAAAAGTGTAACTTTAATTTTTTAGAAGTCTAACTTTAGTCCATCGAAAGTGTATCTTTAGTCCAATGAGAGTAAAACCTAGTCCATTGAGAGTGTATCTTTAGTCCATATAAAAAGTGTAACTTTAGTCCAATGAGAGTATAACTTTAATCCTTTGAGAGTATAATTTTAGTCAATTGAGAGTGTAACTTTAGTCCATTGAGACTATAACTTTAGTCATTGAGAGGGTAACCTTAATAGAGATAAGTGTAACTTTAATGGAGATAAGTGTAATTTTAATGGATAAAAGTGTAATTTTAATGGAGAAAAGTGTAACTTTAATAATAGAGAAAAATGTAACTATAACTGAAAAAATGTAACTTTAATAGAAAAAAGTGTAATTTTAATAGATAAAAGTGTAACTTTAATAATAGAAAAAAAAAATGTAACTTTAACAGAGAAAAATGTAACTTTAATAGAAAAAAGTGTAATTTTAATGGAGAAAAGTGGAAATTTAATAATAGAGATAAATATAACTTTAACAGAGAAAAATGTAACTTTAATAAAAAAAAGTGTAAATTTTAATGGAGAAAAGTGTAACTTTAATAATAAAAAAAAAATGTAACTTTAACAGAGAAAAATGTAACTTTAATAGAAAAAAGTGTTATTTTAATAGAAAAAAGTGTAATTTTAATGGAGAAAAGTGTAATTTTAATAATAGAGAAAAAGGTACTTTTAACAGAGAAAAGTGTAATTTTAATGAAGAAAAGTGTAATTTTAATGGAAAAAAGTGCAACTTTAATAATAGAGATAAATGTAATTTTGAAACAACAAACAAAAGTCGAAAAAAAAAGTCATACTAGATCTCGTTTAAAAAACTAGATCTAAAATTTTAAAAATATACCTAATGTCATACTATCACCCGAAAAAAAAATTTGCATTTAACAAGAAAAACAAAATATAAACAAAAAAAAGATGAGATTTGAAAAAAAAAAAAAGGTACATTTGACAGGCTGAGAGATGAAAAAAAAATGAAAATTTAAAACGAGAAAGAGAGATAGAGGAAGAACCATGGACACAAAAAAACAAAAACAAACAAAAATAGCAAAAAAAATAAAATAATTAAAAACAATGTGTGAACAAAACAAACACAACTTTACTGAAAATGTAGATCTGACCATGAGAAAGAAAGGGAGAAAAAATTGAAAATATAAAACGAGAAATGGAAATGGAGGAAGAAAATGTGTTAATTATTTTTGCCACTACCACCATACAACAACTACCACGGGCACACACAACCACCTACCGCCCCTCTTCACCACCACGCACCATCCTCCAGATCTGAAAAAAAAAATGACAAGAAGAGGACGTGACGGCCGCGGCCAGAGAGGAGAGATGATGTGGAGTCACGGTGGTAGAAGGCGACAGAGCAAGAGAGACGGTAGATCTGGTGGGCCGTGGTCGTGCGGGTTTGGTGGTGTCGTGGTGTCGAATCTGGTCGTGTTTGTTGTTGTTAGTTGGAAGAGGAGGTGGTTGTGGTGGTGGTTGGAGGATGGTGTGTGGTGGTGAAAAGGGAGGAGAGGTGGTGTTGTCGGGTGGTAGGTAGGCAGATATGGTGGTCAGTGGTTGTCGGGTGGTGGGTGGTGGTGTCGGGTGGGATGGTGGTGGTGGGAGTAGGTGGTGGAAGATTTAGGTTTTTTATTTATTTGGTTTTTGAATTTATTGGGTTTTTGAGAGATGAGGTGAGTAAATTATGGGAGATGAGAGAGAAGTGAGTGGAAAGATTAGTTATATATAGTGAAATTAATTTCTAATTAGGTTAAATTAGTAAGAGTAGAGAGATAGAGTCTTAGATTAGCTAATTAATCCCTTTTTTTTTGTTTTAATCTCAACCATCCATTTTCCTCATCCAATGGCTTGGATGAGTACTTATGGACTCACACTTGAGGGAAGGACCCACCGATCCTAATACTATATATATATATATATATATATATATATATATATATATATATATATATATATATATATATATATATATATATATATATATATATATATATATAGAATTAGGATCGCATGAGTCCACCCTAGCTTTTTGAGTCCGTGAGTCCATGATACAATATCACACGTTATATTAAACAATATCACAACTTATACTACACCAAAAAAAATTGTGATATTGTTTAGTAATATAATATCACATGTTATGATACACAATATCACAAAATACAAGATATCACACGTTATACTAAACAATATCACAAATTTGAAAAAAAACTTTTGAAAAAAAAATTGAAAAAAAAATCGTGATATTGTTTTGTAATACAATATCATACGTTATGCTAAATAATATCACACGTTATACTAAACAATATCACAGCTTACAAGAAAAAAAAATCGAAAAAAAAAAAATTCGGAAAAAAAAAATTGAAAAAAAAAAATCAAAAAAAAAATCGAAAATAAAAAATCGTGATATTGTTTTGTATAGTGCGTGATATTGTTTTATGGACTCATGGACTCAAATATTTAGGTGGACTCACCGGATCCCACACATATATATATATATATATATATATATATATATATATATATATATATATATATATATATATATATATATATATATATATATATATATATATATATATATATATATAGGGTTAAGATCCCATGAGAACCCTATTCACATGAGAACCATGAGAACCCCTATTCACCATTGGATAAAGTAGATTAGTGCATGGTCTAGATTGTCGCGCGTCATATCCCCTCAACACAATAACCAATTATTAAATACCTTCCCCTTTTAAATAAACCCTTTGTCAACCTCTGGTTCCTCAATTATTCTCATTATAAAAAAGAAAAAATGATGAGATTTGTTGTGGGAGGAAGTTGAGGAACCGATAATCAATTAAACGACGACTATCAACTAGTTTCGGGTAAACCAACATACACAAGGACATCAAATGCAGGTAAACCAAAAGTGCTAATCATGCTTCATCTACGAAGTTTCATTGATTCGACCTTTTCAAATTGAATTGTACAAATTAATTTCATATTGCATGTTTTGAGATTGTAATTTTACGGTGTTAGCGTTTGATAATATATGTTACGGTTTGCGAAAACAATTATGTATGTGTGTAAGTTATTATTTAATGTACCTAAGGTTGTTTGAAATTGTATGATTTATCTCTCATGTGGTTTTCACAAATTTTTAAAGGTTGTTTTGATGATTGCTACTGAATTCGGAGTAATAAGACTTATATACCAAGGTTCAGAGATTGCGTATCACAAGTTCAGAAAATAAGTACCATATGTTCAAAGATAAATTTTTGATAGATTGTAACTGCTGGCGTTTCATACTTTAGGATTCATGATAGAGTTTGCGAAAACAATTAATTAGGAATGAACTTGTAACTATTTGGTATTGTACCTCAAGTAGTTATACAATGTACCTAACGTTGTTTAATGTTTAATGGTCTTTTTTCCCGTGTGGTTTAACAAATCGTTGGTAGCTATTGAATAACATAATATACCTTCTAATGGTCCAGAACTTATATATCATAGGTTTAGAAAATATGTACCATAGGTTCAAGAAAACATTCGATCAATTGTTTGAGCGTTTTATGCTTTACGATAAACAATAAGAACTTTTGGGAAACAATTATTTAGAGATGTACTTGTAGCTATTTTGTGTTGTACCTCAAGCAGTTATACAATGTACCTATAATTGGGTTGTGTAATGTTATATGGTATTTTCTCATGTGGTTTTGACAAGATGAGAGTAGTTATGTGAATAACATGATGTGCATACTAAAGGTTCAGAGTTTATGTGTTATAGGTTCAGAAAATGTGTAACATAGGTTCAAAAAATATCTGATTGATTGTGTGGGTGTTTTATGCTTTATGATGAATGATAAGAGTCTGGGAACCAACTTTTTAGAAATGTATTTGGAGCTACTTTATGTTATAGCTCAAGTTGATGTACAATGTACCTAGGGATATTTACTTTGTATTGTCAGTTTTCTCATATAGCTTTGACAAATTATTGGTTACTATCTTAATAACAAGAGGTACATGCTAAAAGTTCTGAACTTATTTATCATATGTTCAGATTATTTGTATAATAAGTTCAGAAACACAAATGATATTCCCTTTGTCCCTGTCATTTGTTGTCCTATTACATTTTGGGGGGTCTCAGTCAATTGTTGTTCTTTTTATTTTTAAGAATGAACTTGATGAGCAATTTGATGATTCACACTTAATTTGATCCACTTGTCATTTAGTAATTGGCTCTCTCCTCTTTCCTTGGTCTTTGTGCCAAAATCAAAGGACAACAATTGACCGGGATAGAGGGAGTAAATTGTAACAGTGGGAATACTAAATTTGTACTCTTTTGAATAATGTATATTAAAAATGGAGTTGAATGATGAAACTAGTACATCTATTTCTACATTTTCCATATTACCATGCAATATTCTACCATAAGGAAGTGGGGAGTATTTTCCACCGTGCATGGATGGAAAGAAGCCAGAACTAGGTCATATATACAATAGCCTAAATGAAGTAGTGCAGTTTTACAAAGAATATGCAACATATTGTGGCTTTCAGACTAGATTGGATACAAAAAAAAAATGAAAGGCTATGGTACAATTTAAGCAAATGAGTCGTATAAGGTTGTCGTAGTTCATGAAGGACACAACCACATTTTAGCACCACCGTCATCTCTGTTTTTGAAAGAAAAGAGGAATTTGACATCAATTCAGAAGAATTTTGTAGTAAAAATAGCTCGATTAAAGTCAGAGGTAGTTAAAGCCTTAATACAATCTAACACAAGACTAGCTTCCTTGCTAAACATTGGAGTATGTAAATCGTAAAATGCATAGCCTGATACCACTGTTCATTGAATCGCGTTTTTGAAAAAAACCTCCATAAGGCTAGCTCCTTATCGCCTCTTGGTCAATTTCTTCTCTAATCACCAAGCTTTAGCTTCCTATTGCTCAAATAATTTCACTGCCATATTCTTTTTTAAATGAGCAAAAGTAGTTTAGTATCCAATTTTCAACCTTTCAACATTTCCAATCTGCAACATATAACAAAACGGCATAAAAGAGCAAAATATTGATAATTGGAGGGACCAGTTACATAGGAAAGTTCATAGTATAGTCGAGGCAAGTGCAAGGCCAGACATCCGACCTTCGCATTTGTCCGCGAATCCACCATCGCTTCTAAGGCCGACCTCGTCAACGAATTCAAAAACTTTGATGTCAATTTTATCAATGTTAGCATTCTCAATTTCTCTGTGTCACTTTTCTAATTGACGATCCAACATTAACCTAATTGGCAATACATTTCTAGTTGACATAGTAAACATCATTATACAAACAACAAAGATATCTAAATCAACAATTGAGCTAAAATGTACATCAAGATAAAAGCATGTGAACTTACAAACATAATGTATTTAACCATTGTAAGAAAATTTACACAAATCCTCAACCAACATAAATGAAGAATATACTTTTAGACCAAAACCCTAAAAAAAGAACAAAATTAAGTATCCTCAAAATTGTTTTCCCACAAAAGAAAAGATTCAACCTGACAATCAACAATAAAAATTAAACAATAACGACAACAAAATCAAAGCAAACCCCTAAAATTAATCTTAGAACATAAGAAAAGGTTAAGCCCAAAAAACTAAGAATTAGAGGGGGCAATCAAAATAAAGAAACAAAATCAAAGACATTTGTACCATGTAATTTGTGAAAATCAAGAGCAAATTCAAGCATGTAAGTAAATGAGATTTGAGAATGGAGTACAATAGAATTCCTTAATTAGCTAAAAAGAGGGGAAAATAAGTGAAGGTGAAAGGGAAACAACGTAAGAAGAAATAAAAGTAAGAGAGTATAAATAAAGGGACAAATGTACCCTTACTAAACAACATAGAAGTATTGTTTGTGCATCTCTCATCAACCGTTAGATCAACATGTTTAATGGATCGGATGGGTTCTCATGGTTCTCACCTAAGGGTATATATATATATATATATATATATATATATATATATATATATATATATATATATATATATATATATATATATATATATATAGAATCGTGGATCCTGTACGAACTAAATTACGGTGCGAACTGTACGAACTCAATAATAGCCTTATATTAAACTAGATCTATGGTCCCCATTAACACCTCCAATTACCCCGACTCTTCCCACAGTCCCACACAATTATAGATTACCCCCATCTCCTTCATTAACCTCTCGCATCCCTAAACCATCCTAACCTGTCGGCGCCGACAACCTCGCCGGAGCAAGCCGCACGTGTTACCTGCAACGGACAATATCACTCAAACATACCACCACGAACTTCTTTTCTATTCACGCAAACCACCACCTGTCACAACATAGTGGTGGATCTCGCTGTCCACATCACCGGCGACATGTTTTCCGGTCGATAGTTGTTAGAAATCGTATTGCCGGCATTACAGCGATGACACCACAAGGTACGATTTTCCAATGTAACACTTCAATTTTTGTCGATCTAGAATACAAATAAGAAACTTAAAATAAATTTCGGTGTTCTCCCCGGTTACTCGACAAATTACCCTTTGTAATTGATGGTGTGTGGCTTGGGAGTGTTTGTTGGGGAGAAAAAGAAGAGAGAAATGTGCCATTGTCGAAGATGAATCAGCGATGATCGGACTAATAATGTGGTGGAGCGGCTCGCCGTTGTCAGGAAGGTTCTGGTGGTTAATACGGTGGCAACGATTGAAATGGTGGGTGTGGTGTTCGTTTAGGGTGCGTGATGGTACTGGTGTCGTATTAGTTGGTGGTGGTAGCCGGTAGGGGTGGTGTAGGTGGTGGTTCATAGTTTGGGCCGTTCGGGGTGGATACATGAAGTATATTTATGGGATACATGTATGAATACGGCTAGATACATTTATGATTTATGTTTCTAGCAGTACTGATAAGTGTATCCGGCAGTATTAATTTGTGTATCTGGGTAGTTCTACGATTTGTACATTTGTTTTTCGTAGCTATTCACTTGGTATTGTTGGTGGTTAATGGGTTAGGGAGTGGTATTGTCGGTGGTTAGTGTTATTGTAGGTATTTAATGGATGGGTGTGGTGGTAGGCGGCATTGGTGGTGGTGGTGGTTGTGACAGCAACGGTGTTGGTGGGTTCTGGTATGGTTGTGGGCTTGGTTGATCATGGTGGAGTGGTGGATACATAAAATACCAGGCCACATGGTATCTCACTATGGAGGATATGATGAACCACCTCGGCAATCCATTGGGCGAGACTAGAATTCTGCCGAGCTACTGACCAAAGATGCTCACTTCTACTAGACTTGGTGTAATACCCCGTATTTTATATAATCGATTAAACGGATATTATTATATACTAGTTATTATACATTTTATATTGGTTGCATCGTAATATCGTGAATGTTATTAAGTCGGGTCTATATCGTATATGTTGAGTCGGGCTACATCACATTTTGTCTTTTGGGTCAAGAATCGTATCACCCATTTACCCATCTACATTTACCCAACTACCATACCCGTTTAACCCATTTGCCTTACTCGGAACATGTAACGACCATTTACCCTAAACCTAATTTAAGAGCCGCTCTCCCTCTCCCCTCTTTTCATTTTGATCATTCATAAAACCATTTCTAAACCTAGAGAGAGGGAGAGGAAGAACAATTGTCGAGCCTTTCATTTGATTGAAGATTTCTCATCGATTCCAACCAAATTCGATTTCCCTGTTTGTAAGTCGATTTCATTCCATTGTTTATACTGTTTTAAAGTGTTCGTCTTCAAAAAGTTTGAAAAGAGAGTCCTATTTATTTGATGTCTAGTTTATGCATATAAAATCTCGTAGTCAAATTATTTATGGTTTAACCTAGGTGATTTATTTATGAACATGTCGCTGAAAAGTCCGCGAATCTGATTTGGTTGTGGAAAATAATTTGAAACCCTAATTTTTAAGTCGATTCAGTTATGAGGCTTCTTCATAAATCATCTTTGTATAGTCTAGATGATAATAGGATTTGGAATTACTGCAAAATAATGTTTTAAACTCGTTTTATGAATCAATACTTTTTATGCGACGGTTTCTGTCAGTTTTTCGAAATCAGTCTGGAAACCCTTGATAAGTTTGGAATTTGAGAAAAACACGTTAGATATAATTTGTAGATAAGACTCATGGGGTTCCAATCCAATTGGCCTTGTATCAATTTGATTTTTCTGGAATTAGTTATGTATTTTATTCCGAGTCTGTCATGTGCTGGAAAATCAGGAAAAATCGTGTTTGTTCTTTAAGTTGATATTCCTATTAAGTTATGATGAGTCTAGGTTATGTGCATGATTATTTGATTGAGTAGGTGGTAATTATACATAATTATGTTATGTAGGTGATGGATATGTGAAGGATCATAATTGATTGCTTGTGTGCTTGGATTGCGAAAAGGTAGGGAAATACACTTGACTTATCAGCGTTGTTCTTAAATTGTGTTGACTGGTTGTGTTTCATATGACCAAGCTGTGAACGTTGACTTGTTTCGTGGTTGTTGATTTATGTTATGATTCATATACTGGAATGTGGTTGACTGAACTGATCGTGTTGAGTATGTTATCACAACATTTTGGTAGCTGGCATGATTTCATTCATTGATATACATATTGTGTTGCATTGATTACTGTTGAGCATTGCATATGCATTGGAGTTGGAGGATGTTGTGGTGATGTGGTGTGGTGATGATGATGTTGTGATAAGGCCCAGGCGGGTTCTGCAGGACTTGCCCTGGTGTCCTCATTGCAAGAGCCGGCGGATCGGCTACGGTCGATATATAGTCTACCGGGATCGGTATGGTGGGTTGTACGGTTATGAGATATGAGTTGAGATGGAGATGGAGGTGACGGAGGAGCATGCATATCATATTTTGTTGTTGCATTGTATTCCCTACTCAACCTCGTGGTTGACCCTGTGTATTCGTGAACACCTGTGACGATCCAAATATTGGGGAACAGACTTGACAGGTTTATGAGATAGGATGGGAGCTTGATGGGCGTGAGACACTGGATCAGAAGACTTAGTAGCTAGATCATTATTTAGAAGACCTTCACTTTTATTTATGCTAGTTCTTTGTAATTTGATGTAAAAGAGGTTTTGTAACAATTAAGTTAAAGTAATTATATAATCTGCCTTGGAGTTTAATTTGTTATTCACTACCTCGGGAAACCGAGATGGTAACAGTCCGGTTTATTAGGGAATGTCTTGCTAAAGGCTCCTTCGTAAATCGGGGTGTTACAAAGTGGTATCAGAGCGAACGATCCTCAGGCCTAAACCAATGAACTCAATGAACGTAGGAAGTGTCTAAATAAAATGAACCCCTGGGGAGGAACTGTTAGGAGCTCACAGTGCGGTTAAGAAGGCGCCCTTAATACGTGCTCTTTTGCCCTCTCGCCAACCAGGTAACCCGAGATAAATTGAGTGAATGGGGTAGTTAGAAGAAAAACCTTGGATATAATCGAGTTGATGTATACCTTGAGACCCATATATTCTAACCATTCTGCAGGACAACGTTACGGTAAGTATTTTGTATGAATGATGACGTGATCATATGATGTTGTGGAGATGAGAAATAAATTTTCGTGTTCAGGTTGATAATCAATGAAGTGTTGGATTGTGGTAATCGTGAGCGTGAAAATAATTGCGAATTAATGATATTTATCTGGATGGATGTTGAATGACGTGTTGATAGTGCTATTATGTCTAGCGATATGCGGTTATGTGATCCCGAAGCCATGCTAGTATAGTATTGTGATAGTAATCAGAAACACTATTGAATTGCATGTTTCTAGTCATAGCAATCGTGATTTAGATGTAAGGACTAGATCGAGATGCGAAGGGATTCTATGGGATAGATGTTTACGTAAGTACAAAGTGTGAGATTTAAGTTGGGATGGGTTAGTATACATAGTATGTTCATAAGAGCTTGTAACATAGTAAAGAATGACCTAGTGCTGAAACTCGATTTGTTTGATTTTACTCTTTAATTGACCTTACTACCATTTTTTTTCTGTTTATTACCTATGGATGAAAATTTTATGAGAGATAGCCTAGTGCGTTAGTATTTATTTGGCGTTGGTTTCATGCTTATAGGATATACGGATTAGGAGTAATAAATATTTTAGTGGGCTGTGGTCAGGAAGTTCCTGTGCAGTGATGTTTTGATCAACGATTTTGTAAAAATTTTCATTTAAATTGTATTAATAATTTTTGCATAACTCCAACTCCATCGACCAGAAGATTCGCATATGTTTTCAAATTGATGAGCCACGAAAATTCTTGATGTCTCTATATTAAATGGTAAGTTTTGCAAACTGACCCAAGGTTCAGACCAATTGCTGTCACATACTTGTTTGGACCAACTGAGTTGTAAAATTCTTTAAAAATAGGATTCTTGTGCTTTAGACCTAATTCTTTTTCCCCTGTATTTGTAACTCTCCGTATTTTATAAAGGTAATATGAATCAAGTTTTAATCGAACGGTTATTTGTTCGTGGTCTTTGGAAGTTACAACGTGAATCATGACTTGTAAAATGTGCGTTCTATGTTGAGTTTTCATACAATTGTTTGGTTATTTCATGAGCCTTATTAATGTGACCTTATAATGTTTTTATATGATGATAGTAGCACGCATGTTCAGTAGATATGTATCTTAACAAGTGATAAAATTAAAGTTTAGTTGATAACATTTTTGGCATGATAGTATGAGTGAAATTGAATAGCTTAATTTGATTCGTAATCGAGGGTGAAATATTTTATACGAGTCCAGTTGTTTGCCTATTTTATATATGTTTGACATGTTGTAATATCTCTGGTGTGTTCATCATATTTGTATAGTGGTCGGATATATATAAATATAAAACTATATTGTCATATCTTGGTAAAGTTGGTGGCGTTAAATGTTAACT
This sequence comes from Silene latifolia, assembly GCF_048544455.1. Classification (NCBI taxonomy): domain Eukaryota; kingdom Viridiplantae; phylum Streptophyta; class Magnoliopsida; order Caryophyllales; family Caryophyllaceae; genus Silene; species Silene latifolia. The sequence goes on along the minus strand of NC_133538.1, from coordinate 304,993,383 downwards.
TGATTGTTCTAATATACCCGCATGAATATTTATAATAATTATGTTTAAATGTTTACACATGGATGGTAGTAATGAGTATGTCTAAATGTTCACACTTGTAGTATGCCATCTGAGTTCTAATGTCCTTAATGTGAGTTTGTGTGCCCATAGTTATATTTAAGACCTTCATCGCATTAAATTATTTCAGTTGAACCTAAACCTATGACATGATAACAAACAGTGTTGTTATTCCTTATTGGATATGCTCGTTATTATACTATCATAAAATGCTAAAGTGATTCTTGTAGCCGTATGGGCGTGATATAAAGGAAACTGTTTGATATAGCACGACATTTGACATACCTATATTCTCGAGTCGTTGCTATCAATTATATTCTAATGAAGAGTGCTTATGATAACTATGTTAGCAATTATAATTGGATAACCCTTTGATGATTCACATGATATGCGTTGGTTTAAATGATAGTCGTTATAGTTACGTTTAATTGAGCCTACGAGTTGCCTAATTATTTAAATCGCGCAAATCAGAGAAGTTGTTCGAGTTGCTAATCTTTTATCATAGATAATGTTCTACAAAGTATATGATAGCAAATGTATATGTTTAAGCTATTTATGCGATATCTTTTGTTTTGCTGAAAATGAGTTATACTAAGTTGCTGGACACAATTGAATGATATGGTTGCTAAAATGTTAAACACATGTGTGATATGGGAGTAATGTTGTTGTTGTCATGGATCATATGTTGTTACTTTTATTGGGAAATATGTTTTCAGAATTGATATCGTGCAAACAATTTTGATAATTTAAAATATATGAATTATGAGTATGTTGTTGATTGTTTAAATTCATCGGCCTAATTCGTGACCTAAACCAGTGAGTGAGTAAATGGTTGTATGGACATGTCAATAAGATCATGTGATTGTGGTGGATAGTAGTGGTAGATCTATTTTCTGTGATATGTTTACAAATGTGAGAAGTTTCTTAAATCGTCTTGTTATTTTTTTTACCCTTCTATATGATGGTGAAAATTTTATGTGTGATAACATTCTGATTTAGCCTTTCAATGCTTTAGTTTCATGCTAATATGAATTATATTTTGAGAGAAATAAATATTTTAGTTGACAGTGGTCAGATTGTTACTACACGGTTCTGTTTCGACCCATGTCTTCGAGAAAGAAACCATTTAAAACGTGTTTATTGTTTATGCATAATTCCAACTCCACTGTTTAGAAGATTCATTCGCGTTTTCAAAATGATAAGCCACGTAAAATCTTAGCGAGTCGTTATTTAATAGTGATTTTTGCAAGTTGCCCAATTTTCTGTCTAATTGCTGTAAAGTTTTGTTCCAATCAACTGAGTTGTAAAATTTGTTATAAATAAATTCCCTAAGCTTTGCAATTGATTCTCTTTCCTATGATTAGTTAATTCATTATATTTCCTAAAAACGATAATAGTTCGCAAAATAGCTAAGCGGTTATTTAATTATGAATTTTGAAAGTTGTTGCATGATGTTTGATTGTTGAAATTGTAAGTTATGTGAGTTTCATATAAAAGTTTAATCAAATATGAATTATGTGATGTAACCATGTAATACTCTGATATGAATTTTGTTGCATGAACGGTAGGCATATGATATGAGAATGAACCTTGTTATATGATAATATAATCTTATTTGTTTCGGTGGGTTTTATGTAGAGTAGTCTCAATTATACAAACGCTATTACATTGCTTGAATTTTGCCTAGTGTCTTTCTCTAAACCTGATTTACAGAAATATGGATTTTACTTCTATGATATGTTTACTGATATGAAATATTTTAATTCGTCAAGTATGAAATATGAGTTAGTTGATTGTCTACATTGATGTAAACGTGTTAATTTGGTGTCAAAACATCCAAGTATTTGTTACCTTGATTTTGTGTAATGCGTAGCATGAAATGGACAAGTGTGTTTTGTTGCTTGAAAGGTCGGATGCTAGTTGCCAGTATAGAGTAATTAGCTTATCAGATGATTTGTGTCTATTGTTTCAGTAATCTTCTTAAACATTGGACGTGGAATTTTATAATGGGGTTACGGGGACGTAACCATGTTTTAAGGAGGATAGGATTGTAAAATCTTGATGGTTTACGATCTGGCTAAGCGAAGATGTTATGATTGGTCGATCGAGATTTGACCATGCATGGAGTCTGCTGTTTTAATTTGTTATTATTCGGTCAATGTTGTGATTCTTTAAGTGCCACATACTTACCCTGCTCAACTTTGGGGACAAAGTTTCTTAAGGGGGATAGAATATAACACTTCGCGTTTTAGAGCTTATGTATATGTACTACTTGTGTTTGTCTTATGCTTGTGGATGTTTGGTTATCATTACGGGGTGGCGAACTTCGGGACGAAGTTCATTTTAAGGAGGGAAGACTGTAATACCCCGTATTTTATATAATCGATTAAACGGATATTATTATATACTAGTTATTATACATTTTATATTGGTTGCATCGTAATATCGTGAATGTTATTAAGTCGGGTCTATATCGTATATGTTGAGTCGGGCTACATCACATTTTGTCTTTTGGGTCAAGAATCGTATCACCCATTTACCCATCTACATTTACCCAACTACCATACCCGTTTAACCCATTTGCCTTACTCGGAACATGTAACGACCATTTACCCTAAACCTAATTTAAGAGCCGCTCTCCCTCTCCCCTCTTTTCATTTTGATCATTCATAAAACCATTTCTAAACCTAGAGAGAGGGAGAGGAAGAACAATTGTCGAGCCTTTCATTTGATTGAAGATTTCTCATCGATTCCAACCAAATTCGATTTCCCTGTTTGTAAGTCGATTTCATTCCATTGTTTATACTGTTTTAAAGTGTTCGTCTTCAAAAAGTTTGAAACGAGAGTCCTATTTATTTGATGTCTAGTTTATGCATATAAAATCTCGTAGTCAAATTATTTATGGTTTATCCTAGGTGATTTATTTATGAACATGTCGCTGAAAAGTCCGCGAATCTGATTTGGTTGTGGAAAATAATTTGAAACCCTAATTTTTAAGTCGATTCAGTTATGAGGCTTCTTCATAAATCATCTTTGTATAGTCTAGATGATAATAGGATTTGGAATTACTGCAAAATAATGTTTTAAACTCGTTTTATGAATCAATACTTTTTATGCGACGGTTTCTGTCAGTTTTTCGAAATCAGTCTGGAAACCCTTGATAAGTTTGGAATTTGAGAAAAACACGTTAGATATAATTTGTAGATAAGACTCATGGGGTTCCAATCCAATTGGCCTTGTATCAATTTGATTTTTCTGGAATTAGTTATGTATTTTATTCCGAGTCTGTCATGTGCTGGAAAATCAGGAAAAATCGTGTTTGTTCTTTAAGTTGATATTCCTATTAAGTTATGATGAGTCTAGGTTATGTGCATGATTATTTGATTGAGTAGGTGGTAATTATACATAATTATGTTATGTAGGTGATGGATATGTGAAGGATCATAATTGATTGCTTGTGTGCTTGGATTGCGAAAAGGTAGGGAAATACACTTGACTTATCAGCGTTGTTCTTAAATTGTGTTGATTTGGTTGTGTTTCATATGACCAAGTCAGAACGTTGACTTGTTTAAGTGGTTGTTGATTTATGTTATGATTCATATCTTTGGAATGTGGTTGATCAATGATCGTGTTGAGTATGTTATCACAACATTTTGGTAGGTGCATGATTTCATTCATTGATATACATATTGTGTTGCATTGATTCTTGTTGAGCATTGCATATGCATTGGAGTTGGAGGATGTTGTGGTGATGTGGTGTGGTGATGATGATGTTGTGATAAGGCCCAAGTGGGTTCTGACTTGCCTGTGTCCTCAACAAGAAATGGGAGATCGGCTACTGATCGATATATAGTCTCTGGGGATCGGTATGGGTCAAGGTTGTACGGGTTATGAGATATGAGTTGAGATGGAGATGGAGGTGACGGAGGAGCATGCATATCATATTTTGTTGTTGCATTGTATTCCCTACTCAACCTCGTTGTTGACCCTGTGTATTCGTGAACACCTGTGACGATCCAAATATTGGGAGCAGACTTGACAGGTTTATGAGATAGGATGGGAGCTTGATGGGCGTGAGACACTGGATCAGAAGACTTAGTAGCTAGATCATTATTTAGAAGACCTTCACTTTTATTTATACTAGTTCTTTGTAATTTGATGTAAAAGAGGTTTTGTAACAATTAAGTTAAAGTAATTATATAATCTGCCTTGGAGTTTAATTTGTTATTCACTACCTCGGGAAACCGAGATGGTAACAGTCCGGTTTATTAGGGAATGTCTTGCTAAAGGCTCCTTCGTAAATCGGGGTGTTACACTTGGGCTCTCACCTTTGTCAATTTTATAATTGCCAGTGATCAAATTTGGACAAACAAGTGAAAATTAAACTAAACTAATCCGCTGCAAGTTAAGATGAGGTGAATCGATTACCGATGTGAAATTAGTAAACTACCTACAAAACCGGGCCTTGTTTAAGTTGTTTCCGAGCAATAGGGAGGACCTCCAGAACGTTGTCGCAGTTGGTCTGGATCTCAGGAATGAGGTAAATACTTACATAATGATCTCATATCTAAAGATAATTATCACTAATTCAATTAAGTACATCCAAATATTTTGAATTTCTATGTTGTTAATGTTATTGCGGTTTATGATAGTTTGTTTAAGCTCTAGGTTAAGGATGAATCAAGTTACATTAGTCTATTGTATTATTCTAAACTAACATTCATATTGATCCAAAGGCTTGGTCGTGTATATGCTGATAATAGCATTGAATCGCCGGTATGCCAGTCCACTTGCCTTTTTTATTTATGTCTGGATAGTCCTAAGTAGCTATGGTAAAGCATGGTACATTAATACACGGTGAGTGATGACCAATGTGGCACACATAGTTTGTCATTTTGAATCTGATCAAGTTAGGATTGACATAGTGAGACGGTATGTCAAGATTAGTTTTAGTGAAGACGAGAGCTCATCTTGAAGTGATTACTATTTTGTAGCTGACAGTTTCCCTGATTATTCTATAGCTTTACCTAGCAGGACTGGATTTTAACTGTCATGGATGTTTGTGAAGTGTTTATATCAGTGTTTAGTGTGAGATATAGGTACTTAATACGGAGTAAAACAGAAGGGTCCGAGTAACATACGGAGTATGTTTTATTTTGAATTTGAGGGAAGACCAAAGATTTAGGCACAAATGTTATTGCCAGGTGGTAGAGTGATCCGGCGCATGGATCGATATCTATTAGCCATATGTATAGGTACAAATAGACGAAATAAGTCGGAGACGGAGATAATAAAGTAAAAGACAGGACATGATGAACCACCTCTGCAGTCAATTGGTGAAATTAGGATTCTGCTGAGCTACTGACCAAAGGTGCTCACTTCTTCTAGCCTTAGCTCTCACCTTTGTCAATTTTGGTAATTGTCAATGATCAAATTTGGACAAAAAAGTGAAAATTGAAAGCAATATACCTTTGTCAATTTTGGTAATTGTCAGAATCATATTTCTAAATTAACCTTACATTAGTGTGATGTTCATGACCTAGTTATGGGGTTGCAAAGCCACTACCAATGCTGGTTTTGCAGACTGGTTTATGCTTCAACACATTCCAAGATATGTAAACTCCTGAAAGACGGCATCTAAGTCAGAATCACATTGTACAAGTATATTTATCTGGCGGGTTTTATGCTTCAACACATTCCAAGATATTGGCGAAGAGATATGTAAAGACCTCAAACTTGAGCTTAGGACGAAAGCGCGATTACTTTTTTTTAGTTATATTTATATTGTTGACTTTTACTATTGAAACAATCCCTCTATATTTCTGACGGGAAAGAAATAAGAGAGGCGTGGTCATATCGAGAAAATATATTTGACCGTCTAAGCCATCAGTTTTGGAATTGACTGATAATCAAGATCTCTGAAGCCAAATTGGTATTAAGGAATGTTTTGATTTTCATGTAAAGAGGATAGACAGTAGAAAGGGGTATGCCTACATCGCTGTTGAAATCAGCATGAATAATCGTCTCTGTCGTTTCACTTTTTTGATCAAATTGCGATTATATTGTCTTCTGTAAGTCTGTAGGATGACAAAGGTGGTCATAAAACTGGCACATATGTGCATTGGCCAAGGCACGATACCTGCTCCGGAAGGAATGAAAGTATCGTGTTTTCACAGGTGAGCTGTGGTATTGAGACATTGTTTAAGCAGCTCTGGTGTATATTGACTACCTTTAGAATGTTAACACACTCATGGGTTTGACAATGAAACTTTAATTGTTGGTCTTATACCTTGGTTAGTAGGTAGCTAGCCTAATTTGGTCTTTAGAGGAGTTGTTTTTCTATCAAGCTTATTTTTTCAGATTGTTGAGGGACTGGAGCAGCACACATGAACTGAAGCTCTAGTGTATTCGAAGTTCAAAGGAACATTTCTAGTCGCTTAATGCGATTCCTATTTGCATGGTTGTTAGACGTGTTGGAGTTTTGCTGGTCAGACTGGTGAAGGAGAATATAATATGACGTGGACTGCAATAGAAAGATTATTGAATGCAACTATGCAATTTGCAGATTAAGGAATGTTCCTGTGCACATTGCAAGTTATAGCATTGTTTCCAATTAGACTATGAATATGTTCAAAGTCTATTAGATATCAAGAAGGTTAGTTGTAGGGGCATGTTTTTCCTATTAAAAGATTGTTTTGGTTTTCCTTAGATTGTATTTAGTTTTGGGGTTGGTTTATGTTTTTTTTTAATCTTTAGTAGAATTGAATTTTGTATGAATGGTGTAATTTTGTTATTAATGGAATTTCCTACTTTTTACAAAAGAAAGAGAATATTGCTTACTTACAATTATGGCATGTATAAAACGGTAGTTATCAACATATTTGGCGATGCAAAAAACGCCAAATTATGCTATGAATATGCTAAAAGCCATATTAGCCAAGCACACTAACGAAGGCGCTGGAATATGTTAAAAGCCATATTATGGTTGTCTAAAGGTAGACAATATAAAGTTAAATTCAGTGCTAAGTGTATGAATGGAACTGTTTGGAAATTATTTAAATGACAGGCTCTCTTAAAAAGAGATGACCAAACAATCTTTATTACTCCTTATTAAGTCCTTAAGAACCTTTAGCCAAGCATAATATGATTAGATCACTCATTTACCTCATTTAGATACATACATTTACATTTTTAGATACACTCATTTAACTTGCTAGACATCGACATTTACCTTTCTAAATACACGTCTATGTCATGCTACATTCATTTAAATAGCTAGATACATAATTTTTAGTTACTAGACACATACCCGTAGCTTTCTAGATACGTAATAAGGGAAATGGTTTAGGGTTGCGTGGGCCGCCTAATCCAACCATAAACCCTTCCCGTCCTAAATTTAGGATACCCGCCCCCCCATTATGATCTCGTTCCCCCTCGGAAAGGATACCTTAGAAAGGATTTAAGGATCACCTTTAACTTGCTACACACATACTTTTAGCTAGTTAGATACACACTTTTAAATTATTAGATTCACACTTTTAACTTGCTAAATAAACTCCTTTAAGTTACTAGATGCATACCTTTAGCTAAATAAATACTCTTCATTTAAGTTATTAGATACATACCTTTATTTTGCTAGATATACTCATTTAAGTTACTAAATACATACCTTAAGCTAGGTAGATACACTCTTTTAATTTGTTAGATACAACCCTTTAGTTTGCTGGATACACTCCTTTAAATTACTAGATATATACCTTTACATAGCTAGATACACTCTTTTAAGTTACTAGATACATACCTTTAGCTAGTTAGACACTTCTTTACCTTGCTAGATACATACATCTACCTTTCTAGATACACTCCTTTAAGTTACTAGATACATACATTTAGCTAGCTAGATCCACTCGAGTTATTATACTATTTTTCCCTTTAAACTAAAATGAGGATATTCATTTTATGTTTAATATTTTATTCATTTTCTATATAACAGTGAAGGTGGGGATACCAGAGTTTTTGAGAGGGATTGCGAATGGAGTCAGAGGCTCATGTGGAAAAACTCGAGTCAGAATTTGGAGACCTTCAAAAGTTGCTTGTCGTTCACACACTTAAGCTCAAGAAGCTTTGAATTTCCTTGAAATCATGTGAGCATTTTACATTTAACATCATTCTCTTGGTTTTCAAACCTGCTGAAACTCATGCTTCATAGAAACCTCCAAACAGTCCAATGTTCCAAGTGTGTTTGATACTCAATTTATCGACTCATGTAATTCAATAAGAAGATTCTCGTTGGTTACTTCCTTTAGTATATTCTTTATTCTTTTGTTACAATATTTGGTTTATTGTGCTCTTCTGTAACCATGTTTTATTTGCTTAACAGCGGAAACTGATTTTGAAGTATGCCTAAAAATAGAGAGTAGGTCTCTGGAGGCCGCGAGCTGATCAAGTGAAAGTCTAGCTCTTCTCGCCTACGGCAAAAACCTCTACTTCATAAAAGGTCATCCTTCATCTCGGTTGGTATGGTTCCTGTGCAGTCCAAGTTTATGTGGTGCTACCTTTCTTAGTTAATGTGCTGCTCTTCGAGAACAGAAACTTGGTTGCATTTAATTTAATCTAGTTCAGAACTTTTTTAATGAAAATTTTTATTTCTGTGCTGCTACACATACTGACATTTAATTGGAAATCATCTGAAATAATTACAAATTTATGTTTATACAGGGAGTGTAAACCTCAAATGTGTGTTTGTACAGGGAGTGTCAAATTGCCAAATGGAGCTCGGGTTTGGATCCACTCGTGTTCAATATTAACTAGCAACGACTCTTCTTGAGTGTAATTCAGGTCGGTCTTAGGCATATCAAGGGTTACCATCAAGGCCTCAGATACACATGGCACCGCTACCAGATACATGAAGGAAAAGTAGATCTTATATACTAACATACTCATATATGTTTTATTTTAATTTGTCATAAAATTAAATGGTGGAACTTATGCATGCAAACATTAAAACAATATAAAGAAGAAACCATCATCTTACATTGTGATTTTCGGATATATGGGCACAAGTGAGTTCTCCTACTCACTTGTTCTTGAGCTCTCCAAATGGAAGAACAAGGATTCAAATATAGAATCCATCCCAAAAGCATATACCCAAAGAATCTCTTAATAACCAATATTATTTAGATCTAGTAATAATATTAGTTTTACTATAAAATTGACACAATATAAATTGTAATTTTACTCTTGAATATTTCGGTCAAGAGAGGAGATTATGTGAGTTTTTATTTCTCTAGATTTCACAAGATGTAGAGAAGGATACATTTCTTACACTAGAAAAATGTATATGTAAAAATGATGAAAATTGAAAAGAAAAACTCTCTTTTCTTTTATCATATGGTTGGCCGAAATTGGCTTGGGTAGGATGCCCAATATCTTTTGTTTTTGCTCTTCTCAAAAGCTTAGGCTTGCAAGGCTAGTAGGTAGTCCTAAATAATTATGTTTTCCACTAATATGAAAACACAATATTAACCCAATACTCCCTCTAATTTCGGCACTTTCATAATAAAATGGATGGTCCATTTTATTTTGTCATTTGTCAATTTTGTCACATGTAACATGTTACATGACATGTCACAATGTAATGTATTTTTAACATACTAAAAATCAACATACTCATAAAATATGTCATTTACAAAATTGACTAGTAATTCGTAATTACTCGTGCCAAAATGTTTCCAAATTATAAATTACAACATTCTCAGTATTTATAATGATTTATTCATTCCGATTCAATTGTTTACTAGAAACAATAATTTCATCTAAGCAATGAAATAATTCGATTACTTAGACCGTGTCTCATTTAATCATATTTACTATAAGATACGTAAATTATACTCACAAAATCATCCGTCAATTTTAAGCAATTTAATTAACTCGTATCGGTATACGATTAATTAAATAATCAATTAAGAGTATTTCCCTATAGGTATGACCTAAGGGGATCAACTGATCACCACCACCGCACGACATAAAGAATGTCAAACTCTAGTCGACCAATCATTACCGATATGTGTGGACCAAATGATTGTAAAAATTACATCCCACATGTATTCTTAAAATGAGATTTAATAATGATATTTAAATCATGTGATCGCACTATTGTTGAGGACACATTTCCCAACAATCTCCCACTTGTCCTCGACACGTGTGCGTCACCAATTCTCTTGTCCTATTACTATCCCCCACTCAATGCAAGGTGTCTTTCAGGTCGTACTTGCAAGTGATCATATCGAGAGTGGTTTCCTCGATCTAGAGAATAACTGATTGACCGGATTTATCTATCATAGATACCTTCCGAGCGTGGCCACGCATTTCGATTCATTACTCCTCGAGTGGCCCCGAGATATTGTTTTAACCCGACAAGGGGTGGACAATTCCTATCGCACTCATTCCCTTCGACTAGCCACAGCCATCATAACCCAAAATATGCCCATTTGACCCCATTTACGAAGGTCGTAGTAACACAAATCAAAGTTAATCTGAAACTGTGCCATCTTATGTGAATAGTCTTTAGTCAAAAGAATCGACTCATTAGAATACTATAGTAGCTCTCGCCACGACCAGGCTATATAAATTTCCAGAACTCTATAAGCGGTCATAAGGCCCGACAAAATGTTCCTAACAATCTGCGTATGTGATCGACTAGTCATCTCACATGACTGTATGGCACTTGAACTTGCCATCAATCGCATCACACTCTAGTCACTTCGAGACGTCACCTCATACAAGTGACTATGGGCGAATACAATGCTAATCCGTGTTCACTTTAACGGGGTTCAATGTTGTCTCTACAACCCGTTTGGATGTAACAAAGTATAATAAAAGAGTTTTAAAGTAAAACTCGAACGACAAATGCGATTATCACATATGAATAGTCAATGCCTGATTACTATTTCATATTCTATAATCTAATTTGACCTTGTATGTAGTTGTTGATTTCAACTCAATTGAAATGACATGACTCATCATGTTTAACCTTTGAGAAGGCTTTGGTTAGTAGGTTTTATCAATTTCTTGTACCTTACTCAACCCTACTACATACTCGTTTTCCTTTGTAATTTATACATTTGCATTACAAAACTTTCTGAGTACGTGTCGAGATCCAATCAAGACATAGGCCCTTTAGCCCAAGAATGGCTCCCACTTTGTTTTCACAATTAATGTGGGACTCATCCTCTTGCACATCTCATGATTGCAAGTGTACTCAATTTCCGTTATAAATATCTCTCATTGTTCTTTATTGCCTAGAACGATTCTAGAAAATCTACTTCTTTATTAACATTGCCACAATGGTATCTTAACCATCCTAATGTGTTTTGATTATGGTTTTGTCGGAAACCATGCGCAATCTCAATTGTCAATTGTCACTTGTGTAACACCCTTACACAAAATTGCATCATAAACACTTTGCTTTACTTCCTTAATGCTTCTGCAAGCACTTAAGGGTAATCTTTATGGCTTACTAGGTAAAGATTACTTAAATTCGATTTTGAAAACAATTCATCATACTCAAAGCATATGAAGTGTTATACATCATTTCTTTTTAATTGATTCGGCAAATGAAGCAAATGGAATCAATCAAATATGTTCAATTTAATTGAACTAGTCATGAATCTTATCAACATAAGACTTCTTACTGACGCTAATATCATGTGGATTTATCTTCATAAATCCGGATATTCAAGATGTATTATAATACTCCAAAAGTCTTAAATCATTCTCAATGATCAATATGTCATCCACATATCGGACTAATTAAAAAAATTCCGTAACTCCCACTAAACTCCATGTATAAACACAACTTCTCGACTTATCGAGAAATGTTTTATCACATGATCAAAATGTTGATTCTAACTCATTGATGTCCTACTTAAGACCCTCTCTTAAGTTTCACATTATCTTAGGATTGCAAGAATCTACTAAACTCATGATATGTATTGAATACATTCCTTCTATTGAAGAAGTGGGTTTTAGATTCACTCGATATGTATTTCATAACCTCATAATGAAACACAATTCCTAAGAAGATCCAAATAGACTTAAGCATTTCAATTTGCGCAAAACCCTTTGCCACCAATCAAGCTTTGAAATATCTCTCTATTAGTGCAAAAATCTTTGTCACTAATCAAGCCTTTTATTTCGTATTTTCATGGCTCTAAGCCTTGTATTGAGTTGTGACTTAAACTCTCTTATATAAGTCATATGTTCATTACTTTCTAGAAGTAATCAACTTGAATCAAACAATTTCTTTTGTAAGTTATAAGCTCTTTACTTTCTTAAAAGTAACATGAATTCATCATTTTTAACAAGTGACGAATTTAACCTCCTAGGTTTTGAAGAAACAATGTCTTACACAAAACGTCTCATGTAGCCAAGAAAGACCAGTTTCTTGCGACATAACATTCCCTGTGGCATTCTTTGTGGCTCTTGAATAATTTCTCCCACTCTGTCTTCTAGAAATAAACTTGTATTTTAGAAAGACAGCTTCACGAGCCGCAAACCCGTCGTACTCGTGATAATTAAAAAGGGAAAAATGAGCATTTGTTTCTTGTGAAAACTTACAAACATGGTACCCTTACCATTTCATATCTCATATGATTCGATTTAGTGGAAAAATAATCTAGACAAAATGATAAAATCCCCAAAAGTATCAAGTAACTCAAAGTAACTTGATTGAAGTCCAAACCATATCGAATAGCGTTTAATTTCTTATCCATCCACACATTATTTCATAATGCGTGCTATGAGAGATTAACTTGTGATACTATATCACATTTCCTTTGGCTTATATCAAAGTCTTCACTTTGATAATCCCATCACGACTAAATCGCGATTCCTTGAACTCTTGAACTTCTTCAAAGATTTCTCTATTTACCTTATTAAGTGAACACACTAGTGTCAACTTAAATCGTTGGTAAAAGATGATGATCAACCTATTTTGGATTGATGATTTATAACCTCGATCTCCTTTTCAACCAAAAGGTACGAGATATCTTGCTTTGAATACAAGATACGCATATACCATTAACAATCTAATGGTTTCAAGAGTACTCGATAACTCTTTGCGTTCATCATTCAAAATTTGAGGTTTAATCTTGGGTTACCAATTTGAGTCTTGCATCATCTTCATGATATATCATTCTAGTTTGGTTTAGAATATAATCACCTTGATGATGGGCTAGCCATTCATCAAATCATGGTGTATAGGGTCACAAAAGTGAAACCTCTTTGTATCTTTAACAAATTGTATTCTTATTTAGAGTTTATGTACTTAATAGTCACAATTAAGTACAACTCCAAACCCGAAAACTAGATTTAGTACACAATGACTCTATCTCTTGACTTCATTGTTGCTAGTCGTCATATTCTAATCATCCCATGTATCAAACATAATGATGAAAACCACCACCGGTTTCTAATATTGACGAAGTAGTACTAGCAAAATTTATGTTTAATCAAATAAACATTTAAAGAAGAAGATCCCATTAGATGTCCCACAACTAACTTGTTGATTCTTCAATAATTTGGGGTAGTTTCCTTTCTCGTGTCCAACATTTAAGACAATGGAAACTTTATCGGTTGGGATTGATAGGTTTAGTATCGTCATTCTCAACATCTTTACCTTTAACATTACCTTGTATCAATTCCTTTATAATCTTTACTTCTTGAACCTCGTCCTCATCTTAACGGTTTAAGAGAATGCTCCCACTCATTTCAATGAGTCTTTGCTTTGAGAAGCAAAATTGAATTCATGAAGATTACTCTTCATTTGTTCGTTTTAGTCTTAAAACTTTCATTGAAGTGGTTGCGTTATTTTGGTCAATTACGAATTCTGAAAATCTAATCACCAAAACAATTTATCGCTTCAAGGTACTTAATTTAATTAAGCATATGTGAAACAATACATTGTAAGTAGACATGTTAGTCAAGAATCAAAAACCTGTTTGATAATGAATAACTTTAATCTATACTCTAAGAGATCCTTAGCAATGGTTTATTTGAGGTTTTAGAAGCAAATTCATATTTGTCTTTAGTTACGATGTTTTAATGGAGATTTGAATCAAAAATCGAAATGATATCGTATATGAATTGTGGTAAAGAAATAGAACAATATAATAACGGAATAGTGAAAACAAAACATTTATCGTTATATTAATACTTGTAAATAACAAGTAAAACATTTACATAGTGACCTCTACCCAACTATGATAAATGATTCCAAGACCCAAATTAATATTAACTTGGGCACGGGGTAGCCGATGAAACCCTTATCAATATAACTCGGTGGATTAACCTTTTAATCGATTCTACTTTTAGAACTCTTGGTCGATAAAATTACTTTAATGTTGATCTATAGCCCAAAACACATCAACAAGGGCACGGGGTAGCCGATGAAACCCTTATCAATAACTTATGTTGAGTTCAATCCAAATTTCGAATAAATGTGTCCATTATCCAAACCCACATTAACTTAGGCACGGGGTAGCCGATGAAACCCTCATCAACATGAATTCGGTGGATAGACATTTATCACCCACTTCCCTTACGTAACAAGGTTTGTACCCCGGGGTAGCCGAGTGCACTCCCTCGCGAAATAGGTTTTCATGGTTTCTACTATTTGGTAAGGCTATGTCTCAATTGTTTATTTTAGCGAGAGGTCATGTCAATTTATTATCTATCACGTTTTAAGTGAACTAAAGCGGTGAACTACGATAATTTTAATTGACACGGTCGATAAACTCGATGAAAGAAGATGCATGTTTTAGTTATGGCGATTTAGCGATGCATGCGACATAAAATAAAATGCAAGCATAAAAGTAAATAAATCCTAGTATGGCCTTTCCTAAAATAGAAAAACTATTTAACTATTACATATTCGGAAACCAACTCCATTGGTCCCTTGAACTTCGGTTGTGGCACGCATCTCGAGGTAACACCGTCTTTATGTATCGTCATTCTTGAAGAAATCCATCTTTGAGAACTCCGGAATGAATAAAATTACATAATAAATTACATAATTTCCTATTATACATTTGTAACTAAAATAAAATAAATCTATTAAATTACAAAACGGTGATACGAGATCACAATAAAATTACAACCGAATCGATATTCCCATACATTTCGGGAAATACCAATTAAATCTAAGGCCATACTAAGTAAAATTACATAATTCAAAAATTACATAAATTAAAATTATGACAATCATAAAGAAAATGCAGCATTATAATATGTTTGAACATGCTCAATTTTATGCTAAATCGCCTTTAATTAGCCAATATCGTATATTACTTTCGGTTTTTACGGTTTGCGTGATTTCAACATTTTACAATCACAAAAATTACATAAATTCATATTTATGCATAAGTTAATTACCCTAACCTCTTAGGACTCAAAATTTAGTCTTCACTAATAATTTGACCATAATTAACTCATATTTATAAAATTGTTCATTAATGGACTAAAATTTACAAAAATAAGCTATAAACTTCAAATAAACCACAAAATTTCAAATAAATTCAAAATTTGAAATTTAAACTCATGAACATTCTGGAAAAATACCATGACACTCATAATGTTTAAAAACTTAGGTTAAAAATTTCGAAATTTTTCGGAAAAACAATGTTGCGGTTTATCGATTTTTTTAATAAAAAAATCATAAAAACATGGAAAAATTATATTCATTAAATTTTCAATTTTAGATCTGAAAAAGATAATAAAATGAAACATTAGACGTTTTTCCTTAGTCATAGATTATGTTCTATTAATTTTTCACTAATAATGTCACTATTCATGCAATTTTTCTTCAAAAATCCATAAATCATGAAAAAAGACTTCTTTATAGCCAATTATTTTACACACATCTTGTAAAATTGCATGTGAAAACATATTAAATTTTTATGACCAGATTCGAAATTTATCTCATATTAACCTATTTTTCACTTAAATCCGATTTTTATTATGAAAAATCCATTTTTCGAGCATAAGAACTCATAAAATTATGAAAATTTCCAGATCATCTAAAAATAATATATGTGAAAACATATCCAAAAACCACTGGAAAATTCGAAGTTTAGCTAATTTTCGTCCAAAAATGACATTTTTATCATAAAAATCACATTTTAATGCCAATATTATATAAAATGAACAATAAAATCCATAAATTAACCAAAATATCCTAAATACATTTTAGGATCAGAAATTTTAACATGCAAAAATTAATTTTGTGATATATCATAATAACACAAATTATACAAGTTTTATATGTTAATCTTTATAACTCGGAAAAACTTTTAACCGATTTGCATGCAAACAACCATGGCTCTTGATACCGATTGAAGGAAAATTAGATCTTATATACTAAATACTCATATATGTTTTATTTTAATTTGTCATAAAATTAAATGGTGGAACTTATGCATGCAAACATTAAAACAATATAAAGAAGAAACCATCATCTTACATTGTGATTTTCGGATATATGGGCACAAGTGAGTTCTCCTACTCACTTGTTCTTGAGCTCTCCAAATGGAAGAACAAGGATTCAAATATAGAATCCATCCCAAAAGCATATACCCAAGGAATCTCTTAATAACCAATATTATTTAGATCTAGTAATAATATTAGTTTTACTATAAAATTGACACAATATAAATTGTAATTTTACTCTTGAATATTTCGGTCAAGAGAGGAGATTATGTGAGTTTTTATTTCTCTAGATTTCACAAGATGTAGAGAAGGATACATTTCTTACACTAGAAAAATGTATATGTAAAAATGATGAAAATTGAAAAGAAAAACTCTCTTTTCTTTTATCATATGGTTGGCCGAAATTGGCTTGGGTAGGATGCCCAATATCTTTTGTTTTTGCTCTTCTCAAAAGCTTAGGCTTGCAAGGCTAGTAGGTATTCTTTAATAATTATGTTTTCCACTAATATGAAAACACAATATTAACCCAATACTCCCTCTAATTTCGGCACTTTCATAATAAAATGGATGGTCCATTTTATTTTGTCATTTGTCAATTTTGTCACATGTGACATGTTACATGACATGTCACAATGTAATGTATTTTTAACATACTAAAAATCAACATACTCATAAAATATGTCATTTACAAAATTGACTAGTAATTCGTAATTACTCGTGCCAAAATGTTTCCAAATTATAAATTACAACATTCTGTATTTATAATGATTTATTCATTCCGATTCAATTGTTTCTGTAAACAATAATTTCATCTAAGCAATGAAATAATTCGATTACTTAGACCGTGTCTCATTTAATCATATTTACTATAAGATACGTAAATTATACTCACAAAATCATCCGTCAATTTTAAGCAATTTAATTAACTCGTATCGGTATACGATTAATTAAATAATCAATTAAGAGTATTTCCCTATAGGTATGACCTAAGGGGATCAATGATCACCACCGCCGCACGACGAATGTCAAACTCTAGTCAATCAATCATTACCGATATGTGTGGACCAGTTGACTGTAAAAAATTACATCCCACATGTATTCTTAAAATGAGATTTAATAATGATATTTAAATCATGTGATCGCACTATTGTTGAGGACACATTTCCCAACAATACACACTGTATTATTACTAGATACACAAATCAATTTGTGTATCCAATAATAATACTATGTGTATCCGGGCTGCTATTTAGCGTATCCCCGATCTAAAGATCAACTACAACCAGCCACCTGACTACCACCATCAGCACCAACTAACACTAACACCACCACCACCACTACACCTCATCACAAGACCACCAAAGACATACCTGAACTAACCCCACAACCAGCCCCGTCATCAGGCCCAACCACTTAAATCTGCACCAGAGACATAACCGGCAACCTTAGACCAAAACGAGGACATCACCTGTTACCAAAATACACGATCACGATCAGGCATCAGACGAACAAGGACGTCGCGGGTGGTCGTTGATGGTAGCTTCGTCAGTGGGGAGATTCTGTTAGGGTGAAACTCCAGTGAGAAAATTGGTTGTTTTTACAATTAATTTTTCGGATTTCTAATTCGTTTGTAGTAGATCTACAATTAAAATAACAATTTTTTGGAAGTTTAAACAAAGAAACTCGTCGGAGAATGAGATGCGATGGGAAGACGACTAATGGACGACGAGAGTATGGTGGAGTGAGTCGCAAGAGCGATGGATTGGGGCTTTGGGAGGAGGAAAAGCAAGGTCGTCGACAAAGTAATGGCCGGCGTCGGAGTACGTCAACGTTTCCGGCGTCGGAACATCGTAGAGGGAAAGCATATTGAAAGTTGAAAGTTAACGCTCGGAAACAAACGATAAAATGTCAGTATGTGTTGTGTGGTGGGCCTAGTAACTCTTCTTTTTGTTTGAGCACTTTTTTAGTTGGTTCGTACGGTTCGTACTGAACACTAGTTCGTACCTGAACCCGCCCATATATATATATATATATATATATATATATATATAGGAATGGGATCATATGAGTATACCTCATATATTTGAGGATTGAGGATTAATTCTGACCATCAGATCTAAGAGATCCAACGGCTTTAGATTGACGAACGACATTAAGGATGAGATAGTCATTTTGTTTGCTTATATAATCCACCCACACAAGTTTCTCCTTCATTTGTTACAGATTCATTTCTCTCTCTAACTTCTTTCTACCAAAAACTCTCTGATTTCCCTCAAACACTCGCGCATGACACACTCGTTGTTCGTCTTCGTTTTATCTTCTTCATCTCATTCCATTTTTCATCAACAAAATTTATTATTGTCTTGAAATCGCAATTTCAGGTTTGTTTCAGTTACTTCCTCTTTTAATTTTGTTAACAATTGATTGTTTAGGATGATAATCTTTTGTCGAATCGCTTTTTTCGATTCAATTTTGTTGTTCATTCTCAGTTTTATAGCAACTCATAGTGATTTTCGTGCTTCAACTGTTGTCTAGCTTAAATCTAGGTTTAATTTGGTTCTCATGTGATTTATTGGGTGCCTCGCTTATAAATCTAGGTTTAATTCGAACCTATTTCGAATGTGTTATAACTTTAGTATTTTTTGCCTGATTTATGTTCAATTGCACATGTTTCTATGATTTTTTCGATTTCGCTTCATATTTTCGATTATAATGTTTCATATTGTCCTGTAGTTATTTGATTGTAGTTTTCTTCAATCAGTTCCTATCTCTAATTTCCTAAATTATTTGCGCACAACTTGAATATTTTCGTCTTTTTGTTCTCCTCTTCATCTCCTCCAACTTTCAATCAACAACTTCATTATTTCCTGTTTGCAATATTGTATTTGTTTTCTATTTCCTTTTTATTTTTTAATTTGTGTTACACCTCTAATTTGTAAAATATCATAATTTACAACAATTTTTAATTTGTTAAATTGTAATTGTTGTTAATGTATTTTTCCTTTTTAGCTGATCATCGTTATTTCGTGAATTTAGAGTCAAGATCTCGGTGAGTCCATATATAGATTTGAGTCCGTGAGTTCATAAGTATCACAAGTTATACAAAACAATATCACGAAGAATACTAAATAATATCATGAAAATTAAGCACAAAAAAGGTCAAAGTGTTTTATATGATCTATTGATCGGTCGATTCAACGCCGACCACCTACCCTGGTAATAGTATTTTAACATTGTTAAGATAATTGAAAAAGGATATAAAATGCACATAACCACTTAGATGCCAAGAGTTATCAATAATTGAAAAAAGGTTGAAACAAATGCAGTACACGAGTATTATTGTTGTAGTAGCATTATACAAATAATAGTAGAACTATATCTAAAATCTCCTGTCTACCTAACTAAGTGTTATATGTACAACGAAAACATATGGTTCAAGTTGAAAAGGTGTAGCATTTACAAAGGAAGATAAGGATTGTTCATCACTTCATCCCCATTTTCAATCCGTCTTTGAATGCTTTTCTCAAAGACTCAATCAAATTAAAATGTGGTGTTTGTTTGAGCCCCGATGCTAGAATTGATTGGTGTGAAAATAAGTATGAGAAAAAGAAGTTAGTAATAGCGCGCAAGTGCTTCGTTGGTATGATATTGTATGCAAGATAACCTCGTGATATTGTTTAATATAACCTGTGATATTGTACCATGAACTCAAAAAGATAGGGTGGAGTCACATGATCCTAATTCTATATATATCACATTTCGTATGTAGAGATTTAATTCGTATCTCCTGTGATTTATTTGCGATCTTTCCTTAATCAATGTTTTAATCCGTATCTCATATGCTTTCATTATAAATTTACTAACTTTTCCTGATTTAGGTTTAATTGCAAGTGCTTATTATTATGGTGTTACAACTGTGTTATTCAAATGTTGTAGCTAAGCTTTATGCGCGTATTATTCTAATAGTGTAGTTGTGTCGTTATAATGGTAAAAATATGTTTCTCTTTGTCAATTGAATTTTTTGGATATGATTGTCAAGAAGAAGTGACATACTATCATTTTAATTGTTTTGTAGATTGATCTGTGATGAAAATACATTCATTTTGCAACTTCATTGGCAAACTAAAGGCAAGTACTGGTGGCTTGGATTTGGCCAGTAGAGAAATATTTAATGATGTCAATGCGGTCACGCTTCGCTCCGAAAAAATCAATTTGAAGCCAGCCATTAGCAATTTGATGAAGTTTTTATCTTAGCTTGTTTAAATTTGTATCAAGGTGGCACACTCTGCTCCTTGGAAAATGTATTAGTTGATCATGTTTTTGTATAATTGAATCAACTTATATTAGATTTAGCACTTAACTTTGTCATGTCGTCGACTATTAATTCTAAAGGTATAGCATTTTACTTTTGTGATACTTGAGAAACAATATCACACGTTATCGTAAATAATATCACACCTTATACAAAACAATATCAACGCTTTCACAGTACTTTAAATGCCTCTCTTTTTTGTAATGTTGTCAAACTATATCACAACCAGTGTATAAAAATATCACAAAATGTTGAAAATAATATCACACTTTACCAAGAACATACAATATTAGATCCTGAAGATTGTTCATATATAGAATATCACACTCTATATTAAACAATATCACACTTAGTCGTAGATAATACCCCTTAAGGCCCTTATGTGATATTGTTATACAATTACATATGTACCTATAAACAATATCACTCTTTATACAAAACAATATCACTCTTTATACAAAACAATATCTCTGGTTATAACTATTTTAAGAGGAGTCTCAAATTTTGTGTTCCTGTGAAACAATATCAACGCTGGTAAAATACAAATACTACAAGTCATTAGAAACAATATCACACTTTCTGCAAAACAATATCACACTGTATACAATATCGCTACCATGTACTTTTAAATAACACATTAACAGTAGCCTATGTGGGACTTGAACCCACATTCTTTGTGCATTGCACAATGCTCTACCGATTGAGCTAATAGGCTTTTATGATGAGGAGTTATAAAATGTAGCCACGAAGTATAAGAAAAAATGTTTAATTGATAGCAGGACACTCTAAATATCTGAACATCGAATATGTCTTATACACTCTTGTCAAATAAAAAGGCTAATTGTGAGATGAAGCTTGTGAATCCTTCCAATATACATGGGCATGCTTTCAAATAGATTACATTGGTATAGTATCACTTCTTGTTAAGGTCCTATGCATAGAAGAATTTAGAAAGTTGTAATACCCTTTCTCTAAACATGACTTTGTGTATAAAGGAGTTGAGAAAACAATGCAAAACATGTTGAATAAAAAGTATCCAAATATATACATTATCCCTAGCAAAGTAATGGCTAAAGTAGAGATACATGGCTACCTTTATCACATCCTAATATTACATTGATCAATTGAGAACAAAAAGGAAATAGGGACAATAACACAAGAGTAACAATTTAATTAAAACGACATAGGAAGAAGCCGTAACAAATACTCTCCCCAAACTAAACAATGCTATGATTCTCAAAAGATGACCTCATCTCCCATATTTTGGATCCTAATCATCACATTCTCTTTACTACTATCTCAAAAAGTAACCTCTTTATTAACCAAGACAAGTAAATACAAGTATAGCAGAACCTAATTAATTATCATCAATCGTACAAATAAAACTTATATATATTCCATCTTCCATCAACCCTAGACCTAAATTCATCTTCGACTCTACAATAAACAGTTAAACTAAAAAATCTTACAAAATTGAATTAAAAATCGTAATAGAATGGCGATAAAGTCAGATTTTGCAAAATAAAACCCTAATTCAACAAGAGGATATTAATTAACTGAAACAAGGAAATTAATAACCGAATTAATCATGACTATTGAAGAACAAATGCAATACCATAAATTTAAATTGACAAAATGGAGAAATGAGATCCAATTATACCTGTTTAAAACTTTCAATATTGACCTAAAAGATGAATTGCGTCAAACTCATTTTCTTCATCATTTATTTGATGTTCTTGATGTTGAAATTAAACGGTTTTCACAAATTTTGAAGTTTGAATCTATTGAAATTGTGCAACAATGAGAGAAAAAGGTACTGAGGTGAGAGAAAGTAATATGGTAGGAAATAAGAGTTGAGATCTGTTTTTCTAATAGCGCGTATGTTTGTTTTGTTGATTAGTTAAAGCTGACGGCTCACTTTAATCCTCAATCCTCAAATATTTAGGAGTTCTCACCGGATCCCGACTCTATATATATATATATATATATATATAGAAACTGCATCCGATGAGTCGACATATCTTAAGTGAGTCCGTCCCGCGATTCTCCACTAGATCTCATATAAAACAAGGGCTGAGATTAAACCTTAATTGACATATAAAAACCTCATATTTTCAATGTTCAATCTCACAACTGAATATCACTTTCTCTCTCTTGTCTCTCTCTATAATCACCTTCTCTAAATCCCCTAAATTTACTCCAATTTTGACGACTTTACAAAGAAATAAAAGGAATTTAGATCGATTATTTTTCCTCTCTTGTCTCATGTTAACTATGAACATGCGATGATTGCAGGCAAATTAGAACAATTATTTTCTTTTATTCCCAAAATCCGATTTGTCTTTTTTCATCTCTATCCCTCGTCATTTCTAGATCTCCTCATATCCACAATTCTAGATTCATTTTTCTTAGACAAAAATCAATCAAAAAACTATCATCAATCGAGCATAAGGAACGAACAAATCTCATATCATTATCAAAATTGCTCTCTTATCTCAAACGATAGCCCAATCTCAATTCTCTGAGGTAATTATCTTTCAATCCAAACTTTTTTTTTGTATTTTCTCTTTGTTGTTTAATTGTTGTTGTTATTTAATTTGTTTTGAATGCTTTTACTCTATTTTAGTGATTCCTCTTGTTAAACACCTAAATTTGGTGATCTAAGTATATGTGCCTTAATTGATAGTTGACTTTGTGCTCCTTATTTGATATGCAAACACAATTACGGAGTAGTTTGTTGCAATAATTGAGAGTTCATTTTACGATTACAATTTGATTATTTTTTTAATTAATTATTTGAGATTTTTCAGTTTCTAGGTTTTTGCTTGGATTGAAGAAGTCTATATAACTCCTTAATTAACGACTCCTCGACGAACTTTGTGGAAAATTAGTGAGGTCATTTCTAATTTGACAAACCGCGGTGAATTTAAGTAAAAAGGTACTAAGTTTGTTGTTAATTCAAAATTAAGTTGTAGATGTAAAATAAACCAGGTCAACTATAAAAATAAATTTCTAAAAGCGAAATTCGGCTGATAGCTTATCTTGTTTGGTTTAGTTATACTTGTGCTAATCAATTGAGCACGTAGTTTGAGGCAGCGATGGATAAGTTTTCAAGTTATGAAGATGATGATGCCTATAAGCCAACTATAAGGGTAAAGGTCTATGCGAAATTCATATGGTGAAATGTTTGAGTTTTGGTTCCGTGGATTTGATAATGTTGCAATTGTATAATGATAAATATTTTTGTGTTACTGTAACAGTGTTATAATAATATTAATGCTCTTGTACTTCGTATTTATGTTACTATAATGGTGTATTTGTGTTACCATAACAATGTTATGGTAATATTAATCCTTGTGTACTTCGTATTTGTGTTACTGTAATGGTGTATTTGTGTTCCTGTAACAACTAGGTTTTGTTGTGGAGTTTCAGATCTTTTATTGTTTTGTTAGAGGTGTTGCCTTACCTAATGACGAAATCATCTCATTTGTGATCGATTTTACTCTTAAACAATAGAGAAATGACGGTGTAACCTGTTACAATAACTATTTAACCATGTTACAATAATTATTTAACCATGTTACGATGCTCTTATTATGCTAAAATCAGGTGAGGTTGCAACTAGGTCTTGTAACTCCACTCTCGAGATGGCGGTGTAACCTGTTACAATAACTATTTAACCATGTTACGATAATGGTTTAACAATGTTACCATAATTCTAGTCTTATGTATATGTTTCTCTATTGTCAATAGTATTAGTTCTAAACTGATATCCCAAAATAGAAAATTTGCTTTCAAACATTAAGCAATTATCCTATGGTTGTATTTAATCCTATTTTTTGTGCCACGTGCTTTTGAATTGTTGATGGTTGCGATGTGGTGTATCATGTTTTACCATTTTGGTTTACCTGAAACGTGTTCATATTTTTTTGCTTTATGTCAAGATTTGTATTACTTTGATATCATAAAGTAGTAGTCCTCAATTGTTCTACTTCACTACCATAGATCACTACAATTATTTGTGCAAAATTTTAACTTCGTTTGATGGGGTATGAAATATGGTCGATCTTTTAGCTACATGGAAATGTTGTTAACTTTATATCTTATACTTGTACTTTAAATAGGTGGTTATTGTGAGCCTTAATCGAAAACGATTAGCCGTGAATCGTTGTCTTTTAACTTATTAGTCATGGTACATAACCTATTAGCTCAAGTGATAGAGCATCGTACAACTGTGCGAATGATGTAGGTTCGAATCCCACATAGGTTATCTCTAGTTTCTGATTGATAGGTTATCTCTAATTTCATGATTGCAGTGGAAATAATGTGGAATTTTTCTTGTACTATTATACCACCAGGCTTAATTTTTTTGATGTTTTGTTAGCCATACTCTAAAAAAAAATCAAACTGTTTTGTTTGTTATATAGATTGATTTTGTTTGATGTTCATTTGTTAGAAAAAGACTTTTCACTAATATAGTAACAATGTTACGGTAACCGAATAGATTTATTAGAGTAACATCATATGAAATTTTCTATTCATTTTTTGTGTAACAGTTTTTACAATAATACTTTTATACTTGGATATAGAGTTCTAACTTAGAACAAAGTACTAGTTTTCTTGCCCGTGCGTTGCACGGATATTAAAATAATGTGTGATAAATTTCACAATAAAATGCAATATAGACATATAGTACATCGTTCATGTCTAAGATTTTATGTATGCTGCATGACCAACGAATAATTCTCGTTAACATAATATTGACATAATAATAAAAGAGTGATTAATAAAAGAGTGTGATTAATAAAATACTTTTTTTTAGAAAAATAAACCAATATGAAGTTTATATATTGGACTAATTGTTTTTAGAATTTGTTCATTAATACCTGTTTGTTTTTCAATTGGTCAAGGAAAACAATAATATCTACTCTGCATAATCAACTCAAGATGCAACCAATCTCCTTCTTTCGAATAACAACCATAATTTAATCATTGCTAGATCAAATTGTAATTATGTAAAATCATTTAGAGTAGTTAGAATGTTATATCTCCCGGTTAAACTATAGTATTACGTTTAAATATGAACCAAATTCCGACACAATACTACATGGCTAGGGCTGCTTATGTACTCTCTCTCTCTCTCTCTCTCTCTCTCTCTCTCTCTCTCTCTCTTGGTCCCTATCTTCGCATTTGAACAAGATCTTTCACGCATGCCTCTATTTTTATTCCCTATTCACACACATGATCTAAAACAATCTCATCACTTGAAAGATCGATCCTTGTCTCCGAAACTTATCTCAAATTTATCCAACCAAGTGAAAAACTAAACCCCTACTTCTAGAAAAATCCACTATCC
The DNA here is from genome assembly GCF_048544455.1 of Silene latifolia. Taxonomy (NCBI): domain Eukaryota; kingdom Viridiplantae; phylum Streptophyta; class Magnoliopsida; order Caryophyllales; family Caryophyllaceae; genus Silene; species Silene latifolia. The sequence continues at coordinate 304,967,173 of NC_133538.1, read as the reverse complement.
AATGGAAAATAACCCTTGCTCTCGAGTCTCGACAATGTATTTTTTAGGAAAATAAAACCAATATAAAATTTATATATATGATACCTGGGACTGAGAGTTTATAGATTTTGTTCATTAATACATGTTTGTTTTTCAATTGGTAAAGAAAAACAATAATATCTACTTTGCATAATCAACTCAATGATGCAACAAATCTCCTTTTTTAGAATAACAACCATAATTTAATCATTGTTGGGTCAAATGGTAGTTACGTAAAAACATTTACAGGTAGTTAAATGTTATATCTCCTACAAACTATGACGTCTTTTTTGAATGTGAACCAAATTCCAACGCAATACTACATGGCTGGGGGTGCTTATGAAACCCCACTATAACAATAGTCTTGCCCCCATCTTCTCAGTTGAAACAAAATCCTTCACGCAGACCCCTATTTTTCTTCCTTATTTACACACATGATTTAAAACAATCTCATCCCTTAAAATATTGATCCTTGTCGTCGAAACTTCTATCAAATTTATCCAACCAAGTGAAAAACTAAATCCCTACTTCTGGAAAAATCCACAATCTAATGGAAACCAACCCTTGCTCTCGACAATGTTGTTAGAATTAAGATTTTACTTTAATTTGGATTCATGGGGTCAAGATTAAGTTTATCAGTATGATCTTTTGAGATTTCTTGTTATTATTCATGTTACCTATATGTTTTAATGCAAGCGATATTTGCTGATAAATAACCGTATTTATTATCACTATCCTCGTTAAACTCACCACCCTCCACAAATGCACCCTCCCTTTACCCCACTAATTTACCCGCAAAATAAAACATCAGCGTCTGTGATTAGTTCTTACTACTTGAAACAACCTTCAATCCACTACCACTATCATTACCTTTCTGCCACGTTTTACATCTAAGAAGTCATAAATCACATTCAGCTCCTTGAAACACCAATCTTTACTCCAGATGATATGGATCATCGTCTCCCTTATCGAAGACAATTTATTTCTCCTTCAACAAAGAAAAGTTTAAGAAGCAATCTTCCCTCTTATCTCTCTCCCTTTCCCTTCCTAGTCTTTTTCTCGTCCCCTCCATTTCCTCCATTCCAGATACTCAAACAAAGTGTTTGGGTATTATGTTTGTAAACTGAATAAGTTTGAATATTATATATATATATATATATATATATATATATATATATATATATATATATATATATATATATATATATATATATATATATATATACACGAACTTTTCTATTTATTTCATTTTGCATAAATAAATCTTACTACCTCTATCTCATTTTTATTGTCCTTTTTTCTTCAAATTTTATTATCTCATAATTATTATCCCCTTTCTAGATCTAGTAAGGAAAAACTTTAGTCAACCAACTCGTCGCAATCAACCTTATTCCCACTCGAAACAACTTTTAGTCCACTACTTAATCCCTTCGGTTCACACATAAAACGGTCTAAAATGCAAAACTTTCATCTCTCTCTTGAAAAGTCCATCTAACTAATAGAAAACTAACCGCTACTTTCTGAACTTCATCATTTTTACATCCTGTAAAGATCAAGTTGAACATGACAAACAAAAATGCAGAAACTTAGGTTATCTTTGATAACGACAGGTTGAACGGTTTTTTTAGCATTTTGAGAGTTTTTACACTATTTAAATAATAAATGTGCTATTTTCAGTGTTGATCATCGACATATTGAAATATTAGATTGTGGTGTAAATTCCCGTTTTACATTATGACCTTTAATTAGTATATTATAAGAAAATAAAAATTGAGTTTTTTTTTATCTCTGAGGAAATTAAGTATCAAACTTTATCTTTATCATATTTATAATTAATATTCTTCACTTAAAATATATAAATTTAAGTAAGTTCAAATAAGTTAGCTAAAAGTTATAAATCACAAATTGTACGAAGCAGTATAATCATTTTTTTTATTAATATGAAATAAATGTCATAAACTTCATGCGAATATTAATGCGGTAGAGAACTATAAAAGAGTTGGCAAATACGTGACCCCCTTTTAGGTTTAAATTTTTTCATTTATTTTTATATTTTTGCCTAAAGGTGGTTAAAGCATCGTATTATGCATGACGAATATGTCTCACCCTTCCCCAATTCGTATCTCTCCCTAAATTATAGTGATGTTGTGCTCAATTTACACACACAAAAAAAAAAATTATAGCATCAACAATAATTAGTTTGCTCCATATAATTGAATAGTATCGTTTTTTATGCATGTAAATTTGTCAGAAGAAAAGCTTGAGAGAGACGGTCTTCACTATATTATGGAAAGACTACTCTTACCCTTTTATGTGTGTATCATGACTTTTTTTTAATATTGATCGTTGCTTGAATTGAATCTTAACCTTATACATTTTCTATAATAAGTGTATCTAATTTACCTTCAAGCCTCATTCAAATCTATTTTATTACTCGTGGTACCATTTTTACTTTAAATTGTAAAACAATCGCACAATAAAGTTTTTTCAAAACATTTACTCATTTACCATAATATGATATTTCGATTCACATATTAGCAGCAACTTTCTTTATCTTTTAATACTTCTTGAAAAATAGATATCAAACTTTGTACTTATCAATAATTTGTGAATATCTTATTTAAATTGTGATTAATATACTTTTATATAATGACAAATGAATGTAAATAATATAATAATAAATTATCAATAGAAGTTGACACTACTACAAATCCCTTACATAGATGACGCTTTTGCATTGACGCTTTAATAGAGCGTCGACCTCATAATTAACCCTCCAATTTAATATTTTGAAAAACCGCCTAAAAACATTTTAGAAGGCGCACTTTCTAAATTTCACCTAAAACCCTCTGCTAATAACACACCCATACAATACATTTTTTTGTCATTTCCCTAAAAAAAAACCCTAACCCCCTAACCTTTCGATCATCATCAAGGATGACTAAATCGACTATATCTTCCAATTAATTCCGATTCTTCAATTCACAAAGTTATAATCTCCCTATCACACATCGAAGGTACGGTTCTACATACTGCTCTATTTTCTAAATTGTTCTTGTTTTTATTGTATGTATTCTTCTGCAATTTGTGTATTAATCGATGATTTGTAAAATTGTGGAGTCTTCCCTAATCAATCAATTGTTTTATTTTGCTATTCGATTTATAATTAATCAATCGGATTTGGGAATATAATTAATCAATCAGATTTGGGCATTACCCTCTTCGTGACTTTATCCCTGTTATGATTCGGCCTGGTTGATAGGTCTGCAACATAGTTATAATGTGTTTCTATTTCATAAGGTATTTTACTTGTGTTGAAACCACAAATTCGTAGTAGTGTAGGCTCTGCTGGTTTCTAATTGCTAATTTTGTTAGTAAATGATGCTTTTGTAACTGGTACTTTGGTAATTTAGTACCATTGATTATCAGTTAGCTAGGTTTATATTTTCATTTCACTTTTGCTACCAGTTATTTGCTTAAGACTAAATAGGAGAATTACTAGATAAGCGAAGTTGTGAATACGCAAGTTAGTTTGAACTGCTCTAGGGACGGTAGGCCATTTATTTGTACTACTAGTGCATCTGGAAGAGTAGAATAAATAAAAGATTTTCAAAGAGCTCAAATCCGGTAGATGATAAAAATGGTGAGATAAGTATTAATGCGCTAGCTTGAACGCTCAGACATAGATGTTGCGTGGTTACAAATCTGTGGAACTTGAAACTTTTCAGGGTTTCTATAAAACAAAGCCATATAATGTACAATAGACCAAGGACTTCAAGCATTGATAGTTATGTCGGTTTAATGAACTGCATTTCTGTTTAGTTCACTATAATTATGCTTTTAGTTTCTCAAAACAATCTAGTACAAGGCTTGCAGACAATTTTCTTGATCAGTAATCAGTAATTCAGTAATTTGCACTTGTAAGTTATCTGAGTTGCCATATAACTTGCCATATTGTTTGAAGGAGTGAATAGACGAATTGCATGAATTGAAATAGATTGAATTAATATTTTACTGAGGTTGACGAAAAAAAAAATAGAAAGAGGAGCCATTATTTACTAAGGATAGTTAATAGAAAGAGGAGCCATTATTTACTAAGGATAGTTAATACTTGTATGATGCATGGTAAAACCCAGCACACTTGTTAATATCTGATCATTACTCCAATCTCATATTTCGTTAACACTCTTTTAGCACAATTTCTGAAGACGTATGGTTGCCTGATTGGCCAACTGTGTGGTGGCTTGATAGCCTTAAGTGCTTGAGGGTAAAATGAAGAAATGGTTGAAAAAGATTCACACTTAACAGGAAGAAGATTGGAGTTATAGGAGTATGAGTGATTGCCAAAATAAAGATGATCATACTGATAGGCTTCATATTGATAGGTTTCATAAGCAACATGCAAAGTAAATTTAACGGAAAATTTAACGGAGTTAGGGTATAAGTCCTTAACTGGATAATTTAATAGTTGACGTCCTTAACTGTAAAAAATATGATAGTTGAGTTCCTTCTCTTACCCTTTACTCGGTACTTTAAGGACCTATACTATGCATTTTTTCCAGGTAAGGATCCGAACTTTCAAACTTTACAGTTAAGGGACTCGTATATGTATTCCGTTAACTTTGACGGCAACCTCATAATATTTGCAATATGGAAGGGTCAATAATAATGTCGGTTCTACGAGCAAGCAGTCAAGTTACAAAAATTAACTTTCTTAGCCATTCATTTAGTTAACAACGGAAGAAAAAAAAAACAGCAGTATTTTTACTTCCGGCTCCAAGCTTGCCCCATGATTAATAAAAATCAAACGAGTGATGAATCTGGCTATGGACTATTTTTTTTTTTTTTTTAGTACGAATGTGGCTATGGTATATTGTTATATGACCCTCACATTGACTTATACGGGTTTTTTTACTGATTCTGTTTTTCCTTTTCAAAGTTTTCGTTGTTTAATAGAGTATATATATGGAGTGTGCGGCTAAAATCAGTATATTTTATTTTTTTGCTAGAATAATTTTTTTTGTTGCTAGGTGCTGCAATTTTGGATCTTTCAAGGGATGAAATGATATTGGTTTAATTATTTACCTCTGATAGTCTACTTGGATCATGCTATTATAGCATGATTTTAATGATGAAGTTTCTTAATGTTTTTCTAAGGTGTGATAGGAAGTATCCTTACAACATTACTTGACTCTGTTTTCGGTTACTCTACATTTAGATTCAACCATTCCAAAGGATATTTGTGTTTATAATGGGTATGAATCTATTAAAATGACAATACGTAAGGGTTGCAATTTTTTGTAATATGAAATTCTTTCGAACTGCAAGATGGCAAGTGCCTGATTTGGGGTAGTATAAGATAAATGTGGATGGGGCTGTTATAGGGGAAGGAGGAAGTGACATAGGTGTAGTGATTCGGGATTGGGATGAGTTTCTGTTGCGAGCTCGGGTTCAACAATTAGATGCGCGATGGGGGCCCGAGATTGTAGAAGTCAAAGCACCGAATACGATTTTGCTAACGGCTAGGCAAATGGGGTTAGAGTGTCATCTTGGAGTCGAACTCTAGGGCGCTAATAACCATGCTTAGAAGTAAATCGCCCCCGGCTAATTACTTTAGAATTTTGTGTTGAGTTATCTTAAATTTTTTGTATATCAAATTTGTTTTTTCAATATTGTTAGGCTTTATGCACATGTTTGAATTTCTTATATATCAAATTTTGTACAATTGCGACTCTTGTGAGGCTTAAGCTTTGGAGCTAGCAGTGAAACAAGTTCACTTATAGCACAAGCAGCTCATTTATATGCACAAGCAGTGATATTTTGTCGTCTAAAAACTTGGTCACTGATAAAAGTTTTCCGTTTTGAACCACAGGGCTGCTGTGTACAGTGGATATTGCTGCTAACTTAAATTGTTGGTTTCGTTTCAAAGTTTCTGATTAATCAATTTTGGGATATTAGGTAACATTAAATCAAATAATTCTCACTTCGTTAAAGGTTTTTTTTTTGTTGTTGTTGTTGTTGTTGTTGTTGTTGTTGTTGTTGTCGTTGTTGTTGTTGTGATCAATGTCACTCTGTCTTGTTTACTTGTGTCATCTTTTGTTATTTTCCTGTATGGTGGTGGTTTCTTAAGCAAGGAATATTTAATATTATGAACAGGGTTAATTCTGCTGGTTTTCTTGCTGAGTTAATTTGAACATGGCAAAATTAACATTTGGTTGAGTTTATCTATATGTCGCCAGGGAAATTAGATATACAACAAATGTGTCTGTTAACTTCAAATGTGTATGTTAACTTCAAAGTACAGAACATCAGCTTGAAGTTGGATATCAAATAGCTACCGCGAAAGTATCCCTCAGATTGTTTCTTCTACTAATGTGTCTGTTAACTTCAATGGACTACTTATTAACTGCAATTTGCCAGAAGCATACCTTATACTAAACCAACACCATTAGCAGCATAGTTTTCTATAGGCCTCCCTCCATAATCCATGAACTGTCCTTGCTTCATTTTCTCCGCCATGTCCAATCCCGACGACTCTCACTATATTGGTTTCCATTTCGATAGTTCGGTGCTTGATAAGATTCGATAGTTTCGCGGGACTATTCGGACACTTGGTATGTATCAATCTTTTCTCTTCTTTTTATTTTTTCTCTCCAAATGTTTGTTTTTGTTCAGAACATGCGATTTCTGCTTGGTTTTAATTTCATTTATGCTCATATTTTCATTTTTTTTAGGTGTTTAATGTCACGATTTTATGATTAATTGTGCTGTTATGATAGTGACGATGATTTATTTGATTAGTGTGTTAATTTTGGGGATTAGAGATAGTTCTTGCCTTAGGTAGGGTTTAACGATTTTAGTTTGCATCTGTGGTGTTGTTTGATAACTGAGACTTGAGATAGCATTTGTGGTGTTGCTTGATAATTGAAGGGCGGAACTATTGTTTTAAAATTAACACTGTTTCATGTGCCCTTGCTATTTCTAGATGTCCCTTTGTGTGTTCTAAACATTGCCTGAAACTTGGTGAGTTGCAGACCATGTGGTGATAGTATTTGAGGATAATCCAAAGGCTATTCGGTTTACCTCCGTGAGAACTAAGAACTAAATTTAAAGTGTATTTAAATAAGCACATTACCTTCCTTACGTCTCAAAACCTAAATAACTAAAGAACATAATGCTACAATACTTCGAATGATCCACTCTTTCCCGTTTCGAGATGCGGATGGCGGGTTCCCCCACCCAAGTTGTAATACCCTTCCGCCCACTATTATTGCAGTTACACAAAATGCCTTGACTTCCACCCCTAAAAAAATACACCCTTGTTGGTGAGGATAGAAATTATGTGGTACTCATTGCATAATTTGGTGAAGGTTAAGTTAACTGAGCTTTTGGGTTTGTCTGCATCTCCATTATGAGTGTATTAGTATTACCACCAGGTCTTAGTATAATGGTTATGACGGACGTATCATGACACCATAGATCACAGGTTTAAAATCCCCCTTCCCTATTTATCAGATCTTGCCACCGTGCCTTGCGTCTCATTTGACACCAAGATATTACTCACTACTTCATATGTTTGGGATTTCATGGTCTGTTTTCTTCCTTAAATTCGCCCTCTGACAACGAGATTATGGGTTTCCTTGAGTATAATTTGTATAATTCATTTGCCAATTAATTGGACTTTAATTTGCTTGGCTATGTGTATAATTTGTCGTATTCATTCGACCCGACTGCAATGTTTGAGTTAACCCCTTTCAAAGCCATAGAATGCTGCTCGAGGTGAGTTAGTGACCTTTACTTGTCAATTGTATGATTTGGTTTAGGTGAGTTAGTAGATAGCTCAAATCGTATGATTTGGTTTAGTTGAGTTAGTAGATAGCTCAAATTTCTTGGTCTCCTTGTAATGTGTTTCCAGATCTGTATGTTTTGTTCCGTATTTACGAGGTACCGTGAATTTAACTACCCATTTTACCAAAATTACCGATTTCTTGGTATGGTGGCTTCTCATTCTTACCTTTCGACGGGTAATTCTATTCAGCACAATTTTGAAACATTTTTGTGAAGTGTATATGTACTAATCAAATATATTCATATAAATTATATTTTCTTTGCCCGTTATAGGTTTCAGATTCATCAGATGGTGATGATGCGCCTTCAAATGTTGATTGAAGATGCGCCTTCATATGTTGATTGAAGTCTCTGTGACATTGCGCCTACATGATTGAAGCCCCTACCACATTCAAACTACTGGATCAGTGTCCTTGTCTAGCTAGTTACGTAGCATTTTTTTACGATTTTTTGGACTTTTACTATCTTCCAGATCCCTTTTGGTATTTTTGATTTTGTCGTACTAAAAATTACGTACTAGTTTATATTAGTTAAATTGTCAATGGTAGCTAGCTATAGTATTTGTGATGGAGACGGTATATGTATCAAACGTATAATTATTTATAAAAGTACGTGGGTACGTTATTAACTATATACGGAGTACATTGCATTATGTTTTAATTTTTATGATTTAGTAATGATAGCTAGTAGTACTATATTATTTATAGGTGTATTTAATTAATCTCTACGTACGATTTTATCAGAAATCAAAAAGTCGAAATTAGACGGTGACAAGAAGTGTCAATATATGAATAGTTGACGCTTAATTCCGTCTCATCGACTGACACATAAAACCATCAATAGTCGCGGAAGACGCTTAAAAGCGTCACATTTATTGACAATTAAAAGCGTCAATAGCCACCAAAGACGCTTAAAAGCGTCAATTTTGTTGACAATTAAAAGCGTCAATAGTCCATGAAGACGTTTAAAAGCGTCACATTTATTGACAATTAAAAGCGTCAATAGCCACCAAAGACGCTTAAAAGCATCAATTTCGTTAACATTTAAAACTGTCAATAGGCCATGAAGACGCTAAAAAATGTCATAATTATTGACTAAAAAAAGCGTCAAAAAATAGCGACGGTCCAAAATTTGACGCTTTTATAAAGCGTCGATAAAAAAAAATTGACGCTTTAAAGCGTCGAAAAACGCCTGAAAAAGCGTCACCAATGCAAGGTATGTGAAGTAGTGAAGCGTATTGTGAGGAAAATAACTTTAAAATTAGTCGGAGAAATACATATGACATTTGAAAAATAAACTTCGTATTATGTATAATTAAATATGACATTTGCAATAACAAAAGGCGTAGGGACATATTTCAGCATTCATTCTACTCTTTACATGAGTAAATTTCATGTAGTACGTATTATGCATGCACATTTGTCACAAGCCAGTTCGGTCCAGAGTCTTTTAGCCTCATAATACCTCATTTTTTTAATCGGAAGTTGTCATAAAATTGGATATTATAAATATATCAAAGGTTTTATTTTCCTTCTAATTTAATAAAAAGTGAACAAATACTAATGAATAATTTTTTAGTATTAATAAATTATAGATAATTAATTTATTTCCTGTTTCTAATAATAAAATTGTAAAATAATTAATTAATTCTCATTTCTAATAGGAAAATCATATTCCTAATTATAATAGAAAAATTTTAAATAATTATTATCTCCTAATTCTAATAGTATAATTAGGAAAAAAAGCCTTAATAAATTGTTAATTTATTTCCTATTTCTAGTAGGAAAATTGTAAAATAATTAATTAATTCTCATTTCTAATAGGAAAATTATATTCCTAGTTATAATAGAAAAATTGTAAATATTAAATATCTCCTAATTCTAATGCTAATAGTATAATTAGAAAAAAAAGCCTCCTTTAGTTATATATATTGATTGATTAGGCTATATGGGATTCGAACCCACATCTTTGTACAAGATTGTACACTGCTCTACCAATGAGCTAATCGCTTTCATAATTAATATTACCCAAAGATTTACATAACTCCAAAAATAACAAATCAAGTGTTACTGTAATAACGCATATGTGTTACAATAACATGCCTAGTGTTACAGTAGCAACCCATATGTGTTCCAATACAAAAAAAAAACATTAAAGTTTACAAAGTCAAGCATAAATGTCATAAAGCTACCGAAAATTATATGACACGAACAAAGTCAACAAACCCACCTTCAAACTTGAAACATCATAGATTTGAGCAGAATATTGCAAATTTGCTTCAATATTATCCGAAAATTATATGACGCGAACAAAGTCAACAAACCCACCTTCAAACTTGAAACATCATAGATTTAAGCAGAATATTTCAAATTTGCTTCAATATTATCCGACTATTCCTAATAACTACATTATTTATGTAGTAATAATGTTGTAAATTTGCTTCAATATTATGCGACCATTCCTAATAACTACATTATTTATGTAGTAATAATGTTAATGTAACACTATTACAGTAACATGTGTCGGTCAAGGATTCTACTGAAGCAAATTTAATCCCCATATTTACCCCAATTTACTTGAAAAGAAGTGCAATTGTGAGTTTCACAATGTCATAACCCTAATTTTTTTTATGAACGCATAGAATCGACAACAAACAATATAAAAATGATATAATAACACGAATTAACAATTAATAAAATCGCACATTATTGCAAAAAAATCAATCGAACTGTTGTTCAATTACACCATGCCACATAAACCTAACTTTTTCGCACAACCATTATGAACACATGAAATCGACAGCGAACAATATGATAATGATATTATGACACGATGTAATAGTTCATAAATCGCACATTATTGAAGAAATCAATTACAAATTTACAAAGCATAAATTAAAATTGTTAAAAATTGAAGATAATAACTGAAATTGTGAAAAGACGCCGATTCTTACCTATTCATTTTGTGTGTATGAACGGTGATAGATGAGAAGAAGCATGCTTGATTTCGATTTTCGATTTAATTTTCCAGATTTATCTTTGAATTTGAAATTAATTAGGTTTATTTAGGCTTTGCTGGAGAGAGAAAAAAAGATAAAGGATGAGAGGGATTTTCTGAACTTCGGAAACACAAATGACAAGAAACTGGGGTATGAGATTCAGTTTACGCGTGGATTTTTTTTAGGGTGATGTAGATTAATGAGGGCTGTTGGATCTTTTGATCTAATGATCCTTATTCACGGGATGAACTCACCTAAGAAACTAGACTCACCGAATGGTCTCTCTCTCTTATATATATATATATATATATATAGAGAGAGAGAGAGAGAGTATATATATATATATATATATATATATATATATATATATATATATATATATATATATATATATATATATATATAGAGAGAGAGAGAGAGAGAGAGATAGATAGATAGAGAGAGAGAGAGAGAGAGAGATCTAATGAGTCCATTACATCATTTGAGTCCTTAAGTCCTTATAAGGATCTTTAGATGGACAACATCTATGGTTGAGATTGTTTACAAAATATTGGCAAAAAAAAAGAAGAAAAGTTTGGGTAGGAAATAAGAGAACAAAGCATGAAAATTGTTCTTCCCAATCATCACAACTGACGGACAAAAGATATATCCTTTGTACTATGTTTACACTCCCACATACTTCCTTCCTTAACACACTTCTTCTCCACTTCTTCTCCCATTTCTATCCTCTAATCTTCTCCCTAAACCTGAGTTCTTTCTATTGAACGCGCAAATTTTAGCTAAAATTCATTCTAAAACTTGCAAATCAGCGGAAACATGCAGATAATAGACGTCATCAATGGTATTTCTTTATTTTATTCATTGTTTTCAGTCACCTTTTAATATTTTCAGTTGAATAAAATGGATGAAGGTTATGGTATAATCTGCATGTCATGGTATTTGTTCATTCTTGTTATTGTTATTTGTTATTTTTGTTCAGCTACCGTTTTCATATTTTTTGTTATACTCATTTCATTTTTGTTGTTTGTTCAGCCACCGTTTTCATATTTTCAGTTCGATCTTTGTGACTGTCTTCAATACTTTTCAAATTTGATGTTGGGTTTTAAACGAAGATGGTTATAGTTAAATCTGCATGCTGGGTTTTCATTAATTTGAGTTTTGAGTATCAATTTTTAATTGTTATAGTTTTCAACGCACTGTGATAAACAAGTTAGCATTCTGACAACATTTACACTTACAGCTGGCATTTACACTTTCAGAACAGCACATTTACATTGCCCTTATCTGAACATTTACATTTACACTGGCAATGGATATAAAGTTCACCTTCACAAGTTTGTACAAAGAATATCACTATTGCTTTTTTTGAAATTGCTCAAGTTTTGATTGTACCAGTTTTCAGTTCTGATTATTGTTCACGATAAAAATTGTAAATATTAGACTATGCAAATTATAGGACATCACAATAAGAAATTCAAATGTGACGACCTTTAAAAAATTGATATTTTCTCATTTACACTTTTACACCATCACAGTTACACTACATTCCTGCTGACATTTACACTTATACTTTTCGATGTTTACATTTACACTTACACTTTGGGGAAATCATAATTTGGACATTTACACTTCCATGTATCACACTTACACAACATGTATGGAACATTTACACTTGCATTGACATTTACACTTTTAAAACATCAGACTTACACTACATTTGTGATGACATTTACACTTACACTTTTGGACGTTTACATTTACACTTACACTTTGGGGACATCATAATTTGGACATTTACACTTTCATGTATCACACTTACACAACATGTATGGAACATTTACACTTGCATTGACATTTACAGTTTTAGAACATCAGACTTACACTAAATTTCTGATGACATTTACACTTGCACTTTTTGACTTTTACATTTACACTTACACTTTGGTGACATTTATACTTGCACTTACACTTACATTTACATTTCCGATGACGTTTACACTTACACTTACACTTGCATTTGACATTTACTTTGATTCCCCTTACATTTACACTTGCATTTGACATTTGCACGTTGATTCCCCATACATTTACACTTGCATTTCACATTTACACTTTGATTCCCATTACATTTACACTTTACTTCGACGTATATTTACACTTACACTTCATATATGATGACATTTACACTTACACTTCGTATCTTTTACTTTTACACTCTGTGGACATTTACAGATTCACTAAAGCAAAATGGAGTGCAGCCTGACAGGCAGGAACTATGCAGGGAGGTCGAGAAGAGGTTTACACCATACATCGGGTAGGAGTTTGGGGGGATTGAGGACGCGGTGACGTTTTATAAGATATACGTCATTGCTTGTGGGTTTGATGTGCGTAGGTACACAACAAAAAAATGGTGTTGCGGTGAGATCAAGTCAAAGCTTGTCGTCTGCAATCGAGAAGGTTTCGCTCACAAGGCGCCAAGTAAAGATCAGGGTGACGGACTCGTTGGGGAGAACTCATAGAGGATATTCAGGGTCACTAGAGTGGGGTGTAAAGCGAGGATAAGACTATATATGAAGAATGGTCTTCTATTAATTGACCGGTTCCATGAGGGTCACAATCACGAGCTTATCTCACTAAAGGACAGAGAGTTCCAGAAATTGTCGCGCAACATAACAGAATATCAGAAGATGATAATCGTTTCGAACTCAAGGGTTAGTAATATATCATCACTGTCAATACTAATTAAATAAATCCATTCACGTTATATTTATATATCATATCTGTCATTGATTGATTGGCAGCTGAAGATAGGAGCAACAAAGACATACAGAATCTGCAAAGAACAGGTGAATGAATTCGAGAACATTGGAGCAAGCTTAAATGATTTTAAGAACTTCCATATGGATGTTAAATATTTCATTCACGAACGTGATGGTCAGTTGTTCGTAGACCATTTTAAGGAAATGACTGAAACAAGAATAGGTTTCTACTTTGACTACGATCTTGACGATGATGGCAGCCTACGTAGGGCTATATGGGCGGACGGTACTGCCCGAGATAATTACAAGATTTTTGGTGATGTGGTGTCATTCGACCCAACTTACTCCACCAATAATTATTCTATGGTATTCACACCATTCACTGGCGTGGATCACCATAAACGATCAGTGACGTTCTGTGGGGCTCTAATTGAAAGGGAAGATTATGAGTCATTTAATTGGGTTTTTAGCCGGTTTTTACAAGCAATGGGGGGTAAGGAACCCGAGTACATAATTACAGATCAGGACCCAGGTATTATCAAATATGTCCCTCTTGTTTTCAAGACAACGCGCCGTCGGTTCTGTATGTGGCATATAATGAACAAAATGCCAGTAAGTTTGGTGTCTCTAGGAGTGATTATACTGACTTCATGTGTAAAATTAATGACATTATATGGGACGATGAGCTTGAAGCAGCAGAATTCGATGCTATCTGGGAGCAAGTAATTGAAGATCATGGTGTTGGCGCAAATGATTGGTTTGCGGATACGTTGATGTGATCAATATTTGAGCATATTTAGTCCCCGAATTAGCCTCGTTCCTATGCTTTTTAGTGCATAATTGGGTCATTTACTATCTTTAGTCCTTTGTTTTGCATATTCTTTGAGGTTTTGTTTCCTTGGTAGGAGAGGAGTGCAAACCTTGCATTTTCATGGCAAAATAGAGCTAAATTGATCGAATATAATGACCAAGCATCAAAGAGAAGACAAGACTAGAAAGCCTTTGTACATAATGTAGTAGATGGGCAATGATGAAAAAGATCCTTGCATCCCCGACAAAATCCCGGAGGATTGTTGAAGAAGAAAAGAAGAAAAGAAGAAATGTAAGCTGAGCTAAGATCCGCTCGTCTCACCCCTCGGGACGCCCGTCCAGAAGCTCCCCAGGACGCTCGTCCAAGCTGCCAAGCCGCTCGTCCAGAAGCTCCCTAATCCGCCCGTCCCGACCCTTGGACGCTCGGATTGTCCTCCAGAGAAACACGCCCCCTTCTTTCTTTATTCGAAATGCGCATATTTTTGAAAGACTAGATAAAAGGAGATCCGTATCTTTTCTTGAGAGAAGCGATTCTTCAAGGACTTAATCGTCATTTAAGCCCTTATTAACCCTAATTTGTGCACCTAATCCCTACTATAAATACCCCATTAGTCTAATTAAATTATCTTATTCTTCTTATCAATCTTTAGTGTAGTTTATATTATTCTAATCTCTCTTTAATCTTGTAATCAACTTCTAATAAAGTATTAATACAAATCTCATTTCCTTAATTTCTCTATTGTTCATCTTTAATTTTGGGTAATTGAAGATTATTTGGGTATATTGGGAGATTGACAACCTTCCATCAATCATCAAGTACTTCTATTATTCTTTGCATTATTATTTTGGAATCATCATTAGGTATAATTCTCTTAATCCCTTTTTAATTATTGTTAATCATCTTCATTTATTCATCATGTTTTGCTTTGTTAATATGATTGACAATCTTGTTAACATATTAAACTTGATAATGAGTGAGTAGTTTCCTTAACTAGGGTTAATGAGGAATTAGGGGAAACCAACATGGGGGATGATTCATGCTTAATTTAATATGTCTTCATAATTTATTTGCTTGCTTGTTGTGAGCTCAACTTATGCACATGTGTAGATACCCGTATCCGTCGATATTGGAATTTATAGAGAACCCGACAAACACTCGATGATGATAGGACACATGTATTCATTAGTTGTCATTGTCGCTATTTTGGGATCGTTTTATGATGTAGAATGAGCGTTGTCGATGAAGTATTTTATTAATTTAAATGATATTTAAATTAATGTTTTTTAAAGTGAATTCATTTTATTGTTTTAATTTGAATTTATTTTCTTAAATTTATTTTATTGAAAATAAAATATATTTTTGATTTGAAAAATCATTCTTTAGTTATTTGATTTGAAAAATCAATTTATATCGTTTATAAACCGTATTTGAAGAACTCGATTTTTTACGATGGTTTTATACGCGATTTAGAGCTCGTTTTCAACTCGATTTGAGCACGGTTTTCGAAGCAAACTCAAGCCAACTCTTGACCCATAACCCAGCCCATCACTTACCCTCATAACCAGGCCCTAACCCCTTCCACAAACCCGTCCAAAATCCCTCCAATCCAGCTAATAACCCGTCCCAAACAGCCCGCACAGCCAACCCTTTCCCTTACCCGTGTTCAGCTTTGCTAAGCCCCAAACCCGCTCCAAACGCCACTTAAACCCGTGCCCATTAACCCTAAACCATACCCTAGTATCCTACCCATATTACCTTAGCTTAACCCCCAAGCAAACCCCTCATACAAACCCTAAAAACCCCACGAAATAGCTGATGGACAACAGCTATGCAAACCGAGTCCAAGGTCTCTTAACCCTATCAAACCCTACTTTAACTCTCTATAAATACCTCCCCTATGCCATACATTCATTCCTAGGTTCTCCATACATACTACCGTCACTCATCAGCATTAATCTCCAAAAACAAACCCTAATTGCCTCTCAAAACTCTCGACAAAACCGAGACATCCAAACTGAGAAACAGTTTGTGTCTCTCTCGAAATACCATTCGTTTCCCCTTCAAATCTCCATTAAAATTCGAGTTTCTTGTTCCTAATTAACCATATAACATCCATCTACATCTTAGACAAAGATTCACGAGCCAAATTGACTTTGAGAGTACACGAATCCCCTCGAAAAACAGAGTGTCATACACTCTATTTTCGCGGCTTTTCCTGTCTGTCCAGTTCTGTTTGTGCTCGTTTTTCGTGCCCAATAATTCAGAACGAGCGTGGTTTGTTTTAAGATATTTATTCTACTCTATTTTTAGTTTTCAAAACATCTTTTAAATCTAATTTTCACCGAGAAACGAGTGAGAAATTACAGTTTGAAAGTTGCTGTCCAGATTTACAAAAAACGTGTTGTTGCTTTGTTCCTTCGTCGACGACGGCCTCTCGAGATAAAATCTACGATCGATTACGACCCAAGACGGTGTCAACGATACATGTAGGTTGAGGGTGCATCAAATCCTCCTCTTCTCCCTTTTATTTCGTTCTTTTTATGTTTGTTTTTTATTGTTCATTTTTACATTATTTATCGTTTTGCATCGTTTGATATCGTTAACTATGAAACTAGTATAGCCCGAGTATGAGTTAAAGTACCACCATGAACACCTACGTTGACTTGAGTCGGGAAAGAAATCTGCCACATCGGTCGGTCATATCCCCCTTCTCATTTACATATCCTCGTGTTCAAGGTAGGACATTAATAAAACGAATTCTAACTTTGTTCCTCGCTTTTGACCCCTCGCTTGTTTTGCTCAATTCGACCTGTCCTAGGACCCTTCGCATGTTAGTTCGACCTCTGATGGTTAACATATGACTCATTTAGACGGCATTAGAATTTGTTAATAACCTAATTAGACATGTTAGGTGGCATCGACATAGCCTTGAAAATCGATTAACAATTCTATAACCTAATTGAATGCATCTCTCTTTTCACATGCTTTCTCGCTAGTATAAGAGCGCGTGATTAGCACCTTCTTATTAACACTCGACGAGTTAATTTAACTAGCGAACTTGACCTAATTGGACCCTTTATTAGGCCGTGTAGAATGCATTCGCGCGATATCTTCTCAATCGATCAACGTCGTTTCTAACTTGTTTTCTAGCCCGTTTTCTAACTCATTTCGCAATTATTTGATCTAACTAATGAACCTAACCTAGGAATTAGGGTGGCCGTGGCTTGGCCGTGAGGGTGGCCGTATCTTTTGTCTTTCTTGCTTCGTTTTTTTATACCATTTGTTCTTTGTTGTTTCGTAGCTTATAATTTATAGTTTGTTCATCGAGTTGTAATTTTCAAGTTTGTTTTACTTTTATCGAGTCAAGACTTCTTCAAAAACCTTAGTCTCATTTGGTTAGATGGTTATGTTCCAATTCGTGTAAGAGCGTAGTAAATCGCATGTTGTTTAAAGCGACATGGCCCGATTTATGCTAATGCATGCTTTGGTGTGTGACCTAATGTCTAATTCGATAAGATTAAGCGCAAGCACGCATTACGAGGAGTGACCCAAGGCCGTGAGTTATGTAAACCGTGGGCCACCCCTTTGTGCACGTTTTCCTAGGCCGAATGGCCATGTGTCGTGTATGGTGTCGTATATAGCAATTGTATTTAGATCGAGTTGTATCTCTAATTTCTCGTTGTGTCGGCATGAAATGCCTGGGTTGTAATAGGGTAGATCCTAATGGCTCCCCCATTCCCATCAAGCCTTGTTTTTGTATGTTGTTAGATCAATCAACCCACATGCTAAATTACAACTTTGACAAAGTTAGTTTAGTTGCATCTAAATCGACATAGAAACTTCACATGTTAGGGTTTTAAAACGATGTTTGCATATCATATATTGCAGTAGCTACGACCTTGTTTGAAATCCGATACTTGACTTAGTAGAGGCCGTTATTAACGGGCAGGGTTACGTGTCCTTATGGGCTTCCTAACACGTACCCTCACCTCTTACTCAAAATCTATGGTTTGTGGATCCGTCTAAATACCATTGGATTACGAGAGTCATTCAAATCGAGTGATATAGGGTACAAGTCTTTATCTTTAATCACTCGTAGTCGATTGGCTTTATGCTTTTCGATGAAAGGTGTAAAGTTGACTTGAACGGTTCCAAGTTCCCATAAAACTTGGTGGCGACTCTAATTTGTCTTAATTCGATTCGAAAGAACCTCGAGTCGATTATGCCTAGTGTGGATCCCGCGGACGCAGTTCCCGCGGGCGTTGTTCATAGTTTGGCGACTCCGCTGGGGAAAAAGAGGACTAGTTACACTTTGTTTCTAGGGTCTTTTCCTCCGAGGTGAATCTTGAAAAGAAAGTATTGGAAAGTAAAACATTACTCGTAGTGCTACGATTCATGCATAAACCCTTAAGGACTTTCCCGGGCCGCCCCAGCGCTTCTTTGTGACGCGTGGGGGGCGACGTCCCACTATGCCAGGTGCTTGCACATTGCTTGCTTCCGCTCCACCTCGTCGTGGTTCTTGAGGGTGAGGATGCTCTTCTAGGTACTCTACCTAAAGGCCCTTGTTCTATTAGACCCGAAAGGATGGAGGGTATAGACCTTCTTATAGAAGACTTGCCGAGACTTAGAAATGTCTAGGAGCATACATCCTTATAACATGAGAATGACAATGTGCAAGGTGAATTTCCCGAGCCTTTTTTCAAATTTTCCACGTCAATTTCAAAACCGAACTTTTGAACAACTTTGTAACACCCCCATATACAGAGGAGCCTTAACTAGGCCTTCCTTAGCATATAAAGGCGCTACCATCTCGGTTGCCCGAGGATAGTAATAATCAAGTGTCGATAAAAGAACGATTAAATTACTTTACAAGTCATCTATCCAACTAATGATACAAAAGATACAACTCAAAGTCCACTAGCTACAATTATTAAATCTCGTGGCGACTTATCCCTGCCCGGACTCCAGCTAGCAACCACATCAACACCTGCTAAGACGGACTGCTCACCATAAGGGATCACGGCAGACACATAAACAAACAAGACAACCACACAAAGTCGATCGAGATAAGACATAACCAAGTTACCAACAACTACCAAAGCAACACAAGACAATCAGTCACAATCAGGCACTCCGCTCCATCTCCGTCTCCGACTGTCCACTGGACCAGCCCTGCCAGTGGGGGACCGCAGCCGTTCCCACCTAAGCCCTGCTCATCATACCGAGCGATAACCCTGTCCCATTAATGTGCACATCCCCTTCCGTGGCGGGTTCCACGAAGGGCGAAACTAGGGCGTGAAGCCACTCTCGCAAGTGACTCCACTCAGCCGAGAACGCATCTCGAGAACCACAGACAAACAATCATAATCACAATCACAACAGCGTCTGAACCAACCAATTATACTAATTACAGCACAACAACAACGATTCAACGATCGACGCACTAGACTATCTACAGAAACAGAGTAGGCGAACCTACCTTTACGCAACCGCAACCAATCCACGCCGACACATGTCATAACCAGCAACCAAGCAAAGCCTATAAGGGCAAACAACTGTCTATTACTATCAAGCAAACCCTAATCACAACCAAGGGAACAGTGATGATGATGATGATGACATACCTATAAGGAGAAACTCGGCAAAAGACCGCTACCCGACTCAAGCTACGCTCTCCTAAGGCACAAGGACCTTCATAGGGCTTTCATTGAGGTTTTGTGGTGAGTAGAAGGGAAAGGGGCGACTGATGGATGGAAGAAATGAGGCGGAAATGATTTGCGGATTTAACAAAACGCGATATAAAACCCTCGCTGCAAACTCGATACTCGATCGAGTACCCAACCTACTCGATCGAGTAACCCCCTACTCGATCGAGTAACTAAGCTACTCGATCGAGTAGCCTCTACTCTATCGAGTACCACTCCCAACTCGAAACCCAAGATAACTTTGGTACGACTTTCTAGGACTACTCTCGCTCCCCAAGGTCGGTCAACACTGGTCAAAGGATCTCCAAAAGGGCGGGTATTACAGTCTTCCCCCCTTAAAAGAACTTCGTCCCCGAAGTTCAACTCACCCATCCCAACATATATGACACGGAAAACACGACACTGCTATTCTTCCCACTCGAGTCATGACTCCCCAGAAATACCATCCCCCCATGTCATCATCATCACTGTCTACGCTCTACTCGTAACGACTCTTACTACTATCATACGCCCACTGTCACCGTCGACCGTTACTCTATATATATAAAATTTCACTTTCGCAATGCAAAGCACAATCCACGATCACCCGACATATGGTAACAACTGTCAGACTATCAATCCAGAACATGTTTCTCATCGACTTTCCAACTAAGTCTCATCTCAACTTTCGTGCTATACAACTAATGCCACCATGTTACTCACAACGTGATTCTATTACGATTCATTGTACCATAATTATTTCTTCATGTCCGCTCATTGAAAACAAAATATACAACACATTCATTTATAGAACTAAAGTAATCACATATTCTTCGGAAATTTATTTTGTAATTAAAGCAAAACATACTACCAATAACATTATAAACAAGCAAAATATAATTCAAAGCAGCCTTTTCCTTTCGCGACATTACTCTTCCCCTCTAAAAAGGAACTTCGTCCCCGAAGTTCTCCGTCAAAATCACAAGACACATTACCTATTACTTGTAGCATTACGTTAGTTAAAAGTTATATTATTTGTTATGGACATTACTTACTACTATGTGCTCGATAACCTATAAATCATACACAAATCACCGGACTACTAGCCGCCGTTGATAAAGCATGTTAACATTGTATGTCCAAATGTAAGAAAGGATGTGACTTCAAAGGATAGATGGAAACATGGCATATGGAATATTTAAAAACAACAAGAAATCATCACCACTTCACTACTTGTTACAAATAGGTACATAGAAAACTCAAGCACGACTTCCAACATACAAAATTAACGGTTCCCAGATGTTATTAAGCACTAACAACCACGGTAAATATCAAACTTGTATTTATAAAACAATTGCACACTTTTAATTTTTGAAAACCTCCTGTAACAGTGCTACTCGATCGAGTAGGTAGCGATACTCGATCGAGTGCCATGCTACTCGATCGAGTGTCTTGGCTACTCGATCGAGTAGCCTATAGGTCAGAATGCTTTTTATCCCGTCTTCCTGCAGCTACTCGATAGGTACGGGGTACTCTATCGAGTACCTACAGGCCAAGTTCCTTATAAAACCTGTCATAAACTAACACATATATATATATATATATATATATATAGCCGTCAAATAACTTGGGTCGAGATGATTTCCCGACCCCAAAGTCAATCCTGCAACATAGGTAAGTAATAAATCCGGCCTTATGGCCACAATACAAGTCCAAAATCAAGTCTCAACGAAATAACTACTAAAGTCTAGCAATACTCTTAACCACTAATACCAACTACCATCAACAAGGATAAAACAAGGAGTATCACTCCTCCTAGCCGCTTCTTTGCTCAAACATCACCTCATCATCACCACCACCGTGGCACCGCTCCCAATGACCCGATCCCCGCATCCACTCCTGCTCCTCGCTCCCGGGCCCACGTACCATGGAGTCAAGCCACCGTAAGGGAAGGACCGAGCCGCCCCCACGTCGACCGATCCACCCCGTAGGAATGGAAAACCCCGAGTAGTCCCCAACTCCACTCCACCAAATCGGATGCGGTCCCTCGGTCCCTATCCCCCGAGCGTACGCCATCTCGTGCATGTTCCGGAGTGTCAAGGTAGATGACACTCTATCTCGCCAAGTAGCCGGACCGCGTCTCCGGGGTGTCGAGGTAAGGGTAGCACGGAAAAGGATGCTGCTGCTGCTGTGGCGCTACCGGCTGTGGCCTAGTCTCCGAGGCCCTCTCCCTCACTCGACGGGGTCCCCTTCCCAATTCCGGTCCCTCCACCACCGCAACTCCCGCATTCTCGCCCTTCGTCGGCTCCGGCATCACCTCCAGGATGGTGTCGTCGATGAGATAGGTCTGCAGCTGGCGGGGTCTATCCTCATCCTCCTCCTCCTCCTCATCATCAGAGTCCACCGCCACTACCGTCGGCTCCAAGGGCTCCGTCGGTGGGAGGTGCTGAGGAGCTGGAATTTTCATCCAACTCATGCCCCACACCCTCCACGCTAGGATACCGTCAGCCAAGGTCCTCAACCATTTCAGGTCGAGATAGTAGTCACGATCCATGGTAGGCACTGGGGTAGCTAGAGGCACGTACTCCGAAGAAGCCTCAAAAGAGGTTAGCTTTTCAGCTAACCGAGTGGCGATAGCGCCACAACTCGTGCCGGAAGAGGAAGAAGCCATCAAGGCAAGGGCAGCACAAACCATAAAAGGAGCATTAAAGACCACTTTCCTGGCCCGCTCCGGGTTGAGGTAAGACATTAGAAGTAAGACCTCATGATTATTCAATTTACTGATATCCTTTCTGTCATAGAGAAGGTTCGAAAGAGAACGGAGAAAGACCCTCAAGGTAACATGTCGAACGTCATTAATCAAAGATGTTGCTCGAGGTGGGAGCTTGCTTCCCGGTCAAGTAAGGCATTAGGCGGCGCCGCACTCAGCCTAGGATGTCGGTGATAGAATTCTTGGGAGGTTTGGCCAACCCAAGGTGAGAGGCAACCAAATCCATAGTCAATGAAAGTGGTGTTCATCAATCTAAACTCAATAATCGGCCCGCTGGTCATAGCTAAAAGAGCTCATGAACTCCAAAGTAAGAAAAGGGTAAGTATGCTTCCTCAACCTATACAAACCCGTAAAACCCAAGGTCTCGAATATGTGACGGACATCCGTCTCTATCTCTAAATCCTCCAACACAAGAGTGTCTATACACCTCGTAGGTCTCATTTTGCGTTTTTGTAAAGCTACAAAACGCTCCCTCTCGCTGAAATCAACAAAAACCATCAAGGGTATTCGAACCTGCGGGTACCACAGTCCACTCCTCCCCCATCTCAGGTGGGTTACCCCTCCCCCGTTTACTTTGGCGGATTCCAAGGTTCGGTCTCGGATCTCGCTTTAGGCATATGTTCAAGCAACTTGTATAAACATGCAAATATTTATTTCATGTAATTTGAATTCACATACTCAGCTAAGTACACAATTTCACCAACAAATTTGACATGTGAAGCACATAATTCATGCTATTAACCTTGAATATCAACACTATGTACACACATTCACAACGGTTTCCAAATTTTGACATACAAGCTCGATTTACTACTACTCATAGGCCATAGTTGTGAAAGAAATTTATCATGGTGATTACGTATGCCCAACAAATTCGAATATCTTAGCATGATTCTAAGGTTATTCCAAACACACTTCTAATCACATGTGAGGTATTCTTACTAGTTCACGGACAAGAATGACTTAGAACATATCATTATCACCCTTCACTATTATGAACAACAACTCAATTAGAATTTTCGACGGTCTTTAAAATGTGATAATCTTGGCATATTTTCATCAATTATCGTTTCTATTATCATATTGAAGTTTAACTTATACTTATAATGTCATTCACAACATCAATTTTCCAATTATAAATCACGAATTTCCATTTGAGGCACTTTTAAGACGGAGTTTTAAGGCAACTTTCTAAGGTGAAATCATCAAAATCTATCTTCCAACATGACATAAACAATATTTAAGGCTCAATTCTACCATCTAACCATTGTAAAACAACCAAAAATCGATTTCAATTTTGGAAACCCTAGAAATTTCGGTTTCAAATTTTGCAATTTCTAATCTAATTTACAGCAATTAGTCACCAACAAACATGGAAAGAAGGCATGTGAATCATGTTTCAACAATTAAAAGCACCAAATTGATCATAATAATCGGAATTTCAGATTGTTTCACTGCTCTAACACATTCAAAACAATAAATCGTGTAAATTAAGAAGAATAGCATACCTTGATTGATTAACAAAGTAAAGAAACGAAATTAAGCAAGGAAATTAACCCAGGAATCACCACTTAACCCAAGAGTATGAGAGGATTTGAGAGGAAATAAGGAATTTGAGAGTAGTTTAGGTTTAGGTGTGTCGAAAAATAGGGGAAGAAGAATAGGAAATAGAAAGATTAGGGGTTTTAGAAAACCCGTAGGATTCGCTGTACAGTAACTTACTCGATCGAGTGCCTGGGATACTCGATCGAGTACCACCCTACTCGATCGAGTAGGAGCTAAATCATCGAGTATCTGCAGGAATTTTCCCACATCCCGACGTCATAGCTTCCTAACTAGATCGAGTGAGGTCTACTCGGTCTAGTAAACACCCGCACTCGGTAAAATATAGTTAAGTACTCAGTCAGAAGTACGACGTAAATCAAAGATACCTGCAAAATAACACCGCGTGTCGTTTCTAAACTAAGTTCGGAATTCGGCACTAATTAGAACTTCGATCACGTATTACAATTATTAGTCACGCACAACGTATCGCCTTACTAACAAGGCGTATGCCACCTTACGCTACAACAACTACCCAACTCGGTTCACCTGCTACCGAACGTTCCATAAACATATTCACGTCATCATATTGTACTTGAACTTACTATACATGTTACTACTAGACTCATATTCACTCCAATTTGAAGCATATAATTCACCTCAACTCTTTCTTTCACTTATCACATAAATACACACTTTTCAAACAATTGTTCAATCATGTCTTACATTCTATCCTAAGCAATTCATCTTGCACTAATCAAATATTACGCAGCGGAAAAATTTCAACTGATTAGCAAAGCATATACACATTGCCATATGCTATGATTCGGATTATTACTCAACTATAATATAACTATTATCATAGTCATTACGGTAGGATTTATAAACTCGCTTACAACTTCCGTCATTGTTAACTTTTAGCAAACACCTACATGTTCACTCTTCATGTCACGACATTCGATTCCACATTTTCACGCATCACTATCACTTAAACCTTCGTCACATATCTCATAACCATCCTATAAGCTTGCTAATCATTCAAAGAACTTCAATAATCTCATCAATAATTACCCCACACGGCCCAAATTCTACCATCACACCCCTACTAACTTCTAACAAAGACTTAACCGGAGGTAGCTCCGGCACAGTTAACATACATATCACACATAGACACACGGACTCCACATTCCCATACCATGTGACTGGCTTAAGTGTCATGGGGCCAAGATTTTGAAATGAGGGCGCCTACTCACCCAAAACCTAGCATCAGCGGGGCTCCCATGACACAAACACCAGGTTCATTTTATTAGACTCACTACGTTCATTATTTTCATTTGTTACAGGTTCCAAAATCGTCGCTCTGATACCACTTTGTAACACCCCCATATACAGAGGAGCCTTAACTAGGCCTTCCTTAGCATATAAAGGCGCTACCATCTCGGTTGCCCGAGGATAGTAATAATCAAGTGTCGATAAAAGAACGATTAAATTACTTTACAAGTCATCTATCCAACTAATGATACAAAAGATACAACTCAAAGTCCACTAGCTACAATTATTAAATCTCGTGTGACTCATCCCTGCCCGGACTCCAGCTAGCAACTACATCAACACCTTCTAAGACGGACTGCTCACCATAAGGGATCACGGCAGACACATAAACAAACAAGACAACCACACAAAGTCAGTACTGAGATAAGACATAACCAAGTTACCAACAACTACCAAAGCAACACAAGACAATCAGTCACAATCAGGCACTCCGCTCCATCTCCGTCTCCGACTGTCCACTGGACCAGCCCTGCCAGTGGGGGACCGCAGCCATTCCCACCTAAGCCCCGCTCATCATACCGAGCGATAACCCTGTCCCATTAATGTGCACATCCCCTTCCGTGGCGGGTTCCACGAAGGGCGAAACTAGGGCGTGAAGCCACTCCCGCAAGTGACTCCACTCAGTCGAGAACGCATCTCGAGAATCACAGACAAACAATCACAATCACAATCACAACAACGTCTGAACCAACCAATTATACTAATTACAGCACAACAACGATTCAACGATCGACGCACTAGACTATCTACAGAAACTGAGTAGGCGAACCTACCTTTACGCAACCGCAACCAATCCACGCCGACACATGTCATAACCAGCAACCAAGAAAAGCCTATAAGGGCAAACAACTGTCTATTACTATCAAGCAAACCCTAATCACAACCAAGGGAACAGTGATGATGATGATGACATACCTATAAGGAGAAACCCGGCAAAAGACCGCTACCCGACTCAGGCTACACTCTCCTAAGGCACAAGGACCTTCAAAGGGCTTCCATGGAGGTTTTGTGGTGAGGAGAAGGGAAAGGGGCGACTGATGGATGGAAGAAATGAGGCGGAAATGATTTGCGGATTTAACAAAACGCGATATAAAACCCTCGCTGCAAACTCGATACTCGATCGAGTACCCAACCTACTCGATCGAGTAACCCCCTACTCGATCGAGTAACTAAGCTACTCGATCGAGTAGCCTCTACTCTATCGAGTACCACTCCCAACTCGAAACCCAAGATAACTTTGGTACGACTTTCTAGGACTACTCTCGCTCCCCAAGGTCGGTCAACACTGGTAAAAGGATCTCCAAAAG
The DNA here is from genome assembly GCF_048544455.1 of Silene latifolia. Taxonomy (NCBI): domain Eukaryota; kingdom Viridiplantae; phylum Streptophyta; class Magnoliopsida; order Caryophyllales; family Caryophyllaceae; genus Silene; species Silene latifolia. Next base: position 304,940,104 of record NC_133538.1, on the reverse strand, counting down.
GGCGGGTATTACAAACTTACTTTCAAAATAGCATGGTTTTAAAACGCGGAATGCTGCCCAAGTAGGACTAGATTTTTTCGGCCCAAAATGAGCTTTTATAACCGGCATGCTGCCCATTTTAAATCTCATTTTCAAATCGATTATCCGTTTTTTTCAAATTCAATCCAAAATGCCTCTCGAACCTTAATCAAGCATGAAATGCGTCGAGTCGTGTCCGGGTCCTAGTCGTGTTTGGCTAGGCGTGTTTCGTCCTAGGTATCTAGAACGCGACCTTGTTGGGTCACCCAAGCTCACCTCTTGGGCTTCGAGTCATGTGGGTCGACAAATTGGTCTAGGATAGTCCACAGAAACGTCCAAGCTAGGCCATTTAGGGCATTTCACTTAAACCTATGGGCTATGTTGGTCCAATCACGGGTTTAGTAACACCGAGTCCAGTTTAGAATCGAGTTATGATGGTTTGGGTCGTGTCGTTTTGTCGAGTCCAAAATGAATCGAGGTCTAAATCCAACCGTGAGTCGAACCTTTTGGGTTAGTCAGTCATAAGTCAAGTCTTTGTTTGAGTCAAGTTGGTGTCATGTCCTTAAGTGTGCAGGGGCTCTTACATTTGAATATTGACTCAGTTCAGGGTTTTCTTGTAGAAAGGCCGCCAAAAACCCGACTTCAAGCAATGGAAGATGCTGTTAACAAACTCACTGAGGCCGTGAACCTCATGATGGCCAGAATGGATGTGATCGAATCCAAGCTGGGTGAAGATTCCTCTTCATCTACCCCACCTCTGACTGATCTGGAGAAACGGTTCAAGTTCATTGAGGACCATCTAAAACTCTCCCAGGGGAAGAACATCCATTACGAAAATGCTAGGGCCTATGCCCCAATTCAGGATAAGTTGCCCACGAACATGGTACTCACTGATATCCCAAAGTTTAAGGGCACAGAAGATCCAGTCCACCATGTTAAGGCCTATAAGGGGTACTTAGCACTGAAGGGAGTGCCTGTTGACATGCTCTCTGAAATTTTTCGCTCAATCCCTGGATGAACACCCGAAGACGTGGTTCTACAATCTGGACCTTAAGAACTTCCCTACTTTCGAAGATATCACGGTGGAGTTTTGTAAGCACTATGCTGACAATGTCGAGATACGAACCAATATAAGAACGCTAGAGGTTATGACACAGAAAGAAAAAGAAGGCTTTACTGAATTCCTTGCAAGATGGCGCGCTGAAAGCGTGAAGTTAGCCAAGAAGCCTGACGAAGTTGAAATGGTAGATAAGTTCGTAAAGAATCTACGACCTATTTACCGCAATGCTCCGAAATACCAGAATTTTGGCTCTTTCAAAGAACTGATAAGGATCGGGATAAAGGTAGAAGATGATGTCATAAGGGCAGAGGCTGAAAAGCCGAAATCGTACCAAGGGGCCTCAACGTCTAAGGCCAAGGCCCCAGCAACGACCCATTTGAATGAAGCCATCAATCTCTTAGAAGGGAAATCGAAGAAGTCGCAGCGCCAAACACCTAGGGCATTCATCGATATCGGATGCACTTATACATACGCTCTCCAAAGGCTCATAGCCCAAGGAAAGCTAAAGCCTATTGGTCCAACTCCGGACCCTCCCGCTGATCAACAAGGTAAATGGTATAAACCAAATGCCTACTGTGCCTTTCATCAAGGGAAAGGCCATGATACTGAAAGGTGTTATCGACTGAAGCTTGAAATTCAAGACATGATTGAGAGTGGAACACTCCCGATCCCAACTGTTAAACCCAATAACATTACCAATCCATTTGGCGATCACGCTAACTTTGTTTCTGTTGAAGACAATGTCGATTACTCCCATCTTATCCGCCCATGTCACTTGAAAGGGGTATTTATCGGGAAGATATTTGTGGATTGCTTTAAATTCTTGCCAAATCCGAAGAATGAAATTCAAGTCGGGAGTCTTGCTCTAGAATGTACTCCTCTCGTTAACGAAGTTAATAAAAGACAATTCGATTCACCGACCTTCATCATTGGCGTAGATTCTCAGAGGACTACCTCGGGATGGAGGCAGACCATCAAAGGGATCAAGGACCAGAGCCGAGCATCTAAGCTGACAGCTGAACAAGAGAAAGCTCAAGACCAGATTATGAGTCGGGATCTGTTTTCTTATCTTAGTCGAGTCGAGTCTAGGACTTTCGTTTCTTGAATTTGAGTCATTTGTTCCGTGATGACCTAGGGTGTGTCCTAGGAATCGTTCCTTCGAGTCTGTTAAGCATTTGTCATTCCAATAAAAAGTTGCAGTTTCATTTCCAAATATGTCTTGTTTTCAATCCTCAATCATTCCGAAAGCATGACAAAATGCACAACACACTCAAAGGCATCCCTGGGGTAGAAATATGTCTTATTTCAAAATATAAGGTACACTAGGATCCCGTGTTTGATTCCTTTACCTATTCCATGTCTGGTGGTAGAAAACCTCCATCTAAACCAATGTTTGTGACAAGCTTTTAGATGATTCTATGACAAACCCGGACTAGCTCCTTGTTTCCCCTATCGATGATGGAAGGCAAGCCTTTTCCCCAACAAAATAATCCTATCTCGAAGAGAGAAGAGATCAACCCGCTCTAAGAATGAATTGTTAGTTCTAACCCAATTTAGTTGGCGAAACCCAGTTTTCAAGGTGTATCCATTTGTGACTGAATATAAGACCATTTTCAAAGAAAGAAGAAGAAAAAAGGAAAGGAAAAAAGAAAAGAAGAAGAAAAGAAAAGAAAAAAGAAAGAGAAATGTCAAAATGTTGATCGAAGTTCAAAGGCGAAGCCAAAATGGTCAGGTAGTGCCATCAGCAGTCATTCATACCCCTAAGTCCTTCCCGAGGCATTTATGAGGGAATAGTTAGGGATTCTGAGAATTAGTTATCTTGTGTTAGTAAACCCAAGCCTTTAGGATCCAGACATGGAAATTTGAACCCACATCGATTTCCAACCCATTTGTACTCGGGTTTCATCAAATCTGAGACACCATTTCCAACCGCGTTATAAGCCATAGCCATTGGCGTTAGCACCACAAAACGAACCTCCAGAATGATGGTTTACCTTGCGAACCTATTTTTAGCAAGCTCCACATCCCAAAGAACCACAACCTTTTGTACCAACCCTAGACACGGGATTTAACGGTACTTTACAGGCTAGAATGGGATATGACATGATACCTTAGGTGAAACCTTCGAGTGTGTACACACAATCAAAATGCCACGTTTATGCACCTTGATCGAAGTACGTCGGATTTGATTTCGCTCCAAGCGAATACGTAGGCAGTCCTCCAGAATAAGGGATTCAATCCAGTCATCAACCAAGTTGTCGTCTTGTCGGTTTATTACGGGTCTTAACCAAGTCCAAATGAAGCCGCCTTTGTTTGAGTCGGTCTTAGCACTCGATGTAGGCTAGGATAAGGATATAGGTTTGGATGAATAGTATCAAGTCTCAGAATGAGCTTTATCTAACGGTTTAGGCAAAGATGCTGAGTCACATAGATGTGGGTTTGTGTTGGGAACAGAAAATATGAAAAACCCGCTGAAAAAAAAGAAGGCGTGGAAGAAAAAATAGTAAAAGCCCGCTGAAAACAAAGAAGGCGGTGGCAAGAAATGATGAAACTCGCTGAAAAGAAAGGAGGCAAGGAGAAGAGTGACAGAATGTTCCCAACAAAAGTCATGTGTGATGTCTAAGTGTTCTCATAAAATCAGTCTGTGTTTAGTGTCTGGGCGAAGCCAACGTTGTTGCTCCGTGAGTTTAATCCACCTTGTCAATGCCAAGTGATCTTGATTCCCATGTGCCCTCGGGAGCACGCCCATGCCATACGAAATCTTCGTCCCAAGTCCGACGACCTTGTGATTCCCGTTTGTCATCTTTTGGCGTCAGAATGGCCAATTTACATTTTTACCCCGAATAAGTCAATAATTGAATTAAAACCCGCGCACACTTGCGGTTTTATTTTCCTTTTTGTTTTACGGTAGCAGGCTACGCCCACGTTTGTTTACGGGTCATATAGAGTGTCTGAGTCGTATTTCATGCTCACCTATCAAGGTTCGATTTCAAAATGCCATATTCAGAATTCCGAAATTTCAAAAAAAAAAACTTTGTGCAAATTATGGATAGATGATCCAAGTAGTGGAATCTTTTTGGGTCGATGACCCCAATCTTTCGAAATTCAAAATTTCAAATTCAATTTTTGAAGGGTCGATGGCCCAACATCAAAGTGATGTTAAATTCAAAATTTGGGTCGATGGCCCAATTATTCAAAATTTTCGACATGTTCAGGTTTCGGGTCGATGACCCAGTCTTTCAAATTCAATTTTCAGGTCGATGACCAATCTTTCAAATGATCCAATTTTAAGATCGATGATCCAAATGTGCTTATGTGATGATTATTGCTAGTACGTTTTTGTGTTTCAAATGTAGCAGGATATGCTTCAACTGGGGGGCTCTAAAGTCTTCGACTTTGGAGCCATCACAAACTTGGGGCTCTGAAGCCGTTGGCTTCAGAGACCATTATCAAGATGTAAAGGATGACATCCACCAAGAATTCAATTCAATACCAGAGTATGAAATGGAAGAATTCCGTAGCTGAAAGCAAATGATGAAAGCGGCGGCAACCTCATTGGAAAGTCCCGTCCCATTTAGGCACCTGCCAGCAGATGATAAGCTTTGGGCAAGTGTCAACAGATGATGAATTTCGGACAGGTGCCAGCAGATGATAAACTTTGGGCATGTGTCAGCAATTGCCGAACTACGACGCGGGTTTGATTCTGTCAGAAACGGATACGTAGGCGCCTAAGGATAAGGCTCAATCCACCATATATGAAATTTTATGGGTCGACGACCAACGACGATAATTTGACGCAACAGGAGCAAGAGTTAATCCCCAACGAAGTTTCAGGTATGATCTTTTCTTATGGCTGGCGAGCTTATATACGCAAGTCTAATGGACTATAAACGACCCGCGGAATCCTATGGTCGAGAGGGACCTGGGGTATACTTTGACTTTCGCCTTGTCCAAGCCTCAGTCAAAGTGGGGGCTCTGTAGATACCCGTATCCGTCGATATTGGAATTTATAGAGAACCCGACAAACACCCGATGATGATAGGACACATGTATTCATTAGTTGTCATTGTCGCTATTTTGGGCTCGTTTTACGATGTAGAATGAGCGTTGTCGACGAAGTATTTTATTAATTTAAATGATATTTAAATTAATGTTTTTTAAAGTGAATTCATTTTATTGTTTTAATTTGAATTTATTTTCTTAAATTTATTTTATTGAAAATAAAATATATTTTTGATTTGAAAAATCATTCTTTAGTTATTTGATTTGAAAAATCAATTTATATCGTTTATAAACCGTATTTGAAGAACTCGATTTTTTACGATGGTTTTATACGCGATTTTGAGCTCGTTTTCAACTCGATTTGAGCACGGTTTTCAAAGCAAACTTAAGCCAACTCTTGACCCATAACCCAGCCCATCACTCACCCTCATAACCAGGCCCTAACCCCTTCCACAAACCCGTCCAAACTCCCTCCAATCCAGCTAATAACCCGTCCCAAACAGCCCGCACAGCCAACCCTTTCCCTTACCCGTGTTCAGCTTTGCCAAGCCCCAAACCCGCTCCAAACGCCACTTAAACCCGTGCCCATTAACCCTAAACCATACCCTAGTATCCTACCCATATTACCTTAGCTTAACCACCAAGTAAACCCCTCATACAAACCCTAAAAACCCCACGAAATAGCTGATGGACATCAGCTATGCAAACCGAGTCCAAGGTCTCTTAACCCTATCAAACCCTACTTTAACTCTGTATAAATACCTCCCCTATGCCATACATTCATTCCTTGGTTCTCCATACATACTACCTTCACTCACCAGCATTAATCTCCAAAAACAAACCCTAATTGCCTCTCAAAACTCTCGACAAAAGCGAGACATCCAAACTGAGAAACAGTTTGTGTCTCTCTCGAAATACCATTCGTTTCCCTATCAAATCTCCATTAAAATTCGAGTTTCTTGTTCCTAATTAACCATATAACATCCATCTACATCTTAGACAAAGATTCACGAGCCAAATTGACTTTGAGAGTACACGAATCCCCTCGAAAAACAGAGTGTCATACACTGTTTTCGCGGCTTTTCCTGTCTGTCCAGTTCTGTTTGTGCTCGTTTTTCGTGCCCAATAATTCAGAACTAACGTGGTTTGTTTTAAGATATTTATTCTACTCTATTTCTAGTTTTCAAAACATCTTTTAAATCTAATGTTTACCGAGAAACGAGTGAGAAATTGCAGTTTGAAAGTTGCTGTCCAAATTTACAAAAAACGTGTTGTTGCTTTGTTCCTTCGTCGACGACGGCCTCTCGAGATAAAATCTACGATCGATTATGACCCAAGACGGTGTCAACGATACATGTAGGTTGAGGGTGCATCAAATCCTCTTCTTCTCCCTTTTATTTCGTTCTTTTTATGTTTGTTTTTTATTGTTCATTTTTACATTGTTTATCGTTTTGCATCGTTTGATATCGTTAACTATGAAACTAGTATAGCCCGAGTATGAGTTAAAGTACCACCATGAACACCCACATTGACTTGAGTCGGGAAAGAAATCCGCCACATCGGTCGGTCATATCCCCCTTCTCATTTACATATCCTCATGTTCAAGGTAGGACATTAATAAAACGAATTCTAACTTTGTTCCTCGCTTTTGACTCCTCGCTTGTTTCGCTCAATTCGACCTGTCCTAGGACCCTTCGCATGTTAGTTCGACCTCTGATGGTTAACATATGACTCATTTAGACGGCATTAGATTGTTTTAATAACCTAATTAGACATGTTAGGTGGCATCGACATAGCCTTGAAAATCGATTAACAATTCTATAACCTAATTGAATGCAACTCTCTTTTCACATGCTTTCTCGCTAGTATAAGAGTGCGTGATTACCACCTTCTTATTAAAACTCGACGAGTTAATTTAACTAGCGAACTTGACCTAATTGGACCCTTTATTAGGCCGTGTAGAATGCATTCACGCGATATCTTCTCAATCGATCAACGTCGTTTCTAACTTGTTTTCTAGCCCGTTTTCTAACTCGTTTCGCAATTATTTGATCTAACTAATGAACCTAGACTAGGAACTAGGGTGGCCGTGGCTTGGCCGTGAGGGTGGCCGTATCTTTTGTCTTTCTTGCTTCGTTTTTTTATACCATTTGTTCTTTGTTGTTTCGTAGCTTATAATTTATAGTTTGTTCATCGAGTTGTAATTTTCAAGTTTGTTTTACTTTTATCGAGTCAAGACTTCTTCAAAAACCTTAGTCTCATTTGGTTAGATGGTTATGTTCCAATTCGTGTAAGAGCGTAGTAAATCGCATGTTGTTTAAAGCGACATGGCCCGATTTATGCTAATGCATGCTTTGGTGTGTGACCTAATGTCTAATTCGATAAGATTAAGCAAAAGCACGCATTACGAGGAGTGACCCAAGGCCGTGAGTTATGTAAACCGTGGCCACCCCTTTGTGCACGTTTTCCTAGGCCGAATGGCCATGTGTCGTGTATGGTGTCGTATATAGCAATTGTATTTAGATCGAGTTGTATCTCTAATTTCTCGTTGTGTCGGCATGAAATGCCTGGGTTGTAATATGGTAGATCCTAACGGCTCCCCCATTCCCATCAAGCCTTGTTTGCTTTGTTTTGTATGTTGTTAGATCAATCAACCCACATGCTAAATTACAACTTTGACAAAGTTAGTTTAGTTGCATCTAAATCGACATAGAAACTTCACATGTTAGGGTTTTAAAACGATGTTTGCATATCATATATCGCAGTAGCTACGACCTTGTTTGAAATCCGATACTTGACTTAGTAGAGGCCGTTATTGACGGGCGGGGTTAGGTGTCCTTATGGGCTTCCTAACACGTACCCTCACCCCTTACTCAAAATCTATGGTTTGTGGATCCGTCTAAATACCATTGGATTACGAGAGTCATTCAAATCGAGTGATATAGGATACAAGTCTTTATCTTTAATCACTCGTAGTCGATTGGCTTTATGCTTTTCGATGAAAGGTGTAAAGTTGACTTGAACGGTTCCAAGTTCCCATAAAACTTGGTGGCGACTCTAATTTGTCTTAATTCGATTCGAAAGAACCTCGAGTCGATTATGCCTAGTGTGGACCCCGCGGCCGCAGTTCCCGCGGGCGTTGTCCACAACATGTTATGTTTGATGAAATACGAGCCTATGAATCCTTGTATTTTTTACACATCACTTACCTTTTCAATGAGACTTGTAAGACATAAACCAACTCGAGTCTCATTAGACCATGCATATAGTTGAGTAGGGAGGATTAAGTCGACTTGTAGGTGTTGTACAATCTAATCGATTCGGCTTCGGGACCCAAACCTTCCTAGGATTGTAAGATATAAACCAACTCGATCCTATCACAACAATAATTGTTTGCTTATAACTTGAGAATATATTTGTATGATCAATTCCCATGAATCCCCTATGAACCCATGACACCCTAGTGCTTTTAATCAATTGTTTACATCTCATTTTAGTCATCTTGCTTGTTTACATTTATTGTTATTTAGTTTAGTGATCTTCTTATCTCAACCTAATTGTGACACCCCTAGACACCACTACTTGCAATCGAAAATCCTACATCAATACCCATCCCTTGGGATCCGACCTTTACTTACCTCTTTACTAGTAGTGGAGTTGTTTATGAAGTTATAAATATTGTTTTGGTCTAGGTGCTCCTAACGACAAGTAACCGAAATCTAAGCTAAGAAAGCGATCGACCATACGTATGCTATAAGGGGACAGTGGGTGATGGCGCATTGCAGAGACTTGAAGATGGCGTCTATTATGAGGACGACTCAAAGATAAGAGACCAAAAATAGCTTTTTTAAGAGGTTTGAGCATAAGTCAGGAACATTGGTTGAGTTTTGGATGCGTTTTGAGAGCGCTATGGACCAACAAAGACATACACAAAAGCAGCTTGACAACAGTGATAAGCACATGTGCGTAAAGCCGTCAATACATCTGGCGTTAGAGAGTCATGCTGCAAAGGTGTACACCTATTCAACTTTCCACAAATTCAAGGAAGAGGCCATCTACTCAATTGATACATGTAGAACCGGAGGTTTCACTGAGAGAGGCGAGCTAGAGGTAACTACTATCAAAGATTCGTCCAGGAAGAAGAATTTTGAAGTTGCATACAGTCCAGGTAATTTAATTTACACTTTCCACATAATCACATTTACACTTTCCATTTTATGACATTTACACTTTCCATTATATGACATTTACACTTTTCCAGTTCATGACATTTACACTTTCCATTATATGACATTTACACTTCCTATAACATAACATTTACACTTTTCAGTTCATGACATTTACACTTTCCAAAATATGACATTTACGCATTCTATGATATTACATTTACACTTTCCACGATATGGCATTTACACTTCCTATAACATAACATTTACACTTCCTATAACAAAACATTTACACTTCCTATAACATAACATTTACACTTTCCAGTTCATGATATTTACACTTTCCAAAATATGACATTTACACTTTCCATGATACTACATTTACAATTTCCACGATATGGCATTTACACTTTCTGTTTTATCACATTTAAATTTCCATATAATCACTTACACTATTTTTAACATTCACACTTACATGATAGCCTTAACTGATAACCCAGGTACACGTAAAACAAGCTGCAGTTGTACGATGTTTGAAAGAACCGGCATCCTATGCCGCCATAGGATTATGTTGTAAATAGATGGATGAAAGAGTATCTCCGATTAAGGATTTTCAATTGTAATGGTGAAGGGACAGACAACATGCAAGTCATTGATGAAAAACAAATTGCAATGTCAATAATGTGGTCAGAAGTTCATCAAGCTGTAGGGCTCCTTCGAGGCAAAGGAGTAATTGATGTTGACAGCTTTTTCGCTGTAATTAGGGGATTTAAGGAGACGCTGTCACCAATAGAAGAAGTGTTGAATAAAAATCAACAAATGGAGAAATTTCTGAATTGTACGACCAGTGAGGTAGTGACGATATTGCCACCAAAGAATTCGAAAAACAAGGGTAGCGGAAAAAGAATTTTGTCAGCCAAAACAAAAGCACTAACGTTGGCTAGGAAACCCAAATGCAAGTGTAATAATTGCAAGAGAATGACAAATCACGACAAGAGGAACTGCGCTAACCCCTTCTCAGCACACACACCATTGTGCGAAGGGTCGTCTGACCCAGAAGAGGATGAAGGAGATGAGGAGGAAGAGCTAGAATCAGAATAAGAATAGATGTCACAGCAGTGATAATGTAGCTTTTATATTTTGAGTGTGTAACTTTAAACTTTGATGTGCTATAACTGGAACGAGGGATTGGGAATTGGTCTCATTGGCACCGTCACTTTGAACTGAAGTTGGTGTAACTTTTAGTAACACCAACGTTAGGGTTACACTGTCATAAGACCAAAATGTCTCTGTTTTATTGGATAGCCAAACATTGTGTTACTTGAACTTATTTGGATTACGTATTTTATTTCAAGTAACGTGTGTTAACATTTACACTTCCCATGTCACCATATTTACACTTAGACTTTACATATCGTCACATTTACACTTATGTCAAATTTACACTTCCATCTGAATGAAAATAAAATTCAATTTTAGTGTGTTTACATTCACACTTTCAGTATGATAACATTTACACTTTCCCCCTCTGTAACATCCAGGATTTGTAGGAGCGTTGTTGACTGACCTTGTTGACCAAACAGACCTTAGGAATGATGGGGCGAGGGATCAGACTGGTAACAGGAGACGTATTGGTTAGTTACTCGACCTAGCGGAGGCCACTCAGCCGAGTACCATCAATACTCGACCGAGTGGAGTCTACTCGGCCGAGTATTCCTATACTCGACCGAGTATGGCTGCTGTCGATGCGTTATTATAAATGCGAGTTCGCGAGATTCATTTCTATTTTTCTCATTTCCTCGACAGTTTCTCTTTCTCTAACCCTAGACCATCACCCTACTCTATCACTCCATAGCCTCGTACCTCTAAGGAGTTAGCCTAACCCCTACCATGGGAACGTCGGGACTCGCGGAGCAAGGAGGTCGTGAATGGTGGTTGTCTATGTCGTCACCGATGTGCAAGGTTAGGTAAGTTGCTGCCTTGTGTCCTTTTGTATGATTATTTGAGTATAGTTGTGTAATAGGATATGGTTACCATTGTTAGGGTGCTTAATGGAGTTGTGCGTGGCTATAGATGGAAGTCTTTCATGCTTTGTTATGAGGTAGGGTCTCCTACTCGCCTCATAATTGAATTGAATTTATGATTGTATTGTGGTTCATGGTTATCCGCTGATCATCGGAGTATAGTGGTTGTGGTAATGATGACGCTGTCATGTGACAGCTGCGATGTTGTGATTGAGATTGTGGTGGAGTCACTTGCGGGAGTGGCTTCACACCCTGGTTCGCCCTCCGTGGAACCCGCCACGGGAGGGGATGTGCACATTAAGGGACAGGGATCGTTAGTCGCTCGTTGAGGAGCCGGACTAGGTGGGGATGGGCTGCGGTCACCCATCGGCGCGAGGATTACCTGTTGCGATGGGTAATCTGGCAGGACTACACACTTCGTGTGTAGTCGGTGTGTGTACGAGGTGGTGAGTTGGGATAGTGAATGATCAGCTATTTACTTTATTGTCTTATCTTATATTTGATTAGTCAGTACTGACCCCGTGTTGTTTTGTGGTATCTGCGGTGATCCATTCGGGATGGTGAGCGATTGGCTTAAAGGTATTGTTGATTACTTTCTTGCTGGGATTGGAGGGATCGAGTCATCACGCTCTTGGTCTAGAGATGTAGAATCACAAGTATTGTAATTGAACTGTATTTTAGGGTACTTGAACAGAATGGTATTGTAATAGACTCTCTAATGATATAATATTGTTCTTGTATTGTCCAATTTGATCTACCTCCTCGGGAAACCGAGATGGTGACATCGTCATACACTGGAATGGTCCTTGGTAAGGCGTTCTGGTGTACGGGGGTGTTACAAAGTGGTATCAGAGCCGACGATTTTGGAACCTAAACTAACGAAATTAAAGAACATAGGGTGTCAATTAAAATGAACCTGGTGTATGTACGTTGGGAGCCCCAAATCGATGCTAGATTTTGGGTGAGTAGGCGCCCTCATTTCAAAATCATGGCCCCATCGGACTTAAACCAGACATGGGAAAAGGGTAGCTAGTGTGAGTCGTGGATTGCTAAGTGTTGTGTGCTGTGTGTATCTATTGTGTGCGTATCTATTACTAGAGCGATATATGTTAGTTAGATGTGTAGAAAAGTGGAAGTGAATATGGAATTGTTGCAATGTGTGATCAGTGACAACTTAATCAATTTGTTTTATTTGGAATGTGTTAGGTGTGAAATTATTGTATTACAAATGTGAATAAGGTGTGTGTCTGGTGGTTAGCGGAAGTAGAAATGATGTGATATAGAGCTAAACTTGGTAATTATCGTAATTAGATTGTGACATGTGCCTTATGGGTACAGTAAAATAGTTTCTTGGTATAGTGAGGGATAAAGTGGAAGTGATGATTGTTTGGAGATGAATGTACAGATATACGTGCGGTTGTGTGTTTACGTGGTAGGAATCAGCTTTAATTGTGACGAGCCGGAATCCCGGAACTCCGAACGATGTTATTTGATTTTGCAGGAACAGTAAAAAATTACGACTCCTTCTTTATTTCAAAAATTAGATCGAGTAGATGCGAGTACTCGACCGAGTAGACCAAACTCGGCCGAGTGTCAAGTTACATAACCGAGTGCCCATTTTGTTAGAATTATAATCTATTCTGGTCTTCAAAACTCGACCGAGTAAGAATGGTACTCGACCGAGTAATGCACACTCGGCCGAGTATCCTAAACACTCGACCGAGTACTGAACACTCGGCCGAGTGTTCCAAACACTCGACCGAGTTTTGCTGTAGCAGGCCAATTGCGGGTTATACAAAAACCCTAAATTCGTGCCTTTCTTTCTTATTTCCGCCTCCCATCTTCATCTTTCCTTCCCTCTAAAACTCCATACTCCTCTTTTCGCAAGCTTTTGGGTAAAATCTTGGTGCCACACTTGTCCTTAGTTGCCCTAACTCAGTTTAAGGTAAGATTTAAACTCAAATTCCTTTATTGTTTTCAAAGGCATTGTGTATTAGCATACTATACTTCGATTTCTTGTTAAAAACAATTGAAATTCAGTTTTAAACTTATTAATTGATCGAATTCGACTTCATAGAGGCTTTGTGTACATTTTTGGTTGATTATCTTATGATGTAGGGTTATCAAAAAACGAAATTCGCATTGTTATTGATGAGTATTCTCTAGTTTGAAATGATTTAAAATTTGAAACCATATGAATAGTAAGTAGTTGATGATTTTCTGATAGTTGTTTTAAAAATATTGTTCTTAAATCGGTATACAAGTGAAACAGTCCGTCTTTGTGCCGAGAGTTTCCAATGTCAATCCTTTGTTAAAGATAATTTTCTTGCAGTATGGTGAAAACTAGAGGTTTACCCAACAAGAGACCTCGCGGGAATGTCCAACTCGAGGTTGGGCAAGGTAGCAGTGGACCGGTTGTACCGCCGGTGGAGGCACATCCATCGGTAATTTTTGCTAACTTCGATCATCGTAAGGCTTTTGTGGCTCTTATGCGTCGCCCTTTTCGCCCCACCCGTTGTGTCAACCCTAGTATTCTTGAGACTCTGGGGATTAAGGAAGACATAGTTCACATTTTCAAGATTTTGGGCATGGAGGGGTTGTATCACTTGAGAAAGAAATCATACCCCCACTTGACCTTAGAGTTTTTGAGCTCTTTTGTTTATGATAGGAAGGGCAAGACCGTCTCTTTTCGTCTCATGAATGAGGACCATGAGCTTACCCTTGATGAGTTGGCTGACCATTTGGGTTTAGAGGCCGAGGATGATGACTACCTTAGTGACGTGGCCAAGAACAGTGGTGCACCTCAGTACCTTCCTTATTTGACTGGCAAACCCGCCCCTACCGTCAGTGCCATGTTGATTAATGATATTCAACACGTTTCCCTTCGTATGTTTCTAAGGATGTTGACCTGTCTGCTTTACTCGAGAGAGGACGTGAGTAAGCTCAATTCTCACGAAGTCATGCTTCTTGTGTCCTACCTTAACCTCCACCGCCGGAAACCGTTTTACTATAGTGCTCCTGGTATAGTGTGCTCTAGTCTGGAGCGCATGGCACAGTCTGAGACCCGATTTGTTGCTTACGGGGCCATAGTGACCCGCCTAGCTCAGCGACTGACCGACTTTGAGGCCCCACCTCCTGAGGGGAATGCGTATGTTGAGGTTGTACCCACCATGGACGCTCAATACTGGCGTCAGAACCGATGGTTGAGGAAGATGGATGATGGGTCGTATGCTTGGAGGGTGAGAGGTACTATGTGGATGGTGCTTCCGGACCCAGCTCACCTCCCTGTTGTTGATCATTTGGCCGAGTGGGAGTCTTGTGGCATCCCTAGACCTGAGCCCCAGTCTTACCTGATCGACCCTCGGATTCTCCTGGACTTACCTGAGCCCGTCACCGTACCTGAGGGACAGCAGCAGGCACCTCCCCCACCTAGGGAGCGTCGTGGGGTTAGGCAGCCTAGGGTAGACCCGGTTGTGTCTGAGCCCTCATACTCTGCCCCCGACTCTTACTCTTACCACCCCTACCAGCACTCGTCGTACCCTACGGTGCACGACCCTAGGATGCAGCCTCATGAGCTGGCTGAGCGGATCTCTTCTACTTTGGTTCTCCGCAACCTATACGAGATGACCCTTAATCAGGGCATCGGGACTGACTTGGTACAGCCTGTCTGGTGGAGAGGACCAGGAGTGGATACGGGAGTGTTCCACAGTTATGGGGTGGACCCGAGTTTCTGGAGAGCACCGGAGGAGACTGAGTTTGACAACCTCGCAGGACCGTGGGGAGCCAACCCTGGTAGTCAACTAGGAGGGGACTACTCAGCCGCAGCAGGTTTTCCAGGTGCAGGGAGTTCAGGTGCAGGTACCTCTGGCGCAGGTGGTGGTGACGACATGGAGGAGGGTCCTCGTTGCTGATCTTGGATGTTAGAATGATTTAGTTGATTTCTTGGATGTTAGACTTATTTAGAGGTGATAGACTTGTTTTGTTGTGTCGGATTTATTATCTCTTCTTTAGATGTTGCTTTCGGTATTTGGTATTTTCTTTTTTTCGTTGGATGACTGTATCTGGCCATAAGGCCGTTAGTTAGCTAATTATCGTAGGCAGATGTGTGGAATGTCGACTCTGGTTGGGATTTGTTATGTTTGTTACTACTGCGGAAAATATCGTGCAGGTTGATTGTGAATACTCTATGTAAGGTCGTTAAAACGCCCTCTGGATATGAAAACTCGGCCGAATATACGCCGTACTCGACCGAGTAGAGCTCACTCGGCCGAGTAAACAAATACACTCGACCGAGTATGGCTCACTCGACCGAGTAACCCTCATACTCGGCCGAATGTTGAGGTAACAGAAGGCACAGGTGAAGTTTATATGATAACTGTATAGGAGAGTGGTCCATGTCTTATCTCGTTATTTTATACCATAATATGCCGCAGAGGTGAATGATAGTTGTACCATGGATACGTGATTGAGAATGTTTTGTGTTACGACATTGCTTGGTTGTCAGGAACTTGAGTGGTTTAGGGGAGGAAGACTCGAACCATTGAAATTATGTGAAATGTAACACCTTACGCAACCAGCGTAGTGGTTGTAATAAGTTTTATATGGACATATGTTTGGTTACAGTGATAAGTACCTCGACGATTTTCGCGTCACGCTGCCATTCCTCATTAATTATACTGACCGTGTCATACGTTATTAGGTTGCTGAAATGTTTTGGTCCTTATGAGTCACGAGTATGTAATGTCATAAACTGGGATATGCTACAAGGGTCTATGAGTAATGTCACCGTCATGGGGTGCGCATTAGCTTTAGTTAATAGTGAACTTCGGGGACGAAGTTCCTTTAAGAGGGGAAGAGTAATGTCGCGGAATTAAGTATTTAATTATGTAAAATGTGTGTTTAGTTATACCTATGATTTTGGAATCGCATGAATGTAGTTAACATTCGGAATTTATGTTCATGTTTCCTTGAAGCGATAGCTTATGTTTATGTTTCTTTGAAGCGATAGCTATGTTGTATTCGAGTAATATAAAGATTATACTATACACGGGGGTCTCAACTCAATTGTTATGACAAGTATTTTATTTATGAAAGATGTATCTTATTTATGTATAAGTAGTTAATTTTATGAAATATTTAGAATCATACGTATGTTAGGTGTGCTCACATTCGGGATTACTGGATTACAGATATGTTTTCTTTAAGCTGCATCTATGTTGTATTCAATTAATATGAAAAGTTTTATGGCGCAAGGGTATCAAGTAATATGAAGATTCGATTCAATTGATGATAATTGGTTTATGTGTTCGGAATGTGGTGATTGTGTACTTATGTACTTTGCAATGGTGTATTGCTTTGCATTTGTATATTTAATATAAACGTATAGGGTGATTGCTGTTTTGAGAATGGGTTAATGTTTGGAAAGGTAGCTGTGATAGGTAATGGTTGTGGAGTAAGTTGGCTGATGGTAATGTATGGATAGTGCGAATTTGTGTACCTTTGTGAAGGTGGTTAAGGTCATGGTACGTAATCTTGCGGGGAGTGTCGTGCGGGCTGAACTTCGGGGACGAAGTTCTTTTAAGGGGGGAAGATTGTAACATCCAGGATTTGTAGGAACGTTGTTGACTGACCTTGTTGACCAAACAGACCTTAGGAATGATGGGGCGAGGGATCAGACTGGTAACAGGAGACGTATTGGTTAGTTACTCGACCTAGCGGAGGCCACTCGGCCGAGTACCATCAATACTCGACCGAGTGGAGTCTACTCGGCCGAGTATTCCTATACTCGACCGAGTATGGCTGCTGTCGACGCGTTATTATAAATGCGAGTTCGCGAGATTCATTTCTATTTTTCTCATTTCCTCGACAGTTTCTCTTTCTCTAACCCTAGACCATCACCCTACTCTATCACTCCATAGCCTCGTACCTCTAAGGAGTTAGCCTAACCCCTACCATGGGAACGTCGGGACTCGCGGAGCAAGGAGGTCGTGAATGGTGGTTGTCTATGTCGTCACCGATGTGCATGGTTAGGTAAGTTGCTGCCTTGTGTCCTTTTGTATGATTATTTGAGTATAGTTGTGTAATAGGATATGGTTACCATTGTTAGGGTGCTTAATGGAGTTGTGCGTGGCTATAGATGGAAGTCTTTCATGCTTTGTTATGAGGTAGGGTCTCCCTACTCAGTCTACTGTTAATTGAATTGAATTTATGATTGTATTGTGGTTCATGGTTATCCGCTGATCATCGGAGTATAGTGGTTGTGGTAATGATGACGCTGTCATGTGACAGCTGCGATGTTGTGATTGAGATTGTGGTGGAGTCACTTGCGGGAGTGGCTCCACACCCTAGTCCGCCCTCCGTGGAACCCGCCACGGAAGGGGATGTGCACATTAAGGGACATGGACTGTTAGTCGCTCGTTGAGGAGCTGGACTAGGTGGGGATGGGCTGCGGTCACCCACTGGCGGCGAGGATTACCTGTTGCGATGGGTAATCTGGCAGGACTACACACTTCGTGTGTAGTCGGTGTGTGTACGAGGTGGTGAGTTGGGATAGTGAATGATCAGCTATTTACTTTATTGTCTTATCTTATATTTGATTAGTCAGTACTGACCCCGTGTTGTTTTGTGGTATCTGCGGTGATCCATTCGGGGATGGTGAGCAGTTGGCTTAGCAGGTATTGTTGATTACTGCTGCTGGGATTGGAGGGATCGAGTCATCACGCTACTGGTCTAGAGATGTAGAATCACAAGTATTGTAATTGAACTGTATTTTAGGGTACTTGAACAGAATGGTATTGTAATAGACTCTCTAATGATATAATATTGTTCTTGTATTGTCCAATTTGATCTACCTCCTCGGGAAACCGAGATGGTGACATCGTCATACACTGGAATGGTCCTTGGTAAGGCGTTCTGGTGTACGGGGGTGTTACACCCTCACCACATTTACACTATCAACAAGCACTTCTATGTGAATGACACACTTAGAGTTTAAGTATCGTCACATTTACACTTTGACTGGGACAGTTTACGCTTTCAATAACAGTTTCATCTGAATGAAATTATTCTTCAATTTCAGTGTGTTAACATTTACACTTTCAGCGTGTTAACAATTACACTTGCAATCTCATCACATTTACACTTTGAAGAAACTAAAATTCAATTCAATTGATTGACAATTATCATAACTGCCTGGCATGTCCACAGAAAAAGATACCATTACACATATTAGTGTCAACATTGCCAACCAAAATACAAATAGTCAAGAACAACCAAACAATATGTCCACAAATTGTTTACTTTTTCGACAACACATTCTTAATTTTGCGCTTCTTTTGTAACTTCCTCCATAATTCTTCTTTTCCAGCTATAAACCCATCCAACTTCGCTTCGAAAACGGCTCTGTTGATATTTATGTCAGCTAGTACAAGGGTCGCCACCAACTCGACTACCAAGTACCGTCGATTCCTCTTCCTCTCCAAGTCTGGATGCTCAAAAGGTTGACCCTCGTACATCAGCATATACCTTATACAGAAAATCCCTGATTCTGTTATGTTAGGAAGGGGTGTTTGACGCCTAAACGGGATTTGCCGATGCTCAAAGCTAGTAATCTCGTATCCCCTGCCGGTCCTGACATCCAAAATAATCACTAACAGCTGATGCCTGCCATGAAAGTTCATAAAATTAAATAAACAATATATTGTTCATCTCTTCGAAAATGATTTATTAGCATCAGACTTACCACTTGACGAGTAACATTGCACATTTCAGACTGCTCCCAGTTGGCATGAGGTTGGTAGTCAAGAAGATCAACAGCTTGCACTCCGAAATTTATACATACGCATGCAAAGTGCCCCCCAATGTTGACAGGTACGAAGATAAACTCAGTATTCAGGTTGAAAGTTTTATCACAGTCCTGGATGAAGGTATCCCAAATTAGATACAGCCGATCAGTGATGGCATTAGACTGTGAACCTGCATCACGTATATCCAAAAGCTGCATGATACACTCCTGTTCACAGAAGTGAGTGAGCCTACATAATAAAAATGAAAATAATGTATGACTTGTAGGCTTTGGGGGGAGTACCATATGACATATCCCAAAGAAGGCCATCCTAGGTAGTAAGTATTCATCGAACTCTAAGTGGTTCAACAACACAGCCCAGGACTCAATCACAACAGGCGACATTTCAACCTCAGGAAGCATGGACATGATGTCTGACCGGTGAAGCGCGGCATGCCTACTGAACCAAGATACTGATTCGCTGCAATGAAACACACGTATACTTGTAAGAATTTGAGAATTAGTTACAAATTCAATATCGTAACTAATTGAACACGTTATAAGAATTTGAGAGATACTAACGAATTTTCAAAGTTGTGGTCGTCTAACAAGCAATAGTCCACCGCATGCTTTCGACGCGATCTAACACCCCTATCCAAAGTTTGATTGTTCCGTAAGAAGGTCGAGACAACAAGAGTCTCAGTACCAGCAGCTCCACAATCGATTGAGCATCCCATACCATCCCCCTGCCCCGATGGCGGCTCCTTACGGCTGGCATGGGTTGGCTTCCTGAAGACTGCACGGACGCAGGTATGACGACAGGGCTGGTTTCCGCTGGTATGGCTACAGGTTTGACCACAGGGCTTCCTTCTACGCGTTTAAGGGGTGGGTTTGCAGTACAGGGCCGTTTACGGTAAGTAATCTCTTCCTCATCGTCCAGATTCCGCTTCTGTGCAGCATTCGAGCCCGAATTCACAACTTGAGCATGCTTTTCCCTGAATTGGATTATCCTTTCCCGAACGCCTTCCCTCACTTTATTATGGTCACTCATGATCAGGATTGACACCACTTCAGCCCGGATGATGTTGATAACGTTCATCTCTCCTAGGGCGCAGTCAAAAGGTTTCCCATTAAAAAGCAGCATGTGTATCATCATGTACACCCCGCAGTCATACCTTGAATAACCCCTACCTTGCCATTTAAATTCTACATTGACAAATTTAAACCGGGCGACCTTTGAACCTTTGGCTATCCCTTTAGACTCCAGATACTTGCCTATTAAATCACACTGTAAAAGTATTTCAAAAAAATAGTCAATTTAAAAACAGTATTTACAATTCCAGAATATATATACACTAAAGGTAATTAAGATATGTTGTTTATAGTTATTACCGCAATACGCGAAATTCCAAAATATGGAAGCATTTCAAAATCATCCTCGTAATGACGATTGTCTAGATACTCTATCTGCTTAGATATGAAGTTTATGTATGCACAGCTGTAATGATCATTATTGCCAGATAAGACCGGGATGAAGACCTGGCGCATGTGAGAACAAAGCCATAACAGTTACACTCGGCAAAAAATTCACATTTACACTTTCAATAGTATCACATATACACTTACTATTTAATCACATTTACACTTTTTTATGTAATGACATTTACACTTTCTATGAAATGACATTTACACTTTTTATTTTAGTCACATTTACACTCCCTATTTAGTCATAGTTACACTTCAGCCTATTTCACATTTACACGTTCCATTTCATTACATTTACACTTTCTATTTTATCACATTTAATCACATTTACACTTTCAATAATATCACATATACACTTACTATTTAGTCACATTTACACTTTCTTATGTAATGACATTTACACTTTCTATATAATGACATTTACACTTCCTATTTTGTCATATTTACACTCCCTATGTCATGACATTTACACTTTCTATTTAATGACATTTACACTTCACAATATCTCACATTTACACTTCATATTTACACTTACCATATTAGAATCAAGTTGAAATGGAGACACATTTACACTCCCTATGTCATGACATTTACACTTTCTATTTAATGACATTTACACTTCACAATATCTCACATTTACACTTCATATTTATACTTACCATATCAGAATCAAGTTAGAATGGAGACACATTTACACTCCCTAAGTCATGACATTTACACTTTATATATAATTACATTTACACTTTATATGTAATGACATTTACACTTCCTATTTAGCCACATTTACACTTTCTATTTAATGACATTTACAATTTCTATTTAATGTCATTTACACTTTCTATTTAATGACATTTACACTTTCTGTGTAATGACATTTACACGTCACAAATATCTCACATTTACACTTCATATTTACACTTACCATATCAGAATTAAGTTGAAATGGAGACACACAAGATTGAATCCAAGCTTCCCACCCAGACTAGATGTCGTCCTTTTTGTCAAGAACAATTCCCTTCTTCTTGGCTTTCCAAATATCCAAGCAGCACTCTGTTGAAACGAAGGGCAGCGCTATTAAACTTAGACACTTACGTTACAATTAAATTGAAAAACATACAAATTGCATTGAGTGAGGATAGGACAAATACGGTGTGATAAAGCCCGAAGAAACAACGAGATGATGCAACTGGTGCAGTTTGGTCATACATCATCTTATTGATTAGTAGGCACCAACAATCAATTACAGAAGACATAACTTCCTGTCCAGGTTCGAGGGTTAACATGTCTTCCCGTGACACGAAAAAAAAGTCTGTAAATACTGCCAATTCTTCCCTTGAAAAAAAAAACCTATATTAGGCAAAAATGAATACGATGACTTATAAGTATTAATATGTTTGACATCGAAATAAAATGAGTCACCCTTTCAAAAAAGGTTCTGATTTGTTAAAGACGTAGTCCATGAAGTTTTTCCTTTCCTTAAAAACATTCCTAAATAATTTCTTATTGAGCTGCAGGTCTACCGTAAAAAAGCCCTGCTCGGGCATGGGTTCCTCACAATCCATGGTACAAGTCAGATTCTCAGGGACCACTTCTATGCACTGTAAGGGCTCACTTGAATGAAATAGGAAAGGGTGGTGATCCAAGTTACTCCGGGGGACATATATTTCACGACCAGCCGCAGGAACGGCTGGTTCAGAAGGGCCTCCCGTATTAGTCATTCCAAACTCCTCACCTGGAACCCTCTTAAATGCCTCAGCTAGCTCTGCAGCAGGAATAAAGGTCAACTGTAATTCCGGCAACTTAAACTCAGAAGAGGGTTCTTCCACAACCACCTTATCTGCTCCCTCTACAACATCCATAGGCTTCTCATCATTCTGAAATGAGCCGGGACAAGCGGGTTGTGCAGGAGGACCTTGTTCTTGCTCGTTGACCATGCCACTACCGGTCTCTGACCCTTCTTGAGATGCATCTTTAAAGTCTGTGGTCGAAACAACAGCCGGCTCAACCTTCGGTAATTTCGTTTCACTAAATTGGGCTTGGTCAATGGGCTGGTCCGCTCCCGGTACACCGCTAACATCCACAGCCTCACCAGGCACTAGTCCAATCACCAGTTTTTCGGGTTTACGACAAGGCCCCTGTTCTTGAGACGACTTCATATCCATGCCCTGCACAGCCTCATCCTGGGCTCTCTGTGAACCGCCCTCTGCCCTTCATCGTCACCAATATCTGACAACCCTTGCAACGCGTTCTCAATATCAGATGTCGAAATAAATTTCAAATGAAATGAAGATGAACCATCTTCAGCTGACGAAACTACCACATCCGCATCCATCTTATTCGCTACTTCTGAATAAGGCACTTCCCCTTCACCAGTAACAGGCCCCTGTTCCTGAGACGGCTCCATATCCATACCCTGCACAAACTCATCCTGATCTCTCTGTGCACATCTCTCTGCCCCTTCACCGTCACCAATATCTATCAAACCTTGCAGCGCGTTCTCAATATCAGAAGTCGAAATAAATTTTAGCTGAAATGAAGATGAACCATCTTCAGTTGACTGAACTACCACATCCGCATCCACCTTATTTGCTGCTTCTGAATTACCCTTCTCAACAACATGTTTAGCCACCTCAGGGGCGCCACTAGTAACAGGCACTTCCCCTCCCACACTTTCCTGCACCCCGTTTAATGAGGACTTCGTGTAAGCTTCTTGAACTTCAGCTGGGCTATAAATTGTCTCTAGAATATGACGATCCGTCAATTGAGAAAAGTCGTCGGTTTCATCTCCCTCGCATTCCTCTTCCTCTCGTCGACAGGCTTCATTAAGTTCAATAGTGTTGTAGAAATCAGCGGTCTCCATTATCTGTGACACCGCCGCATCATTTGCTTTATCACCCAAATCAGCATCTTCTGCAAGTGATACAACCTCTACAGTAGGCGTAAACTCGAATTTTTCAACCTTGGACTTTTTTTTCTTGCTTGCCTTGGTGTTTTTCTTGGCCACCTTCCCAACATCTGACAATGAAGGAGCGTTATCAAGATAATTCTTCATTTGGGACGCTATATTTCCAACTTCTTCAACATATTCCTTCACCTTTGCACCTTCGAAAAAAGCTTGCGTCACTTGTGATGGAACAAGACCAGTTAAGAAGTAGCCCCTATTGTTAAATTTCTGATCATTGCAGTTGCATCCACATACTAGGAATAGAAGGCCATAGTGTTCTTTTGAATATTCAAGTACAGCTCATGTACACCCTACAGTTTGTAACAAAAACAACTTTTAAGAGTCCAGATACACAACATATTAAAAAAAACAGGTAATTAATTAAATGTTTATAACACAAAACTTACATCTACAGCCCTAGCTTTCAACTCATCATCATCTTGAACACCGAGGGGAGTTCAATCTGAATAAACTTCTTATCGGGTGTTGTACTCGATGTTGAAATCAGAAGAGGCGTAGGACTTGCCAATGGCGCCATGGGCGCGCCAGCTATGGCCAACATCGTATTGCGAGTGTCCTTCTCATCAGAGGTCTTGTTTTGACATCGAGGGTACTTCACCTTGGATAAAGTTAGTCGACCCAATGGCCCCTTGTCCAGCTCATCCTTTAACCTCTTCGATAAAGTCTTCAGGTCCCAATGCTGAACAAGTGGAAGGCAGTCTGGGCAACTCTCACCGCGGTACTCAAACCGCTGAAAATAATTAATCATAAGGAAAGGGATACAACCAAGAATATGTGACTGCATGCTGCGATCCTTAGATCCAGCATTAGCTAAAGATTCTAAGACATACGAGCACCAGTCATACTCCGGTATGGAACTCACATCTTCTACCACTTTCAAAAGTTTCATTTCAATACCGTTGTTCAAAGTCGGCGTAAGGAATGATGAAATGCTAAGCAGCACAAACAGACGGCAGAATTCATCCCCTCCATCTTTAAATTCGTTCGACTCAATATAGTTGAAGACGTCTCCTAAAGGAATAGAATCAGAATTTTATTTCACTTTGAACTTTTGGCGCCACAGATTTTTTATGCGCTTATATTTTTCATCTTTAGCACCAGGCATATGTCCAATAGGTACTATTTCCATCTCTCTCACCAACAGGTAACATGAAACAGTCATAGACATCATACTTCATAACCATAAACTCCTTCAACTCCGACGCCCTGAAAACATAAGAAACATCACTGAAAGCGTCGAGAAATTAAGGAACATGTAAAAGCGGGAAAGTTCTGAGTTTAAGATGAAGCAGCTCCCTAAATCCAATCCTCTGTACAGTGGCTCGTTGATCATTGTTAAGCTTACTAATAAGCTTGTGAAGCCTGTTGGGGTGACACTTAACGGAAACAGTAGGGGTAACTTGTGGTTGTTCTTCGTTTCAGGTTGTTCTCCATCGGATGCCATCTGAATCAGATAAAAAAATTATAGAAGAAATGCACAATATCAGTCACCCTATAACAGTTATAGTCTTATCACACTTATATTCAGGCTACCACTTTCAGTGTCTACACATTTACATTTACACTTCCTCTATCCTCACATTTACACTTTCAGTATCTTCACATTTACACTTCCAATTTAGTCAGATTTACACTTTATTTGTTCACATTTACACTTCCTCTATCCTCACATTTACATTTTCAGTATCTTCACATTTACACTTCCAATTTAGTCAGATTTACACTTTATTTGTTCACATTTACCTTCCTCTATCCTCACATTTACACTTTCAGTATCTTCACATTTACACTTTCAATTTAGTTAGATTTACACTTTATTTGTTCACATTTACACTTCCTCTATCCTCACATCTACACTTTCAGTATCTTCACATTTGCACTTCCAATATAGTCATATTTACACTTTATTTGTTCACATTTATACTTCCTCTATCCTCACATTTACAATCTCAATTACATCACATTTACACTCCCCAAAAACAGCTTTGATTGAGACCCTAACAATTACATTCACACTACCCCATCAGTTCAGATTTACACTATCAATTTAATTAGTGATTGATACTTTTTATTTGTTCACATTTACACTTCCCCTATATTCACATTTACACCTTTTATTTATTTACATTTACATTTCTCCTATATTCACATTTACACTTTCTATTTGTCCACATTTACACTTTTCCTATATTCACATTTACACTTTTTATTGGTTCACATTTACACTTCCTCTGTCCTCATATTCACGGTCTCAATTACATCACATTTACACTCCCCATAAACAGGCTCGATTGAAACCCTAACAAATACATTCACACTACCCTATCAGTTCAGATTTACACTATCAATTTAATTACTAAATTAAACACTATCAGATTTACACTACCCACTTAGAATTAAATTCAAACGTGCTAATGAATCAATATATTTATGGATAATCAAATAGAATAAAAATCAATTAAATTTAAGCATGCAATTAAATCATAAACTCAGAAATAACAAAATAGAACAATGAAATG
This sequence comes from Silene latifolia, assembly GCF_048544455.1. Lineage (NCBI taxonomy): Eukaryota > Viridiplantae > Streptophyta > Magnoliopsida > Caryophyllales > Caryophyllaceae > Silene > Silene latifolia. The sequence goes on along the minus strand of NC_133538.1, from coordinate 304,914,082 downwards.
ATAAAAAAGGAATGAAACCCATATATAACAATTACGACTCAAGGATAATCTACTAATTTAAAAAATTACAACAAATAAAAGAATAAAGGATGATCAAAGAATTACCTTCAAAGTGACTGATGAAGGATAATGAGGTAAAGAAACAAAGATATGAATTACGAGAGTTTGAATGGGAATAAAAATAGAGCAGAAAATAGAATTGTTGTATTTGGTAATAAAATGTGGAAAAGAAAGATGAAGAAATGTGCAGATGAAAGACAGGAATTAGGAAGGATGGTTTTTTGAAATTATTAGAGGAGTTGTATGAGATAGTGGAGGGAAGTTGAATAACGTGCAAGTGACTGATGGAGGAACATACATGCAGAATGTGAACAGTAAGTCTATCACCCTAAGGAGAGAGGTAAATACTCTACACATTATTATAATCTTACAAGTTGCTTTTTGGTGTAATCCTAGCCATCCATACTCACAATCTAAGGGCTCTAAATGGGACTTATGGACTCAATGAATTAAGGTGGACTCATTAGATCTCATTTATATATATATATATATATATATATATAGGGGCAAGATCCCGTATGAACTAAAGTTGAATACGAACCGTACGAACTAATTTAAAAAAAAAGCAAAACCAAACTCATCGCATAACATAACTCTCCCTTATCTTTTATGTTCATCCACACCCCCTGCTAACTTTCCATCTCCCTTATCCACCACCACCCGTCATCGCTTCCCAAACGACAGCCGTAGATGGTGTTATCCTTCGCCGGCCACGCAGACCAAACTAGCAAGCCGCCGCTCTTCTTTTCTCGCTTTTATTGCCAGCAACCAAGTTATGGATTTTCCGAGAACTTCTATTAATTGTAGTTTTCAGCTCTTAATTAGCCATGAGATCGATTGGTACAAAATGGAACATGGCGATGACGATAAACATGGCTGCATTTCTGTTTCAAGTAAGATCTTCCATTTGGATTAATTGTAATTTCTTGCATTATTTTGGTAACTTGATTAGAATTGGGGATTTTCTTTATTTGTTTTGATTGATTCAGTCAAGCTATAAATCATATATGATATTTGTTTGATCTTGTTCTCTGTTGATTTAATCGGGTCATTTTTATCCAAAATGCTTGGATTTTGTTTCTTAGTTAATGGTATAACAGTCCTCGCCGCATATTGCAATAGTTCATCATCAATTTTTCTATTGAATTGTTGGATTTTAGTTATTTAAACTATTTTGTTTATTCGTATTCATGTTAGATTAGTTGCTTTAGGTCGTTGAATGAACTTATTGATGTCGTTTGATGATAAATAGAACATTATTGCTATTGTGCTTTATGTATGATTCTAAATAAATTAGATTTGATAAATATGATAACTATAATTGGGGTTTATTAATTTTGGGTAAGACTTGTTGTGAACTGATAAGTTTCGGTCTTTGATATGGGTTATCTCAAGATTTCGAGAAATCTCGTTCATTTTGTGATTTTGTTTTATTTCAAAGGAAAAGTTGGTCCATCCAATCTTTACCACAGTCGTTCCTTTCATCTGACTAGTAGCAGCAATAGTAGCAAAAGTTTCCCATTTGTTCGTTTGTTCCCTTTGATTTTAGGAGGGCATTTCTTAAGGTTTGGCACAAGTAAGTTTTAACTAACCAAGGAGCTGGTATGAGATTTGTATAAAATAATCATCTTCATAAGGGAAAATTTTCTGATTTTTGGGTCAATAATTGCACATACAAGCAAGGTCGTCTTTGGGCCCGTGCGGCTGCACAGGGCCCCCAAATTTTTGGGTCAGAAATCGTAGTAAATGTAATAATAAATAACTGTAGTACACTAAATGTCAAATCAATGATTGTGTCTTAGTGGATAGCAATTAAGTTTCTAAACACTAGATCACAAGTTCAAGACTTGGCAGTTACATTTATGCCCTTTTTTTTCCCTTCTTTTTAAAAAATTTGTTTCTTAAAACCTTTTATAGGGCCTCATATTTAGTGTTCGCACAGGGCCTCCCAAAATCCCAAGATAGCTCTGCATGACCTTTTTGGTTTACTTCTTTAGGATATAGGTATAAGGAAATCAAAGTAAATTGAATTACATTTATGTCATTATGTGTGCTTGTAATTATCGCTAACTCCTGTCACGGACTAAAGGTGTAAGTGATTATAAAAAACCTCCTCCTATAGCGCTTTAAAATTGCGGCTATCTATTTTTATTGCTTGTATTTCCCTTGTTGGTCAAATCCATGGTTCAAGCATGAGCAATACCTCAACTTTTTCATTTCTGTAAATTAAAAACAATAATTAGTTTTTTGCTAAAACATCATATGTATCTAGCAAGCTCAAGGTATATATATATATAAGGTGCCAAATATGCGTGACTATAAAGTTAAAGGAATGTATCTAGTAATTTAAAGAAGAGTATCTAGCTAGCTAAAGGTATGTATCTAGTCATTTAAAGAAGAGTATCTAGCTAGCTAAAGGTATGTATCTAGTAATCTAAAAGAGTATATCTAGCAACTTAAAGGTATGTATCTTGGAACTTAAAGGAGTGTATCTAACTAACTTAAACGAGTGTATCTAACTAGATAAAGGTGTGTATCGAGTAATTTAAAGGAGTGTATCTAGCACCTTAAAAGGATGTATCTAGTAATTTAAAGGAGTGTATCTAGTAACTTAAAGTAATGTATCTAGTAACTTAAAGAAGTGTATCTATTAACTTAAAAGCATGTATCTAGTAATTTGAAGAAGTGTATCTAGCTACTTAAAAGAATGTATCTAGTAACTTAAAAAAGTATATCTAGCTAGTAAAAGGTATGTATCTAGTAATTTAAAGAAGTGTATCTAGCAACTTAAAGTAACGTATCTAGTAATTGAAAGTAGTGTATCTAGCTAGCCAAAGATATGTATCTAGTAATTTAAATAAGTGTATCTAGCAACTTAAATAGATCAAATGAGGGGGACGGATGTCCTAAATTTAGGACAAAAAATGGTTAAGGGTTGGATTAGGCGGCCCGCTTGATGTGACTCCTAATTGCATACATTTAGTCCCCTAATTGAGCCTATTTTGCATACTATTATGACATTCCATAGCCATTTTATCCCTCAAATACTTTCTATTTTGCTTTCCTAGTGCATTTCGTATGTTTTATAGGAAAGAAGATAATTAGGCGGAAATTCCCGTCACCTGTGCATATTTGGAAGCTTATTGATGGACTACTGTGAAAGAGGAGGCAATAATGAAGACCGACAACATAAGAATAAGGATCATGCAAAAGGAGGAAAAGCAAGGGTCATTCTGAGGAACAATTTGAGCGGATTAGGCAGAAGACGCTCGTCTCCCCCTCTCAAGATCCGAGCGTCCCGAGCAGAAGACGCTCGTCTCCTCACCTCACAATCCGATTGTCTCCCTCCCTGATCTGAGCGGATGATGACGACACTAGCACAATATGCTCATCTCCTTGAAAGACTTGCATTTCTCCACTTTAAAACTTAGCATTGTTACTTACTAATTTATCCTTACTTAACCTAGTAATACACTACTATAAATACCCATTCGTAATAACAAAAAGGGAGGAGGTTCCAACAATAGAAAGTTATCTTAGATTAAATTAGGAGTACATTAGAATAGATTAATCTCAATCATTCCCCAAAATTATACATTAATCTTTCCTTAATCATTGTTCAAGTTTATTATTATTGGGTAATTGAAGATTATTGGAGAATTGACAACTCTTCATCAATCAATCAAGTTCTCTTCTTTTATTCTTTGCTTTATTATTTGGAATCATCTCAAGTTTGGTATAATCTCTTTACTCTTTACTCTTTATTGTTTATTTCTTCACTATCTTATCATGTTTATACTTGTTGTGATGATTGACACCATTAATGACATGTTTCCTATGCTAATGAGTGAGTAGTTCTTTGACTAGGATTAATGGGGAATTAGGGGAAACAAACATGGGGATTAATCATGCTTAATCTAATATGTTTTCATAATTAAATTTCTTGCTTGTTGTGATTTCATCTTATGCACATGTTATGTTTGATGAAATGCGAGCCTATGAATCCTTGCATTTTCTACCCATCACCTATCTTTTCAATGAGACTTGTAAGACATAAACCAACTTGAGTCTCATTAGACCATGTATATCGTTGAATAGGAAGGATTAAGTCGACTTGTAGGTGTTGTAAAATCTAATCGATTCGGCTTCGGGACCCGAACCTTCTAAGAGATTGTAAGATATACACTAACTCGATCCCATCACAACGATAAGTGCTTGCATCAAGTAGAGAACATGTTTGTATGATCAACTCCCACGAATCCCCTATGAACCCATGATATCCTAGCACTTTTAATAATTTATTTACATCCTTCCTTTTATTACTTGTTTTACTTTATTGCTTCTATTAGATTAGACTCACAAATTCCAACCCAAATCAATTGTGACACTAGCATAAATTTAGATGGATAGACTTAGAACCCAAAGCACACCGTGTAATACTCCGTATTTATAAGTGTCTGGGTACTCTATCGAGTAGGCCTTACTCTGTCGAGTAAGGGTGAGTTGCGTTTTAAAATAGTTTCTGAATTGTAGGGTACTCGATCGAGTAACTAAGATACTCGATCGAGTAAGGGGGCACTCGATCGAGTACCTTAGCTACTCGATCGAGTAGCCGGTTTACGGGGAGTTATTTCTCGGGTTTTGTTAATTATGCGATTAAGGTATATAATCTTTTCCGTCATTGTTCTAAACACTTTTCAAAACCTAAATTACTGTCAAGAGAGATAGCAAAGTACGTTCTTCACTTTAATCGCATTGTTAGCAAATCCCGGAGTTTGGAAGGTCGGATTTCATCGTTCGTTATACCGTTGAGATCCTTGCATCGAGGGTAAGACCTATGTACCGTTTTTATAGTATTTCTTTTAAGTTGTTTAAACCCTAATATGGGGATTTGGGGGTTTTGTGTAGATTGTGATTTGGTAGTGTTTATGTGTTTGTATGATAGGAGGAGGTTTTGTAGAAGAGGCTTTTTGATACAAAATTTGAGACCGTCTGATAGTTGTGCTTTCCAGGTAGAATTTCCTACTCAGTATTAGTCCCATAATGTGATGTTGATGTGTTGTGGCTGATTGAATAATATAGTAATTGTATTGTGACGGTTGTTGATTGTGATTGTTTGTCTCTGGTTCTCGAGACGCATTCTCGGCTTAGTGGAGTCACTTGCGGGAGTGGCTTCACGCCCTAGTTTTGCCCTTCGTGGAACCCGCCACGGAAGGGGATGTGCACATTAATGAACAGGGAAATCGCTCAATATGATGAGCGGGGATTTGGTGGGTACGGCTGAGGTCCCCCACTGGCAGGGCTGGTTCAGTGGACAGTCGGTGATTGAGATTGGTAGGACTGATGTGATTGTGTGTGTGACGTGTGAGATATCTGTTTATCGTATTGTTGATATATATAGATTGTGTGATTAGTACTGACCCCGTGTTGTTGTTTGTAAAACCTGCGGTGATCCATTCGGGGATGGTGAACAGTAATTGAGCAGGTTTGAGTTGAGTCATATGGGATCGCTGGGATGTGCCACTGTCTGACGATAGAAGTCTTCCGCTGTAGCTTAGTAGTTTAATAAACTTTGCATTTAGTTGATTAGACAGTTGGTTTGAGAACTTGTACCCGTATTTTGGGATTTGGCTTGATTTGTACTTTTCACTAAAGTTATACTATTAAATGTTGTTTCGTTATTGTCTTATGATTATCATGCCTCGGGTAACTGAGATGGTAGTATCCTTATACCTGAGTGGTCCTGGTAAGGCACTTGGAGTATGGGGGTGTTACAAATGGTATCAGAGAGATGATCCTGAAACCTGTAACCAATAAATCTAATGAATATAGGGAGTCAATTAAAATGAACCTGGGGTAAAGTTTGTAGGAGCTAATGCAAAGGCTTGGGAGACGTCCTGAAGTCGCGAACTTTCCCTACAATTTTGAACCGGTCACATGGGGGGTGTATGTCGAGGTCGTCTGCGTTGTTTGTTAGCTTGTGTGTGGATGTGATGAAGTATGTGTAATTGTTGGATGTTTGGAGTAGAAAGTTGAGAATGTGAAAGAAAGATTGATGAGATATATAGAACTATTGTTGGAATGAGAAGCATAATGGATGTTTACTATGTGGCGTTTAATAACATGATAGAGTTATTTCGTTGATCTTATGAAGAGTTGTGTAGCATTATATGCTTAGTTATGATATAATGTTGGGATATGATACAACATGCGGGTAGCGTTTTTGAGTTAGCATGACTCGATCGAGTGGGACTGACTTGATCGGGCGGGTATTTGACGATTTTCAATCCAGAATCGTGTTTTTGGGCACTCGATCGAGTACCTCGGGCACTCGATCTTCGGCACTCGATCGAGTAGGGGGTCACTCGATCGAGTAGCCGGGCTACTCGGTCGAGTATGTTAGAGGTCAGAAGGTTTATTTTGGGTTTGGAGTCGGGGCACTCGATCGAGTATGTTGGGCACTCGATCGAGTAGCCTGCTACTCGATCGAGTAGGTTAGGGAACTCGATCGAGTATGTCATGGGCAGCTTGCCTTCGTGTTTTGGGGTTTTGGTACGTATGTTTATATCCACCCCTTTTCTGATATAGTTTCAAGATGCCGCCCAAGAAGAATGCTTTGTATGCGAGAGCTGAGCTTATGAACATAGATGATATCGTTAAGATGTTGGAGCATCAGGATGCTCTTACGAAGGCTTTAAAGACGGTGGGAAAGGATAAGAATAAGGAGAAGGAGGTTGATCACTCTAAAATCAGCCTCTATATAGCGAGGTTTAACCCGAAAGAGTACAAAGGGGTTGGGGGGCCTAACCTTCTTGATAACTAGCATAGAGAGATGGAGAACATACTAGACTTGGTTCACTGTCTTGATGAGATGAGAGTAGAACAAGCTACGTTCTACCCGAGGGAAGTAGCTGTCAAGTGGTGGGATACGGTGAAAGTGAGTGCTAAGGAGTTGTTTGCGAACCAAGGTTTACCTGCTATACCTTGGGAAGAGTTTCGTAAGGCTATGAGAAAAGAGTTTGTACCGGAGCATGTGAGGAGTAAGTTGAGAGAGGAGTTCGATGGGTTTAAGATGACATCTGACATGTCTGTGGCCGAGTATTACAGGCAGTTTAATGAGAAGTCTAGGTATGATGAGGATATGGGTTTGAGTGAGGAGAACCTGGCACTGAGGTTTGAGAGGGGTTTGACCCCTAAGATCATGGATAAGTTACCCGTGGGAATCCTTACTGACGTTAAGGAAGCTTATGAGAAAGCTGGAAGAGCTGAGAGGTTAGTAGAGATGGCTCAGGAGAGAGTGGGTGTTGAGAAAAGAAAGTCTGAGAGTGAGGGTGGTGGCCAATCTAGTCACAAGAAAGGCAACCACAATCAAACTAGAGGGTTTTCTTCTGGGTCAGGGTTCAGTGCTGGGGCTTCCTTTGGGCGTGGCCGTGGAAGTGTTAGTGGTAGTTGGGGAATGACCTGCTGTAGTTGTGGTGGCGTAGGCCACAAGAGACATGAGTGCACAAGTGCACCTGGAACTTTCCAGAGACCTGCGCAGAACTATGCGAGCAATAGACCGACTGGATCATGCTCAAACCGAGGAAGTCAAAGCTATCAGAGTGGAGGTAACCGCAACAGCGGTAATTCTTATCAGAAACCACCGACGAACAACAACAACAATCAAGGGTCGGGTGCTAAGCCGACCACATCAGCCAGCACTGTCCAGGGAGATGGACAGAAGACCAGTGGAAAGCTGTTCATGATGGAGAAGAAAGCAGCTGAAGATGAGGCACATGTTATCACTGGTACTTTTCTTGTTAACGGTATTTATACCTTTGTTTTGTTTGATTCGGGGGCGTCTCAGTCGTTTGTATCTTCGAGTCATGTTAAACGGTTGGGTTTGAGGGTATATGAGTCTGTTAGTGAGGAAGTTTTTATACCTTCGGGTGAGTCTGTATCATGTGGGAGGTTATATAGGGATGTACCTATGATAGTTGGGCAAGTTGATCTACCTGTAGAGTTGCTAGAGTTTCCTTTTAGCGGTTGACACGTCTGTCGCGTACCTGTCAAAAATAACCAACTGGTTCCAACTAACTAATATAGCTAGGGAAGTCGGGTCGAATCCACAGAGAGGTAGGAATTTGTCTGCTAAACTAGGTTCGTCTGAGTAACCAAAATTGGGGGTTGTAAAATGTGGTTTCCAAACTAAGAGAGTAGGAGAAAGAGAAATAAAGGAAGAGGGTTTAACAGATAAAAGAGAATAGCTAAGACAAGCGGTTCACCAAAATCGTCCGGTTGAGCAATCTAGGTCCCAGGTCAATGCAGTACGGTCTAGGGGGTAGCGAACGTCGCCTTTCGGTCCTTAATTCACCCTAAAGTGTAAACAGTTTAACTTTCGTCCTCGCTGCAATACTCTATTGCTCGCTACTAGTCTCCCCCTTCCAACCTTTCGGTCCAGGTCAAGGTCCACTAAGAATAAGGGTCTAATTGCGTCGACTCAATTAGGCAATTACAATTATATGTAGCATTTAAACAACAAAGGCGGTACCGATATTAACCTAGTAATTCGATCACTCTCCCTTCAAATCATGGATCCCCTATAGTCTTAGCATAGGGAATTAGCTACTCATGGTCATCAGATAATCAATAACAACAACTAGGCAATTTAAGCTAAACATGACGAATAATCTATTTAATTGAACAGTTATAAAATAAAGAGGGAAAAGGAATTAAGAGGAATAAATACGATAAAGAATTAAATTAAAATGATAATACCGAATTCGAGTAGCAAGGTAGAGAATAGAATTCCCAAGAATTGATAAAGTGACAGATGAAATGTACGTAGTAAAGGAGATAGGAGTAACGTAATGTTCTCCTCAGTCTTATACTGTAAAAACATCTTAAACCTAATCTATGGACTGATTACAAAGGCCCATAAAAGATTAGGCGGAAATAAACCAAAAACACACGAAATCCCCTCGATCGAGCAAAGAGATTACTCGATCGAACTCCAAGACACTCGATCGAGCTAGGGCAACCTCTCGATCGAGCACTGCTCGCTGAACATCTTCGATCGACTCCTTAAGCTGGTCGATCGACCAACCGTGAGTGTGTAAAGCATTCGATCGAGCACCAAAGCACACGATCGAGCTATATAAGCGCATCAGGACTTGAATTCCTTCCTTGACTCGGCTCATACGTCCTCCAAGTGTAAGATTCCTAAACTCCGGCTCCTTATTTCCCATGAATGCATACAAATGGGACAATTAAGGCTCGATTTAACTCCTCCTCGGTCAATTCCTGCAAATTACAATAAACGGACCAAAGTAGAACATTCGGGGGTATTTGTAGCCAGATGCTACATAAAAAGCACAGAAATGCGTGTAAAAATGAGGTGAAAACCTTATATAAAAGACACGCATCAAATCTCCCCAAACCAAACCTTTGCTTGTCCCCAAGCAAATATGAATGCAACTAAGGGTGAAAAATAGAACGGGACCAACGCATCAGCTACAAATCATCCATCAGAACCAATTTAACGCAACAAAATGACAAAGTGGCAACTGAAAAGTGCAAACGAGTTAAATTAATATTTCAAGCTTACTGAACCGTCGACCTTGCAAGATTCAAAGATGTCGGACTCTCACGGGTCGCTCGTCACTCAAAAACAGGTACAGGGTGAGTATATATGTGAAAGATAGGAAGAAACAAGACACTCACTTAACTCGACCTATAAGAACATGCATGCAATTAACATGAATAGAGTCTCTACAACCGTACATAAGCATTCCAACCATACTAATGACCAAGACACGTGCCGAGGACTTACATTTGGGTTAGTGAGGTAATGGGTAAGAAGGGGCTAAAATGAATTTGGATATGTGGGGTTAATAGCTAGGCTAGCAACAACGGATCCAAATATAGACTGCATCCCAACTTCGTACTCATAACAACAAGATGAAACGGTGCAGAATTATGCACTAAACTCACAAAATACCAAAAGTCGTCAACTCCCCATAAAATATAAATAAGACATGGGAGTTAAAATCATTATCCAATTCTCATTTTCTCTTCTTTTCCTTTTTTTTTTCTTTCTGAATTTTTCTGTCTCTTTTTTTTCGCTTTCTTTCTTTTTTTTTTTCGTTCCATTTTCTTTCAACAATTCAACACATTTTTGCTTTCTTCCCCTTCAATTCTTCCACCATCTTCTGGAATCAGATGAAATAACCATATTGCAATAACACATTCCAAGATCTACTCGTTACTAGCTTAGCTAGGGTAGGAAATATTATAGAAAGTAGTTGATGGGACAAAAAGGGCAATTTGGCTATGTGAGGCTCATGGGTAGAATGAAATAAGGGGAACTGCCTCTCCTAACACGTGTCACCATCCACAGACCGAATGCATACAGGTATTAAGAAGACTAGACTCATGCTTATGCAAATTGATGTTACATGTCTTAAGGAGAGTACTACACACATCCTAGATGAAACCGGTCATGAATGTCACCAGTTTAATAAGCTCTAACCTCAGAATGTAATGTAGCTTGCCGACAAAAGAATCAAGTCTATTCGTTCAGATAAGAGAGAAATGAAAACTCGTAGATTATGCACATAAACACGCCAGCTAAATGTCAAGAAAATGCAAGGCTCAAAATAAGGATTCGATGTAGCGTCAATGTTCAAACGTTCCGACTCAATTTAAACATGAAAATTTTGAAAATTTTTGAATTTTATGATTTTTTGAATTAATTAAAACAACAATGCATGCGGAAATAAATAAACGTGCGAGCAAAAATGCAAGAAACATGCAGACACAGATATGGATGCATACCTCCCCAAACCAAACCGTACAATGCCCTCATTGTACCAAAAATAGGGAAAGAAATGCAAACTGAAAGGAAAGGGGGAAATGGAGTTGGAAAGCTTACAAAGCGTCATATAGCGGGACCTCCCCAAACCGACCATGAACATGGGAGGTCGAAGAAAGTCAAACAGTGGCTTTGTAGACGCGAAGCAGCGGCTGGAGGTCAGTACCCGTCGATCGAGCACTTGGGACAGCTCGATCGACTATTTCACAGCAGGAGTGGACTCGATCGAGCACAGAATCACTCGATCGAGTAGACATGGGTAGGGATCTGGTCGATCGAGGACATCACCCCTCGATCGAGTAGCAGCCGCGTCAGAAAGTGCTCGATCGAACACCAAAACCCTTCGATCGAGTGACTTCAACCTGCAAAAGACGCAAGAAAGCAAGGAAGGCACAAAAATTGTTCATAAAGCATCGTCTAAAGTTCGACGTAAAGCTAAGGAAACAATTAAAACAATTAAAACAAATAGTTCAACAAAAGCATAAAAACTGTCCGGGCTACCTCCCGGAGAGCGCTGGTTTAATAGGTCCCGCACGACCTTTCTGGTATCAAGTAACTGGCGCGTCGAGCTCGTCGAAGCGCAAGACTTCAACGCGGTTGTCCGCTTCACTCGCCTCATGGTAGTGCTTCACATATTGGCCATTCACCTTGAATCTATGACCCTCGGAATCTTCAAGCTCCACGGATCCAAACTTAGTGACGGTTGTCACCGTATATGGACCACTCCACCTGGACTTCAGCTTGCCAGGAAACAGTCTCAAACGGGCATTAAATAGCAACACCTTCTGCCCCACGTGAAACTCCCGAGGTAGGATTCTCTTGTCATGCCATCTCTTCGTCTTTTCCTTGTAAATGCGCGAGCTGTCATAGGCATTAAGCCTAAACTCCTCTAATTCATCAAGCTGCAAAAGACGATTCTGACCACACAATTTAGGATCATAATTAAGCTCACGAATTGCCCACCAGGCCTTACATTCCAGCTCAACAGGTAAGTGACACGATTTCTCATAAACTAACCTATAAGGTGATGCACCAATTGGTGTCTTAAAGGCAGTTCTATAAGCCCATAACGTGTCATCTAGCTTAAGACTCCAGTCCTTCCGTGATTTAGAAACTACTTTAGACAAGATCTCTTTCAGTTCACGATTAGAGACCTCTACCTGACCACTAGTTTGGGGGTGATACCCCAAACCACGCCGGTGTTGGACACCAACTCTGACAAGATGGAAGTGAGTTTCTTTTCCTTAAAGTGCATCCCCCCATCACTAATGACGACCCTAGGGACACCAAAACGGGGGAATATGATCTTTTTGAACATCTTTATCACGGTTTTACCATCACAATGAGGTGAAGCAATTGCCTCAACCCATTTTGACACATAGTCTACCGCTACCAGAATGTACCTGTTACCTTTACTGGACGGGAACGGTCCTTGGAAATCAATGCCCCAGACATCGAAAACCTCAACCTCTAGGATGCCGTTTTGCAGCATCTCATGTCTCTTCGAAATGTTCCCTGATCGTTGGCATGCATCACAAGCTGAAACAAAAGATTTGGCGTCAAGAAACAAAGAAGGCCGGTAAAAACCGGATCGAAGTACCTTAGCCACGGTGCGCAATGGACCGTGGTGACCACCATAAGAAGAGGAGTGACAGCCTTCCAGGACTATTTTGGTCTCCCACTGCGGAATACACCGTCTGTAGAGACCGTCTGCGCATTCCTTGAACAAGTAAGGGTCGTCCCAGAAGTACTGCTTAGCGTTATAGAGAAAACGCTTCTTCACGAGAAGAAAGGTCAGCGGCGAGCTTGCCACCGACAACGAAGTTAGCTATATCTGCATACCAGGGTTCCTGGTCAACAATAGACGATATAACAAAGAATTAAAGAATCGTCAGAAAAGAGTCATCAATAGGGAGAGAATCTTCCCTTCTTGTCGCATCGCCGCGACAAGTGGTCACCACAACGTTCTCGGCTCCTTTCTTGTCCTTAATCTGCAAATCAAACTCCTGAAGGAGGAGTATCCATCTCGAGCCGCGGTTTTGCCTCCTTCTTAGCAAGGAGATGCCTCAAAGCCGCATGGTCAGAAAACAAGAACTTCCGACCCAACTAAGTAAGTACGGAACTTCTCTAAGGCATAAACTACAGCTAAAAGCTCCTTCTCAGTGGTAGTGTACTTCACTTGAGCCTCATCCAGAGTTCGGCTCGCATAGTAAATAGCATTCAAGGCTTTGTCTTTCCTCTGGCCAAGCACCGCTCCTAGTGCATAGTCACTCGCGTCGCACATGATCTCGAACAGCAAGTCCCACTTGGGAGGTCAGATGATCGGCGCGGAGACCAAGGCCCGCTTTAACCCGTTAAAAGCGAAAAGACAAGCATCGTAAACACAAAAGGGGCATCCTTAAGCAACAGCCGTGTAAGTGGTTTAGCAATTTTGGAGAAATCCTTGATGAACCGCGATAAAAGCCGACGTGACCAAGGAAGCTCCTCACCCCCTTAACATTAACAGGAGGCGGTAATTGCTGAATCACTTCCACCTTTGCTTTGTCAACTTCTATTCCCCTATCAGAAACCAAGTGCCCTAAGACGACTCCCTCGTTGACCATAAAGTGGCACTTTTCCCAGTTCAGCACAAGATTGACCTCAATACAAATTTTGCAACACTTTCTCAAGGTTAGACAGACATCGGAAAAAATCACTTCCATATACACTAAAGTCATCCATAAAAACTTCCATGATAGACTCAATATACTCGAAAATATCCCCATCATACACCTTTGGAAGGTGGCGGAGCATTGCACAAACCAAAAGGCATTCTCATGATACGCAAAAACACCCTTAGGACAGTAAATGTAGTCTTGGCCCGATCATCAGGTGGATAGGGATCTAAAAGAACCACGAATACCCATCTAAATAGCGTAAAAAATTTATGAGAAGCTAACCTTTCTACCATTTGATCAATAAAAGGAAGGGGAAAGTGATCTTTCTTAGTGGCGGCATTCACTGCCTGTAATCTATGCACATCCGCCAACCAAATCACTACTCGGGTAGGTATTAGTTCATTTTTATCATTCTTAACTACAGTTGTCCCTCCTTTCTTTGGGACTACCCGATCGGGCTTACCCATCTAGAATTACCTACCGAATAGATAATACCCGCATCCAAAGCAGCCTTCATTACCTCACCCATCACAACATCCCGCATCTTCTGGTTCACCGACGCCGACCTTGCCTCGCAAGGTTTGTGATCCTCCTCCAACTCTATCCTGTGCATACAAATATCGGGACTAATCCCCGTGATATCATCCAGATGAATAACCCATTGCCTTCCTTCTGTTTTCTTAAGTACAACTAATAAAGAGGTTAGCCGATCATCACTAAGCTTGGCACTAACGATGACCGGATATCTTGCTCAGTATCGTCTAGAAAGGCGTATTTAAGATGAGATGGGAGAGGCTTACGTTCCGGTACCTTTACCTCAATGGAGCAAAGAGTGCTGATCATTTGTTCCACCTGCTCTCCCTCGTGCTCATCTAGATCATCAACAAGCAAATCCAACGCAGCGTCATCGTCCTCTCGGGCTATCCGCACACTCATCAAAAAGCATGAGAGCTTCCAAAGGGTCCCTCATAAAGGAACTCGACCGTAAGTCATAAATAGACTCATCAATGATATCGACCGAATAACAAGTGTCCTCTATCATTGGGTGGGCTAAAGTGCTAGACAAACCGAATGTGATAGCGTCATCCCCATCGCAAGAGTCGACGCCCTTGTCGACATCAATAACGGCCCCAACTGTACAAAGGAACGGTCTTCCTAAAATAATTTGGGTCCGGTGTCCTCGGCTATATCCAAAACAATGAAATCTCTCGGGATGTAAAGCTTGCCTATTTTCACAGCACATCCTCCAGACACCTAAAGGTCTCCTAACAGATCTATCAGCCATCTGTAGGGTAATGTTGGTCACTTTGAAGTGACTCATCTTCAATTTCTTGCAGACAAGAAGGGGCATGACACTGACACTGGCACCTAAATCGCAAAGGGCATTATCAATGACCATATTACCTATGACACAAGTAATAGAAAAGCTGCCCGGGTCTTTCATTTTTGGAGGGGCCTTATTTAACAGTAGGTTACTAGACTCTTCCATAAATGAAATCGTCTCAAAATCGCTCAAATTCCTCTTACGCGTCACAATATCCTTCATAAACTTAGCGTAAGTAGGAACCCGAGTAACAAGTTCGAAAAGGGACAAGATTACGAAGGTTCTTCACGATGTCCACGAACTTACCGTATCGTTGCTCGACCTTTGCGTCTTTCGACGACTTGGGAATGGTACCCTGGTAGCGATAAGTGGTCCCGCAACCTTTCCTTTACCCTTATCAACGCGTGACGTCCCCACAACAGGGGAAGATGACATGGTGGTGGTATTAGGTACTGAATTAGGAATTCCGCCACTTAATGCACTGGATCGAGTACCTTTACTGGTCGATCGACCAGTTTCTTCTTCAATATCACTCGATCGACCTATCTTGACACTCGATCGAGTGTCTTCTTCAACATGGTCTCTCGATCGAGTAACTTGGAGTCCTGTACTTCTCGATCGACCGTCATTGTCACTCGATCGAGTGACTGGATGGCTAGAACCGCTCGATCGAGTGGTTGTGTTGCTCGATCGAGTGGTTACTGCACACGCCGCAAGCATCTCCTGTAGAAACTCGTCTAGATCGTCATCTGAGTCATCATCAGCTGCCAAAACTTCATCCTCTCCATGAATAGTGTCATTTTGAGAATTCATGGCACTGACGGAACCGCAAATTGGAGGAGTCTTGGTTTGGTCTGCCGCGAGTGTTAACTGCGCGACTTGTTCTCTCAATTCCGATATGACAAAGATCGTATTGCTCGACCTACTCAACATGATGGACTTCAATTCGGCAATTGCCTCTCTTGAAGAAGGGGAGACCGGTTGTGGTACGGGTTCAGAAGGGGCAGAAATGCTCTTTATCTCGTCGTATAGCTGGGAGAAAGGAACTCCCTGCTTGAACTTCTTATATGCAAGGGCACGCTCTACACCTACCGTGCATTCGTAAAGGTCATGCCCTTCTTCACCGCATCTTCCACATGGCTCTGTATGCTCTGTAATCGTAGGCATCTTGACGAATAGACTATTAATCTGCAAAACTAATCAAAGCTTCGCGAAAATGAGATCAGTCTCAAGGAATGAATTCCTTGAGACGAGAGACAAACTTAATTAAAGCAACAAATATGCGCCACCTCCCCGGCAACGGCGCCAAAATTTGACACGTCTGTCGCGTACCTGTCAAAAATAACCAACTGGTTCCAACTAACTAATATAGCTAGGGAAGTCGGGTCGAATCCACAGAGAGGTAGGAATTTGTCTGCTAAACTAGGTTCGTCTGAGTAACCAAAATTGGGGGTTGTAAAATGTGGTTTCCAAACTAAGAGAGTAGGAGAAAGAGAAATAAAGGAAGAGGGTTTAACAGATAAAAGAGAATAGCTAAGACAAGCGGTTCACCAAAATCGTCCGGTTGAGCAATCTAGGTCCCAGGTCAATGCAGTACGGTCTAGGGGGTAGCGAACGTCGCCTTTCGGTCCTTAATTCACCCTAAAGTGTAAACAGTTTAACTTTCGTCCTCGCTGCAATACTCTATTGCTCGCTACTAGTCTCCCCCTTCCAACCTTTCGGTCCAGGTCAAGGTCCACTAAGAATAAGGGTCTAATTGCGTCGACTCAATTAGGCAATTACAATTATATGTAGCATTTAAACAACAAAGGCGGTACCGATATTAACCTAGTAATTCGATCACTCTCCCTTCAAATCATGGATCCCCTATAGTCTTAGCATAGGGAATTAGCTACTCATGGTCATCAGATAATCAATAACAACAACTAGGCAATTTAAGCTAAACATGACGAATAATCTATTTAATTGAACAGTTATAAAATAAAGAGGGAAAAGGAATTAAGAGGAATAAATACGATAAAGAATTAAATTAAAATGATAATACCGAATTCGAGTAGCAAGGTAGAGAATAGAATTCCCAAGAACAGTGATAAAGTGACAGATGAAATGTACGTCGTAAAGGAGATAGGAGTAACGTAATGTTCTCCTCAGTCTTATACTGTAAAAACATCTTAAACCTAATCTATGGACTGATTACAAAGGCCCATAAAAGATTAGGCGGAAATAAACCAAAAACACACGAAATCCCCTCGATCGAGCAAAGAGATTACTCGATCGAACTCCAAGACACTCGATCGAGCTAGGGCAACCTCTCGATCGAGCACTGCTCGCTGAACATCTTCGATCGACTCCTTAAGCTGGTCGATCGACCAACCGTGAGTGTGTAAAGCATTCGATCGAGCACCAAAGCACACGATCGAGCTATATAAGCGCATCAGGACTTGAATTCCTTCCTTGACTCGGCTCATACGTCCTCCAAGTGTAAGATTCCTAAACTCCGGCTCCTTATTTCCCATGAATGCATACAAATGGGACAATTAAGGCTCGATTTAACTCCTCCTCGGTCAATTCCTGCAAATTACAATAAACGGACCAAAGTAGAACATTCGGGGGTATTTGTAGCCAGATGCTACATAAAAAGCACAGAAATGCGTGTAAAAATGAGGTGAAAACCTTATATAAAAGACACGCATCAGCGGTTTTGAGATGATAGTTGGGATGGATTGGTTGGGAAAGTATAAAGCTAAGATAGACTGTCATCAAAAGAAAGTGTCTTTAAGAGGTCCTAAGGGCGTTAGTGTGTCTTATCGTGGGTTTCTGGTCGAACCCAAAGTTAAGTTGATTGCAGCTGTTACTTTGAAGTCTTATCTGAGGAAGGGATGTCCTTTGATCTTGTGCCATGTGAGAGATGACCGGATAGAGAGTCCGACAGTTGATCAGATACCAGTGGTGGGAGAGTTTGAGGATGTGTTTCCGGAGGAGATTACGGGGTTGCCACCGAAGAGATAGATAGATTTCACAGTTGAGTTGAAACCGGGGATGGGGCCAATCTCTAAGGCACCGTACCGGATGGGTCCTAAGGAGATGGAGGAGCTTAGGAAGCAGTTAGATGATCTGATAGAGAAGGGATACATTAGACTAAGTGTATTGCCGTGGGGAGCACCATTTCTTTTTGTGAAGAAGAAAGATGGGAGTTTGAGGTTGTGCATAGACTATAGAGAGCTGAACCGAGTGACAGTGAAGAACAAGTATCCTTTGCCAAGGATAGATGACTTGTTTGATCAGTTGAGTGGTGCATCAGTCTTTTCCAAGATTGATTTGAGGTCGGGGTACCATCAGGTGAAGATTAGAGAGATGGACATACCAAAGACAACTTTCACGTCGAGGTATGGCCATTATGAGTATGTGGTGATGCCGTTTGGGTTATCTAATGCACCGGCAGTGTTTATGGATTTGATGAATAGGATCTTCAGACAGTTTTTGGATAAGTTTGTGGTGGTGTTTATCGATGACATCTTAGTCTACTCCAAGACTAAGGAGGAGCATGAGGAGCATCTGAGGATTGTGTTGAAGACTCTGAGGGAGCATGAGTTATATGCTAAGCTGTCCAAGTGCGAGTTCTGGTTAGAGAAAGTTGCTTTTCTGGGGCATGTGATCTCTAAGGAGGGAGTAGCTGTGGATCCGGCGAAGATTGAGGCAGTGACAAAGTGGGAAGCACCAAAGAATGTTGCTGAGATCAGGAGTTTTATGGGTTTAGCTGGGTACTACAGACGGTTTGTGAAAGATTTCTCCAAGATAGCTAGACCTATGACAGCGTTGATGACAAAAGAGAACATGTTTCGTTGGGATGAGAGTTGTGAGACGGCGTTCCAAACATTAAAGGAGCGTTTGACCACAGCTCCTATCTTAGCATTGCCTGAAGGGATTGAGAACTTTGAGGTTTATACAGATGCCTCAAAGAATGGGTTGGGATGTGTGTTGATGCAGAACGGTAAGGTGATTGCCTATGCTTCTAGGCAATTGAAGCCTTATGAGGAGAACTACCCTACTCATGATCTGGAGTTGGGTGCAGTGGTGTTTGCTCTCAAGATATGGAGACATTACCTTTATGGAGCAATCTTTAAGGTATTTTCTGATCACAAGAGTCTCAAGTACATTTTCACTCAAAAGGAGTTGAACATGAGACAGAGGAGGTGGATGGAGCTGATTGGCGATTATGACATGGAAATTATCTACCATGAAGGGAAGGCCAATGTTGTTGCAGATGCTTTGAGTAGGAAGAGTGTACATTCTTTTTGTACAACTCTATCTTTGATGAGGTTGAGAGATGAGGTAGTGAAGTTTGGGATACATATGATGCAGAAAGGAGATGCCATGGGAGATTTGACAGTGCAGCTTGATCTTTATGAGGATATTCGAGGTAAACAGGCGTTGGATCCTAAGATGGTTGAGTGGAGAGCTGGAGTAGAGAAAGGGACAGTGTCTCGATTCTCTATTCATACATATGGTAGTTTGAGGTTTGACGGTAGGTGGTGTGTCCGTAAAGATGAGGAGTTGAAAAAGACTATCATGACAGAGGCACATTGCACACCAAATTCAGTTCATCTAGGTGGAGATAAGTTGTACAAGGATTTAAAGAACACGTTTTGGTGGCCTGGGATGAAGAAAGAGACAGCTGAGTTTGTGGCCCGTTGTTTGACATGCCAGAGAGTTAAAGGGGAACAGCGACGACCACAAGGTAAGATTCAGTCTTTAACGGTACCTGAATAGAAGTGGGAGTCCATTTCTATGGATTTTATCGTAGGTTTGCCAAAGAGTCAACAGGGTAACAACATGATTTGGGTAATAGTGGATCGACTGACAAAGTCAGCTCACTTTGTTCCAATGAAAGATACATGGACTAAAGCACAATTGGCTATGGCCTATCGAAAGAACGTGCTTAAGTTACATGGAGTCCTAAGGACATAGTGTCTGACAGAGATGCGAGATTTATATAAAGGTTTTGGAAAGAGTTGCAGGAATCGTTGGGAACAACTTTGAAGATGAGTACAACATTTCAACCTGCGACAGATGGACAGACAGAGAGAACGATCAAAACTCTTGAGGATATGTTACGAGCTTGTGTGATGGACTTTGGTGGTAGCTGGGAACAGAGGTTGGATTTGATAGAGTTTTCTTACAACAACAGCTACCACACTAGTATTGGTATGGCACCGTTTGAGGCTTTGTATGGGAGGAGATGTAGGAGTCCGATTTGTTGGGACGATAGTGATGAGGCAGTGGTTTTAGGACCAGAGATGGTACATGAGATGGTTGAACATATCAAGATGATCAGGGAACGGATGAGAGTAGCTCAGGATAGGCAAAAGATTTATGCAGATCTACATCGCCGAGATATAGAGTTTCAGGTTGGGGACAAGGTTCTTCTGAAAGTGTTTCCTATGCGTGGGGTAATGAGATTTGGGAAGAAAGGCAAGCTGAGTCAGAAGTTTATCGGGCCTTATGAGATCTTAGAGCGAGTTGGGGAAGTTGCATATCGTCTGGCTTTACCAGCTGCGCTAGAGAGAGTGCATAATGTGTTTCATGTATCGCAGCTGCGGAAGTATGTGAGTGATCCGTCACATGTTTTAGAGGCAGAGAGCTTAGAGCTAGATGAGTCCTTATCATATCTTGAGGTTTCTAAGCAGATTCTTGACCGAAAGGTTAGGAAGACTAGGAATGGTGAGACAGTTTTGCTTAAGATCCTTTGGTCTAACCACGAGACCGAGGAAGCTACATGGGAGCCAGAGGAGGTCATGAAAGAGCGTTACCCTTTCCTTTTTGATCAGGTATGTATGGTTACGGGGACGTAACCTTGTTTCTTTTAGGGGGGTAGGAGATCATCGCGAAGAGTTTTTAAGAGTTTTTGTATCCTTTTGTATGTTGTGTCGGTATGTTTGTCGGGATGAGTTTGGGTTAGTAACATGTTTTATGTCGAGTTTTGTTTTGGTTGTTGAGTCGGAAGTGTTGTGGGTGTATCTTTGTTTTGTGGTGGTTTGAACTTCGGGGACGAAGTTCTTTTTAAGGAGGGAAGACTGTAATACTCCGTATTTATGAGTCTCTGGGTACTCTATCGAGTAGGCCTTACGCTATCGAGTAAGGGTGAGTTGCGCTTTAAAATAGTTTCTGACCTGTTGGGTACTCGATCGAGTAACTAAGATACTCAATCGAGTAAGGGGGCACTCGATCGAGTACCTTAGCTACTCGATCGAGTAGCCGGTTTACGGGGAGTTATTTCTCGCGTTTTGTTAATTATGCGATTAAGGTATATAATCTTTTCCGTCATTGTTCTAAACACTTTTCAAAACCTAAATTACTGTCAAGAGAGATAGCAAAGTACGTTCTTCACTTTAATCGTATTGTTAGCAAATCCCGGAGTTTGGAAGGTCGGATTTCATCGTTCGTTATACCGTTGAGATCCTTGCGTCGAGGGTAAGACCTATGTACCGTTTTTATAGTATTTCCTTTAAGTTGTTTAAACCCTAATATGGGGATTTGGGGGTTTTGTGTAGATTGTTATTTGCTAGTGTTTATGTGTTTGTATGATAGGAGGAGGTTTTGTAGAAGAGGCTTTTTGATACAGCTGTTGAGACCGTCTGATAGTTGTGCTTTCCAGGTAGAATTTCCTACTCAGTATTAGTCCCATAATGTGACGTTGATTGAATAATATAGTAATTGTATTGTGACGTTTGTTTATTGTGATTGTTTGTCTCTGGTTCTCGAGACGCGTTCTAGGCTGAGTGGAGTCACTTGCGGGAGTGGCTTCACGCCCTAGTTTTGCTCTTCGTGGAACTCGCCACGGAAGGGGATGTGCACATTAATGAACAGGGAAATCGCTCAATATGATAAGCGGGGATTTGGTGGGTCTGGCTGCGGTCCCCATCGCGGGTCGGTCCAAAGGACGATCGGTGATTGAGATTGGTGGGACTGATGTGATTGTGTGTGTGACGTGTGAGATATCTGTTTATCGTATTGTTGATATATATAGATTGTGTGATTAGTACTGACCCCGTGTTGTTGTTTGTAAAACCTGCGGTGATCCATTCGGGGATGGTGAGCAAGAATGAGCGAGTTTGAGTTGAGTCACATGGGATCGCCGGGATGTGCCACTTTGTCGATGATAGAAGTCTTCCGCTGTAGCTTAGTAGTTTAATAAACTTTGCATTTAGTTGATTAGACAGTTGGTTTGAGAACTTGTACCCGTATTTTGGGATTTGGCTTGATTTGTACTTTTCACTAAAGTTATACTATTAAATGTTGTTTCGTTATTGTCTTATGATTATCATGCCTCGGGTAACCGAGATGGTAGTATCCTTATACCTGAGTGGTCATGGTAAGGCACTTGGAGTATGGGGGTGTTACACACCGTCCCATGGATCGACCTCGACTTAACCACTAACTAGTTGTTTGTTGAGAAATATAAATGTGTTTGATTGGGAGACCCGACGACAATCTCACCATCAAAATAAAGAGAAGAAGCACTTCGCCAACCTCAATAACGTTGTGGTATGCCGGTAAGGGGTAATGCACCACCATCTTATGTACCCATTCCACCATACCCCACTCCTTATGTGCCATTTAGACCACAAGTTCCCAATGCTCCGGATGTGAATGATTTGATGAGCCTTATGCAACGGGTCGATCTCGGAGTGCACGATGGGAGGGTTGACAATTCTTTGGCCCTCTATCCCCAATACTACCAAATGGCACAACAAGGGTATATAGACCCTAAAGGCCCTCGTCCATCTTGGGCTCAACCACACCTTTTGTTCCCTAATCAAGGGAACCAAGACGGGAACTTTGGCGGCCAAGGTGGAGGATTCTATGGCCAAGGAGGAGGGTATGACCAAGGAGGTTCTAGCGGGTATGGATACAGCAATGATGGTGTTGATGACGAATGAGAGATGCCTACCAACCATTTCCAATTGTATGATACCCTTCTTTCCCTATATCTTATGTATAGTTGCATTGCATTTTAAATTACCTTGAATTTAGTTATATTTATATACATTTAGCTTGCATTTGTATTATATTTCATATTGCATTTACATTAGTTAGTTCATATAGTATAATTGCATTGTAATATATCTCACATAATTCATGTAGATAGTTGCATATGGACTAGAATTCATGCATAGTCACTAATGACCAACCCTATTCTTTTCTACACTAGAAATAGTGCTTAAATCGGTTTGGGGAGGTTTGATCATAAGTGACCATAGTTTACTAGAAATCATGCATCATATAATATAGTTTAGAATGCATTCATTTGTTATATATGTCATATAGAATTTCATTTAGTTAGAGCATGCATTCATTCATATCATTGCATTTATTCAAAAATCAAAAAAACATGTACTTTCTCTTTTCATTCCTACTCCTATATGTACATTGCGGACAATGTCCAAAATAAAGTGGGGGATGGAAATTTATATTCCAAAATGCATAAAAATTTTAAATTTTTTGAAAAATACAAAAACATGTCTTTTTGTTTCATAAACATAAAAACTATAAAAAATTGAAAAATTGAAAAAATCAAAAACATGTTCATTCCTTTTTATTGTAGAATTGTATATATTGTATATATTGTGTTTGCATATATTGTGTGTGTCTATCCTTTTTCACATTGATCGAATACGCCACATCCGAGACATGAGGATATTGAAGACCGCATGGTATGATATTTCCAATCTCCTTTTCCCTCTTTATGTTGATGACTATGCGACTTTATTTTGATTGATGCGGTATAAACAATGTGATTATTGGATTGCATTTAGATTATATGGCATACTAGTTGGTAGAAGCATATGCATTAGGTTGTATAAATGATAGTTGCATCATGGCATATAGTTGCATTTAGGAAAAATTTTGTGAAAGCATCTATTTGGGAAACTTGACAAGTATATATAAGGCCCTTGTAGATACATTTTCTTCTTGAGACTTTCTGGTGTGATAACTCCTTGGCTACCATTTATTCCAAGGTGACCTTTGAAACCATGTAACCATCATCCATGTTCTACTACATTTTGTTATCAAAGGGAATGGGCACAAAAAATGTTCAAGTTTGAGTTCAAGCATTGAAATGAAAGTCAAAAAGTTTGAAAATACATCAAAAGAAAAGAGGAGTAAAAAAAAATGAAAAATCCTATGCTTCAAATATAAGCACCCTCACTACAAATGGGGTAGCTTTGAAAATGTTCAAAACAAAACGCAAAAAGTTGAAATTATCAAGTATTGAAATGCCAAACATCAAAAAAATGGCAAAAAGAAAGTGTTCTCAAATGTCAAAAGCCACAAGAAATTGGGGGGAAAAATAACAACAAAAGCAAACTCCCATATGAAACTCAAAATCTATTGATCCCTTTTCCATCGAATCCACTTTTGTGCATGGTAGAAAGGGGACGACCCTTCTTCTTGTCTAGGCAAGAAGGGGAATTCCGCGATCCTCCAATGTTTCTAACACCATAAGGAATCTACTCTTGATGAAATCATTTAACAATTGAGGACAAAGGTACTTTAACTTTACACAACTTGGAGGTGATTTATTAGTATCCTTCTAGGCTTAGTAGTTTGAAGAAACCATATCTATGATGGAGTGTGTATCCTTAGATTGTTTCCCTTGTAGATAATTTCCGCCACTTAGATGAGGAAAGTGGCTATTCATTTTTGTAGATGTATCCATTACTTGTTTTGTGTGCTTTAATGCTTGGATGTATCGCCATTTTTGCAAGCCCCACCTTGCCTTGCAAGAAGGCATCCTACCTCATGATTGTCCTGTTATGAGTTGAAGGGGCGGAGTGAGACCCACTAATTGTCTAACATTGGTTATATTATTAGGATAGCTTAAATAAAGGTCTAGTTTTAGTCATCTCTTTATTCAGGAAGAGTAAATGTTCGGTTTGGGGATATTTGATGTGACTCCTAATTGCGCACATTTAGTCCCCTAATTGAGCCTATTTTGCATACTATTATGACATTCCATAGCCATTTTCTCCATCAAATGCTCTCTATTTTGCTTTTCTAGTGCATTTTGTAGTGCATACTTGGAAGCTTATTGATGGACTAGTGTGAAAGAGGAGGCAAAAACGAAGATCGACAACATAAGAATAAGGAGCATGCAAAAGGAGGAAAAGCAAGGGCCATTCTGAGGAACAATCCGAGCGGATTAGGCAGAAGATGCTCGTCTCCCCCTCTCAAGATCCAAGTGTCCCGAGTAGAAGACGCTCGTCTCCTCACCTGAAAATCCGAGCGTCTCCCTCCCTGATCCGAGCGGATGATGACGACACTAGCGCAATATACTCATCTCCTTGAAAGACTTGCATTTCTCCACTTTAAAACTTAGCATTGTTATTTACTAATTTATCATTACTTAACCTAGTAATACACTACTATAAATACCCCATTCGTAATAACAAAAAGGGAGGAGGTTCCCACAATAGAAAGTTATATTATATTAGATTAGGAGTAAATTAGAATAGATTTATCTCAATCATTCCCCAAAAATACACATTAATCTTTCCTTAATCATTGTCAAGTTTATTATTATTGGGTAATTGAAGATTATTGGGTTATTATTGGAGAATTGACAACTCTTTAAAATCAATCAAGTTCTCTTCTTTTATTCTTTGCTTTATTATTTGGAATCATCTAAAGTTTGGTATAATCTCTTTACTCTTTACTCTTTATTGTTTATTTCTTCACTATCTTATCATGTTTATACTTGTTGTGATGATTGACACTATTAATGACATGTTTCCTATGATAATGAGTGAGTAGCTCTTTGACTAGGATTAATGGGGAATTAGGGGAAAAAACCATGGGGATTAATCATGCTTAATCTAATATGTTTTCATAATTAAATTGTTTGCTTGTTGTGATTTTAACTTATGCATATGTTATGTCTGATGAAATGCGAGCCTATGAATCCTTGCATTTTCTACCCATCACCTATCTTTTCAATGAGACTTGTAAGACATAAAACAACTCGAGTCTCATTAGACCATGCATATAGTTGAATAGGAAGGATTAAGTCAATTTGTAGGTGTTGTACAATCTAATCGATTCGGCTCCGGGACCCGAACCTTCTTAGGGATTGTAAGATATACACTAACTTGATCCCATCACAATGATAAGTGCTTGCATCTAGTAGAGAACATGTTTGTATGATCAACTCCCATGAATCCCCTATGAACCCATGATATCCTAGCACTTTTAATCATTTATTTACATCCTTCCTTTTATTGCTTGTTTTACTTTATTGCTTCTATTAGTTTAGACTCACCAACTCCAACCCAAATCAATTGTGACATTAGCATAAATTAAGATGGATAGACTTAGAACCCAAAGCACATCGTCCCATGGATCGACCTCGACTTAACCACTAACTAGTTGTTTGTTGAGAAATATAAATGTGTTTGATTGGGAGACCCGACGACAATCACCCCATCACCGCTATGCCACTTTGAATTATTTGGATACAAATAAATGCACCTAAAGTGTATACATCACCTCGCTTCATTAAATGAGATACCAATAAATTCATTGATCTTATGTCAATTTGAACATTTTTATTCTATTTTTTCTAGTTAGGTTGTTAATTCTAACTTCTAACCAATAGCCACCACTTTCCTCCATCATCCGAAGGCCTAACTAATTACAAGTTGCTCTTGTAATCTAAAATCTTGCTCATATTTTCCAAAAAAAATACTCCGTAACTGACAACATATTTAATTAATTATTTTTTGTAACACCCATGATTTTTGGTTAAATTAAAACAAACTTTTACATATAAAAAGCGCCGAAATACAGAGATATTATAATTAATATACAAAGTCTCTTCTTACAAATGTTTAAAATAAAATATACAACATAGAAAAAGAAATAAAACTTTTGCAAAGTCTCTACTAAAACTTGACTTGAAAATAAATCCTTTTGAACAGCAGCGGAAGTCACCTGAAAAGAAAATTAGAAGACAGAAAGGAACGACCCCCATGACGAGTACCCAAAAGGGAGAAAACACTTCATCCGAAAAGCTGAGTAACAGATAATACCTCAATATAAGCAGAATAGTTTTGGTCATGGCGTGGAAACATACACACATAAAAATAAAAATAAACAAAGAGTATAATAAAAACACTCCCCGCTAACTAATCATAACCTCAAACTTACTCCATGATGTGACTCTTAATTGTGCACATTTAGTCCCCCAATTGAACCCATTTTGCATACTAATATAGCATTTCATGACCATTTTATCCGTCAATTCCTTCCTATTTTGCTTTCCTATTGCATTGTATATGTCTTGTTGATGTGACCATAATTAGAGCATATTTAGTCCCCGAATTAGCCTTATTCCCATGCTTTTTAGTGCATATTTGGGTCATTTATTGTCTTTAGTCCTTTGTTTTGCATATTCTTTGAGGTTTTGTTTCCTTTTTAGGAAAGGAGTGCAAACCTTGCATTTTCATGGCAAAATGAAGCTAAATTGATTAAATTCAATAACCAAGCATCAAAGAGAAGACAAGATTAGAAGGCCTTTGTACATACTATAGTACATGGGCAATGATGAGAAAAGATCCTTGCATCCCCGAGGAAATCCTCAAGAATTTTATGAAGAAAAAGGAAGAAAAGAAGAAGGAAAGTAGCTGTAAGACAATCCGAGCGGATTGTCCACAAGACGCCCGTCCAAGAGGTACAATCCGAGCGTCTTCCCCCAGTGGACGCCCGTCCAAAACACCCAGAATCCGCCCGTCTTCCCCAGCTGGACGTCTGTCCAGAATCACAGAATCTGCCCGTCCCGTGCCCTGGATGCCCGGATTGTCTGTCAGCCATTTCGTCTTCTACAAGCTTCAAGGAAGGATGCGCATATTTTTCTAAGACCGGCTAAAAGGAGACCGGAGTCTCCCTTGAGATCGACGATTCCTCAAGGACTTAATCGTCATTTAAGCCCTTAGTAAACCCTAATTTATATAACTAATCCCCACTATAAATACCCCATTAGGCTAATTAGAAGAGGAGGTTCTTCTTAGCAATCTTTAGTGTAGTTAATATCAATCAAATCTCTCTTTAATCTTGTAATCAACACTTAATCAAGTTTTAATACAAGTTTCATTTCCTTAATCTCTCTCTTGTTCATCCTTTGTTTTGGGTAATTGAAGATTATTTGGGTTATTATTGGGAGATTGACAACCTTCCAATCAATCATCAAGTACTTCTATTATTCTTTGCTTTATTATTGGAATCATTAGTAGGTATAATTCTCTTAATCCCTCTTTAATTATTGTTAATTATCTTCATTTATTCATCATGTTTCACTTTGTTGGTATGATTGACAACCTTGCTAGCATGTTCAACATGATAATGAGTGAGTAGTTTCCTTAGCTAGGGTTAATGGGTAATTAGGGGAAACCAACATGGGGGATGATTCATGCTTAAATTAATGTGTTTTCATAGTTTATTTGCTTGCTTATTGTGATCTCAACTTATGCACATGTTATGTTTAATGAAATGCGAGTCTATGAATCCTTGCATTTTTTACCCATCACCTATCTTTTCAATGAGACTTGTAGGACATTAACCAACTCGAGTCTCATTAGACCATGCATATAGTTGAGTAGGGAGGATTAAGTCGACTTGTAGGTGTTGTACAATCTAATCGATTCGGCTCCGGGACCCAAACTTTCCTAGGATTGTAAGACATAAACCAACTCGATCCATCACAACAATAATTTCTTGCTTATAATTTGAGAATATGTTTGTATGATCAATTCCTATGAATCCCCTATGACCCCATGACACCCTGGTGCCTTTTATCAATTGTTTACATCCCTTTTTAATCATCTTGCTTGTTTACTTTCATTGTTATTTAGTTTAGTGATCTTCTACTTCAAACCCCAAATTGTGACACCCTTAGACACCACTAGTTGCAATTGAAAATCTCATCTCAATTCCCGTCCCTTGGGATCCGACCTTTACTTGCCTCTTTACTAACTGAAGAGTTGTTGGTAGAGTTATAAATTGTGTTTTGGTCTAGGTGCTCCTAACGACAAGTACCGAAAACTAAACCTCCAAGTGAGTCCGACCAAAAATGGCGCCGTTGCCGGGGACGGTGTTAACTTGATTTAGATTTTCTTATACTGTTATTAGTTGTGTCTTTCTTTGCCTTGGGGAAGTAAAATTCCTCAAGGCTTGTTCTAATTGTTTTGAAGTTGTTCGATATTTTGCAAGATGGACCTTATAGATTGTTTTGTAGAGGACCACTTAAGTATACCTTTCTTCAAAGATCCCATGCAAGCATTGGAAGCTTTGGAAGCAAGTGAGGCTAAAAATATGTATTGGGAATTAGAGGTAGATCTTTTTGAGTCCGCTCTAGCTAACAAAGAACTTACTCATGCACAATTCGAATTAGTGCATAACATCCTTGTGGAAGCATGTCAACTTATAGAAGATGAGCAATCCATCCAAGAAGACATCTTACAAGCTCAAGAGCAAGAGGAATTCGTCATGGAATTCGAGTGTCATGAGGTTGATCAGAATGAAGAACAATTTGAATATGCCATGAGAATGGAATGTCTAATGGAAATGGAGCAAATTATCAACGAACCCTCAAAGGAGGAAAGTGAGGTACAAGCCCCTACTTTAAAACCCCTTTCCCCAAATTTGAAATATGCTGACCTTGATGAATCAAAGACCAAACCCGTGATTGTTAATGATAGACTTGATGAAATCCAATTGGGAAAATTGATTGATGTGTTAAAACGACATGAAAAGGCTATAGGTTATAGTCTAGATGACCTTAAGGGGATAAGTCCCAACTTTTGTATGCATAGAATTCATCTAGAGGAGGACCATAGACCTACCATCCAATCTCAAAGGAGATTAAACCCCCACATGCAAGAAGTTGTCAAGGGAGAGGTTATGAAATTACTCGATGCGGGAATCATATATCCCATATCGGACTCTTTGTGGGTTAGCCCCGTTCAAGTGGTACCTAAGAAAGGAGGTACCACGGTGGTGACAAACGAAAAGAACGAGTTAATACCCACAAGGAAGATCACCGGTTGGCGTATGTGCATCGACTATCGATAATTGAATTCCGCAACAAGAAAGGATCATTTCCCCTACCATTTATTGACCAAATGCTTGAGAGGTTAGCCTCCAACAAATTCTTTTGTTACATTGACGGGTATTCGGGATTCTTTCAAATCCCTATACACCCGGATGACCAACATAAGACCACCTTCACATGTCCTTATGGTACTTTTGCATATAGGAGGATGCCTTTTGGCCAATGTAATGCCCCCGCCACTTTCCAAAGATGCATGATGAGTGTCTTCTCTGACTACCTAGAGACCATAATGGAAGTTTTTATGGATGATTTTAGCGTTTATGGAAAGGACTTTGACTCATGTTTGCATAATCTTTCTCTTGTATTGCAAAAATGTGAAGATGTTAGTCTTGTTTTAAATTGGGAAAAGTGTCACTTCATGGTCAATGAAGGAATTTTTTTGGGTCATTTAATTTCGGAAAAGGGCATAGAGGTCGATAAAGCTAAGGTTGAGGTGATAGAGAAACTCCCACCTCCCGTGAATGTTAGAGGAGTGAGAAGTTTTTTCGGTCACGCGGGTTTCTATCGCCGTTTCATAAAAGATTTTTCAAAAATAGGGAAACCCCTCACTCAACTCTTACTTAAAGATGCCCAATTCCATTTCACTGATGAGTGTGTTGAAGCCTTTAATAGAATCAAGGAAGCACTAATCTCGGCATCGATCATTCAACCTCCAAATTGGGAACTACCGTTCGAGATTATGTGTGATGCTAGTAACTACGCCGTTGGAGCGGTTCTTGGCCAACGGGTAGTAAGAGCTCTTCATACCATCTATTATATAAGCAAGACTCTTGATCCCTCCCAAGTGAACTATGATACCACCGAGAAAGAGCTTCTTGCCATTGTCTATGCTTTGGACAAATTTCATTCCTACTTACTTGGATCCAAAGTGATAGTCTTTTCGAATCACCGTGCTCTCCGACATCTCTTGATAAAGAAGGAGGCCAAACCAAGGTTGTTAAGATGGATTTTGCTTCTTCAAGAATTCGACTTGGAGATAAGAGACAAGAAAGGAGCCGAAAATGTAGCGGCGGATCACTTGTCAAGGATCCGGTTTCATGATGAACAAGGAGAAACACCGATCAATGACTCATTTCCCGACGATATATTGATGGCCATTCAAACACAACTTGAAAGGCACATCACCCCATGGTTTGCCGATTATGCCAACTATATCGTTGGAAGAGTACTCCCTCCAAATTTGAACTACAACCAAAGGAAAAGGTTCTTATTCGAAGTAAAGAGGTACTTTTGGGATGACCCAAACCTCTACAAAGAGTGTAGTGATGGGCTCTACCGGAGATGCATCCCTCAATGGGAAGTCCAAGGAATCTTGGAAGGATGTCACTCATCACCCTACAGTGGGCACCATGGAGCAAGGAGAACCATTGCGAAAATTCTTCAATCGGGCTTCTATTGGCCTATAATGTTACAAGACACGAGGGAATTCATCATTCATTGTGATTCTTGTCAAAGAACGGGGAATATCTCATGGAGGAATGAAATGCCATAAAAGGGGCATACTAGAGGTGGAGATCTTCGATGTTTGGGGGATCGACTACCAAGGTCTGTTTGTGACATACAATGGGAATTAGTATATCCTTGTGGCCGTAGATTTCGTCTCAAAGTGGGTGGAGGCAATTGCCACTCCAAACGATGATGCAAAGACGGTCACCAAGCTCTTCAAGAAAATAATCTTCCCAAGATTTGGAGTTCCTAGAGCAATCATAAGTGATGGAGGAACGCATTTTCATGAAAAGAAGCTCGCATCTCTTTTGACCAAGTATGGTGTTCAACATAGAACTGGCTTGGGATACCATCCTCAAAGAAGCGGTCAAGTTGAAGTTTCAACTAGAGAGATCAAGCAAATTCTTGAGAAAGTGGTGAATAAGACCCGAAAGGATTAGAGCACAAAGCTTGATGACGCTCTTTGGGCTTATAGGACGGCCTATAAGACTCCCATAGGAGCCTCCCCTTACAATCTTGTCTATGGAAAAGCATGCCACTTACCAATCGAATTGGAGTACAAAGCTTTTTGGGCAATCCGAGCCCTTAACCTTGATCTCAAATTAAGTGGTCAAAAGTGGATGATTCAAATTCAAGAGTTGGAGGAATTCCGACTACAATCTTATGAGAATTCCAAGATCTACAAGGAAAGGACAAGATTTCTCCATGACAAGAGGATTAAGCAAAAAGCCTTGCACAAAGGGGATAAAGTCCTTCTATTCAATTCCCACTACCGACTCTTTCCGGGAAAGTTGAACACTAGATGGATGGGTCCCTATGTGATCACCGAAGTTGGAAAATATGGGGATTTTGAAATCAAGGCGGAAGATGGAAGCAAATTCAAGGTCAATGGTCAAAGATTGAAGCCATACTATGAGGGAGCATTTATTGGAGAGGTCGAGGTCACCTACCTCGAGCCTCCTCATCCTTGAAGGAATCATCAAAGGGAGAGTTTGGTGGAGTCCTCCCTAAACCACCACTTGTAAATATACTAACCCTATAACTTGTATTTATAATTTTTTTGCATTTCCTTTTATCATAAACATAAATTCTTTCCATGAGAGTAAGTGAGGGAGGGTCACTAATGAATTTTGAATGATGGAAGGAACCAATTTTCAAGTGTGGGGAAGCTTTTATCGGAATCAAGGAAATCAAAATAAATCCGCAGCAAGGAACCCGAGCGTCCAAAGAGAGAATCTGCTCGGATTGTACAAAGACGTCCATATTTCTGAGAATCCGGTCGTCCTGGTAGAATCCGAGCGTCTGAAGACGAATCCGCTCGTCTTTTTCCCAGTGCATTTTAAGAAAAGTTCATGTCACAAAATCCTCCCGTCTTTGGGAAAAGACGCTCGTCCTGCTCCAGGAAAGACGCTCGTCCTGCTCCAGGAAAGACGCTCGTCTTGGGCTCGATCCGCTCGTCTTGGCTGCTTCAAATTTTTGCAAAAATTAGCTGTAAGAGAATCCGAGCGTCTTTCCTGGAATCCGCTCATCCAAGAATGACAGAATTCGAGCGTGTTGTGCCCGAGTCCGCTCGTATTCCTGCGTTCTTCAATCCCGATTTTCCTAATTTTAATACACCCCACCACACAATTTGTGACACATCACCCTTCCTTCCACTTGTATTATAAAAACCCACCTCCTTGTGACTCCAAAGCATATCCCAAACACTCTTTCATTCCACAAAATCAAAAAGGCCCAAATTTCTAGGGTTTCAAAAGCAACATTCAATCCACAAAATACTTTAACAAATCAAAAATTCCAGCTCAACAATCAAAGAATGGCACCAAAGGGATCTTCCTTTAGGGATAGAAGAAGACCAAGGGTAAGGGGAAGCTCTTTTACCTCCCACATCAACATCTTAAGAAGGGAGCATGAAGAAATTGTAGATCTTACAAGGCTTGATGACTTCTGAAATGTTGAATTCGTCAATGATGTGCAAAGGCTCGTTTTTCACCGGCTTCTTCGTAAGAACATTCTCCCTACTAAGTTTTTATGTCATAGAACTTTAAGGAAACTTGGGATTTATCACCAAATGGAAGCTCTTTTTGAGTTGTTTGGTCTCTCTACCCTTTTCCACATGCACCAGCAACATTACCGATCCCTTGTGGTTCAATTTTTAAGCTTCTTGAAAATCACAACCTTGAATAGAACGATATGCATAGAATTTAGGTTGGAGAGTGTTTCAAGAATGATGACTCTAGTAGAATTTGCTAATGTGCTTGGTCTCGATGTCTCGCCTACCCGGACATCAAAACCAAAGAGATACAGTGTTGCACCCCCTATGGAGGGCCATGACCGGCCGAGATTTCATGTACATCAAGGAGTGTCTAGCTTTCCACATTCAAAATCCTATTTTGAGACTTACTTACCGGTTCCTTTCCGGCACTCTACTTGCTCGCCGAGACCCGGTAATAGTGAACGAACTTGACCTAGTGTTCATGGAGTCTTATCTCGATATCCAAGGAAGGGGTGGGTACCACTTTAATGCGCCTCTTGTGCTACTCGAAAAGTGGGCAAAGTTTAGGAACGGTGATGATGATGGGATGAAACACATTGTTAATGGAGGGCTCATTACAAAGATTGCAAAGCATTTCAATCCAAAATTTAATGAGAATAATGAGTACACTCCTCTTACCGGGAACACAAGGATAAATGAAGACCTTCTTCTTGTGCATCATCATTGGATAACCCTTGAGGGGGTTGATAAAAAGGGTCAAGTGGATTACAAAAGGAAGTGACCCAATCTACCTACCAATGACCGGACTACCAAGAATCTCAAAAAAGAAGGGGACCTTTATCACCAATCCCATCCTACCTCATCCCTCTAAACCCAACCCAAGCAAGGCAAGCACCACCACCTCCAAATCCCCAACAACAACAACAACAAGAGCAACAACCACAAGATGAGAAAATCAAAGTGCCTCCCTACCCTTTCCCATATCAACCGTACAACCACCCCAACCCCTTTATCCTTCCCCGTGATGACTTTGTAACGGGAATTCTACAAGATTTGCACTTTCGACAATAAGAAGCTACCGTGGACAATTATTATGCACTTTATCCTCAATACCACGATATGATTCAAAGGGGAAAGATTAGTGAGGAGGGAGCCTTTCCCTCTTGGGCACAGTTAGATATACTTTTCCCCAATTCGGAGAGGGCAAATGAAGGGGCAAACGGGCGACAAGAGGAAGGGAGGGACAAATCTTGCGGTGGGGACACGGTGGAGCTTGGTAGCGAAGAGGATGAGTTCATGGACCCGAATACAAGTGATGCATCCAAGGAAATATGGGATAGTGATCTAGAGGGAGATGACGGCGATCTCTAGAGGATCTCTTCATAGCTAGATGGAGCGGGCGTGAGGCACCCATCTCAAGCTTAAGTGAAGTTTCCTCATTTCTTCTCTTTATTTTCAATTTTCATGAAAGAAGTTTATGTTTTGTTAACTTGTACAATATTTGACTTTGTATTTGGTTGGAGAGTCCTAGCAATATAGAGGACTAACACCTCTGCCCCATTGAGGTGTTCTTATTTCATTGTTCCCGTTTTGAAAATCCAAAATGACAATTTAGTTTCATGCATTGCATCTTGTGTGCATGAACTACCCTAACTTTAGGACATTAGAAATAATGTCTATCTCGGTTTGGGGAAGTACATGCATACGCAACGTGAGGTAATCTAAATTACGCTCTCCGTCATAAACAAAAACCCATGCATCATGTAGTGTAGATTAGTATAGCTTGCATTTAGTATATAATTCATGCATCATGTTTGCATAATTTTCCATTATTTTGGCCATTGAGGACAATGCCCATATTAGTGTGGGGATGGGGAATTCTAACTTAACTTTTATTCAAAAAAACCCAAAAAAAAATCAAAAAAATTGAAAAATTTGAAAATCCAAAAATAAGTTTATTTCCTTTGTAGTGTAGACTTGTATATATTATATTTGTTCTATCCTTGTTCACATTGATCGACTACACCACATCCGAGACATGAGGATATTGAAGACCGCATGGTATGATCTTTCCAATTTCCTTTTTCCTCTTTATATTAATGAATATGTGGCTTTATTTTGATTGATGCGGTATAACAATGTGAATTTAGGACTTGCATTTAGTTTATATGGCATATTAGTTGGTAGAATCACTTGCATTATAATGTATATGTGTTAGTTGCATCATGGCATGTAGTTGCATGTTAGAAAATTTTTGCAAAACCGTCTACTTGGGAAACTTGACAAGTGTATATAGGCCCTAGTAGATGCTTTTTCTTCTTAAGACTTTGCTTGTTAGAATACTTGTAAAACACCATAGGATGTGTCATGCTAGTATCCTTTGACCCATGGATTAAGGCCTAGTCAAGAGTACCTTGTGGTGTGATAACTCCTTGGCTACCGTTTATTCCAAGGTGACCCTTGAAACCATGCATCCATCATCCATGTGCTACCACATTTTTGTCATCAAAGGGAATGGGCACAAAAAGAAATTGATTTGAGTTCAATGAAATGAAAAGTGAAATAAAGTTTGCAAAATGCATCAAATGAAAAGAGGAGCAAAAATAGACTCCTAATGCTTCAAATATAAGGCACCCTCACTACATATGAGGTGACTTTGAAAATGTTCAAAAGAAATGCAAAGAAAAGTTGAAAAGTTGGAAAGTAGTCAAGTATTGAAATGCCAAAAATCAAAAGAAATGGCAAAAAAAAAAGTGTTCTCAAATATCAAATGCCACAAGAAATTGGGGGGAAAAACAAAAACAAAAGCAAACTCGCAAATGAAATTAAAATATCTATCAATCCCTTTATCCATCGTATCCATTTTTGTGCATGGAAGAGAGGGGACGACCCTTCTTCTTGTCTAGGCAAGAGGGGGAATTCCGCGATCCTCCAGTGTTTCTAACACCATACGGAGTCTACTCTTGACAAAAGCATTTAACAATTGAGGACAAAGGTACCCTAGCTTGACACAATTTGGAGGTGATTTATTGGTATCCTTCAAGGCTTAGTAGTTTGAAGAAATTGCATCTATGAAGGATTGTGTACCCTTAAATTGCTTCCCTTGTAGATAATCTCCGCCACTTAGATGAGGAAAGTGGCTATTCTTTTATAGATGCATCCATTACTTAATTTTGTGTGCTTAATGTTTGGATGTGTCGCCATTTTGGCTAGACCCACCTTGCCTTGCAAGAAGGCATCCTACCTCATGGTTATCTTGTTGTGAGTTGAAGGGGCGGAGTGAGACCCGCTAATTGTCTCATATCGGCTATGCTATTAGGTTAGTTTAAATAACGGTCCTAGTCTTTGTCACCTCTTTACTCGGGACGAGCAAAGGTTCGGTTTGGGGATATTTGATGTCACCATAATTAGAGCATATTTAGTCCCCGAATTAGCCTTGTTTCCATACTTTTTAGTGCATATTTGGGTTATTTATTGTCTTTAGTCTTTTGTTTTGCATATTCTTTGAGGTTTTGTTTCCTTGGTAGGAAAGGAGTGCAAATCTTGCATTTTCATGGCAAAATGAAGCTAAATTGATTGAATTCAATGACCAAGCATCAAAGAGAAGACAAGATTAGAAGGCCTTTGTACATACTATAGTAGATGGGCAATGATGAGAAAAGATCCTTGCATCCTCGAGAAAATCCTCAAGGATTTTATGAAGAAAAAGGAAGAAAAGAAGAAGGAAAGTAGCTGTAAGACAATCCGAGCGGATTGTCCACAAGACGCCCGTCCAAGAGGTATAATCCGAGCGTCTTCCCCCAGTGGACGCCCGTCCAAAACACCCAGAATCCGCCCATCTTCCCCAGCTGGACGCCCGTTCAGAATCACCAGAATCCGCCCGTCCCGTACCCTGGACGCCCGGATTGTCTGTCAGCCATTTCGTCTTCTACAAGCTTCAAGGAAGGATGCGCATATTTTTCTAAGACCGGCGAAAAGGAGACCGGAGTCTCCCTTGAGACCGGCGATTCCTCAAGGACTTAATCGTCATTTAAGCCCTTAGTAAACCCTAATTTATGTAACTAATCCCCACTATAAATACCCCATTAGGCTAATTAGAAGAGGAGGTTCCTCTTAGCAATCTTTAGTGTAGTTAATATCAATCAAATCTCTCTTTAATCTTGTAATCAACATTTAATCAAGCTTTAATACAAGTTTCATTTCCTTAATCTCTCTCTTGTTCATCCTTTGTTTTGGGTAATTGAAGATTATTTGGGTTATTATTGGGAGATTGACAACCTTCCAATCAATCATCAAGTACTTCTATTTTCTTTGCTTTATTATTGGAATCATTAGTAGGTATAATTCTCTTAATCCCTCTTTAATTATTGTTAATTATCTTCATTTATTCATCATGTTTCACTTTGTTGGTATGATTGACAACCTTGCTAGCATGTTCAACATGATAATGAGTGAGTAGTTTCCTTAGCTAGGGTTAATGGATAATTAGGGGAAACCAACATGGGGGATGATTCATGCTTAAATTAATGTGTTTTCATAGTTTATTTGCTTGCTTGTTGTGATCTCAACTTATGCACATGTTATGTTTGATGAAATGCGAGACTATTTATCCTTGCATTTTTTACCCATCACCTATCTTTTCAATGAGACTTGTAGGACATAAACCAACTCGAGTCTCAATAGACCATGCATATAGTTGAGTAGGGAGGATTAAGTCGACTTTTAGGTGTTGTACAATCTAATCGATTAGGCTCCGGGACCCAAACTTTCCTCGGATTGTAAGACATAAACCAACTCGATTCATCACAACAATAATTGCTTGCTTATAATTTGAGAATATGTTTGTATGATCAATTCCCATGAATCCCCTATGACCCCATGACACCCTAGTGCCTTTTATCAATTGTTTACATCCCTTTTTAATCATCTTGCTTGTTTACTTTCATTGTTATTTAGTTTAGTGATCTTCTACTTCAAACCCCAAATTGTGACACCCTTAGACACCACTAGTTACAATTTAAAATCTTATCTCAATTCACGTCCCTTGGGATTCGACCTTTACTTGCCTCTTTACTAATTGTAGAGTTGTTGGTAGAGTTATAAATTGTGATTTGGTCTAGGTGCTCATAACGACAAGTACCGAAAACTAAACCTCCATGTGAGTCCGACCACTTGTAGGAAAGAAGATAATGAGGCGGAATTTCTGTCTCTTGCGCATATTTGGAAGGTTGTTGACGATCTTAGATGGAATAGTATGAAGAGGAGGCAAAAATGATGACCGAGGATGAAGGAATAAAGAGTATATAGGAGGATCATAGGTTTAAAAGCAAGGAGATGGAACCATGTACCAGGATCCGCACGTCCCAAGCTCAGGACGCACGTCCCACACAACAATCCGAGCGTCCCGCAGCCAATTCGAGCAGATTCCCTTACAGGATCAACCGTGCTTCAAGCCAGGACGCGCGAATTTCCTTGGGAGTTGCTACATGATCCGCGCATGTCCCTCGGGACTTGAAAAGTTCTATTCAACAATTAAGAATGTTATTTACTAATCTACCCTTACTTAACTTAATGATGTACCACTATATATACCTCATTTGTAATAATCAAGAGACTAAGTCCTCTTAGATTATACTAAGCCCTCTTAGTAGAGGCAAAGCTTTCATTAGGAGTAGATTAGAATTGATTAATCTCAATCATTCCACAAAATTACACATTAATCTTTCCTTAGTTATTGTTCAAGTTTATTATTGTGTAATTGAAGATTATTTGGTTATTATTGGAGAATTGACAACTCTTCATCAATCAATCAAGTTTTCTTCTATTATTATTCTTTCCTTTGCAATTGTTCATCTTAAGTTTGGTATAATATCTTTACTCTTTACTCTTTATTGTTTATTTCCTCACTTTTTAATCATATTTATACTTGTTGTAATGATTGACACCATTGATAACATGTCTTCCATGATAATGAGTGAGTAGCTACTTAACTAGGATTAGTGGGGGATTAGGGGAGTCAATCATGGGATAGATTTATGCTTAATCTAATATGTTATCTTATAATTGCTTGTTTGTTGTAATGTCAACCTATGCACATGTTATGTTTGATGAAATGCTAGACTATGAAACCTTGTATTTTGTACCCATCTCTTATCTATTCAACAAGACTTGTAAGATATAAACCAACTTGAGTCTTGTTAAACCATGCATAGAAGTGAATAGGAAGAAAGTAAGTCGATTTGTAGGTGTTGTACAGTCTAGATGACTCGGTTCTGGGACCCAAATCTTCCTATGAACCGTAAGACATAAACTAACTTGGTTCCTCTATAACATTAATTTCTTGCAACTATGGAAACATGTTTGTATGATCACCACCATGAATCCCCTATAAAACCATGACATCCTAGTGCTTTTAATCATTTGTTTACATCTCTTAATTTATTGTTTGCTTTACTTTATTGCTTCCATTAGTTTAGACTCACAAATTCCAACCCAAATTAATTGTGAAATTAGCATAAATTAAGATAGATAGACTTAGAACCCAAAGCACACCGTCCCGTGGATCGACCTCGACTTAACCACTAACTTGTTGTTTGTTTAGAGAATATAAATGTGTTTGATTAAGCGTGTGAGGACAATGTACCATCAAAATGGCACCGTTGCTGGGGACGGTGTTTTGTGATTAAGTTCTTGTTTTCTTGTCTATTTTAATTGTGCTCTAACCTTGAGGAACTTGTTCCTCAAGGTCATTTTTACCGTTTGATTGTAGTTTCCTTGTTTGCAGTTGTATCTTTATCTTGGCTAAGATGATGACCCAAGAATTGATACAAGGAGTATATGGTGGATCTGTTGAGTATGAATAAAATGGGTATGGGGAGTTTGTGGAGCAAGTCAACACAAATCTACCTTACTACTCATACAATGAAAATCCTAACTACTACCCCAACTTTTCCCACCAAAACCCCCACATCTAATATCCACAACAACTACCCTCCCAATACCCACTTTACAATGAATTCCAAATGCCACAATACAACCACTTTCACACCCACCCACAACAAAAAGATGAGCCCAACTTTGTCATTCAAAATATGGTTCTCCAAATGATGGGAGATCAACAAAATTTCTTCAAACAAGTGCTAGAGGAGAGCCAAAATAGGGACAATGTTCTTCAAAGCATTGTTACCCATGGTGAGGAGTTGGCAATTCAAATTTCCCAAATGAAGGAAGCCCAAGTTACTACTCCTCACCAATCCTTAGACATTTATCATGAATGCGAGTTTGAAGGAGTTACCTTTGATGAGAAATGGGAAGAGCCAATCTCCTTGAGATCTTGTGAGTATGAAAGTGTGGTATTTGATGAGGAAGATATGAGGTTGAGTAAGCCAAATACTCTTAGCCTTTGTGAGTATGAGGGTGTGTCCTTTGATGTGAACATTGAGACAGTGGAGGAAGAACTATTGAGGATAAATGAATCCCCTATTTATGATTCATATGTAAAAAGCAATAATGACGCACGTATGGAAGAAGTTGATGAGGGAAAGATAGGCCCAAATGACAAATGGAGTTGTGAAATCAACTTGCTTGAGGAGCCCATCTTTGAGAAGTTTGAAGTTTTCCTAGAGGAGGAGGAGGAATGCCTTCATGAAAGCCTTTTCAAACCCACTATGGAGCCCATGATACTTGGAGATGACATTATGAACCTTCTCACGAAAGTCAAATCATCGTACACGAATTACTTGGTGGAGAAGCTCAAAGAGAAGGCTAAGAAGGAGTCTACTTGTGGAAATTTGGCACCCACTATCCCAACTCCTAAAACATCCCATCATTAATGCCATGGAAGTTCACCTTCTATTCTTGGAAAATCACCTAGTCCGAGTATTTTCGTCATCAACTTTGGAAGAAATAAGAGCAACCGGAAAATCCCCAATGACAAGAATCTCAAGTTCGCTAGTTTTAAGAGTCGGGAAGGCCATCATGCCAAAGCAAAGAAGAAGGAGGAGGAATTCAAAGGGAGATCCCTCATGGATTTGCCCTACTCTATTTTGTAATGGTTCAAAACTTATTAATACTTACTTGAGGACCATTCACAAGCTTTTGACCAACTTTTAAGGGCCTTGAGCTCTATGGACAATAGATTTCAACATTTCAAACTAGTTTGGTGCAGTTCTATCTTAAACCACCATTTGTAAAATATTCCTTTCTACAACTTTGAATTGTATCATATTTAACGTACTTTTAGATTACTTGCATTTTTTTCTACATGAGAGTTGTGAGGGAGGGTTCTTTACCCATTCTTTGAGCAAATTTTTTGAAATTGATAAGAAGGAAGCACAAAAGGGTGCAAGGGAAAGAATAAAGGTGAAACGATTGAAGGGTTGATAAAGAACAGCTCAGGACGCATGTCCCGACAGCAGCCCGCTCGTCCCGAGCTGTGCTTCAGGCAAAACAGATTGCTGTCACAAAATCCGCGCGACTTGGAGCCAGGACGCACGTCCCACAATAGATCCGCTCGAGCCAACAACAGGACGCTCGTCCTGGACAATACTTTGAGCAGAATTTTTCCCTGGAAGAAAATCTGAGCAGATTTTTCAAAGGACGCGCGTGCAGATAAATATCCGCTCATCCTCACCCCAAGACGCTCATCCTGACCTGAATGCAAAACAAAATGACTAGCTGGAAGAGAATCCACGTGGCTCCTTAGTAGGACGCCCGTGCGACATCCTCAGGACGCTCGAGCTGATGATAGGATGCACGGATTGTAACGGGTAAATGACTGGGT
Source organism: Silene latifolia (assembly GCF_048544455.1). Classification (NCBI taxonomy): domain Eukaryota; kingdom Viridiplantae; phylum Streptophyta; class Magnoliopsida; order Caryophyllales; family Caryophyllaceae; genus Silene; species Silene latifolia. Next base: position 304,871,799 of record NC_133538.1, on the reverse strand, counting down.
CACAGTTTAATCCACTCGAGCCCAACCTTAGCCCGCTCGTCCCAGAACCCCTTCTTTGATATAAAAGTCCCCCACCATTCCTATTCCCTTATCTTATCAAAATCAAATCTCATCATCCTCCTCACAAAATCCCCACAAAAACCCCATCACAAACCAAAAAAATCCCTAACACATCAAGCAAGGATGATGAATCTAAGGAGCTAAAGCAAGAAAGCCGCCCAGGCCGCACCCAAGCGATGCAAGGGTACTACTTCATCCGCCTCACGAGAGGCAATGGGCCAAGGGAATGTTGTGATACAAGGTGTTGCACAACTTGAGTATTTCCCGGAGGTAATCTTCACCAAAGATGAACACCCCAATGATTTGAGCAATTGCTAGGTAAGGACTATGAACCCACTCAATTCATTGATCTTGATGCATTAGAAATACTTGGCATAAGACATCAACCGGAAGTGTTTTTCAATGGTTTGGGTCTTGAGAAAATGTTCTATACCCATGAGGACACTTACTTGAGTCTCACGCTAGAGTTTTTGTGTAGTCTCCTGGTAGTCACCACTCGGCGAAAAGATGCTGGTTTGATGTTCCGTCTTTGCAATAGAGACCATAGGTTGACTCTAGACCAATTTGCAAGTATTTTTGGTCTTGAGGTACCAAGGGATGACACCGATAAACCTCCGACTTTATTGTTAACCACCTTTGGGTTGCTATTTCTGGGAGAGAACTTCATTCCTACAAGCAATGTTATACCTTTGCAATCCAACATCCGGTGATTAGGATTACTGATCGGTTTATCGCCGGGACTATCAATGGAAGGCTAGAGCAAGATAGGTGCACCCTTCTTGACTTGACTTTTCTAGAGCCATACTTGAATGTGCAAGGGACAAGGCCCTACAATTTCAACACACCACTTGAGATGCTTACACGGTTCAATGACTTAGCACAGGGAACACTCATATCAAAACCTTTGTGATGGGAGACCTAATTACAATTTTGGTCAATGAACTTTGCCCGGATTCAACTTTGATGGAAGCTATGAAAATCTCAAGGGGAGCACCTTGATAGATAAGGGTGCTATCTTCAACCACCACCGTTGGTGCACTTATAATGAGGCCGGAAGTGTAGAGTAGTTCACCAAGGGTTTCACATCACTTATTCTAATGGATGTTGAGATACCGAGTTTGCCTCCCAAGAGGGATGTTGATTTCAGCGTGGAGCTTAAACCAGGAACAGGTCCTATATCTAAAGCACCTTACCGTATGGCACCTAAAGAGTTGGCAGAGTTGAAAAAGCAGATACATGAGTTGCTAGGCAAGGGTTATATCAGGCCTAGTGTGTCACCGTGGGGAGCCCCAGTTCTTTTTGTAAAGAAGAAAGATGGGAGTATGAGACTGTGCATTGATTACAGAGAGCTCAATCGTGTCACAGTGAAGAACAAGTATCCGTTGCCTAGGATTGATGACCTGTTTGATCAGCTAAGTGGAGCAGGTGTGTTTTCCAAGATTGATTTAAGGTCAGGATATCACCAGTTGAGGATAGCAGATGAGGATATTCCTAAGACATCGTTCCGATCTCGATATGGTCATTACGAGTACGTGGTGAGGCCTTTTGGGTTGACCAATGCACAAGCAACTTTTATGGATTTAATGAATCGGATCTTTACACCGTTCTTGGATAGGTTTGTGGTTGTTTTCATCGACGATATATTAGTCTATTCTAAGACTAAGGAAGAGCATGAGGAGCACTTGAGGATAGTCTTGCAGACTTTGAGAGAGAATCAACTATATGCCAAGCTATCTAAGTGTGAGTTCTGGTTAGAGGAGGTGGCTTTTCTAGGCCATGTGATATCTAAGAAGGGGGTCTCTGTGGATCCTCGTAAGATTGAGGCCGTAACCAAGTGGGAATCGCCGAAGAACGTTGCTGAGATTCGGAGTTTCTTAGGCCCTGCTGGCTATTACAGGAGATTCGTGAAAGATTTCTCTACCATAGCGCGGCCTATGACATCTTTGATGAGGAAGGAAGTCATATTTTTTTGGGATGAGAGTTGTGAGACGACGTTTCAGACCTTAAAGGAACGCTTGACCACAACCCTTATCCTAGCCTTGCCAGAGGGATGTGAGAACTTTGAGGTATATACCGATGCTTCAAAGAATGGTCTGGGTTGTGTTTTGATGCAGGAAGGAAAAGTCATAGCTTATGCTTTGAGGCAGCTGAAACAATATGAGGAGAACTACCCTACTCATGACCTGGAGCTGGGTGCAGTTGTTTTCGCTCTTAAGATTTGGAGGCACTACCTTTATGGAGCAACTTTTAAGGTGTTCTCTGATCATAAGAGTCTAAAATATATCTACACTCAGAAGGAGCTTAACATGCGACAGAGACGGCGGATGGAGCTGATCGGAGATTACGATATGAAGATCATCTATCACGAGGGTAAGGCTAATGTTGTTGCAGATGCACTGAGTAGGAAGAGCGTTCATTCGCTATGTACAGCCATGTCTTTGCTGAAATTGAGGGATGAGATGTCTAGGATGGGGATCTTTATGATACGAAAGGGAGATACCATCGGGGATTTGACGATCGAGCCAGAGTTGTATGAGAACATCAAAAGTAAGAAAGAGCTTGATCCTAAGATTCAGGAGTGGAAGTTAAGGGTAGAGAGTGGAACGGTTTCTAGGTTTTCTACCCATACAGATGGGAGTGTTCGTTTTGATGGGAGATGGTGTGTTCCTGAGGATGCAGAGTTGCGGAGAGTAATCTTGACGGAGGTTTATTGCACTCCTTATTCAGTTCACCCGGGTGGTGACAAGCTTTTCAAAGACCTTAAGAAGACGTTTTGGTGGCCAAACATGAAGAGAGATATAGTTGAGTTTGTAGCCAGATGTTTGACCTGTCAAAGGGTCAAGGGTGAACAAAGGAGACCACAAGGTAAGATACAGTCTTTGGAATCCCGAGTAGAAGTGGGAGTCGATAACCATGGACTTCATTGTGGGGTTGCCTAGGCCAGCAAGGTAACAACATGATTTGGGTGATTGTTGATCGGTTAACCAAGTCAGCCCATTTCGTTCCCATGAAAGATACTTGGTCTAAGATGCAGCTGGCATTGGGTTACAGGAGGCATGTGGTTCGGTTACATGGTATACCTAAAGATATCGTTTCTGATCGTGATGCGAGGTTCATATCCAAGTTTTAGCAAGAACTGCAAGAGTTGATGGGTACAACTTTGAAGATGAGTACAACCTTTCATCCGGCAAACGATGGTCAGACAGAATGGACCATCAAGACCTTAGAGGACATGTTGAGGGCATGTGTTATGGAGTTTAGGGGCAGTTGGGAAGACAGGCTTGATCTGATCGAGTTTTCATACAATAACAGTTATCATACGAGCATCGGGATGGCACCTTTTGAAGCTTTGTATGGCCGGAAGTGCCGAAGTCCAGTTTGTTGGGATGATAGTTCTGAGACAGTGGTTTTAGGGCCACAACTGGTACAAGATATGGTTAAGCAAGTCCAGTTAATTCGGCAAAAGATGAGAGTAGCTCAAGATCGTCAGAAGAGCTATGCCGATTTACACCGCAGGGACATTGAGTTTGCGGTAGGTGACAAGGTACTTTTGAAAGTGTCACCTATGCGAGGTGTTATGAGGTTTGGGAAGAAAAGTAAGCTAAGCCAAAAGTTTATAGGTCCTTATGAGATTTTGGACCGTGTAGGCGAGGTAGCTTACAGGTTAACATTGCCACCAGCTTTGGATAGGGTACACAATGTTTTTCATGTATCTCAACTTCGGAAGTATGTGAGCTATCCGTCGCATATCCTTGAGATGGAGAACATCGAGCTTGATGAATCCTTGTCCTACGCTGAGATTCCTAAGGATATTCTTGATCGCAAGGTTCGTAAGACCCGGAATGGTGAGACGGTTTTACTCAAGGTCCTTTGGTCTAATCATAATGTGGAGGAAGCCACATGGGAACCTGAGGAAGCTATGCGAGAACGTTTTCCTACCCTTTTTGATCAGGTATGTTTGGTTACGGGGATGTAACCGTTGTCTTTTTAGGGGGGTAGGAGATGGTCGCGGTCGTGTTTTGTCTTATTTTGTTGTTTTGTTTTGAGTCGGGGTAGTGAATTTTGTGGTGACTTGTGTAGTTCTTTGGCGTTGTTACATGTGGTTAGTATAGTCTTGTTGCGTTGTGTTGTGCCTTTTTTAGAGTGGAGTGTGAACTTCGGGACGAAGTTCTTTTTAAGGGGGGAAGATTGTAATACTACGGATTTTCTTTGGTGACTACTCGACCGAGTAGAGCCTACTCGAGTAGTGCTGTTGTCGTGGGTTGTTTTGGTTCTGCCGAGGAATACTCGACAAAGTAGAGGATACTCGGCCGAGTATAACTTTACTCGACCAAGTATCCGGTCTGGCGAGTGTTATTTTGACGGTTTGATTAGGGAGTGTTTAAGATTATTTTTATATCCCGCGTCAGTTTCTAAACATCATTTCAAACTTCATCATTTCTACGTTAACCCTAATCTCTCCCTAATCACTTCCTAATCATTCCATAGCGTTGTTGTGTGTGTAATCTTCGGAGTTCTTGCGTATAATTCCTCATTCTACTATTGGTAAGTTCTATTTCTATGTTATTCGTATTCGTTGGGGTTACTGTGTACATTTACGGAATTGGGAATATGGGGGTTGTGCAATGTGTAATTGTGTTATGTGATGATTGTATAGGAGAAGACTTCGTAGAGGAGCCTTTTTTATTGTTCGAGTTCATTCTACTGTTGATTGCTAAGGTAGGGTTTCCCTACTCAGTTTACTGTTCATTGTTAAGACATGTTTGTTGTGTGACTATTGTTATCTGTTGATCATCGGAGTATGGAGATTGTTGTGACGATGTTGGTGTGAGGGTGTTGTGACGGCTGTGATGTCGTGTGATTGTGATTTTGGTGGAGTCACTTGCGGGAGTGGCTTCACACCCTAGTTCGCCCTCCGTGGAACCCGCCACGGGAGGGGATGTGCACATTAAGGGACAAGGATTGTTTGTCGCTCGTTGAGGAGCTGGACTAGGTGGGATCGGCTGCGGTCACCAATCGGCGGCCAGATTACCCGTTGCGATGGGTAATCTGGCGGGCTACACACTTTGTGTAGTGGGTTACTGATGTGAGAACGAAAGATTTGGATTGGGCGATGATCAGTTGATCACTTCGTTTGTTTGTCTGATATTGATTGAGTAATACTGACCCCGTTGTTGTTTGCGGAATCTGCGGTGATCCATTCAGGGATGGTGAGCAGGCTTGACAGGTATTACTAGTGATGAGCTTGGGGACAGTCATGGGAGTATTGTCATCACCAGTCATAGTATCACCGTCTGAGTCTTAGTTGATTTATTTTATTATTAGACATTGGAGTTGTATTTAGTTGAATCAGTTTTTGGATTTGGTTGATGTAAACTTTATACTTTACAATACTTTAATAAATGTGCTCAGTTCAGACGCTTTTGATATGTACTAACCTCGGGCAACCGAGATGGTAACATACTTTCATGGTAAGGTGGTCATGGTAAGGCACCTTGGTATGAGGGGGTGTTACAGCCCATTCCCTTTTTGTTGGTAAAATATGATGATAGAAGTGTAAGAACGGTTACATGGCTTCAAAAGTCACTTTGGAATAAACGGTAGCCAAGGAGTTATTACACCACAATTAGCAGGGGCGGACGCAAAAATTTATTGAAAGGTGGGCACAAAAAATTTTCCGATACATTATCTTTCACATAAAACAGCATTTTTTATATTTTGGATTTTTTTCCCTCCGAAAAAATAGAAAATTAATTGATTTTAATAATTTTTTAATTTAAAAATTAATATTTTATTTAAAACTTTCTTCCAAAATGTTTAAATTAAAATAAATGTACTTTGTAGGTAATGATAATAATATCTCTTATGATAAGATATATTATATTCTACTACTTAAAAGAACACAAAATACAAGTGGTTCAATGGCAGAGAAATTAATGTGCTAACTTGAGGTCAGATGTTCGAATCTCGAAAGAAACAGTTTTTACATAATTTAAACGAGTTGCGGGCTGATTTAAACGAGATGTGGCGTTAACCAAAATCAACCAAAAATTATTTAGCAAAAAAAGTTAGGGGTACAAAGAATCGAACCTGGTACCTTGAGACAAACAACTAGGACACTTACCAACTCAGCCACGCAAATGTTTTTGCAATATTCGATACTTTCAAAATTATATCTGTACATTCATGGTGGGCACCTGCCCGCCCGCCCCCTATATCCGCCCATGACCACAAGGTACTCTTGACTAGGCCTTAGTCCATGGGTCAAAAGGTACTAGTATGACACATCCTAGGGTGTCTTGAGGGTATTCGAGCAAACAAAATCTCAAGGAGAAAAATTATCTACAAGGGTCTTATATACACTTGTCAAGTTTCCCAAATAGGCATTTTTACAAAAACTTTCTAACCATGCAACTACATACCATGATGAAACTAACATATATACAACTCTAATGCAAATGCTTCTATCAACTAGTATGCCATTTAATCTAAATGCAACTCCTAACAACACATAGATGCTCAAATCGCAACAACAAAATACACCACATCCTCCTTGACAGGTAAGCCCATCCTCCTTATATGAATAATGAAAATAAATGGAAGGGAAAATAGAGATTAGAGCGATCATACCAAGCTATCTTCACATTCCCTTGACAATGCCTCAAATGTAGTGTTGCATCTATGTGAAAGAGAACAAAAACACAAGTATATACAATTCTACACTACTAAATTAAGGAACATGTTTTTGGTTTTTTGAAATTTTCAAATTTTTATGGATTTTGTTTTTATAAAATTAAGGAAATATGTTTGGGATTTTTCGAAATTTTTCAATCTTTATGTATTTTGGAATATAAATTCCCATCCCCCACTTTATTTTTGACACTGTCCTCAATGTACATGTAGGAGTAGGAATGAAAAAGAAATACATGTTTTTGGATTTTTAATTTTATGGAAATTGAAGTACAAATGCAATGGTATGATATGAATGAATGCATGCTCTAACTAAATGCAATTCTTATATGTCATATATAACAAATGAATGCAATCTAAACTATAATAAATTATGCATGTTTTGTATTAAGTTATGGTCATCTATGATCAAACCTCCCCAAACCGATTTAAGCATTATTTCTAGTGTAGAAAGGAATAGGTTTGGTCATTAGTGACTATGCATGAAATCTAGTCTATATGCAACTAACTACATGAATCATGTGAGATATATTACAATGCAATCTATACTATATGATTGGCTATGATGTATGTTACTTCATGCTTGAACCTCCCAAAACCGATTTTAAACACTATTGCTAATGTAGGAAGAAAGGGGTTAAATCATGAGGGTACTACACAAATGAAACTATACATGAGAGATAGGGAAAGAAAGGGTTCTTACAATCATATTAGGGGATGAAGATGGTAGATAGGATGCATATATATACAAATTAATGCTTATTGAGGAACTCCATCAAACCAAAAATTGTCAATAAACAATTTCATAGAAAATTATCACTAGCACTCAAAGCACGTAGAAGTCAGTCAAATTCTTGGGAGTGCGATATGAAAAGGCAAGGATAACAACACAAGATTATGACATTGAATAATGCCTAAGTAATAGACCGAACAAGCATGTGAAGAATACTATGACAAAAGTTATAAGAGATGTAATGGATGGAAGGGGCATGAAATGGGTAGTTTCTTAAAACTTCATTCAACTTGTCCTCCAAATAGTCAAAATCATCACATTCAAGGCAAGTACTCTCACTCTCATCCAAGGTGACTTCAATGGTGTCTATTTGAGGTTCCCAAATGTCCTCATATTCCTCATCCCAACAAGGACCATTATCAAAGGGGTTGTCATAACAAGGCTCTCTAAGTTCAACACAATTGTCTCCCTCTAATATGTCATCCTTAAAGGGCGAGTTTTCACTCAAGCTCACATCCATCTCACTCTCACTTTGCCCATTAACATAAAATTCCATGGAAGTTGGGTTCATTGTTACACAAGAAGAGTAGGATGACGGTATCTAAGCATTGGTTTCACAATCAAGAATGTATTCCTCCTCATCGTCACTCTCTTCATCTATCACACCATCTTCCCAAGGAGGGGCAAATTTGTGAACATAGTAGGTTGGCTCAAGGTTATAGGAAGATGTTTCACTCTCACAAATTTCATTTTCATCATAGTTTTCCTCAATGAATTCTTGAAATGTGGTTTTTATCGCTTTCATACCTTCCTTGGCACTTTCAAAGATGTCATGTACAATTTGCATAAGACATTGCGTGGCCATGAACTCAATAAATTCTCAAAATTCCTCACAACTCATCTCACATATCCTACCACCACTCAAGTGAAATGCTAAGTTGCGGGTTTCAAGGTTAATGCCATTATAAACAACACAACATGCTTCATAATTTGAAAGAGTAAAACCACGATGCCAAGCATGAGTCATATAATCTCAAAATCTTGCAATATATTTATCAAATGACTCATTTTCATATTACCAAAAAGTGAATGTAGACATGTTAAACATATGAAATAATGCAAGTACAAGAATTAAAATTCTCAAAGAACCAAGATCCCTCAAGAAGAAGCACAACTAAAACTAGACAAAAGAATAATTCAAATACACAACACCGTCCCCAGCAACGACGCCATTTTGATGGAGTTGGTCGTTGTCCGCCATCAAACACATTTATACCCAACTACTAGCATGGCAAGTAACTCGGGGTCGATCCACAGGACGGGAGTACTCAAATTGTTCAATCTAATCGTAGTTGTGCCAAGGGTTGTCACAATTGGTTTGGATTGATTGATTCTAAACTAATGGAAGTAATAAAGTAAAACAAAAGCAAATAAAGATGTAAACAAATAATAAAGGATACTAAAATGTCATGGGATCATAAGGGAATCATGGTGAGATATCATAAATGAGTTATATAAATGCAAGCAATTTATATTGTTGGAATTAAGTTAGTTCATGTCATAGTTCATAAGAAGATTTGGGTCCCGGAGCCGAGTCATTTGTGACTTTACAAAACCTACAAGTCGACTTAACTCTTCCTATTAAACTACATGCATGATAAACCAAATCCTAGGGAAACTTACGTCTCGGAGCCGAGTCGGTTAAGACTTTACAACACCTACAAGTCGACTTGGGTTTTCCCTATTCAACTCTATGCATGGTCTAATAAGGCTTGGCTTGGTTTATATCATACAAGCCTCATTGAAAAGATAAGAGATGGGTAAAAAATGCAAGGTTTCATAGTCTAGCATTTCATCAAACATAACATGTGCATAAGTTGAAGAACAATAAGCAAGCATTCATATGAACTCATTAAGCATAAATTTATCCCATGATTAACTCCCCTAATCCCCCACTAATCCTAGTTAAGTAACTACTCACTCATTATCATGGAAGACATGTTATCAATGGTGTCAATCATCACAACAAGTATAAACATGATAAGAGAATGAAGAAATAAGCAATAAAGATTAAAGAGTAAAGGAATTATACCAAACATAAGATGAACCAATAGAAATGAAATAATAATAGAAGAGAACTTGATTAATTTATGAACAGTTGTCAAATCTCCAAATAATAACCCAATAATCTTAAATTACCCAATAATAAAGCTTGAACAATAAGTAAGGAAAGATTAATGTGTAATTTTGTGGAATGATTGAGATTAATCTATTCTAATCTACTCCTAATCTAATCTAAGAGAGGTTTTTATCTAATCTAAGAGGACTTGGTCTTTTGGTTATTACAAATGGAGTATATATAGTGGTACATCATTAGATTAAGCAAGGGTAAATTAGTAAATAACAATGCTAAGTGTTGAGTAGAGCTTTTCAAGTCCCGAGGGAAATGCGCGGATCCTAGGTCTGGGATGCTCATCCTGAGCTCGGGATGCGCGGATCCTTGGGCAGGATCTTCTGAAATGGCAAAGCAGCTCGGGACGCGCGGATTGAGTTCGGGACGCGCGGATCCTGGGACAGCTTGTCTATTTGAGCTCTGATTGTAAAACGGGAGTCATTTCCTCATCCGGACTCCTATTGGAGTGATCAAAAGCTTAGACCACTTGATTTTTCGACGCCGTATCATCTAGCATACTTTCAGAGCCAAAGGAGCAACTCTTGGTTTGGTTCCGAGCAATTTCTTCTTGTAATGGCTTCCTTTTCGTCATTCTTGCTTTTAAGCCTATGATCCTTCTATATACTCTTTATTTCTACATCCTTGGTCATAATTCTTGCCTCCTCTTCATACTAGTCCATCCATGATTGTCAACAAGCTTCCGAATATGCGCAAGAGACGGGAATTCCGCCTCATCATCTTCTTTCCTACAAAACATATACAATGCAATAGGAAAGCAAAATAGGAAGGAATTGACGGATAAAATGGTCATGAAATGCTATATTAGTATGCAAAAAGGGTTCAATTAGGGGGACTAAATATGCGTATTTAAGAGTCACATCAATCCCCTATGAGACCATGACATCCTAGTGCTTTTAATCATTTATTTACATCTCTTAATTTATTGCTTGCTTTACTTTATTGCTTCCATTTGTTTAGACTCACAAACTCCAACCCGAATCAATTGTGACATTAACATAAATTGAGATAGATAGACTTAGAACCCAAAGAACACCGTCTTGTGGATCGACCTCGACTTAACCACTAACTGGTAGTTTGTTGAGAGAATATAAGGGGGTGTTTGGTTGAAGGGTTTGGAATGGATAGGAATGGATTTGGGCAAATCTAGTGTTTGGTTGGCTTGTTTTGGAATGGAGTTAGATACCTGATGGATTCTAACTCCATTCCAACCCCCTAGAATCTCATACCTAATTCTTCACCCAAGTTTCCAACTCCATTCCCCCATAGTATAAAATATAAACATACCAAACAAGTTTAGAGTGGTATAGGGATCTCAATCCATACCTCTATGGTATGAGTTTCTAATTCATTCCATTCCACCTTCTTCAACCAAACGACCCCTAAATGTGTTTGATTGGGCGTGTGACGACAACGTACCATCACTCCACTATATTCCTCTAATACAACTCTTATTTCATTCCTCCATAGTTAACCAAGTCTTAGCTCATTACTCCGTCTCACTCATTACTCCGTCTCATATTATCACTCATTAGTAACCAAGTATCGTATTCTCATCGTCGACCCTAAGACTAGGACAAGGGGTGAGTGAACTGGCGGAATAAAACCGCAAAACAATACTTCCATCTCAATATCGATTTCAAACTCAAATAACTCAATACCTCAATAACCATGGTCACGCTGGACCATAAAGATAATTTGGCTCATAGGCCCCATAACTCAATTCCAGTAACCAATTTTCATCTCAATTTCAATATTATTCCATTAAAGAAAATGCTCAACACTTAAATACAAGTCCTTAAGCTACTCACTCGCGATAATAAAACCACGGTACTAAAACGATAATCCAAGATACAAATCATTCATTCTTGGCCAAAATTCCAATATAACCATAATGATATGCTTACTGCCATGTACGTGTAAACCATATTGCCATGTCAAAGTCATTAAACTAAAACTACTTCACCTACTTGACCTTTGAACAGAAGCACATGAGAAATCGAAACCATTATAATGTTTAACGAAACGATCATACTATTAACCCATTCTTAATTACGTAAATAGTGGGTACCTTCATAAAACCATTCCGACCCCAACATCTGCCCTAACTCAATGCACCTTGAATAATTAACACATACCTGAACCCATCTCACAATTCTTAACAAACAATAAAGAGTATAATAACTAGTATTATAAATAATTTGAGTAACAATAATCACGGGTCACAATCAAGAATTAATTTAAGTATAGCACGAATAAATAACACATAAGCAAACAACCCCGAATAATAGTAAGAATAATAGGATCGGTAGAATCGTGTTACCTTTGCTTCTGAAACCAATCCGACTATGTTGTTCCGAAAGATAGCCCACAACATAGACGTACAAATGGATAAGTAAATAAGGCAAAGTGATGATGATGGTGTACCAAGTCCACTGGATATAAATGGCGAAAGAAACACGGGACAAGGTAAACAAGGAATGACAATTTGATGGGTGTTTTATTGGGATTGTATACTAGAAGGCAAGGGATAATTATTAGGGTGTTTGACAGTAGGATTATGAAAATCAATCAATGAAGTAGATGAATGGAGGCCGGGAGATCGATAAAGTTGTGAAAACAATTGTAGGGTTTAAAGTGTGGGCTCCTTTTGTAAATCACCGACTTAATTTTTACTTTTGTTTTAGTAATATATGGAGTAATATATTATTTTTCTATTAACTCATCAATTAAAATAGTAAATAAATAATAAATCTTAATAAAAATTTACTAAGTTAGTAATTAGTAAAAATACTAGTTTTATACCCGTGCAGAATTGCACGGGTTTACTCATTAATCATTTTTTAGTAAAAATTTTAAACGATTTTTTATGTTGATTTTATTGGATAATTATTGTTTCTTACAGTATTTATCAAAAATTTAAAATGATACCCCATGTTGGTGTTAATTATTTACCGTGAAAGTGTTAATTAGCCCCCTTAAGTTTGCCCATTGTGAAAGCAAATCCCTTAAATTTCAAATGGAGTAATTCGCCCGCTTAAATTTGACAAAAAATGAAATCGAATATTTTATGTATATTTTTTTAATCCAAATAGGCAAATACAAACATAAAATTTTTTATATTAAAATTTATATTACATAAATAATTAGTTTAACAAGTTAAATATTTATAAAATTGATATTACAAATTTTATTTTGACAATTTTACCTAATTTGTCCTATCATATTTCTTAAATCTTTCCAGAAAAAAGAATGTAGAACAATAAAAGTAGAATGGAGTAATATTTAAAAAATTGCGTTGAATTGATTCATGTATATAACTTTTACATCATTTAATATTTAAATATTTATTAAATAACTTAGTTTATTATTTTTCGTTCGAAATAATTGATGCAAGCCATAAATTTAACACAATATAGTCTTCCGTAATCTGTATGATCTACCGTCTAACAACCCATATATAAAAAAAATAAAGAAAAGAGCCCAATATTATTAATATGAACAACTTGTTTTATAAGAAGAGCATGGTAAAAGTAAAACCTAGTCTAAATTGTACTCCTGTCTTCACCGCACAATCAATCACACTTCCTCTTTGCTTAGTCGAGTCCCCTCCCTCTCTTTTCCTTTTATGTTTTATATTTTTATTTTTACATACTCAAATTCTTTGTATTTTTTAGGGTTTCATAATTCATCATATTATACTGAAACATTATCACAATCTTTTCCTCAAAAATATGTTTTAAGCATATCACATGAAAATTCGATTTTTCAGTGATATTAGGTTATATACTTTTAATATTTGATTAAATTCTTCTTACGGTATTTGTTTACATACTTGTGAGATGCATGTAGTTGATGTGGATTAATAAGACTTTTTTTTCTTATATTTTTTTAGTTAATTGATGATATTATTATATTTTGACTTCTTAGTTTAATAATGGTTTTATCTATGGGGTTTTTTTAAACACATGCATCTTGATTTGAATGAAGATTGATCTAATTTTCATGATTTTTGGTTTAGATAAAATTCTTATGATTATAATATATCTATATTATTGCATGTTGATTTTAATAATTTAGAATTTTTTGTGAGTGGTGATTTAATAATAGTTAGCATGAACCTTAGAATTAGAGAAGTGGAGAGATTAGAAGGGGAGAGGGTAATTAATTCCCACAAAGAACATGGGCGGCCCTACTGAAATCAAAACATTTTTTCTTTCCAAAAATAAGTGATCAATAGAATTACACAAAATGCTTTGCCTTTTATAGTATAGGGATTTGGGTTATTACAATTATTCTTTTTTTGCGAATTATGAAAAAAAAAATTATGACTATAGTTAAATGGAACATTTAGAAGATGGACAATACGGAGTACAATACTATTAAAATAGTGTTGACTATATGTAATCACTGTGACATATAATCTGGCAAGTCTAGTCGACTCCGGCGACAATGCTAATAACACCGCACCACTTTCTTTCGACTCTCTCCTTATCCCGACCCACCCCTTTTTTGAGAGACCAATTTATATAAGGGCCTTTTGGTGAAGCCTTACAATACCCTTTCATTGAGTTGGTTGTCTGGTAGCCTTCAGTCTTGCTTTCATTGCTTTGTTTACTTATAGTCTCTTAATATATTAGTTATAGTTACCTTTTCGTATTTAAGTTCACATATCACTGAAAATTGTTTCAAGTTTCGTGGGTTTTACCTTTTAGTAATTTTCGCATAAATATATCGTTGGTGATTTTTTATGCAGGTGAAAGCTATGATATGAATGAGTTTATGCTTTTCTGCTAGGCTTTAACTAGCACTTTGGCGGTTTATCCTTCAATTTTTGTATAGATCATGTTCCTCCAATGTCGATGATCGTGAGAAGAAGGGAAGTCTATGGTTTTTAATGGAGGTGGAAGCTAAGAAATGAATGTGTCGATGTGTTCCTTTTTGCCTTTAACTAATGCTTTGGCATTTTATCCTTCAATTTTTCCTTCATCATGTTGCTGCCATACAATTAGCAAGCCTTGGTTAATTATGGAGGAATGAAATAAGAGCTTGTGAGAAGTCGAAGATTGTTAGAACAAGGGATTTCCTTTGCTATGGGACTATGTATAAGTAGTTCAATGGTAGACTACAGTGCCACTGGTAGACTATCTAAATGTCATGCATGTAAGCCACAAAATGTGATTTTCAAATCTCCGAGAGTACCCCAAGTTTAGAGACTACAGTGCCTAATGTCTTGAGACTCTCATGACAAGCCAGCCTCGTATTGAAATTATCAGGCTTTCTAAGTCTTTCTTTATTCGTCGCATGACTCCATGTTCTTGCATAACAACAAATAAGTAATGAATTTCATATACGGTGTACTCTAAGTTTTAAGAGGAAAAGCCTCGCAAAAATTTAGTAAAGATGAAATAATAATTATGAGTACTTGATTCATGATGTTCATGGCTTCCCGAATTTTATTCTTGAACTCAATTTCTTCCAAATGAAATCTATACGCCATTTTTTCAACTTGAGAGTAAAGCTCACAAATAGCTGCTTGTTTGGGTCACAAACTCTCTTTGCACCCGTCTACATTGAACAATTGCAAATTTACAGTAGTTATACGAACATACATGTTTCTTATTTATTGCTTGCATTATGTTCTAATTTGAGGGAGAAAGGTAACAAAATGACTAAGACAAAGGAGTAATCGATATATCTTATGTCATGTTATCAAAAATGTATATACACTGTGAATTGATGTATATCTTATAATGGTGCCAGAATATTGATTCGCATAATAATTTTCTATGTAGATACAAACATTTTGATGCGGTTGTTAGACATTATCACAATCCAAACATTCAACATTATACAAGGAACCATGATTCAAATCAACAAAATTTAAAGTGTTACTTGTAATAAACAAAATGAATACTAGCAAAATATGTAAATGAGATTAAGCCACATCCATAAAGACAATCACGACTCATCTGCTTGCCATATACACAAGTCAGTAATGCCAGATACACATATCATTATTATCAGATACATAAATTATTAATGTTCCTAGTTGTATTCATGCATGCATCTGGTGATAGTCCTTCATGTATCCACCCCCAAAGGCCTGAACTATGAACTCCCATCATAACCACGCAGATCACCCTCACTATCACCACCCCCTACCACCACCAACTAACACCACGCCACCACCAACTCCATACATGTAGCTGATTACTCTCGTCCTCTCTTCTTCAGCACTACTAATCGTCGTCGGATCTCCGGCATAGCGTCACCAGACAACCAACATAACCACCAACGATGCCACATATGGCGTATTTTCCCAACCCTGTGTCGCCTACGCTTTCGGGAACTCGGTCCACCAACCTCATTATGCTTAGCTTCGCATCACAAATACCACCGGAACTTAGTCGACCACCTCCATAAACACAGCCTTTCTTCGCCCATAATCATCTGAGATCCACTCATTTTTTTAAAAACTTTGGGCTTTAAATAATAGATCTACGAAAAAATAAGATTTAATAAAATTGAACGCAATAATAACCATGTCGATTCAAATCGAGTTGATTATGAAAAAGAACGAGTCCAGTTCTGTGGTCGTGATGGTGGTGCGGCCACCGGGCTGGAGACGAGTCGAAGAGAATAAAAAATCGACAACAGAGGTGTTAGAGTGGTACGCCGACAGCTTTCTGTCAGAGCTCCGGTGTTGTTATTGATCGGTCCGTTTCGTGTTCACAATTTAATAGATGTTGTCGTTGGGTCACGTCCGAATCAAAACACAATTTATAACTTCACAAACAACTCTACAATTAGTAAAGAGGCAAGTAAAGGTCGGATCCCAAGGGACGGGAATTGAGATGAGATTTCTATTGAAACTAGTGGTGTCTTAAGGGTGTCACAATTTGGGTTGATGTAGAAGGTCACTAACTAAATAACAATGAAAATAAATAACCAAGATGAAATAAAAGGGTTGTAAACAATTGATAAAAAACACTAGGGTGTCATGGGGTCATAGAGGAATCATGGGAATTGATCATACAAACATGTTCTCAAATTATAAGCAAGCAAATTATTGTTGTGATGGATTGAGTTGGGTTATATCTTACAATCCTAGGAAAGTTTGGGTCCCGGAGCCGAATCGATTAGATTGTACAACACCTACAAGTCGACTTAGTCTTCCCTACTCAACAACATGCATGGTCTAATGAGACTCGAGTTGGTTTATGTCTTACAAGTCTCATTGAAAAGATAGGTGATGGGTAAAAAATGCAAGGATTCATAGGCTCACATTTCATCAAACATAACATGTGCATGAGTTGAGATCAAAACAAGCAAGCAAATAAACCATGAAAGCATATTAATTTAAGCATGAATCATTCTCCATGTTGGTTTCCCCTAATTACCCATTAACCCTAGCTAGGTCACTACTCACTCATTATCATGTTGATCATGCTAGCAAAGTTGTCAATCATACCAACAAAAGGAAACATGATGAATAAATGAAAGTAATTAACAATAATTAAAGAGGGATTAAGAGAATTATACCTACTAATGATTCCAATAATAAAGCAAAGAATAAAAGAAGTACTTGATGCTTGATTGAGAGGTTGTCAATCTCCCAATAATAACCCAAATAATCTTCAATTACCCAAAATAAAGGATGAACAAAAGAGAGATTAAGGAAATAAAACTTGTATTAGAACTTGATTAATTGTTGATTACAATACTAAAGAGAGATTTGATTAATATTAACTACTCTAAATGTTGATAAAAAGAACATGCTCTTCTAATTAGACTAATGGGGTATTTATAGTGGAAATTAGGTGGATGCATTAGGGTTAACTAAGGGCTAAACTAGTAATTACACTTTTTAGATTGAGCAGGGAGAAGCCGGTATTTTTCGAAGGAAGGGCTTCTTTCTTTGTAGCTTGGAGAAGACGAAATTTCGCTGTACTGGAATCCGTGCGTATTGGAGTCGGGACGGGCGGATTCAGGCAGGGGAAGACGGGCGTCTTCAGGGGAATCCGGGCGGATTCTGAGGGCTGCTAACTCGGGCGTCTTTGAAGGAGGACGCACAGATTGTGCTTGAGAAGGACGGGCGGATTCAGGACAATCCGCTCGGATTGTAGCTCATCATGGTTTCTTCTTCTTTTCTTCCCTTTTCTTCATAAAATCCTTAGGGATTTCCTCGGGGATGCAAGGATCCTTTCTCAACATTGCTCATCTACTATCATATGTACAAAGGCCTTCTAATCTTGTCTCTCCTTGATGCTTGGTCATTGAATTTAATCAATTTAGTTTCGTTTTGCCATGAAAATGCAAGATTTGCACTCCTTTCCTACCAAGGGATCAAAATCTCAAAGAATATGCAAAACAAAGAACTAAATACAATAAATGACCCAAATATGCACTAAAAAGCATGGGAACAAGGCTAATTCGGGGGCTAAATATGCTCTAATTATGGTCACATCAAATATCCCCAAACCGAGCCTTTGCTCGTCCCGAGTAAAGAGGTGACAAAGACTAGGACCATTATTTAGACTAACCTAATAACATAGCCAATATGAGACAATTAGCGGGTCTCACTCCGCCCCTTCAACTCACAACAAGACAACCATGAGGTAGGATGCCTTCTTGCAAGGCAAGGTGGGTCTTGCCAAAATGGCGACACATCCAAATATTAAGCACACAAAATGAAATAATGGATGCATCTACAAAAGCAATAGCCACTTCCTCATCAAGTGACGGAGGCAACCAAGAGAGAACAAATTTAAGAGCATGTAATCCTTCACAAATACTAGTTCAACAAATTACTAAGGCTAAGAGTATGGCACTAAATCACCTCCAAATGGTGTTAAACTAGACTACTTTCGTCCTCAATTTCCAAATGCTTTCGTCAAGAGCGATCGGATGGTGGTGGAATGATGATCCCTATGATGCTAGTAGCATATGACATGACAAGTCTCGAATTCTCTACAAAAGTAAAGGTCATGGATCGTCCCAAGCTCGACAAAGTGGCTTGACAAAAGGCTTTTTGGGAATGAAATGCTCAAATCTTTATAAACAAAGGGTGGATATGACTAGTATTCAAAATTGTCCTCATTTAACTTTCACATTTCAAAAATTTAAGATGGGGTTTGTCCCTTCCGGGCTAGTGTCCTTTGCTTTCGCCAATCCCTTATTAGGCAACCGGTTAACCTCTAGACAATAACTTTTCGGGGTGATAGTCACTCTGTCTCTGGGCGGTCGAATTCACAACCGTGTGGGGGGCCAATTCAATGGATCCCTCTCCAAAGCACATCGAAGTGGTACGCCTCCATCAAAACAACTAAATTTTTCAACATTTCAACATTTCAATATTTCATAACATTTGAGGTTTCCTTGGCATTAAATTACTTCCACATGACAAAATTTTCGAAATGACCACTTCAAGCTTATTGATAGAAAATTTTTTCGGTTGCCTTACCACAAGGTCACTTAGACAAGTTAACCAAGTCCACATCGCATCACGGGGTTGGATAGGTGACTCACATGCAAACCCTTGACTAGGCTTTGGGTCATGGGTCAAAAGACACTAGTATGACACTATCTAGGGTGTTTTACTACCATTCTAGTAGGCAAAGTCTTAAGTTGAAAAAGTATTTGTAATGGCTTAGTTGCTCTTGTCAAAGTTCTCAATTAGGCACTTTTCAAAATGTTTTATCTATATGCAACTACATGCCATGATGCAACTAGTATATACATCCTAATGCAAGTGATTCTATCAACTAATATGACATATAAACTAAATGCGAGTCCTAAGTTCACATTGTTATACCGCATCAATCAAAATAAAGCCACATAATCATTAACATAAAGAGGGAAAAGGAGATTGGAAAGATCATACCATGCGGTCTTCATGATCCTCATGTCTCGGATGTGGCGTAGTCATTCAATGTGAACAAGGATAGAACAAACACAATATATACAATATATATATAACTACACTACAAAAGGAATAAACATGTTTTTGGGTTTTTCCAATTTTCAAATTTTTATGGATTTTCGAAATTTTTCAATTTTTTGGATTTTTTAATAAAAGTTAAGTTAGAATTCCCCATCCCCACACTAATATGGGCATTGTCCTCAATGGCCAAAATGGTGGGAAATTATGCAAACATGATGCATGATTTCTACACTAAATGCAATCTACACTAATCTATACTACATGATGCATGGTTTTTGTTTATGACGGAGAGGATAATTTAGATTACCTCCCGTTGTGTATGCATTAACTTCCCCAAACCGAACTAGACATTATTGCTAATGTCCAAGGATGGGTGTAGTTCATGCACACACTATGCAATGCATGAAACTAATTTTGTCATTTTGGATTTTGAAAGGTGGGAACAATAAAATGAGAACACCTCAAAAGTACCGAGGTGTGAGTCCTCAATGGTGATAGGACTACTCCAACAATGATAAAGATTAATAAAATACAAGTTAACAAAACACAAACTTCTTTTCATGAAACTTTAAAATTAAAGAGAGGAGATGAGGGAACTTCATTTAAACTTAGGTGGGTGCCTCTCGCCTGCTCCACCTAGCTATGAAGTAATCCTCTAGAGGTCGGCATCATCTCCTTCTAGATCGCTATCCCATATCTCCTTTGATGCATCACTCAAACTTGGGTCCATGAACTCGTCCTCTTCACTTTCAAGCTCCACCGTGTCTCCTCCACAAGAATTGTTGCATCCCTCCTCTTGTCTCCCATTTGCTCCTTCATTTGCTCTCTCCGAATTGGGGAAGAGTAGGTCCATTTGAGCCCATGAGGGAAATGCTCCTTCCTCACTAATCTTTCCCTTTTGAACCATATCGTGGTATTGAGGATAGAGTGCATAGTAGATGTCCACGTTGGTTTCGTATTGGCGGAAGTGCAAATCTTTTAAGATTCTCGTGACAAAGTCGTCACGTGGAAGGATGAAGGGATTTGGATGGTTGTACGGTTGGTAAGGAAATGGGTAGGGAGGCACTTTGATCTTGTCATCTCGGGATTGTTGCTCTTGTTGTTGTGGTGGTGGATTTTGAGGTGGTGGTGCTTGTCTTGGTTGGGTTGGATTTGGAGGGATGAGGTAGGATAGAATTGGAGACAAATGTCCTTTTCTCGGGGAGATACGTGGTAGGTCGTTCATTGGTAGATATAACGGATCGCTTCCTTTTGTTAACCACTTGATCCGCTTATCGACCCCCTCAAGGGTTATCCAATGGTGATGAATGAGAAGAAGATCTTCATTTATCCTCGTGTTTCCCAAAAGAGGAGCATACTCATTATTCTCATTGAATCTCGGGTTGAAATGCTTCGCAAGCCTAGTAATGAGTCCTCCATTCACAATGTGTTTCATTCCATCATCGTCACCATTCCTAAACTTCGCCCATTTCTCTAGTAATACTAGAGGTGCATTGAAGTGGTACACATTTCTTCCTTGAATATTGAGGTAGGATTCCATAAACACAAGGTCTAATTGGTTCACTATGGCCGGATCTCGGCGGGCAAGTAGAGTGCCCGAAAGAAATCGATAAGTAAGCCTTATGATCGGATTTTGGATATGAAAAGCGAGGCATTCCTTGGTGTGTATGAAATCCCAGCCGGTCATGGCCCTCCACAAAGGTTCAACACTATACTTCTTTGGCTTCGATGTTCGGGTAGGCGAAACATCGAGACCGAGTACATTTGCGAATTCTACAAGGGTCATCATCCTAGAAACATTCTCCAACCTAAACTCTATGCAAATTGTTTTGTTCAAGGTTGTAATCTTCAAAAAGCTCAAAAATTCAAGCACAAGAGATCGATAAGTTTGTTCATACATGCGAAAAAGGGTTGAGAGACCAAATACTTCAAAGAGAGCTTCCACTTGGTGATAAATCCCAAGTTTCCTCAAGGTAGCATGACATAAAAACTTAGTAGGAAGAATATTCTTACTTAGAAGCCGGTGGAAGACTAATCTTTGCACAACATTGACAAATTCCACATTTGAGAAGTCATCAAGCCTTGTGAGATCTACAATCTCTTCATGCTCCCTTCTTAATGTGTTGACATGGAAGGTAGAAGAACTTCCCCTCATCCTTGGTCTCCTCATATCCCTAAAAGAGGATCTCCTTGGTGCCATTCTTTGATTATAGAGCTGGATTCTTTGATTTGTGAAGGAATAGAGATGCTCCTTGTTGATTTAGTGTTGCCTTTGGAAACCCTAGAAACTTGGGGCTTTTTGATTTTTGTGGGTTTAAGAGTGATTTGGATGTGCTTGGGAGTCATAAGGAGGTGAGTTTTATAATGCAAGTGGAAGGGGGAGTGATGTGTCAATAAATGTGTGGTGGGGAGTAATTTTAATTAAGAAAAGACGGGTCAAATCACCGTGAAAAGACGGGCGGATTCGAGCAGAAAACGTTCGGATTTAGGCTCCTCGGGACGGGCGGATTCTGGGTAAGACGCCCGGATTCTTTCACAGCTAAATTTCCAAAAATATAACGCCACAAGACGGGCGTCCCGAGCATGAGACGCTCGGATTCTTTTCTATTGGGACGGGCGTATTCTTCTGAAGACAGGCGGATTCCTCTCCAGGAATTTTTTTTGAAATGCACAGGTAGAAAGACGGGCGTCTTTCTACAAAGACGGCCGGATTCTTCAGGACGGGCGGCTTCTTTTCTGAGACGCTCGGATTCTCCTTCAGTCCCAAAATCTTCAATTTCTCAGCGTAGCAGGACGGACGGATTCTCCTCAGAACGCCCGGATTCCATCAAGACGGTCGGATTCCAGGGAACACGCACGTGTTCAAGCTGTGAATTCGTCCTTTAAGTTTCTTTGCTCTCCTAGATGCTTTCCCACACTTGAAAATTGGTTCCTTCCTTCATTCAAAACTCATTAGTAACTCTCCCTCACTTACGCTCATGAAAAGAGTTCATGCTAATTATTAAAAGAAATGCAATAAAACAATAAATACAAGTTAGAGGGTTAGTATATTTACAAGTGGTGGTTTAGGGAGGACTCCACCAAACTCTCCCTTTGGCGGTTCTTTCAAGGATGAGAAGGCCTGAGGTAGGTGACCTCGACCTCTCCAATGAATGCTCCTTCATAATATGGCTTCAATCTTTGACCATTGACCTTGAACTTGCTTCCATCTTCCGCCTTGAGTTCAAAATCTCCATATTTTCCAACTTCGGTTATCACATAGGGACCCATCCATCTAGAGTTCAACTTTCCCGGAAAAAGTCGGTAGCGGGAATTGAATAGAAGGACTTTGTCTCATTTGTGCAAGGCCTTTTGTCTAATTCTCTTGTCATGGAGTAATTTTGTTCTTTTCTTGTAAATCTTTGCATTCTCATAGGATTGTAGTCGGAATTCCTCCAACTCTTGAATTTGAATCATCCTCTTTTGACCACTCAATTTGAGATCAAGATTAAGTGCTCAGATTGCCCAAAAAGCTTTGTACTCCAATTCGATTGGCAAATGACATGCTTTTCCATAGACAAGCTTGTAAGGGGAGGCTCCTATGGGAGTCTTATAGGCCGTCCTATAAGCCCAAAGAGCATCATCAAGCTTTGTGCTCCAATCTTTTCGGGTATTGTTCACAACTTTCTCAAGGATTTATTTGATATCTCTATTTGAAATTTCAACTTGACCGCTTGTTTGAGGATGATATCCCAAGCCGGTTCTATGTTGAACACCATATTTGGTCACAAGAGATGCAAGTTTCTTCTCATGGAAATGCGTTCCTCCATCACTAATGATCGCTCTAGGAACTCCAAATCTTGGGAAGATTATCTTCTTGAAGAGCTTGGTGACCGTTTTTGCATCATCATTTGGAGTGGCAATGGCCTCCACACACTTTGAGACGTAGTCTACGGCCACAAGGATGTACTTATTCCCATTCGATGTCACAAAGGGACCTTGGTAGTCGATTCCCCAAACATCGAAGATCTCCACCTCTAGAATGCCCCTTTGTGGCATTTCGTTCCTCCAAGAGATATTCCCCGTTCTTTGACAAGCATCGCAATGAATGATGAATTTTCTTGTATCTTGAAACATTGTAGGCCAATAGAAGCCCGATTGAAGAATTTTTGCAACGGTCCTCCTTGCTCCATGGTGCCCACCGTAAGGTGATGAGTGACATCCTTCCAAGATTCCTTGTACTTCCCATTGAGGGATGCATCTCCGGTAGAGCCCATCACTACATTCTTTGTAGAGGTTAGGGTCGTCCCAAAAGTACCTCTTCACTTCGAATAGGAATCTCTTCCTTTGGTTGTGATTCAAATTTGGAGGGAGTACTTTTCCAACAATATAATTAGCATAATCGGTAAACCATGGGGTGATGTGCCTTTCGAGTTGTGTTTGAATGGCCATCAAAATATCGTCGGGAAATGAGTCATTGATCGGGGTTTCTCCATTTTCATCATGAAACCGGATCCTTGACAAATGATCCGCCACTACATTCTCGGCTCCTTTCTTGTCTCTTATTTATAAGTCAAATTCTTGAAGAAGCAAAATCCATCTCAACAATCTTGGTTTTGCCTCCTTCTTTATCAAGAGATGTCGGAGAGCACGGTGATCCGAGAATACAATCACTTTGGATCCAAGCAAGTAGGAACGGAATTTGTCCAAAGCATAGACAATGGCAAGAAGCTCCTTCTCGGTGGTATCATAATTCACTTGGGAGGAGTCAAGAGTCTTGCTTATATAATAGATGGCGTGAAGAGCTCTCCCTACCCGTTGGTCAAGACCGCTCCAACGGCGTAGTTGCTAGCATCACACATGATCTCGAATGGTAATTCCCAATTTGGAGGTTGGATGATCGGTGCCGAGATGAGTGCTTCCTTGATTCTATTAAAGGCTTCAACACACTCATCAATGAATTGAAATTGGGCATCTTTAAGCAAAAGTTGAGTGAGGGGGTTTCGCTATTTTTGAAAAATCCTTTATGAAACGGCGATAGAAACCCGCATGACCGAGAAAACTTCTCACCCCTCTAACATTCACGGGAGGTGGGAGCTTCTCTATCACCTCAACTTTAGCTTTATCGACCTCGATGCCCTTTTCCGAAATTAAATGACCCAAAACAATTCCTTCATTGACCATGAAGTGACACTTTTCCCAATTTAAAACAAGACTAACATCTTCACATTTTTGCAATACAAGAGAAAGATTATGCAAACATGAGTCAAAGTCCTTTCCATAAACGCTAAAATCATCCATAAAAACTTCCATTATGGTCTCTAAGTAATGGGAGAAGACACTCATCATGCATCTTTGGAAAGTGGCGGGGGCATTACATAAACCAAAAGGCATCCTCTTATACACAAAAGTACCATAAGGGCATGTGAAGGTGGTCTTATGTTGGTCATCCGGGTGTATAGGGATTTGGAAAAATCCCGAATACCCATCAAGGTAACAAAAGAATTTGTTGGAAGCTAACCTCTCAAGCATTTGGTCAATGAATGGTAGGGGGAAATGATCCTTTCTTCTTGCGGAGTTTAATTTTCGATAGTCAATACACATACGCCAACCGGTGATCATTCTTGTGGGTATTAGTTCATTCTTTTCATTTGTCACTACCGTGGTACCTCCTTTCTTAGGTACCACCTGGACGGGGCTAACCCACAAAGAGTCCGATATGGGATATATGATTCCCGCATCAAGAAATTTCATAACTTCTCCTTTGACAACTTCTTGCATGTGGGGGTTCAATCTTCTTTGGGGTTGAATGGTAGGTCTATGGTCTTCCTCTAGATGAATTCTATGCATGCAAAAGTTGGGACTTATCCCCTTAAGGTCATCTAGACTATAACCTATAGCCTTTTCATGTTGTTTCAACACATCAAGCAATTTTCCCAATTGGTTCTCATCAAGTCTATCATTAACAATCATGGGTTTGGTCTTTGATTCATCAAGGTAAGCATATTTCAAATTTGGGGGAAGGGGTTTTAAAGTAGGAATTTGTACCTCACTTTCCTCCTTTGGAGTTTCATTGAGAATTTGCTCCATCTCCATTAGACATTCCATTCTCATAGCATATTCAACTTCATTCTCATCAACCTCATCATATTCAAATTCCATGATGGGTTCCTCTTGCTCTTGAGCTTGTAAAATATCTTCTAGGATGGATTGCTCATCTTCTATGGGTTGACATGCTTCCACAAGGATGTTATGCACCAATACGGATTGTGCATGAGTAAGTTCTTTGTTAGCTAGAGCAGCCTTAAAAAGATCCACCTCCAATTACCAATACATATTTTTAGCCTCACTTGCTTCCAAGGCTTCCAATGCTTGCATGGGATCTTTGAAGAAAGGTATACTTAAGTGGTCCTCTACAAAACAATCTATAAGGTCCATCTTGCAAAATATCGAACAACTTGAAAATAATTAGAACAAACCTTGAGGAGTTTTACTTCCCTAAGGCAAAGAAAGACACAACTAATAACAATATAAGAAAATCTAAATCAAGTTAACACCGTCCCCGGCAACGGCGCCATTTTTGATCGGTCCGTTTCGTGTTCACAATTTAATAGATGTTGTCGTTGGGTCACGTCCGAATCAAAACACAATTTATAGCTTCACAAACAACTCTACAATTAGTAAAGAGGCAAGTAAAGGTCGGATCCCAAGGGACCGGAATTGAGATGAGATTTCTATTGAAACTAGTGGTGTCTTAGAGGTGTCACAATTTGGGTTGATGTAGAAGGTCACTAACTAAATAACAATGAAAATAAATAAGCAAGATGAAATAAAAGGGTTGTAAACAATTGATAAAAAGCACTAGGGTGTCATGGGGTCATAGGGGAATCATGGGAATTGATCATACAAACATGTTCTCAAATTATAAGCAAGCAAATTATTGTTGTGATGGATTGAGTTGGGATATATCTTACAATCCTAGGAAAGTTTGGGTCCCGGAGCCGAATCGATTAGATTTTACAACACATACAAGTCGACTTAGTCTTCCCTACTCAACAACATGCATGGTCTAATGAGACTCGAGTTGGTTTATGTCTTACAAGTCTCATTGAAAATATAGGTGATGGGTAAAAAATGCAAGGATTCATAGGCTCACATTTCATCAAACATAACATGTGCACGAGTTGAGATCAAAACAAGCAAGCAAATAAACCATGAAAGCATATTAATTTAAGCATGAATCATTCCCCATGTTGGTTTCCCCTAATTACCCATTAACCCTAGCTAGGTCACTACTCACTCATTATCATGTTGATCATGCTAGCAAAGTTGTCAATCATACCAACAAAAGGAAACATGATGAATAAATAAAAGTAATTAACAATAATTAAAGAGGGATTAAGAGAATTATATCTACTAATGATTCCAATAATAAAGCAAAGAATAAAAGAAGTACTTGATGCTTGATTGAGAGGTTGTCAATCTCCCAATAATAACCCAAATAATCTTCAATTACCCAAAATAAAGGATGAACAAAAGAGAGATTAAGGAAATAAAACTTGTATTAGAACTTGATTAATTGTTGATTACAATACTAAAGAGAGATTTGATTAATATTAACTACTCTAAATATTGATAAAAAGAACATGCTCTTCTAATTAGACTAATGGGGTATTTATAGTGGAAATTAGGTGGATGCATTAGGGTTAACTAAGGGCTAAACTAGTAATTACACTTTTTAGATTGAGCAGGGAGAAGCCGGTATTTTTCGAAGGAAGGGCTTCTTTCTTTGTAGCTTGAGAAGACGAAATTTATTTGTCTTTGGAATCCGTGCGTATTGGAGTCGGAACGGGCGGATTCAGGCAGGGGAAGACGGGCGTCTTCAGGGGAATCCGGGCGGATTCTGGGGGCTGCTAACCCGGGCGTCTTTGAAGGAAGACGCACGGATTGTGCTTGAAGAGGACGGGCGGATTCAGGACAATCCGCTCGGATTGTAGCTCAACATGGTTTCTTCTTCTTTTCTTCCCTTTTCTTCATAAAATCCTTGGGGATTTCCTCGGGGATGCAAGGATCCTTTCTCAACATTGCTCATCTACTATCATATGTACAAAGGCCTTCTAATCTTGTCTCTCCTTGATGCTTGGTCATTGAATTTAATCAATTTAGTCTCGTTTTGCCATGAAAATGCAAGATTTGCACTCCTTTCCTACCAAGGGATCAAAATCTCAAAGAATATGCAAAACAAAGAACTAAAGACAATAAATGACCCAAATATGCACTAAAAAGCATGGGAACAAGGCTAATTCGGGGGCTAAATATGCGCTAATTATGGTCACATCAGTTATGGTGCTGGTCGGGTGAGTAAGGATGAGAGAGAGAGAGAGAGATATAATAAGTTGGTACTTAGGTTTGGAGGGATACAAAATGTATTAGTAGTAAAGAAGTAAATAACAACCTTTGATAGATTTGATCTAAGGGCTTAAAAGGAGTTCGTAAGTTCGCACCGATCAACTAGTTTGTACAGGATCCTGATTCTATATATATAGTAAATCAAAAGTAGTCACAATGGTACTGTCTCAATAGTAAATCAAAAGTAGTCTGTTGCTGAGGCACTCAGGCTAAGCCCAAACACACAATGAGGGCTAGCCACGCCAGGTCAAGGGCCAACTCCGAACACCATGCTCTGCCTGTACTATCCACACCAAGGTCCACGGCAATTCCACATCCCCGTGCCTGACCTATCCATTTTAGGTCCACAACCGCAACCGTGCCTGACCTATCCAAATCATAAACCATACCGCAATATCATCGCCAAAACAGAATAACCAAAGCTTACACAATTCAGTCACTATAATAAGTAATTGCCAAGTATTTTAATATGCCACAATGCCAAACTCCTTTTACGTGAATTATAATAACAAGCTAATGCCAATGAAATACGGTAAGATGTCAATAAGATACAAACAACCAGTGAACAGTCAACAACAACACCCAAGTCACGACCATAAAGCAACACGCCACTCTTATTCGGCCAAAGGCCAATTACACAAATACATTAGCAAATTCGTTATAAAAAATTAATATTATGCCAATAACAATTAATTAAGACACGTAATTACACAGAAGAAAACCCCGCAGTTAATTGTTGAGTAGCTTAGCCTACCTTTTAGCAACTCCACTTAAATAATCCAAGCAAGCAAATTCAAAAAGCTTTCTCAACGAAACTGTCACCTAGTACCAACAATAACACGAAGTAATTACTATTTAATTTACGTTTAAGACGTTATTAAAGTTATTTGATTAAACCAACACCCACAACCCCTTTGTCTCGGCCAACTACCACCACCATCGCCTGGTCAGCCATCATAGCCACCGTATAGCAGTTCCACCTTAACCGTACCGCCCCTCACCACACCACCTTACTCGTGCCCTAACCAAACCCATGGTATAACCATACATGTGAACCCCCGCAAAAATGCTTAGAAAATATAATAAGAAAAATGCGGAATTTAGGAAATTTTTGAAACTTTTTAAAGTTTAAAGCGCGGGCTCAGTAAAACCTCCAACATAGTTAAAGTATGCGGAAAAAAAATTAGGTTCTTACAAACGTGATAGTCAAAAATGGGAAAAACTATATCCCACGAATGACAAGACGATAAAGGGTGAGTCTAAGCAATCCTACTAAACAGACTACTAATCCAAGGTGCTCGCTAGCGCACACGCCTAAATCCCACAAATGCATCTTCACAAATCTGTCATTCTTGTAAACATGAAAGCCACAGTCAGTGGTGAGTAACTCAAGGTTCTCCCAGCCATAAATTGTCGAAACAAACATAACAAAGAACTCAAATAGGTAAATCATGTAAGATAGTTACAAATGACATGAACATCAAATCTATATTTAAACATGACAATTAAATGAGAGGGAACAAGATAGATCAATATTATCATAATAAAGGCTCAACTATTCATGTGAGATAATTAAGTAATATGAAAGACAAGAATACGGTCATTTAGACAAAAGCACACATTTCAAGGAAATATGACATAGATATGAGATTAGGATTCGAATCATATGAAGTAGGTAAGTAAGGGATCAATGAATACAAAATACGAGAATGGAAACCATGGCCATTTCTTTAAAAACCTTTTTAACAAACATTGCATGAGACGTGGCTACTAATGTCACATTCATACTTATGGCTTGCATCTCACCATAAGAACGGATGAGAACATTAATCCCGACGATCATATTGCAACTAGAAGGCTTGCATCTCACCTCTAGTATCCGATAGGACCAAGACTCTCACATTCAAACAAAATAAGTCATAACTCTTGCCTTGAATGACATATGATAATAACTATAACCCAGCAAGACCTTTACTACTCATTAAATATAATTCCCTTGATAGGACGACAATAAAGATCATAAATACTCAGTCCTAGTCTAAATCTGGCCAGCCTCTCGGGATAGTACAGTTCCCGATTCGACGTGCGGCAGGACACTCCGCATCCAAGACTCGAATAACAGATCGGAAGTCGAGAACCCACAATCGGCAGGACAGTCCGAAAGAGGCGGAAGATATGAGTTAAACCCATACTTGGCAGATCGGCACAAGTAGGGCGTAAAGATAAGTCAAGCAGTAAGGTATAGCATAAAGGCATTATCATAAGATACGACTCCTCACAAGCAATTATTTATAATAAATCTTTCATACTTGTATTATGTCGATAAGCATTCCATTTCATAAATATACATGTCAGTTAAATAAAATATAACAAGCGGTAATGAATAACTTACGTTATGTAAAATGCGGGATAAAATGTAACCAACCATCAATGGGTTATTCTTAAATATTCACCATGACAATGGGTTGGCCCAACAGCCAAAGGGGTGCATACAAGCCCAATCAAATAAACAACACGAATCATAAAAGAAAGGAAAACAAGGTGAGTAACCACCTCTCAGTCGTGTCCATCTTTAGCCGCGGTTAGGTAAGGGCCGTGCTGCCAAACCACGGCCAGCCACCACAGCCACCCAGCCAGGCCCCACTACCAGCCCCACGGTCAGCCCAACCACCCTACAAGACGGTCCAATAAATCGCCACAACCACTTACCAAAAGCACCAAAACATGTAAACCCCAAGACGGATTCATGAGCATACCTGAGACAGACATACACAATGATTTTACCATTCATATTAACCACCATTTATTCACTAAGATGCAGCCCGTAAACGGCCTACAAATAGTCCACCTAAAACCCATTCACGGTTGCCAAACAACCCGTGAAACAGCCTCCATGAACCGTGTTAACATTGTTTATATCTAGACACTTAACACGAGATTTTCGAGTACACACAAGATCATATTAACATGTATAATTCAAGCTCCAAAAAAAGTCCCGAAGTACCACACATCTCATCCCAAAACAGGGTCCAAACACCCACTTCACGACTCCAAAAACAGGGTCCCAAAACAGTCTCTTCGGCTCAAAATTAAGACGGACATGCAAG
The DNA here is from genome assembly GCF_048544455.1 of Silene latifolia. Classification (NCBI taxonomy): domain Eukaryota; kingdom Viridiplantae; phylum Streptophyta; class Magnoliopsida; order Caryophyllales; family Caryophyllaceae; genus Silene; species Silene latifolia. Next base: position 304,840,684 of record NC_133538.1, on the reverse strand, counting down.
CAAGTTTGAGACGGAAAAAAGGCACGACTAAAACCTGAATGTTAACCATTAAAATCATCCTAAAAATACTCGAAAACTAACATGTAAAATAGGTCACTTCTAAGACGGAAATTCAGTCGCCAATATGCCCTTCATACCCGAGCTCATAGAGAAACAAACCATGGAACTTACTTCAAACAAGCATGTGAAAGACTAATAAATTCACATATTCAACACACATATGAGAAGGGCATAAAGAACCAAACTTTACGATAAATAAGAGTATAAAATCGAGTTAAAGGGGCGAAATTTCAACACTTTGTCAAGTAACCTATCACCGTTACCTCGAAGGCTCTTTAATCTTCAAGTAAATGGTCCACAAAGCACGAGTGTTCCTCCGGGTCTTCAAATCCTTCGCCTAGAATGCGAAAGACGAGATCTTTAAGCTCAAAACCGAAATTCTCATAAGACGGGTCATTTCGAAAACTCAACAAGAGTGAAAATTTCCTACCTAGAAAGTTAAAGGACGGAAAGGTTAAGAGAATGGCGCAAAAATCAAGAGAAACGGTTGAGAAATGGAGGAGAAATCTCAGTTTGAAGGTTGGATGTCAATGGTGTTTCATGTTTGTTGTTTCACTGTGTATTATTGCCGTTGTTTGCTCGAAATAAAAAGAAAGGAGGGAGGGGAAATGACTGGTTGTGTGTGAGTGTGAGAGTGAGGGAGAAAAATTATTATTTTAGTGAGGTGTAAAAAGTAGGTAGGTGTGTTGTCGATTTGTGATATGTCCAAATTAAACTAGTCTCACATGAGAAATATGACGATCTTTTGCTAGACGGAAATACGTCTCAGATCTACTATAACTTAAGACGGAATTTATCATTATTATTATCACTTTTATTACTATCCGACTAAAATATGTATTTTTATATAATCCAAGTCTTAAAAATATAATTTTGATAAAAGCTATGCTTAAAATGGAATTAATTAAATTAAGAAATTTAAAATATAAAATAATATAATAGAATGGTTAATTAAATTATAAATGCTAAAATGGAAAATTCGCGGGTGTTACAATATACTCATAACCATAATCGTGCCCTAACACCAACAACACCCGGGACACTCACCGCATGCACCCTCCAATTAGCCACCATCGTGCCACAACCCAAGTCCCTGTGAACCACCACCATTCACTGTCCATAATTTCCACCATAGCCGCCCATTACATGATGGCCTAGACCAAAACACGATGACCCACAACACACAACAACACCCACGGTCAAATCCCTGCCATCCGTCGGTCAAACCACCACGGCCAGGTCAACGGTGGTCTCACGGTGGTCACGATCAAGCAAGGTCACGATGGTTGAGACAGGTCAAACACAAGATGTAAACAATTGATTATTTTTAGGGCTTAATTACTTACCACAATAAAATTATAGCGAGGTGAAACCGTCTCACAGTTCCGTCTTAAAAGTTGTCTCACAATCTCCCTTTTCCTCTCTTTCACTATGAGTTGTGTTTGTGAAATATGGGTTTAGGTGGTATATGAGGTAGGTATATATACTAGTACGGGGAAGCTTTAGGTAATCTCATTATAACATTAAAATAGGTATGACTAACCCAACTACCCATTGTCCAACCCGTGTTACCCGGCCATACTACTCGGCCCATCTTTTTTTTTCCCTCTTATTCTTATTATGATAATATAACTTGTATAATATAAAATGCCTTAATAATTATAAAATACATTAAAATGTCTTATAAAATACCGGGTATTACAGTCTTCCATCCTTAAAAGAAACTTCGTCCCGAAGTTTACCCAAAAGCAACGCCCGTCATGGTTCAAGTGTTTCACCAAAGTCAATCAATTAGTATAATTTATCGCATAAATTGTTAAGCTAAGACGGTGTTTTATGGTGTTTTACATTCCACCCTCCTAAAAAAAGGTGACGTCCTCGTAACCACATACATACCTAGTGCAAAAGATGAGGGTATCTCTCGCACATTGATGCTTCTGTCTCCCAAGTCGCTTCCTCCACTTCATGGTTAGACCACAACACTTTCACCAAAGTCACTTCACCATTTCTATTTTTGCGAACCTTAGTGTCAAATATCTCCTTTGGGGTTTCTTCATAGGTCAATTGCTCATCTAATTCAATGTTTTCAATTTCTAGCACATGTGACGAATCACTAACATACTTCCCCAGTTGTGACACGTGAAACACATTATGGACTCGCGCTAAAGCTGGTGT